>NC_092876.1:267327872-268527872 GCF_028372415.1 Notamacropus eugenii
AACAAACAAACCTCAATAACATACAACATAATGTAAGAATATTGTAGGGATGCTAGGAGTATAGTAGATAGAGGGCCTAGCCTGAAGTCAGGAAGACTCATCTTTCTGAGTTCAAATGTGGTCTCAGACACTAGCTGACTAGGGTACGTCACTATTTGTCTCAGTTTCCTAATTTGTAAAATGAGCTGGAGAAGGAAATGACAAAACACTCCAGTAACACTGCTAAGGATTGTAACATTTATGGAAAGTGCTTTTCCCATGGTCATTCTGTGAAAAAAATAGTACAAGTATTGATTTCTTCTTAAGGAAACAATGGCTTAGAAAGGTTAGTTACCTCATATGTTGTACAAAAATTTAGGTCCTCTAACTCCCAAACTGTGGTGCTTAACAACATAACAATGCTACTGTCCCAAAACAGCAACTTCAAAAGGAACTCTTAGTATTCCACTGCAGGAACCACTTGGATACAAGAAAAACAGCATGCTTAAGTCATGGTGAACACTCCAGTTCTCCTATATCAATAAATCATTTGCCAAAAGGATGATATTAGCTAAATAAATGTGGGAGCCAGGCTACAAATCTGTAGGATTCACATTAGTAGGATTTTTTAAAAATGTCTTTAGATTTTATTTTTAAATTAGAATGTGAAGGAGAGGGAGGAGAGAAGAAAAGCATGTGGTCTTTCAATTTAGCATACTGTTACCTTACAAATCATGTAAACTCCATAAGGGTAGGACCACTGTCCTTTAAAAAAAAACAAACCCAAAAACTTTCTCTCCTTCATGCACATACAAGGTGAAACTGAACAGAATTTGGGCGATATTGTAATCTTTTTAAATTCTAAGCATTTAAAATTATTATTTTCACAAAAAGATCATTGGCTATTTAAATAAAAAGGCTACATACTTGCAAATGCTATTAATGTATTTTGCAAATATTACTGAATTCAAATTCCTTCTCTAGTTATTTACCTGTAAGCCTACCTGTAAGACCTTGAGCAGGTCAACTAACTTCTCAGGTCTCTGTTTCCTCAGTTATAAAATGAGGAGGTTGGCCTAAATGACTTCCAGGTTTCCTTTTAGCTCAACATGTGCAATCTTGTGACTAATTCACATTCTATAATGGTCTTAGAGTTTATAAATAGTCCTTACAAAAACTCTGAAAGAGAGCCATGGTAGGTATGACGATTCCCTTCTCAAACAGGAAACTGGTGCTAGATTGGTAGCCCAAGGTCATCTAACTAAGTGTTGACCAGGATGCAAGCCACTCTCTCTCCTATATTTATGAATCAGGAGCTCAAGGCCACTTGCATAAAACTCTCCTCATTGATGGAGACTGATTACTTGATGGCTTGTCTGCTTGGGCTTGGGAGGAGAGAGCTTTGTCTTCTGGCTTCCAGCTTCAAGAGAGAAAATGCAGACAGAAGAGAAATGGTTTCAGATTCTCTTCAAGGAGAGGCCCCTGAAGGGAGAGAAAAACTTGGGGAACATGCCCATATGATAAAGGTGCTGATGGCTCCCCATGTGTCAGTTTCTTCCTAGAGACTTTCCCATTAGGGATACCCCTGAAAAGAATATGGAATCATGTGTCTTCTTTCTCAAAGCTAGAAGTCAAAAGACAAAGATTTACCCTTTGCTAAGGGACAGAGCATAGACTAATTAATTTCCTCCAATGAGGAAAGCTTAATATAAATGGATGTGAGCCCTGGCCTATCTCATTGATATGAATAGAAAGGAAAAAAGAAATAGAGTGAAGAAAAGAGGGAGAAAGAAAAGGGAAGAAAGGAGAGAAGCTGTTCATAGTAATAATGGCTTTTATATAGCACTTTAAGGTTCATAATGCATTTTCCTGCTATTATCTCATTTGATCTTCACTACAATCACATGAGTGAGGTGATAATATTATTGCCATTTTGCAAATGAGGAAACTGAGGTTGAGTGACCCACCGGAGGTCATAGAAGTGCTGACAGGATTTAAACCCATGTCTTCCTGGCTCTAGGTCTATTGTTCCATCTACTACACCGACCGCCTCCATGATGGGAGCCGGAACTTCTCTCTAGCCTCTTCCACCAGGCAAGTTGAAGCCCATTAGTGGACTGCAGCAGGGGGCTGGCCAGCAGAGATCCATGCTTTTTACATACCCTCCCCTCCCCCCAAATGACCTTACTACCCTTTGGGACAGGATCTTATTTATTAAAAGGGCAGAGGGGTCAAGGCTGATTAAATAAATAATAGTGCCAAAAGGAGCCCATAGGAATTAGGGGCTCTGTACTAATACTATTTACATTAAGCATTACCCTATTTTAAAAAACTGTTCTGCCTCCTATTATAGGATATGAATAAGCTCTGCTCAGCCAGAAGAGGCTTAGCCCTTCCAAAGAAGCACAATTTAGTAAACTGACAGCTTCTGAATATTGTTAGTGACATCTATTAATTATGTATCTTTATAATAACATCACCTAGGAAGGCAGCCATCTAAGTTTGAATATTTAACTGTTGGATAGTGATTTAAAATGCCTCCATCACAATCACTTCAGCAGATACAGATTTTAGGACCATTCCCCTCCTCCTCTCAACATGAATAATGTGCCCTGAGGGAACATTTCCAAAACAGAACTCATTATATCTTACCCTCCCTAAACTCCACTCACTTCCTAAGTCCCCTCTTTCTGTAGATGGCATCATTATTGTTTTAGTAACTCAGGTTTTCAATCTTGACTCTTCCCTTTTCATTCACTGTCCCCCTGAGCTGGTGCTCTGTCCACAGTACCACCTAGCTGCTCCAAGTGAAGGTTTTCATCTTGTTCTCTTTCAGTTCTCTGTTGGGAGTGCCTTTGGAAGTACAAGAGGAAGAAGACCCAGCAACAACTGCTTGAAAGGGAGGATCTATCTATTGGTCTAGAATTCTTAATGAGAATCTATATGGTTTTTTTGAGAAGAGATTTCTTTACTTAAAAAAAAAAAATTCTTCCATGGTATTGTGAACCATCTACAAATGGGGAGTCAGGTAGCTAATATGAGGGAACTGGAGTCTAGATCACATCACTTCTAGACAAAGCTGTAACTAGAGTGGGTCAACAGCAGCTTTGGAAAATTTCAAGGACAGTGTAATCATTTATTGTCTCTAAGTAATATTAAGAAACAAGAAAGCTTAATTATGCAATTGTCAAAAAGAATTAGCTAAAATTGGAAGCAATCATATATTCCTCATTTTCTTCCTGGATGCCACATCCCATGTGAACTCCTTCCCATGCTAGTTGTGCCCTCAGATCCTCCCCTCCCCATACTTGAACCTCATCTCCACTCATGGAACCTGTGTCTGGGCTTTAAAAGCGGATGAGGGATATTTTATACCACTTACCCTGGACATAATTTGTGTTGCCTCAGACCAAAAAAAAAAAAAAAAAAGGATTTTTTTAATAGTTACAGTCCTACTTCTAGTTTAGTGGTCTTTTCCTTTAAAGACATTTAAAGGTCCTAAAATAAATTCCTAATGTTCTAAGTTCATGACTTCAAATATACTACTTTAAGTCATCATGGCATACAGGGCAGACTGTTTTACTTGGAGAGTCAATGGACCTGGACTCAAATCCAAGCTCTGACACCTATTATGTAAACCCTAGGCAAATCACTTAACCTCTCTGGGTCTCAGTTTCTTCATCTGAAAAATGAGGGGGTTGGACTAGAGGCTTCTAGGGTTCCTTCTAACTCTAAATCTATGATCCTATGATCCATATTATTTCATTTCTGGGTTAATTATCTCCTTCGATCATCCCAGGCCTAACTTCAGTCAAATTAACAGAAAAAAATTTTATCTAAAAATTTATTATCTTTGTTATAAAGGATGATAAGAACAAAAACAAAGAACTTTGCGTGGTAGGAACCAGTACATATCTTGAGACATGTTAAGATGTTTAAATAGATGTATGTTATTTCAGATTGGGGGCAGTGCCACGTTTAGACATAAGCTAGGTGAAATTTGGGTTTCAGTGTTAGCCTACATAAGTTTAAGCTTAAAATGCTATCTTATCCTTCCATTCTGATAGCCCATTTCAAAATGATAAACAATGAAGTTATCTAAAGATAAAGGAAAGGTTTTCCATCTGTAGTGATAAAGGAATTTGAAGATCTTCCCTGCCCCTTAATAGCCCATTCAGATTCCAATGACTTCTCCAGAAGTTCACTTCAGAAGGTCAGTAGTCCTTTTGTATTCTTTGAGCTAGGGCATGTGTTAGAATGTTATTTCCAAGTGAACCTCTTTGGAGTACTCTTGGCAAAGATATTGGAGTATACCATATACAAAGATACTGAATTCCTTCTTCAGCTCACTTTACAGATGAGGGAACCGAGGCAAACAGAGTTAAGTGACTTGCCTAGGGTCACACAGTTAGCAAGTGTCTGAGGCAGATTTGAACTCATGAAAATGAGTCTTCCTGACTTCAGGTAAGGTGCATTATCTACTGTGCCACCTACAGGCCCTTTCGATGTTGCTAAAGGACTTCATATGATTTTAATGCCCTGGAGGATAAAGCCCCAATTATCTCACACTAGCTATTCATTGGATTTCTAGATAGCAAACCTTCCAAAATGAGTCCTATGATGACCATTAATGATTTATTTAAGAGGATGATAGCTCTATCTTGCCTCCCAAAGCCACCCCTAATAAAATAAAAGGGATGGCTGCTCTAGGAACTCTATGTGAGGAAGGACGATGACACTAATAGCTGGTGCCAAAAAGAATTTAGGTATTTATATATCCAATCAACTCCCCAAATGTCCTTTTTCCTCTCTCCCAAAGCACTTGTTTATTCGTTCAACTATTACATAAGCTTCACAAGATCAGGGATTGTATCTTATTCATCTTTTGTATCACCCACTAACAACTAGCACAGCTGCTCTGCACACAGAATATAGAATATATAAATATAGTATACATATAGTCACATATGTATACAATATATTATATACGTAATATATAATAAATGCTTGTCAAATAAATCACTACCCAATAATCATGCCTTCAATTCTATGTGTTTCTTTGCATTCAATTCGGATTATATATCTAGATATTTTAATATATACTATCAAACCTTGTGAGGCTTGGGTGTGTGTTTCAGTCATTTCTGTACCCCCTCAACCTTCTTAAACTTAGCACAGTACTCAAATAGCTGATGAATGAACGAATGAATGAGATATTCTAGGGGCTGTGCATATTAATATAAATACATAATCATACCCTTTTTCCCTTGCCTAGTCTTCGGTTATTTTTCCCTTTTTTCTTTCCTCTCCCCCCACCCTAGAGATGGGCACCATTAGACACAAATATGTTTGTGTGTATCTATATCTATATACACACACATACATATATACATATGCGTATAAATAAAAATATGTACATGTCTATATATGAATATATGTAAATACATATATATGTACATATGTACATGTATATACATACATATATAGTCAAACCATTTTATACATATTTCTATTTATCAGCTCTTTCTCTGGATGGAGATAGCATTTTCCTTCATATATTCATTGTAGTTAATTTAAGCATAATACTCAAAATGATTTAGTCACTCAAAGTTGTTATTAAGCTGCCTATACCAGTCT
The DNA here is from genome assembly GCF_028372415.1 of Notamacropus eugenii. NCBI lineage: Eukaryota > Metazoa > Chordata > Mammalia > Diprotodontia > Macropodidae > Notamacropus > Notamacropus eugenii. The sequence goes on from NC_092876.1 coordinate 267,333,489, forward strand.
TCGGGTTTTACTAAGCACAGGGGCATCAAACCATTTCATTTGCTGGGGTCAGTTCACTGAAAAGCACATACTGAATGACTATATGTACCCTAGGGGACTAGACAGTTTTCCCCTTTCTGCCATCCATGCCAGACATTTGGGCTATCACAGTGAGTGTTTTTATTTCCTTTTATCAGACAGGGGTCAGATAAGGGAGTATCTAGACAGAGAGCTAAAGATGGCTTCTTCTATAGTTGGCATGTAACATCCAAGTAGTCCCTGAACAAACTGCCTCTCCTCCTTAATTTTGCTTCCTTCTTGTCTTGATTTCCATCATTGTAAGCAAGAATGGAGAAATGGTATAACATGGAATTAAAGCAGGTTGGGAAGTGAGGAATGGATAGAAAAAGAAGGGAGAAGAATGATGAGAACTTTGATAGAAATCTAGACATTTAGAAGAGAGCTGTTTTTCTCATGGCTTCTCCCATTTGTTTTAATTCTTCTATGTAACATGATTAATGTGAAAATGTGTTTAATAAGAATGCATGTGTAGAGCCCATATAAGATTGCATGCTGGCTTAGGGAGGGAGGAGAGAGGGAGGGGGAGAAAATTTGGAACTTATGGAAGTTATTGTTGAAAACTGAAAGCAAACAAATTAATAAATTTATAAATAAAGGAAGAAAAATAATAAATAAAATGTAGATGATAACAGCAAAAAAAAAAAGAATAAGAGAGTTGGGTCTATGAAGAAAGAGAGTAAGTTCTACACTGGACACATTAAGCTTGAGATATCGCTGAGACATCCTCTTTGAAATGTCCAACAGGCAATTAATAATGTGGTATTAAATCTTAGGAGAGAGAATGTCTGGCATCAATATGGTGAGGGCCTGGGTAAAGAGGGCCAAAAGGCTGTCTAAGGGCCTTGATCAGAAACAGAGGTGAAAACTTCTATGCTGATAAGCAGTGGGACTGTGCCCAGGAGTGTCCACTACCCTCACGCTTGCAGCCTGAAAGAACTAGGGAGGCTTAGCCTCCAAAAAGAAAAACAAATCAATGGAGAAGGCATTAAACTAAACCTACTAATGAACAAAAACTTGAGGAGGCTTACGTGTAATTTGGAGATAATGAACTAAGCCATTTCCTTTCCCGTGACCAGCTGGGAGTGAGACATAGAGAGAAGGTGGTAGCAATTAGCAAACTGAAAGGACAGACTCTATTGACCTGCATCAGTTGGTGGAAAAAGAATGAACTTTATAGAGTACATGAGAGACAACCATTCCATGGTAAGAACTGGTATGAGTAGTGGGATTTGCAGCTCACCTTTGAAATTCTGTTTTCAAGTAGCCTGATAGGAGATAGTACAAAACATGTAGTGCATGTTTGGAATGTGGTAAGATACCTCCCAGATAGTGAGTGTTTGGGTACAAGTGTTTGAGTGTCTAAGCGCAAAAAATTAATTGTACTAGTTTTTGTATAAGCCAAGTTTCTATGAGTTCATACCTATGTGAATTAAACCTTCAAAAATATAGGGAATTGATCTGCATCATCACTGGTAAAGGCATTCCAAAGGGAGGAAATGCCTTCTAAAAGGGCAAGTTGGCACCTTCTCAGCAACAGAATTGTCTAGAGTTGAATGAATTACTCAGAGTTACGCAGTCAGAGGTAGGACTTGAAACCAGATCTGCTGGCTTTATAGATGACTATCCACTGTGCCACATTGTCTATCTAAATTTAAGTTTTACACATACACACACATACGTATATATACACATATATATATATATGTGCATGTACAATGTACTCATATATACAAATGTAAGGGATTAATTTTAATATTGAATATTTAACATTATTTCATTATTAGACATCACAAGCAACTTAGTTTTTCAAATGAGTTAGATGAGATGACATCTTAAAAGTTTCATTCCCTCTATTAAAACATAGTTTCAAGTTTCATTAATTTTAAAAGCCTGAAAAAAATGTCTAGTTATCTGTGATAGGCAAAGCTGCTGACATTCTTTCACTTACAGCTAAGTGAAGTGGGCTCTTCGTGGCACTGGAGTCTGATTCCTCAAAACTGTTGTTGGTCCTTTCCAAAAGCTGCAGAGACAGAAAGAGAAGAGTAGCCCATGAATCTTCCCATTCACATAAAATTCGATTTCTTGGATGCTAGTGTTGGTATAGAGAAGAAAAAGAGCTTGATCTTGTTTGAAAGTAGTAGCAGAAATTCAGCACAATTACCTCCAAAACACAAACTTTAGACATTAGGATGGAAGATAAATATAAACTTCTTGAGGGCAGGGATAGCTTCATTTTTTCCTTTAGTATCTAGCACACTTTGTGTGTGTAAATCATATTTTATTTTTTCCAATTCCATGTAAAGATTATTTTCAACCTTCATTTTTATAAGATTTTGAGTTCCAAATTTTTCTCCCTTCCCTTTCCCCTCTCCAAGGCAGCAAGCAATCTGTTATAGGTTATACATGTGCAATCACATTAAACATATTTCCACATTAGTCATGTTGTGAAAGAAGAAACAAGAACAAGGGGAAAACTGCAAAAAAAAAAAAAAACCAAACCCCCAAAATATGAAAGCAGTATACTTCAATATGCATTCAGACTCTATACTTCTGCCTCTGAATGTGGATAGCATTTTGAATCCTGAATCTTTTGGAACTGTCCTAGAGCACTGTATTGCTGAGAGGAGCTAAGTCTATCATAGCTGATTACTACACAATGTTAGCACAGTGCCTTGAACACACTAGACACTTAATAAGTACTTGTTGAATTGAGTTTAAACTTAGTTACTTCATCAAGGTCCACTATTTCCTATTCAAAAAAGTCTGTGGCCTTTAAACACACACACACACACACACACACACACACAGACAGACACTTACTTAGCTTTCTATTATGGTGTACAACAAACTACAAACTTAAAAAAAAACCAATATTCAGTTTAACACTAGACTCTTTATAATGAATTCTGGACAAAGCACAATAGTGATAGAATGGGGATTGTCATTTGCACCTTGAGTAGACCATTCAAACTGTTATGTATAAGCAACTAAAATGACAATTTTAAACTTGAGAAAAATACAGCAGACGTAATCACAAAGGCAGCATTGGCACACTGCTATGTCTAGGAGCACTGTGGTTTTTCTTTTTTGACTGAATGCATTCAAACAGAATCTGGAACTTTAGCAATCTTGGATTTCTTAGTATAATGAGAATACATTTAATTTTAGCTTGGACACAGATACCTTTGGAAAAACTCTTATAAACATTTGAAATGAGCCTGGGCTGTGACAGAATTCAGAGACAGCTGTTCTTCTGTCTTGTTTTTTTGAAGCATTATCACCTGCAAGGCTTCCGGGAATTGACCTTGTTGTACCAACCCAAATCCTGTCCTAGCTTGAACTTTTTAATCAAAGGAAAACAGAATCATTTTATCTACCACCATAAACATGATGAACAAGGACAAGAAGACAATATACTGTTTATAGCAACATTCCAGGCATGTTTCCAGAAGATTTATTTTTTAATAGACTCCTTTCACCCTACAAATGAATACTTTGATCGTTCTATGCCAGAGTCAAAGTTCCTTAGAAGCACTTAATATTTTTTTCTTTTTCTCTGGGTTGGGAACATGGTGTATGTGTGTGTCTATATGTGTGTGTGAGTGTGTGTGTGTGTGTGTGTGTGTGTGTGTGTGTGTGTGAGAGAGAGAGAGAGAGAGAGAGAGAGAGAGAGAGAAATGGAACAACCTTACAATAAAACACAGTCCAAGGTACAATGGTTCTTAGAACAGAGTCCTGAAAGAATAAAGTCTCTGTGTTGGCTTTGGAAGTTCTCTGGTCTCCCGACAGTTATCAAATGAGGCTGGCAAAGGGTTCATCCACCCTGGGGGCAGGGCAGGATGGAAGAAATAATAGATCCTTCTCAGCTGAGTCAAAGGTGCCCTGGCTTCTCTGCCTCTGCTCCTAAGCTAGAGGTCATTGCATTTCACCACCATGGGGTTTCAATACTTTGGTTATAAGGCAAATCAAACATCATTCTCTCTTCATTCAGTTTCTTCCAAATGATAAAATTCCCAGATGAGGATTTAAAGAACTAGAGGCTATCTCTCCTAGGGAAAAGCCAATTGCAAATTCAAACTGCTTTGTAAAAGGCAGCTAGATAATGCAGTGGATAGGGTATTGAAGTTGGAGTTGGGAAGGCCTACATGCAAATATGGCCTTAGACCATTGGCTGTGTGACCCTAGGCAAATCACTTAACCTGTTTGCCTCCATTTCTCCATCTGTGAAATGGGGTTAATAATTGCACCTGCCTCCCAGGGTTATTGTGAGGGGAAAGTAAGATAATTATAAAGTGCTTTGCAAATTCTCTCTCTCTCTCTCTCTCTATATATATATACATATATATATATATATATAATATCTACACACATATGTGTATATATAGATATATACATTCTCACATATATATGTATATATGTATATGTAACATGAAAATATCCCTTCTCTTCCACCATTTCCCCTCCCTTTCAGTTGAATATTTCAATTCTTTCCACTAATGTAAAAATCACAACTCATAAAGATAATTTGAGGGTATCTTTTGTGCTGCTTGCCACAGGCATCAAAATTACTGATTATAGTTCTAACAAACACCATCCTGAAACTTAATCCATTTTTATTTCATTTTGGAAGGTTATTTGGAAAATATTAACTGGCTACTACAATACGCATGTGAAGCCGGGTCCCAGTATAATTAGTAGTTATGCAACCCAAACAGCTGAAAGCTGTCCCATTTCACCCTGATATTTTCACTGTAACCAGCAAACAGTGGGATTGTAGACAGGGAAGATGACAGGTAGAAAGAGAACTTTCCCAGTATTTGGGTCTTGTTTTGGCTCCATCTTGTTTTGGCCCCAACCCTCCCTAATCTTTGAGATGCTCATCCAAGGAAAATGATTTGTCTAGAGTTACAAAGCAATTAACGTCAATGTTAACTGAGACATAGATTTGACAATCCCTTGGTTTGCCAGTTTCTGCTGTGTGTGAGAATCTCTATGAGAAATAAGGAGAGGGGGGTTTTCAAGTGATTTATTTGAAGGTGGGATATATACTTCTAATTTCTTTTCCCTGAATATTTCAAACTTGAGGCTTAAATATCTAAAAAGTTCAGGAGAATAAGGACCATCATGTAGGCTACTGCTGCCTCTGTTCTTTTCTCCTTTTGCATCACTATCACACAAATCTGAGAGGAGTTTTTGGGGAGGTGGGTGGAGAGGGGGTGTGCTGTGGATAGAGAGGGTCTCTGTGGATCCTAGTTCATTTTAGAACCTACTATTTGCCTTAAAGACAACTGCTTCCTGTATCTGTCATTCTCCTAGAAGCCTCTCTCTATCCCTTTTTATTCTATATGGCTCTTTATTCTCTTAACCACACATGCTTTCTGCCAAACACTGTCTGGTCGTAGTATTCTGGAAAATGTAGTCTTTTCCTGCCATTGTTATACCCACTACATTCTCCTCTGGCTAAAGGATCTGTTGTCCCTTAATCTAAATCAGGTACACACGTACAGGTTTTAGATGCATATTAACATGCTTGAAATTGTATATAATATAGTTACTTGCCATTTAACCCATTCACATATATGGTTCACATGCCAGGATATGTTACATAGCACTTTATATTATGACTGCATACAGTACAACTTCTAATGACATTCTCTGATCTGAGCACTAGGCTGTCTCAAAAATAGCACAAAGCCTTGGGCTAACAGATACAGCTGAGCTACATGAGAAACCTTCTTGTCCAGAAACATTCTGTGTCAGCTTGAATATTGGTTAGACTGTCCGGGTACTTCCAAAGCAATGTCCTTGTCATTTCTGCACCTTCAGTCTCAGTACACTTTCAAGTTAAGTCATTATTCTCAAATCTGTGTCCATCAGATCCTTGTTCATCTACACAACCCAATCAGGTTGGTACAACTTCCATGGATGCCATATAGTTCAGAAAACCTCAGGTACTTCTGTTCACCAATACATGACCTTTGCATTCCTGCCTAGCATGGAATCTACAAATCCTACTTGGGTTCAGGAACCTTTCATCGCTTTCTCTAAAAGATAGCTTCTATCTACATCTGCCATTCCCTTTGAAACTTCTCTTGCCCCTCTTCCTTTCTGATGTTTTTGGCAGGGGGGAGTGGGTGTTTTCCTCAGTCTATAGCATCACAGGAAATGTATTTTCGAAATAGCACAATTTCTACTCAACCTAAAACAACAAATCACATATCCATAATGCTATCAGATTTACAAAGTGCTTTCCTCACAGCAGAGCCCTAAGGTAGGCACTTCAAGTACTGTATCACCACCTTCTTAGAGATGAGAAACCTGAGGCAAAGGGAGAATTAGTGTTTTTCCAAGGCTCACAAAGTTAGTAAATACTGAAGATGAGACTTGGAATCAACTCTTCTGACTCCAAGGTTCTTTCCATCATCCCAGGCTGCAACCAATTCATGAACAGAGGGTACAAATGTATACATTATTCTCAGGTGTAAATTGTAGGTATTAATATAACACTTGCAAATCTAAATCATACATTCACTACTCTTTTAGTTACACAACAAAACCTAAGTTTCTTAGAAAGTGGACCATCATCGAAGTCAACAATTTAATAGAATGGCTACTGTAACAAAATCTTTATTTGACTCACTGTTATTCTTTTTCCTCTCCAAATTTCTGGCTCCTTGCTCATAACATATCATATATGGAGTAGCTACTAATTCCTGTTATTGTGTTAGATACAAACAACTGTACAGTTCCCATTCTTTTCTCCATGCTCTCATACTATCTCTCTATGTTCAGCTAGACTTTTTCTGAGTAGGGAAGCAGAAAGTCCTCACTTCTAGGCATCGTAGAGAGCCGTAACTTAATGGGGACGTTCCTGACACCTTTTGAGAGGAGTAGATGACTACATTCAAAGTTAAAAGAACTGATGAAAAAGAGCCAGAATTGAAAAAGTAACAAAATTGGAAAATTCAGGCAAAGGGAGTCTTAACGGGTTGCCTTTAAAGGCAATCTGAGAGACAAAGCTGCAAAAGCATCATAGGATCATGGGCATAATGCTACAAAGAATCACAGTGGCCATTTAATCTGGACCTTTTATTTTACAGAGGTAGAAACTGAAATTTTCAGGGAAATTATACAATTTGTCCAAGGTCTCCTACTTAGTATCAGTGGCAGGATTTGAACTTAGTCCTCTACCTCAGGAGCAGTGTTTTTCCCACTATAATGTTCTTCAGAATATTTTTGGAAGACAAATGAAATTAAGTATAAACATCAATCCCAAAATAAACCTATTGGCTACAGTTTTATCAAAACAACCATCATTGTCATCAAAATGTGTGAGGGGAAAACTAAATCACAGATACCTAAGAAGGTCTATGAGTGAATATTTGAAACTGTGGCAAGAAAAAATTCAGGGGAGAGAGAGAGAGAGAAAGAAGAGAGAGAGAGAGAGAGAGAGAGAGAGAGAGAGAGAGAGAGAGAGAGAGAGAGAGAGAGAGAGAGAAGAGTACTGAAAAGTAGAATTTATAAAGAAAACCAGAAAAGAAGTCAGACTATTTATTTTGGAGAAGTGAAGGCTGAGAGGAGACTTAAGAGGCTTCAAGTCTACAAAAAGCTGGAAGCAGACCAGAGCCTTTGGAAAGCTGGCAGTCCTGCTTGGAATTCTCGTTCACATTCCACATTGCAGTGTTTAAGAATGAAATACCATTCAGGCATGCACCCTCAACCTTATGAGCCAGCTCATCAGCCAGTGTTATGGGGCAGCAAGGGCCCTACACCTTTTTTAGAGGCCTGATAGGTTTTGGCTCAAACTCACCTCTAATACAGTGGGGGGGTTGGGTCCAGATTGGGAGTGGGGGGACAAGAAGAAGAAAGGGAAAGAGGGGGAGTTAGATTTGGAGTCAAGAATACACTTTGTAGTCATGTGACCATGGACAAGTCCTTAACATCTCTGAACCTCAGTTTCCTAATTTGTAAAACAGGGATCAAAATACCTATAGTGCCTACTTCACAGGGTTGTTATGAGGATCAAATTAATGAACTCATATATGGAAGGTATTTGGCAAACCTCTCACACTCAGCTACTATAACTATAGCCCCAGATCCAACTTCTCCCTTGAGCCCTAAACATATAGAACATCTCCACCTGGATGTCACCAAAAACCTTAACTTAACATGTCCAAAAATAAGCTTATGACTTTTCCCCTTAGATCTCACACTATTTTTCCTTTTGCTTCATTATTTTTCTCTGTGGCATTAGAATTCAAACATTCTCCCAGCTTTGAAATTTTTGGCATTATCTTTGCCTCTTTTCTGTCCCCCACCTTTTAGCTCGAATTGGTGACTATCCACAATGGCTTAGCAACTTACACTTGCATCAGTACCCTCCTCTCTCTTCTTACCACCTCCGTTCTGATACAAGTTCTTATCATCACCTGGCCTCCTGAATAGATTTTCCCACATCTGCCCCGAGAAGTCATAGATTTTTTTTCTTTTGCTTGTTTTTTGAGTATAGGAGTGACTTGCCCAGATCTGTGCATTAAGACAGTGATGTTAGGAAAGGACTGAAGTGGGAGGGGAGGGGAAGAGGAGGGAATCAGTAGAGATGAAAAACCCTGTTAAGGAGGTAGACGTCGTAGTACAAGTTGAGTTAAGAACCTATAAAAGGATGGTAGACTTTTCAGACTCATAGAAATCATTATCTTCTTTCCTTAAATCTGTCCCTTAAATCATATATAATTTCACATTTTTATTTAGGGAACCAACATCATGCCACTCATTTAAGTTCAAAACCTGTATTAGACTCAGCCTTTCATTCTCCTTCCCCTCACCGCCAATCATTTGCTAAGTCTGGTCAATTCTATGTTAGCTTTCATTTCACATGTCTAGGACCTTAATGTTGACCCTCTTCATCTATCACCTGGACTATGGCAATATCCTAGGCCACAAGTGGTCCTCTAGGTCCTCAAGTACAGTCCTTTGACTGAATCCACAAAATAAATCCCCTTAAAAAAAGGATTTGTTCCATAAAACTTGGACTCAGTCAAAAGGCCACACTCGAGGACTTAGAAGACCACACATGGCCTTGAGGCAGCATGTTCCCCACCCCTGCCTAGTCTCGCCTTTCTAGCCTTTCAATCTATCTTCTCAACATTTGCCAAAAATAAGCTTCTTAGTTTGACCAGGCCATTCCCCTGATCAAGAAATTTCAGTTGCTTCCCGCTGCCTCTAATCGTTCCAGGACTTTACCACTATCCTTCAACTGCTACCTTGCCATGGAACTTCCCTTAGCTGCTGGGCCCCCCTCACCCTGGAGCATCCCTGTGCTAGGCAGGTCCCTTTTTCACATTGTTGAGTTCCTCCTGGGGCACTGATCCTGGGGAGAGGTCCAGGCCAGCCAACTATCATTCCCGTGCTGCTCACGCTTCTGACTTTCTGGACTCTCTGCAGCTACCGCCTACCCCTACCCCCACCCCCATGCCCTTTTCAGCTCTCCTTTCTGTGTTGTTTTCCCCCATTAGAATGTAAGTTCTTCGAGGGTAGAGACTATCTTTCTATTTATATTTGTGTATCCAGAGCTTAGCCCAATACCTGTAAGCACTTAATAACTACTTGTTGTCTATCTTCTCCTCTAAGAGAAAACACTAAATTCTTAGGTTGCTATTTGAAATCTTTCACAACCAGACTTCTGTTTCTTTTTTTCAGACATACTTCATCTGATTATACTTTTCAGTAAAACTGATTTTTTTTTTTTTTTTGCTGTTTCCCAGAGTTGGCATTTCTTCTCCTGTCTCAATGCCTTTGCATGGGCTGTTCCACAGCCCTGGGATGGGGCCACCTGCCCTCAGAATTCTTAGCTTCCTTCAAGGCTTAATTCAGGTGTCATTTATGGCAAAAAAAATTTCTCTTGATCGCCCAAGTTGTAAGTGTTCTATCTCTTCTCAAATTATCTTGCACTTACTTGTCTCATTCCCTCATTACAGTGTAAAATTCCTTGAGGGTAGGGACTGTTTTTTGTTCTTTCTATCCCCAGGGTCTTGTCTGATGGTTTTAACATGGTAGCTGCGTAATACTTATTAAATTCAACTCAGTTTAATAAAGCAAAATATAAGCATGAAATAATTGTGTAGGATGACAATTATTAGATCTTGTTCAAATGAAATTCCTGAGTTAAAATTAATTCAGTATACTAATTTTTCTCTGACCTCCAAGTATGGGACAATATAGTCATTTCTAGAGTTTTGGAAAGATGTCATAGTTGTGGGATAGTGAATTGATCAGGAAGATGTAAAAAGGATTGCCTTGCTGCCATCAGGGCCCAGTTGAGATTATGTAACGTAATTTTGTACTTGACCCAGTCAGCATGGTTTCATACTTTTCTCCACCTCCATAAAAAGTTCCTCCCAAGCCCTAGACAACTAAGGCCTTTGTAAATGAGCTGAACATAAACTGTAGAGGGATGGGATTTTAAAATCCCTTGAGATTTTTAAATTTTAAATGAATAGAAAAGGTGGTAGATGGTAGAAATAATACAAGGTTGAGGTTTGGTAAGGCATGATCAGTACTAGGACAAGGAGTTAAGAGACTTGAGTGTGGAGGATAGCATAAAGTCAAACTGGTCCATCAAGGGGTCAAGGTAAGGAAGGGAGGGGAATGTAGCTATTGTGGAGGTGATGGCTTGGGAAAGCACTGAGGGATAGTGGGATTGGAAGTCATGAGGAGGATGAAGAACAGGGTTGGGGGTTGGAAGGTAGATGAAAATACATAGTGATAAAAGATTATGATAAGATAAAAGAACTTCAGAGTACCTCAATATGGAGGTGTGTAAGGAAGGGGATGCAATGCCAAAAATGAAATACTGTCTGCCATGAAGCAGTTTTCATGCTATCAGGGGAGAGAATATGCACATAAATAAGCATATACAAAATAAATTCACAGTAAATTTTTTGAAGGAAGAGCGCAAGCAGCTGAGGGAAATCTGAAAGTCTTCATGCAGAAAGTGTCTCAAACAGAATTTTGAATTCTAAAAGGCAGAAATGAGAATGCATTTCAGGTACAGGGGTTGTGTTCATTCTTTGTTTTTGAAGAAGACCATAACATCAGAGAAATGATGACATGACTTGCACTTTACTTTGCTTTGAGTGAAGGAAGGCTGTGCAGATCACCAGCCTCACTTCTCCTCCAGAGCCATCTGAATCCAGTGACCAGATATGCATCAGGATGACTGGAGATGACCCAGGATGAAGGTACAGGGGACAGCCACTGCAAAGATGTGGTGATAGGAGATAACATATTTTGTATTAAGGAACAGTAAGAAAGTCAGTTTGGCTGGATTATAGATTCTGAGAAGGGAAGTAATTAACATATATAATTACAAGGCCTGACACAAATGGAAAGGAAAAGTAGTACAATGACACTATTCGGGTGACAGCAACTTCTCATAATTCTGGGAAAGTAGCAAAGTAGTGGCAAAAGAACCTTGGGTCACTCCTTTTTTAATTATGTGTTTGAAGGATGGTGTTAGAAAGTGAGAAAGAGAGAAAGGTCACAATCCCCAGCACTAGAATGAAAACAAATGCATTATGTCTCTGCTAAGGCTGTGCTCGCCTGATTTTAAGACATTCACATGGGAAAGAACCCATTCCTTCGGCCAAGCACCCTGGACTTGACAAGCCCACTGGGGTACAACAACATTGGAGACATCATTGGCCAATGTGATCAGATTTCACGGATGTCATGAAGCAGTGTCAGACGTGCTCTGCAGGGGTGTGACACATGAGGTTAATGATTAGCATGCAAGAAAAATGGAAATGCTGGTTGCCAACTTTAGTTCAGAGAATGTCGATATAGAAACAGTCGAGATTCTCCTCACTGTTGTACCATTATGTGCTGGTTGCTAATAGTTGTCAATGTGGAAATCCAAGTAACAACAGATTTATACTGTTCCATTCCATCATGAAACAAACACACAAGTAGAGAGAACACAATTCACAGACACATCATCCAAACGATTTTGCCTTAGCTGTATGCAATTCCCTGCCTTCCTCAGGGTGACCAGGCCAAAATGCAGTCATGAAGGTCACAGGATGCTTTGTGGATAGTCTGAGAAAATATACTACAAAGTTCCAATAAAGGACATTCAACATCTTCAGGGGATGGTTAATGTACACAACATTTTCCTGTAACTGGAAAACATTTAAGTACGGTATATGCCACCCCCAAAAATAAAACTTTGATGTCCTTACTTCTCAGTCAATAAGGATGAATCAACTTTATGCTCTTAAAGAGAAATGCTATCCATGTGAAATATCATAAGGAAGAAGTACAAGATAACAGTGCTGGTGCATTGTTTTCTGGGTTGAGTGGTGAGTTCTCCATGACTGCATGTGTTTAAGCCAAAGCAAGATGACAACTTGCCAAGGATGCTGTTGCAGAGATCCCTTTCACTTGGTGGGAGGTTGGATGAGATGATTTCTAAAATATCTTCCAACACTTCTTATGAGTCTATTAAAGACACCTATTAAAGAGGAGGCAATATAACACTGTGGAAAGAAAGCACACGACTTAGAATTAGAGAACCTGGGTTTGAATAGCTCTATCTCACTTCCTGAATGACTTTATTTAACCTCAGTAAACTTTGGTTTCCTTATCTGTGAAATAAGGGAACTAGACTAGATGACTTAAGATCTTTTCTAGCTTATACATCTATGATACTAAATCTAACCAAAGAAAGCCAAGCATCATTTAAATAGAGATATTTAACCCTATCAAGAAGGATACTACTGAGATAACAAGATAACCAGATTGTGGAATACTGGAACCATAACTTTCAGTGTTTAAGAAGATAACTTAAATAAGAAAATTATTACTTTAAGTAACAAAACACTGAGAGGCAGTGTGGTATAGCGATTAGTGAGCTGACTACTATCATGCCAAGTCCCATCTTTAACACATATTAACTGTGTGTCTGTGAGCAAATTGCTTGACTCCTCAGCACCACCAGGCAACTCTCTAAGACTATACATTGCAAAACAATTGCCAACCAGCATTGGTACAAGTTTCTTCACCCTAAATCAAAGAAACAAAGATCTAGCCCCAAAACAAAAGACACAAAAATGATGACTATTAAAATTATGGTGACTTGCTCGATAAGTTAATTTGCTGAAGCAGCTATAAAGAGAATCATTTCAGAAGCCACTGAAAAGGTGAAGAAAAGGAATGATACTTTAAAAAATTATTATGCATTTTTATTGTAAGAGCTTATTTTGCACTCACTGTGCAACTGTAACATTTTGACTACTGCCGTCTTTAGTAACCATCATGAACACCTCTGAGCATCCCAAAAGAGTTCACTATGACTGCTGGTGACAGAAGCCTTTAGGTATACTCCCAGAGGCTCTTCCAAAGCATTCACAAAGAAAGGGGTGATAGATATATACCATTGCTCTTGATTTTAGCTATATTAAATTGAAATTTCAGTACAGCAAAAACAAAAAAACTGGACACTTTCACTTGAAATTTGAAGTATGGGATTATAATTTCACAACCATTGCTACCCACCTCTTGAGTTTTCCAGGATATTTCAAACACAAAAAGTGCTTCTGAATAATTTTGTTTGAGCAAAAAATATTCATAACAATTTTCCTATGGTTTCTTCCAAAAATAATAGTACTCATCATTTCTTTAATGTGATGGCTCAGGATTGTATGGGTCTTTTGAAACTAAGATAACATAAAAATTAGTGTATTTTGATAATAATTCAATTCTATATTTTCTTAATTCCAAATTCCTTATAATTCATCTAATTACATTTAATTTCATAAATATATTTTAACATTGAAATATTCATGAATACTTGGAAGACTGCTGTCAGTTTTAATCTTTGGTTTAAATATTAGATAAAGAAATTTTTTTAAAAGAACACAAAAGGAAGTCAGCAGTAAAGAGTAGCTATGCAAGAATCATAGAAATTGAACTTAGTAGTTAACTGTTCAATAAAGCTGATAACTTGAAAAAAAGATAAAGGTCAGTAATTTCTCTTAAGATTTTTCAGTACTGAATATTAATGATTCAGAAGAGCTTTTCTATACTTTATTTTAGACTAGCCTTCCAACCCTGGAGGGATAGGGTGCAAGAAAGAATATTTTGATAGTGCAGTGGCAAGAAAGAGATATCAGTCTGGAGACCAGCACCTCTTTTAGTTATAACTATGTTGATGATGATAGTATAACAATAATTTCTATATTACTTTGCAAATTTTGCAAAGTGCTTTCATATAGCCTGGACCAGAGATCTAGGTCTCCAAACCTCAGTCTTTCAGCCCTCTGGGAAAATGATACATTCACCTTTGGTACCGGAGCTCTAGGGCCCAACTCAATTGACTGGTGCCTGAGTGTGTACAAACTGGCCCACTTTTCCTGATATATGTACTATTGACCCTAGACCCATACCTCACCGTACTAGCCAGCCATCCACCAAGGCCATTCACTATCTGCTGCCTTAGTGCAGGTATTCCTCCCCACTGAACCTCCCCAGAAGCAAACTTTCTTCCCTGGTCACCACTTTCCTATGTGTGTCATCTACTATTATAATGTAAGCTCCTATAAGGCAGGGACTGAATCTCTATCCCCCATCATTTAGCATAGTACCTAATACATAATTATGCTTAATACATGCTTTTTATTTCATTCACTGATTATTTCATTTGATTACACCAGCCATACAAGGTAGGTTTTACAAATACTATTATCTTCCATTTTAGAGGTGAATTTAAGTTCCTTGAAGGCAGGATGCTATTATAATACTATAAAATTTAATAAGTTTGTATTACCAGCACTTATCATGGTGCCTGGCCCATTGGAAATGCTTAATGAATGCTTGGAGTAACTGAGGTTCAGAAAAGTAAGTGACTTGCTCGTGGTCAGTCAATGTCCAATGCTAGATTGAAACCCAGATTTCTCCTGACTTTAAGACCAGTTCTCTTTCCATTGCTTCATGTTATCTCTCCCTATGATCAATAACACCCTGGAGATTCATAGTTTATATTCTGCCTAAGGGATGAAATAAGGAGATACAAAGACTAAGATACAAAGACTAAGAAACTGTTCTCTGTCATATTAGTCAAATATAAATTAATTTAATCTGTCTTTTTTAAAAAAAAATAGCTGCTAACTATTGCAGTTCATAGGATTTTAGAGCTGGAAGAGTCCTGAGAAGTCTTCCTGTCCTCATTTTCTAGTTCAGGAAACTGAGGCCCAAGAAGATTAAGTGACCTCAGGTTACAGGGTGAGTTTAAGGCAGAGCTGGGATTAGAACTTAGGTCTCCTACCAATAAAAGTGCTCTTCCACATTTATCAAATTACCCTCTTTCTTTTAATCAAGCAATTAATAAGCATTTATTAAGAGTATACTATGGACTGTGCAAAGCACTGAGAATACAAAAAGAGGGACATACAGTTCCTAACTTCAAAGAAGTCAATCTTAAGAACAACAAAATGTGTAAATAGATATATACAAGACACATAGGATGATAATATGCATTCATAAGTAATCTCAAAGGGAACAAGGAAAGGTATCCTGCAGAAGGTAGCATTTGAGCTAAGTCCTGAAAGAAGCCAAGGACTACAAAAGTTAGAGGTGAGCAGTGAGACAGTTCCAGGCGTTGGGGACAGCCACACTAGCAGCATCTCTGCAATCCTGTTTCCATCCCATATAAAACATTCCTGAAGTAGAGGCATCTAAACTCAAGCTCTTCTGAAACAGCCCAGTTTCACTTCAGAGGCATGTTTATCTAGTGTGTGCCAGCTTTCCTGCCACCTGCTGCTGGCTTTTTGTTGGTCACTCTGGCAGCACCAGCACCTCCGCTGAATGTGGGAAAAGGATGGGGAAGCTGAATTCAAGATTAGCCAGTTCTACTATTTGCTAATAAGCTCTAATGGCAGATTTGAGGGAGAGAAGCTGAAACTCTTGCCTAAAAGAAGTTCTTCTGATGACCCACAGACTGCATTTCTTCACATGGTCTCTATCTCCTCCAAAGGATGCTCTGGCAAAGAAGTATAATTATGATATTCAAAAGAATAGTTTAAGAACTAATTATACTTTTGAATGCAGTCCTATGGTTCCTGGTTACCATGTTCAACAATATACATTTGCCCCTATTTTTAAACAACATTATAGTTGTAAGATATTTTGAAAAGGTGCCATGCAAAGGATCACACACTCAAACCTGGACAGGCTTGAAGAAGATCATTTTGACAAGGCCCCTTTTCATTAAAAAAAAAAGACACTGAATCCAGATATCAGTATATAGACAAAATGCAACAGTGAAGGCTGCAGAATCCCATTTTCAAAAAAGGAGCAAAGCTGTTAGGGTGTCAAAGTTTGAGAGGCAGAAGACTTGAGTCTGACTCTAGCCTCAAGTCTAGCTGTGTGGCCCTGGGAAAGACCCTTAACCTTTCTGTTTCATGGGGCTAATGACAGCACCTACCACCCAGAGTTGTTTTGAAGATAAAATAATATTTGTAAGCATTTTGAAAAGCTTAAGGCACTATGTAAACACTAGCTAGCCATTAGTTATTATGTCTCCCTCATCTTTAAAGCCACAGTTACCAAAGCTCGGTTCTAGACTTCTTAAGTGAGGAAATATCCCTGAATCGTGGTCCATTCAAAAACAAACATAGCATCTGGATTTTGGTAACATTTCGCATCAGAGACCACTCATTTTCACTCCTTATTGTCAGATGCAAAGAGTGGCATGCTGTACATGTGTATAGAGATCACATGTTAGAGGCATGTGATCTGTATGCACAGTTTAGATAGGTATATCTAGTGCAGGAAATTTAAAAAATTATAATAGAAGCGTGAATTCTGTTTTCAATTTTTATGTTTAGGAAGCAGCAAAAGATTGAATTAAAAAAATCAACACATGCATTATCATAGGGTTTTAAGGCATGCTTTCAGAAACTGATTATTTGGCTCAAGTACAAACCACAATAGCATGTCCTGACAGACTCAGCACACACCCCCAACATGCAAGTTTGGTTTATTCGTTTACTTACTATATCCAGTGGAATTTTGCTTCCAATCTAACAAAAAATGGCAATTAAAACAATTATTCTCAGAAGACAAAGTACAATCTGTTATCCCAATGTAGCTTTTACTTTTTAAAATTTCTCAAGACTACAAAATTGTTCCAAAAATACTCAGAGTAGTGGAAAGTTGATTTTAAAATAAAACCTACAGTAGCTACTAAGCTTTGAGGAAACGATTTGAATTTCTCTACAAAGTCATTGCTAAAACAATTTAGCTGTGTGGACAATCATGAATGCCTTTCTCTCAGCATCATTCCCGATGATTTACCCTGAATTTGTTGCTCATAAGTAAAATTCTTTAGTAGTAAGAAAGAAGCAACATCCTGTTATATAATTCTCTTAAAAGAGTCATGTTATTTAATGTATAGATGGGAATTTCACTTTTCCTTACAAATCAAAGTACATCTTCTCCCCCACTTTTTATAACATACATGTAGTTTTTCTATGCACTTATTTTTTAAATTTTATTTTATTTTTTTCAAACAGCAAAAATTTTTTTAAGTCCTCCCTCCCCCAAATAAGAATATGATGCAAAATCCAAGTTCATAAACATGTATAGTTAAGCAAAACAAACTCCCACATTGACCATGTCCAAAAAAAAAAATCTGTCTCCTTCTCCATTTAGAGTCCTTCACTTCTCTATCAGGAGACTGGCAGTATGACTCATCATGAGTTCTCTAGGGCTGTGGCTGGTCATTATGATGATCAGAGTCCCCAGTTCTTTCCAAGTTGTCTTTACAAAAATGTTATCATTGTAAATTGTTCTCTATGTTCTGGCCACTTCACGGCACCACTTGATACAAGTCCTTCCCAGTTTCTCTAAAACCATTCCCTGCATCCTTTCTTACAGCACAATAGTATTTTGTCACATTTAAATACCATAATTTGTTTAACCACTTCCCCATTTATGGGTATGCCCTCAGATTCCAATTCTTTGTCACTTCAAAAAGAGCTATAAATATTTTTGACATCTTTAGATTGTTTTGCTTAGGACTAATTCTTCACTTAATTTATACTTCTTTTAGTTTCTCCCTCTCCCTTCTCCTTCTTTTCCCTCCTATTCTTTGTTGAGTAGAATGTATTTCTGTTCCCAGCTCTGTGTATGTGTTACACATATATTTCTACTACCACACTATATGAGTAGTGACACGTAAGTTACTAAGTGGGACTTATACATTTATTTTAACTGACTCAGATCCGAACAACCCACTGAGATTACTTTAACACAGCAGTTCTTTACTGCAAGTATCTTTTGGGGGAAAAGAGGGTTTTTCCCAAATTTGTGCTCTGAGGAATTGTTGGGGGAGGGAAAGGAAAACTAGAAATGAAAGATTCAATGCTAATGGTAACAGATTTTCACCTCAGAAAATTCTGGAAGTTCTTCAGAGTAGATACCATAGTTCATTTGTCAATTAAAACCTTCATCTTCACATCATGTCCCTTGAGAGGAAGGTGAATTACATGACAATGAAGCCCTGTAAGTTCACCTTATATGTCACCTTCATATAGATTTATCTTTTTCAACAGAATAGAAAGAAACTCCTTTTGCCAACCACCAATAGTACAATCAAGATGGCAATGATCTTGTCACTCTAACAATTGTTTCCTTGGGTAGCTCACATACATGCATTTCTTCACTTGTCGCCTTTATGTATATGGCTTCCACATCTTTGTCTCCAGCCCCAACCGTGTGTTCCTTGGCTACGATCCCACACCTTTAACTTCCTGTTAGACACCTGGCACCTGGCTCACCCAAATAACCCCTCAGACACGATCAAAACAGAATTCATCACCTCCTCTACTAAACCTATCCTTCCTCCTCACTTTTTTACTTCTGTTGATGGGAAAACCATCATTCTAATGGCTCAGGTTTAAATCTTAGGCTCATCTTTGACCCTTCCCCTTCCTTCATCCACTTCATCTAGTTAGTTGCTATGGCCCAGAAATTAAACCTGTAAAATGTCTTTCTTATTTCTCCCCTTCTTTCTATTCACACTGCCAGCACTCTAATGCAGGCCTTTATTATCTCTAGTCTGTACTATTCTAACAGTCTGCTAACTTGTTTCCCTGCCTTTATTCTCTCCTTTTTCCATACTTCACATTGATGTCAAAATAACCTTCTGAAGGCATTGGGGCAGCTCATTCTTCCACTCAAAAACTTTTGGGAACCAAAAACTCTGGGAACCAAACCACTTCCCCCAGTATGGCTACAGTCATCTTATTGTTAGCATAATGAGGAAGGTAGAGAGTTGACCTGTAGGTGCAGGAAGACAGCAGAAAATGATTTCTCACACATTGACTGTAACTGTCCCCAGACAGCCCACAAAATATCCTATTAGTAGAGCTTCTCAGTTGTTGTTCTGAGGTTGGGCAATCATACTACCACAAACCTGGTTGGCAAGGGTAGTCCAGTTGAAGAGACAGACAGATAGACAGAGAGGGGTCTCTTCAAGGGAAAACAATACAGCTCTGAGAGTCTGGAGCATCCTTCAATGACTTCCTCTGCAGTAGAGAGCATCCCTAGGAAAATTTCACACTGGTGCCAGGCCACGGTACCGAGTTGTCCAATGTCTTAGGCACAGGGAAGACCAAGGAGACAGGACAGTGATAAAATCTGTTTCATTGTGTCATAAGGTCAGCATATACTTCCACTGTGCTCAATTTTATGGGAGAGAATTTTATTCTCTTTCTCCCTTAGGGGATCTTAAAGAGATCACAAGAGTAGAGAGAGACACCTGCCTTTCTAGCAGTATTTTGCTTTGTGCACTCTATGTTCTAGCCAAACTGGATCACCCGATATTGTGCCAGTGTCTGATACCTCTGCATGTCAGCTTGTGCCCCCTCCTCTTCTTGTAACGGTCTTCCTGTTATATCTCCATCTTGCCCCAGCGAAGGTATTGTTTCCTGAAAATCCTTTCCCCAACTAAAATGTTGCCTCCTCCTCAATGCCTCTTCTGATTCTTCCACCTACAGACATTTCTTTCTTCCTCAAATCTCTCAAGTCTCTGTTTAACCTTTCCGATGTATGTGTGTGAGTCTCATCTAACTCATACTGCAGTTTTTTGGTGCATGTGTCATAATGATTCTCCTCCTTCCCCATAACAGTCTATAAATGCTTTGAGAACAGAGAACTGCCATTCTTTCATTTTTAGAGCCCTAGTAATTAGCAGTAGATGCTTAAGGTATGTTTCCTGAATGAATATTCTATCTTCATCATTCTATCTTCATCTCCCTGCCCTCCACCCCCATTTTCCCCTTTCCCCCTTTTTCCCAGTTACTTCTACAATAATGAATTTGGATCACCACAGATGAGATGAAGCTGAAAGCATTTTACCCTGGACAAAATCTGGTCATTAACAAGAGACTCATGATATGGTTCCTTTACTCCAGAATAATCTCACCTGTTGAACTTTGCTACTTTCATGCCCTGATGAAAGTTTCTCTCTCTCTCTCTCTCTCTCTCTCTCTCTCTCTCTCTCTCTCTCTCTCTCTCTCTCTCTCTCTCTCTCTCCCCCTCCCCCGCCCCCAACTGAGCTGAAGGCAGGACTATTCTTCTGAGGCTCTCTGCTTCTAGGACTTACTTTAAAGCACCTAATATGATGCACTTTCTCTTTGAACCCTCCCCCCCCACTATACCTTTCTATGCACTGGGGTCATCTGGGGACACAGAATAACCCCCCTGAATAGTTTTTAAAAGTTCCCTAGGGCTAGCCAATTTCCTTCCTCACCCCACAGCCTAATCCACAATACCCTCCCACCCCCCAACACAGTGAGTTTAAAACTGTGGCCATACCAGGCACTTACATGGTAGTGCCCTGTCTAGGAGGAACTAAACAAGGAAGTAAGATGTCTGGTGCACAAATCTGAACACTATCCTAAGAAGGAAAAAAAGAATGACTGCAACCAAGAAATGCACTGCTCCTCCAGAAAAGGACAGAGTCTGAGTAGGGGCAGGGAAAGACATTTCTTAGGAGGTTTTAA
Organism: Notamacropus eugenii; assembly: GCF_028372415.1. Classification (NCBI taxonomy): domain Eukaryota; kingdom Metazoa; phylum Chordata; class Mammalia; order Diprotodontia; family Macropodidae; genus Notamacropus; species Notamacropus eugenii. The sequence goes on from NC_092876.1 coordinate 267,354,614, forward strand.
TTCCTGGCTTAACGATGGCTGCTCATACACTTACTGAATGTTAGAGCTGACAGGGACATTAAAGATAATCTTGTGTGACTCCCATTCAGAATTCCAATTTAACAAATGAGGAAACTGATGCCCAGAGAAACAAAGGAGGCAGTGGGGGAAAGCACTGGATTTGGAATGAGAGGTCCAGGGTTTGAATCATGGCTTTTCTACTTTGTACTTTATGAACTTGGCCAAGTCATTTGACCTCTTTGGGACTCAGTTCCTCTTTTATATAAGATGAGGGATGGATGAAATAGCCTCTAAAGGTCTTTCAACTCTAAATCTATGATCCTACGAAAGTGATTTGCTCAAAGTCACATAGCTAATTATGGCAAGACCAGAATCAGACTTGTAAAAGTAGGCATTTCTGTGTCTAAAGCAAGTACTACAAACTGTCCCTGGAGCAAGTGGCGTGAACCATGTCCTTCTCTGAGTGGAGAAGCAGCAAGCTGGGATGGGGAGGTCACCCAATTGTAATTAATTTGTCATTTACACACTGCTGAAGGGTGGCAAGTGATGTCTATGCCCCATAGATTTAGTGCCATGAAACATGACCCACATTGCTTTAGGGCTCTGCCTACCTCTTCTGAATTTAAGGCACATGTGTTCAGAATTTATTATTCATGGTGACAATAGCATGTCATTGTCCTACATGTATGTTCATGGAATGAATGACTGCTTCTAATTAATAGCAGCTGGTGTGGTTGGACTCTCAGAAAAAATGGCCACAAGTTCACTAAGTTTTGGTTTCCTCTGAATTCATCCAGTAACTCTTTTCATTTGCTGCTAATATTCTGGGGGTGGGGGGGTAAAGAAAGATAACACCCGGTAAAGGAATCACTTCTAGTTGTGATGTTTAGCCTGAAGCACCAGGTTCTTTCCCTACCCCTATCTACATGGGTATGAAGTTACTTTTACTAAAACCCTTCCTGTAAAAAAAAAAACAGTCAATTGCATTCTCTAGAGTAATATATGAAAAAAAAAACCACTATTAGGTGGTGTTGGTGTCACTGCAGAACATTGAACAGCCTATGAGAAACATTGGAAAAGTATTAACTTTTTAAAAACCTATTCTATGCAGTTTCCCTGTGCTGCCCTTCTTGGCTATCTAGGAATATAGAACATAATCCCTTTAGAACAAATTTGCCAATTTCCAATAAAGTACAAAGGTATTTCTACATTGCTAGGCACAAACTCAGAAATAAAGGACCTTCAAGATCATCTAAATATAACTTCACTATCTTTTGGATAGGGAAGTTGAGACCCAGGGAGATGAAATGATTTGGGTGAGATCACACAGGTTAGACACAGTTACATCCAATGACATTTTACCTAAGACTAACTAATCACTAGGTAAAATAGGCCTTTTGAAGACATCCTTAGCTGTATCACATCCACTGGCCAAACAACGATCTTGCAAAAAGAAAAAGCAGTTCCTCTGAGTATCCTCTTTTGCTAAACTTTTGGTTTTATTAGTTTAGGCAATCACCAGTGAGGAAACTCTTCATGCCTATTCAGACTGGCCACTGCTCTGCAATTTAGACTCCCAGAGGTAGCCTAAAATGATGACTTAAATTAGTCGACAGAGCACTAAGAGGTCTTGTGAAATTCTCTGGATCACACAGTCAGTGCATGTCAGAGGCTGGGCTTGAAACCAGGGCTTTCTGATGCAGTCTCACACTTCTCTTTTTCCTATAATATTCTGTTTCGCATTGTATATTTCAAGGGTGGCTTCATTTGACAGGTTTCCATAGTCCCTGAACACCAATAAACACCAGTAACACACTTGTATGGCACTTGAAGGTTTACTAATTGCCTTTCTTTAAAAAAAAAAAAACCTGTCAGGCAGATATTACAAAAGTATTCTTACTCCCATTTTACAGATGTGGATGGAAACTGAGGGTTAGTCACACAAGGTCAGGGTCACACAATTGGTAAGTGGTCAAGCCAAGACTTATCTCACTCCAAATCACATACTCTTTACAGCATCCTGCTTCCCAGCTAAAACCATCATTCAGTATAAGTCAGTAATATGAACAAAGAGTAAGAAAACAGGTAAGTAGGTAACATGCTCATCAATTCTTTTTTTGAAGTATCACTTCATGTTCTTACAGGAAGCTTACCCTATTTCTGTGCATTAATATTTTCATTAAGAACCTTTAAAAATCAAGAAATGATCCCTCTATCCCTAATATCCTGAATACCATATTCTAGATTGGCTTTTTCATGTTACTGATGTCTAATTGACAGAGTTTCTAAATTTTCGAATAATCTTGTGATAAGAGTCTGTCTTTTCCACAGCCTCTGCAAATTCATAGAAAATGACTGGAAGGTAATAGAAATCCCCAAATAATCTCCAAAATGATCTGAAATCCTTGTTCCAATCCTACATCCTAGGGAGCTTGCTTAGATTTTATTTTACGTTTCTCACATTTTATTTCAGCTCCATAAACGACAGCACCACCATCTTTCCTTCACTTTATATTTAGATACTGTGGATGGTTCTACAAAGGCAAGTTCCCATAGTTCCTTTGACTTCTCACACGTCTAAGTCACATGTGCCTTAGGCTAACCAGATGCTTTCTGGATTCTTGAGAATTTGACCTTGGGAGTGAATTGAATTAAATAAAGAAGGGATGGGAAAGCATAATGGCTAGGCTGTCTCTGGGGCTATTTTTCTATATCACTGCACACCCTTCTTCCTGTAAAGCTAAGCCTTGGCCCATTTTCCATTTTCTTTGATATTCAGATTCCCTATCTTCCGGTTTTCTCTTTCACCACAAATAATAACAATACCATTCTACCCTTCTCCCAGTGTGTATTTATAATATCTGCGGCTTTATTAAATTTTTTGGCAAATAAAAAAGTTATCTCTGGCCAGTGAGATTATTTTTGGAGCCCTTTTCTGCCAACTGATAACCAGGCAGCAGGTTTCTTTGGGAAAATTCTGTCCTTGGTTGTTATTGCATTTATGAAGCAGTCTGGCTATATTCCCTGGAGACTTCTTCACTGTTGTTTCTGGGCTCTGTAAAAGATGGCACCATCAAAAAGCAGAGCTGAGCCACTGAGATTGATGCCCATGTGCTATAAAATTCACAAACTCAAATAAGGATAGGCAGTACTGCATAGGAAAAGGAGTCTTGCATCTCATATCAGAGGACTTAATTTTGAATTCTGACTTTGCTACTTAACCTGTGTGAACTTGGGAAAGCACATTTCTCTCTCTGAACTTGTTTCCTCTTCTTTAAAATGAGGGGAAGTGGGCTAGATGGTTTCCAATATTCCCTCTGACTTTTGATCTGAGTATCCCTTTTTATGTTTAAGATGCTCATACTCAAAACTAGTGGCTCCAATCAGATTCTGATGATTCAGTACTCTGGCACGGATTAATTAGAATGCTGATGCAATTCTGTTTTCTGTAAACGTTTTCTGAAAATTTGGCAGTATTCTTCACTGCTGACATTTACGTAGACTTCATAGTTAGGCAAATCACTTTGCATAAATCATCTCATTGGCTCCTTACACCCAGTCTAGGAAGTGAGCACTGCAGGGATCACCATTTTTTAAGAGAAAGCTGAAGCTCAGAGAGGAGAAGAGATTCATGAATGGTCACATAGGATTCGAAGCTGAGGCTTTCCTGACTCCACATCCAGCGTCCTTTCTACAACATCAAGACGACCTCTCACTTTGTCACCTTGTCTCTGTCGAGAGAAGAACCCCAGCTAGAGCTGGGACAAGTACTTGGCCTAAATACACAAGCCTCACTGGGATTCTGATGCTACCTTTATTTTGTCAATTGAAGGGAAAATAGACACAGGCTTCATTCGTTTCCATCTTTTGGAAATTAATTACCAGTACCACAGACAAGAAAGCATAGTAACTAGGATCTATGGCACTATAATACAGGACATGTTGCGAAACAGATTTATTGTGGCATTGGTTCAATATCTCCTTATAGAAATACTCAAGGAAAGTAGGCCCATGACCAGAAGAGTTACAGCACTACAATCATCCCTGACAAAATCAATAGCAATAATTACAGCCAATTAGTATACAGTGCTTTATGATTTGCAAAGAAGTACTGTAAATGGGGGCAGCTAGGTGGCTCAATGGATAGAGTCAGGAGGATCTGAATTCAAATCCAGACTCAGAAACTTACTAGCTACGTGACTTTGGACAAGTCACTTAACCCTATTTCCTCAAAGAAAAAGTCCTATAAGGACATTCGCTTAATGGAAGCTCACACCACTCCTTTGAGGCAGGTAGTGCTAATGCTACATACATTCATATTAAAATGAAAGGAAACAGTTTGCCCAAAAGCAGAGAGCTAGTGACAGAAGTAGGACTGAAACTCAAAGTCTGAGTCCTTCCCACTACCTAACAAGCTGCCTTCAGTAACTGCTCATGAGATACACACAGTTCACTCTTAGTCTGATCTCAGAGAGAATTTGTGGAAAGAATAAGAAATAAAGCAGAAAGCAAATTTCTATTAAGCTTACTAACAAAAAAAAGGGGGCTATATGAAGCTAAATATAACCCTTTTTTGATCCAGGTTAAGGCATTTCAAGGGAAGATAAGACATTTAAGACCTTTCAGTTCCATTACTCTTGAGGAAATGCCCTAAACAGTTTCCAAGTTTTAATCCTCTTACTCATAATATATACATGTGTGTTTGGCCAGGGCTCAGAGGGAAAGATTTTCAGCATCTAATTAGCTGTCTTATAGGAAATTAGGCAAGATTCCACATCTACAGAAGATGTATGTTCTGTTGGGAGTTATTAACGGTCAGAATGAAGAAGCATTAATTTGTTCTGGTAATTATGCCAGGGTGGTGTACAACTCCACTAAAGCAACATGGGAGATGAAGCACGGGGATGAAAAATTCTACAGATTAGCTGATAAAAGGGGAGAAGAGGAAAACTAGAACCAGATGACCTAAATTTGTCTATCAGTCACGCTCCAAATATAATACCTTCTATGCTATAGTTCAAATTAAAATAAAGAGTAACATCCATTCCTAAGCAAATATCAAAATATTAGTTTCTTCTCTCATGAATTCTTGGGTGATTTAAAAAAATCATCCAATATAATAATATCATGATGATATAGATGTTTTACACATGAAAAGACTTTAGGAAGCATATAACAGTCACAGAGTCTTATTCTGAATCTTAGCTCTCAGTCACTTCGGCTCTCTGGGTCTCAGTTTCTTCAACTGTAAATTCAGGTGATTGGAACAGTTGACCTCTAAGATTCCTTCCAGTCGTAAATCTCTGATTCTACGATGTAGGGCAATGTCTTTATTTTATAGACTGGCAAATGAAGATTCAGAGACAGGAAGTAATCAACTTATTAGTGGAAGAACAAACGAAAACCTAGGTCCATCTTCCATTTCCCAATCCAATCTTCCTTTTGTGACTTATTATACTAGAGGCACATTATTCTGACTTCTCTGTCCAATTTTTAAATGGAAATTGTATAAAGATATAGATGTGTAGATATAGATATACACATATACACACAACTATATTTCCTTGTTGTTTGATCACTTCAATCATGTCTAACTCTTTGCGACCCCATTTAGAGTTTTCTTGGCAGAGATAGTGGAGTGGTTTGCCATTTCCCTCTCCAGCTTATTTGACCGATGAAGAAATTGAGGCAAACAGGGTTAAGTGATATGCCCAGGGTAACACAACTAGTAAGTGTCTAAGGCAAGTTTGAAATCAGGGACTGACTTCAGGCCCTGCACACTATCCACTGAGCCATCTAGCTACCTACATACATACATGCTGCACTGTGTATATGCATGTATGTCCACATATATTCTCAATATCCATTAATTTCATAACAGAATATTCGCTAACTTCATATACAGTCATCATCTAAATACTTACACAGCAATTTCTCCTGGGAGTCAAAATTAAAAGTGCATACAGATTGATCATATCCACGTTTTACCCAATATAGAACCAATTTATGGCAGGATTTCACAGTAAAGGACTGATGCAGGTAGTGTATTGGTTGTGAAATAGCTTCTTAAAGATTTTTTCATAGCTCATCTTCAACAGCAGATTCCCAGTATCCTCAGTGACAATGGTAGGATGAATGAAAGGCACATAAATGCTTACTATGGAAGAGAGGGATTAGAGCTGGATTTGTGATTTCCTTGGTGTAGGGGCTCCCAGGAAGGAACTTTCTCAATCAAAAAGCTGGAGGATACAAACCCTTAACTGAGACACTCATAAATCTCAGAGGGCTCACATTCTAATAAGCAGAAACAACACATAAGGGACTAGTGGTTGCTGAAGGGTGTTTTGGGGTGATTCATCAGAGATCATGCATGAAACCATAGGGGAATTAATGAACAACCCTTTCAAAAGCAATACTAATATTGATTTGACTGTGGTGTCCAGACCAAGAGATGCAAAGTGGGCATTTGGTGGTAGGGAGGATGGCAAGGAGATGGACAAAATAGATAGCTGGATGCAATGTCAACCAAGGGCCAGGGCAGGCTAGATATAGTGGGCTACCTGACTTCCCCCTGATTCATTAACAAATTAGGATGGTTCAACCCCAAGCTGAGTAGATTAAGTCCCCCAGTCCTCAGCACACAGTATCTCCAGGGTAGTCAGATGTTGCAGTGGAGGTACAGATGGCAATAAGATGATAAGAGGAGAATGTTGGATAACTGTTACTCCATTAGATAGGATGAAAAAGAAAGAAATGAATCAGATCACAAAGTATTATTGAGTTCAGATATATAGAATATGTTTAAAGATAAGGCTCAGGATGAAAAGTGCCGAGTGCTCAGATTATGATATGCATTCAGATGGAAAATGTATAGAGCACTTCAATGATTATCTATATCTAGGACCAATAGTACTGAGAGACAAGTTGGGCCTGCAGTTGGACCAGAGGGTGAGAAAAGACCAGACTGCCTTCAGGAAACTGCAAAGCTACTTTAATAACCCCAAGCAAAGGCCCATCTTTTTAATATGAACATTCTGCTAGGGTTGCTCTATGTCACTGAGACATGGAATAATATAGTCTCTGAAGAATTAAAAGTGAATACAGAAGGCAATAAGGAAGCATGGTGGGTCTAAAAAGGCCACAGCAGATAAACAATAAGGAACATCTAAGAACAAGAGTAAAAAAGATGCCATCAAGGAAATAGATGAAGAGAATAAGGGTTATTCACATGGTGAGGGCAAGAGACGATGAGCTCTGAGAGCACTTCCTTGGTACATTGTCACTGTCAAGATAAAGCAAGGAAGGCTTCCTATACATTGGGTGGACTCCTATGGCAAACTTTATGGGAGGACGTCAACAAGAGTGGCCCAGAATGGGCAGACACTGATGAAAAGGGATTGGCATCATCAAAGGGAATACCCAATTGATGAAATCACACATGCAGATGCAACCATAGGATCCTAGAATTTTCCAACAAGAAGGAGTATTATAAGTCATTTAATCTAATGCCCCAATTTGAGAAATGAAAATATTAACATTCTTAACAGGCAAGTAACTTGCTGAAGTTCATCTTGCTGGTTAAGTTGCATGCCTAACTAAATACAAAATAGATATATCCACTGAAATCCCATGCTCCAATTGGTAAACTATGGAAGCTGCTCTTGATCTACGTAAAAATGCCTCAAAAAGGTGAAATGACTCAGAGAGACCAAACTAAAAGCCATGTCAATTAACAAACAAAAGAAAAGAAGAGCAAGGCCTGGCTATACTCTCTGGCAGATGTTAAGGCAAAAATTAATTTCTAAAATGGGTTAAGAATTTGCTAATCTTCAAGTGTGGAAAGGAAAGCACAGCATGCTTAGTAGATTAATGCATCTTAAAAAAAAGGTAGCCAATACATTGGTTTTATTTGTACAAACTCCTTCTAATTTGATGTAATAAAAATTATCCATTTTATACCTCAAAAAAAAAAAAGTAGCCAAGGCACATTACTCAAAACACAGACAAGAGAAAACTCAATTGGTGGGAATCATACATCACAACAACACTGCACTCATTTATGGTATAGAAGCACTAAACACTTCTAGTGTTCATATAAGTCACTCCTGGAAAAAGAGGCATACACCTTAGATTCCAACAAATGCCAGTGGGGCTCAATTTAACATGACAAGGATTTTTTTAAGTACCTACTCTGTGTAGGTTTTTATGTTAAAAAGGGAAAGAAAAGAGAAAGAAAAGATATTGTCTTTGTTCTCCACAAGGGTACAATCTAGTGAGATATGTACATAAATAACTATAATAAAAATAAAAATACCATTATTTGACTTGAATAAGGGAGGTCAAACAAAGAAGAGGGAGAGATTTATAAGGCAGTTATGATTTCTAGGTTGGGGAATCAGGTAAGGCTCTATGACAAGATGGCAGTTGAACTGGTCCTTAAAGGACAAGGAGGATTACCCTGATCTTTGGAGAACTTAAATTCTAAGGAGGGAATAAGACAGATAAACAAATTATTCTGTTGCAAAGAAAAATATGATAAGTACAGAAGACAGGTCTAAAGTGCTAAGAGAAGCATGAGAAAGGAGATAATATGGGTGTGGGGGGTGAAGGATAGGAATACCAAATAGTGAAAAGTCTGGTCACATCTCATCCAGCTAGTGAAGATTTACTGAAGCACACCAATAACGAAAAATAACCATACCAGTATTGAAACAGAAATTAGGGCTGGATTCCACGTTTACCAGGTAAATACTTCTGTCCATGGGAACTACTCTAGATTCTACAATTGCTAACAATTTGTAGGATATCTCTTGGCTGAAAACAGCTTCTGATGAGTCTAAATGAGAACAACACAGGCCAGCCATTTCTGAAGTTTGAAGACAAACCACACAAGTTTTTTTGATGGATTCCGTGAGATGATGTTGTATTTTAGTATTTAATATTTTCCACAAAATAAAATATAAGCTGTATAGGCAGAACACCCAAAATGTTATTGGAATAGTCAAGATTGTCCAAAACAACCATTGTCATTAAATACTTGTTGCACTACCATTGTATATCCCTGGTATAGTTCTACATGTTACAAGGACAGAGAAGGAAGGAAAGGCAATGCCAATCTGCATTTGCCCAAGGCAAAATAAATGGACAGTTGCCTTTGGAACCCCTTAATTTCTCTTTTAGAACTGCTAATACCTCATTTAGTCAATTCTCATTAGATCACTCCTTGAGGGGAGGAACTGTCGTTCGCTTTTTTTGTATGCCCAGTGCACGGTGCTTTGCACATAGTAGGTGCTTAATAAATGATTGTTGATTGGCAGCATTCTGTCCTGTTCCTTTCCCCCCCAGGTAGTACCCTAGATGATAGGCCTTTTAAAAAAAAAATTGTTCCCTCCTCCCTAAAACAAAATGTCATTCCATTTCTCATTTCCTCAAGGTCCTCCTATGTTCTAATTACAGTTCTACCTCTAATGACCTTTGGTTAAGAAATTTCACCTCCACATGTACAAAAATATTTATAGCAGCTCTCTCTGTGGTGGCCAAGGACTGGAAATCAAGGGGATGCCCATCCACTGGGGAATGACTGAACAAGTTGTGGTATATGAATGTAATGGAATACCACTGTGCTATAAGAAATGATGAACAGGAAGACTTCAGAGAGGCCTGGAAAGACTTATATGATCTGATATTGAGCAAAAGGAGCAGAACCAGGAAAACTTTGTACACAGCAACGACCACAGTGTGCGAGAGTTTTTTCTGGTAGACTTGGAACTTCACTGCAATGCAAGGACTTAAATAATTCCCAATGGTCTTTTAAGGCAAAATGTCTTCCACATCCAGAGAAAAAACTATGGAATTCAATTGCAGAATGTAGCAGATCATTTTCTTTTGTATTACATTTTGGTTTGTTTTATGATTTCTTCCATTCATTTTAATTCTTCTATGCAACATGACTAAGGTGGGGGTTTATTTAGTGGGAATGTATGTGTAGAATCTATATAGAATTGTATGCTGTCTCAGGGAGGAAGGCGGATATAGGGAGGAAGGAGGAGGAGGGAGGGGGAAAAAATCTAGATTATATGGGAGTGATTATGGAGCACTGAAAATAAATAAAATTAAATTAAAAAAAAGAAATTTCACCTCCCTGTATCTCATTCTTTCATCCACATAATATAGAAAATGCTCCCCCCTCCTCTTATCTTTTCATTTCATTTCATTTATCCTTTCATTCAGCTCACTAAAGATTTCTGAGCAAAGCTGATAAAACCTGGGGTATGTAGCAATGATGTTTTGGCAAATGGCATGATCATGAAAAGTCACGCTACCAATCTGTGCTCCACATTTTAAAAAGCAGAGCAAATGATGTTGGTGCTAAATTTGGTCAAATACTGCTTGAGAGAAGACTCAAGGTCTTTCCAGAGATGTCACTCCTAAAGGCATGAAGATAGAACCACCCTCTACTTAGGCCTGATTGATAAACAACAATCATGCAATAAGCATTTATTACATGTCTACTGTGTGCCAAATACAATGATAATAGCCCACATTTATATAGCACTTAAAATGGCAGCAAAGCTTTCACATACATTTCATCTGAGCCTTCCAGAAACCCTACATGGTATTTACTGACTCCATTTTACAGACGACATCAAGGACACTCAGACAATTCAAGGCTACAGAGCTAGAATCAGAAGTGAGATTTGAACTCAGATCTTCCAGATTTTAAATTCAGCACCTCAGCAAGGATACTACACTTCCTCTCTCCATAGGAACAATATTCAAGGTCATGAAACAGGTTGCCAAGTTTATCAGAGCCACCACATTAAGCTTTGGCACAATGAAGCAGTCTCTTAACTGGAGGTTCAGAATATCTGTAGGATGCCAAGAATAAAAATACGCTTTCACGCAAAAAATGAATCAAACAACTGGGTTTAAAAAACAAATACCCAAAGCAGGAAGCAGGAAGACACATGACTAACACAGAATCACAGTAATAAAAATGATGCTTTACTTTTTAAGGCTTGCAAAGAACTCTACATATTTCAATAACATGCTTTTGGGTCATACACATGAGGAAAGTGGGAACCCCTGGGGAAAACAAGGCAACGCATTACATCCAGTGCTTCCTATCAACATGGGTACTGACCCAATGTCAAGACAACTGCCAGAAAATCCCTAATGGAAACATTACTCAGGTAACAAAGAATGAGGTCATGCTTGTTTCTACTCTAGCAAAGTGAAACATGCTACTTGCACAAGCCCTTGAGATGTCAATGTTTTTTATGTAGGCGCAGTAAATTATTTATAAAATCTCTGGTATGTATAATTATCCTCATTTCACAGATGGGAAACAGATGCAAACAAGCAAAGCAACTAGACCAGAACTGGGAGAGCCTTACGACATGGAGTTTATACATGGAGTAATAATTTGCTGCAGCCTTAAGGAAAGTGGGGTCCACCAGAATTCTGGAGATGTTAGTGTACTGTTCCGGGAGAGTTTGTTCTTGGTGGGTGACTTGCATTAGTGGAGGGCATTCCCACAACTATGGATCCCCATGCTGATGAAATCAGAGATCCATCATATATTCATGTCATCTATGTAACTCCCCGGCAGTAAAAGGGTATAAGTGCTGCAGGATGAATCCCATAGGACCAGACTATCTGGTTAGAGTACAGCAAAAGATCTCCCACAACACACTCAATAATCTGACCACAAAAGAGAGTGCAGAGGTCTTTCTCTTTTACGTTTTCCTTTCTGTACTTCTGCTGGCCACTCCTCTCATTGAAGAACTACTCCTGAAGCCTCTATTTTGGGGAAGGGGCCAGACCAGACATCCTTTTCTACTCTCTTGGTTCTGCTCCTGACTCTCCATCATGCTTCAGCTAGCACTTACCCCTTCGATCCTCCAGCTCCATGCAGAGCTCCATTGTTAAGTTCCTCATAGAATCTCTATTCTGTGTAAGTGTCCAGGTCAACTCTCCTTTAATCCTCTCCTTTAATCCAGCTCCACGGCTGATGTTGTGGACTTCACCGCCATGTTCCCACTTGAGGCCCTTTTCCTCTCTCCTCTCCTCCAGCTTGACAGTTTCTTTTTATGTGTTGTCTTCTGCCATTAAAATGTAAGCTCCTTGAGGCCTTGGGGACTACTTTTCTTTTTCCTTATATTTGCATTCCTAGCACTTACCACAGTGCCTGGCAAGTGCTTGATAAATGCTTGTTAACTCAACTTCATTTCTGGAGTGGAAACCTTTGATTGATGGTCACCACATATCTAATGGCTAAGGTACCCAAGCCAATCTAACCCCATGGCATCTATAAACCAAACCATGCAGATATAAGACTGCAGCCAAGAAGCCCTAGTTCCTCTTTTCCATCACAATTCTTATATAGTGTAAGCTTACATGACCAGAAACGACCTTGCTATATCTGTCTATCAATCTGTCTTTTGTACTTCCGAATGAGGCTTGTCCTCTGATTGTCTTTCCCCAAAGAGAAGTGACATTTATTTATGTCTTTTTTTGCATTAGAATAATTTCCCTATCAAATTCTTCCTTCTAACAAAATCCAAGCAGATCTAAACAACATAGTGACTGCAAAGACATAAAATTTTAAGTTGTCCTTTCAATCCAACTTGCCCACTTCCTTCCTTTGGATTTTGCCAGTTCATATTATGTCTGCCTATATGTCAGCCCATCAAGAAAGGACTAAGCACGTAGAATCACAGATTAGAACTAGAAGGGGCTTCAATGATCATTAAGCCCAATCCCTGTATTTGAGAGATGAGGATACTGAAGTCTTGGGAGATTAAATGACTTGCTGAGCATCACAGCTACTAAGTGTTCAAGGTAGGATTTGAATGCAGGTCATCCTGTCTCCAAGGCTAGTGTTCTATCCACTATCCCATTCTGTCTAGGTCAATCCCTATGCTCTGTCTTGTGAGCAAGCAGTGTATTACTGGTTTTTAATAAATAGGTCATGAGAGTCACATAAAAAAGGAACAACCATATGGTACTACTACTGGAAAGCACAGATTATGGAATTTTGGAACTGAAAAAGGGAACTTTAGTAATCATTGTATACCACTGCAGAAAATAGTCATTGCTTTTAGTGTAGGAGGAAAAAATGGATTTCTTCCTCAGTTTTCTTCTAAAATAATCTTTGGAATATAAAGTAGCTACACACACTAATGATTATATCAGTCCTTCATAAGTCCCTCTCCTCAATATCACAAGTTTATTTTCTTAAGAAAAAAAGCCTCCCCTCTCACAATGAATTAAATGTATTTGCTTTATATTTAATAGAGAAAAGTTCTTCTGGGTTGGGGGTAACATGATGGGTAGCTGCCATCTGAAATCAGGTTTTTTTTCTTCCATGTTCCTAAATTTACTTACAAGCATAATTTGGGGAATGGTAGTGGAGCAACTCAGTGGATAGAGTGCAGGGCCTGGAGTCAGGAAGACTCCTTTTTCTGAGCTGGCCTCAGACACTAGCTATGTGACCCCGGGCAAGTCACTTAACACTGTATGCTCAGTTTGCTCATCTATAAAATGAGCTGGAGAAGGAAATGGCAAACCACTCCAGTATCTTTGCAAAGAAAAACCCAGATGAGGTCATGAAGAGTGAAACACCCCTGAATAACAAAAACAAATCATTTTTTTAAAAGAAAGGATATGCATAGTGGATGTTGGAAATCAGAAGCCCAAAATTATTTTACTTCCCTGGGCCATCACTAATCCATCTCTAGCAATGGTCACGTTCTTTGAAGCTACTAGGTTCCTTAGAGAACTACTTTAGAACTTTGAAGTTTCATTATCACAAGTTGACATATAAGATCCTTTGGACTTAATCTCTGTTTATTTGTTTTTGAGTCCAGGCTGGTGATTTCATGGGTGTTGGGAGTTTCAGGTGAGGAAATCTCTACCAATGTAGAGCAGTACTTAGTCTCCAAATTAGAATCTTAGGGAGTTGCCTGTGACACTTAGAGGCACTGAGGAAGATTTGCCCAGGATCACAGGGTCAGTACCAGTGAGGGACTTGAATCCAGGTCAGGTGAGCTCTCTATCCACTATACCACACTGCCTCCTTCTTAAGATCAATTGAACTATATCCTCCTGTTCATAATCTACCCAATCTACCCAAACATTTCTACCCAAGTTTAAGAACTTACTCAGTTAGGGATTTACTTTGTACTGCACCGAAGTAATATTTCATTGCTATTCAGTTGTTTCAGTCACATATAACTCTTTGTGACTTCTTTTTTGGGGGACTTTCTTGGAATTGATACTGAAGTGGTTTACCATTTCCTTCTCCAACTCATTGTACAGATGAGGAAATGAGGCAAACGGGGCTAAGTGACTTGCCCAGGGTCACACAGCTAGTAAGTGTTTGAGATCAGATTTGAACTCAGGTCTTCTTGACTTCAGGCTCCACCCAGCTGCCCCCAGACAAATAACACTGAAACGGTAACTAGAAGTCTGTCATCATTGTGGAAAATAGTATTAGAAGTCAAAATAACTTGGGTAGGCTGGATAAGTAATGAGAAATAAGGAATTCACAATGAAGTAAAGCAGTATGTTTCTAAGAGGACACAATGGAATGAAGACATGTAGTGAGTGGTTGGTAGCATGTAAGCATAGCTCCAAATATCCATGATTTACAAATGACTGGGGTACATAAGTGTGCAGAATTGGGCAAGGACAAAATGGTGAGGAAGTCTCTGATACTGACTGAAGGTCTATCAGTAATGGTCCCTTTTTGAATGGGCTCAGAACTAGAAGGGATCTTACAGATCTTATAAATCCAACACTATATTTTATATGAGTCTTAGAAAGGTCAAATGCTTCTCCCAGGTACTCAAAGGTGATAAGCAGTGCAGCCAGGATTCAAGTCTAGCACCTCTAACCCTGCAGTCAACATTTTGGTGTCATCGTTACTGTGGTTTGTCCTTCTTCTCTAAGAGGACCAACAACATCACAAGGGTGATATCTGAACTTTTGAGTGAATTGGATTTAAGTGAGGCAGAGCTGCACCAAAGTCATTTCTCCCCCCTGCCCCCATCATGGGTACTATTAGAGACAAATGTGTGTATGTGAGTGTGTGCATGTGTGCATGTATGCAGATAGTGTCTTCCAAAGAAAGAACCGATAAATAGATGTATAAAATGATTTTACATAATTTCATTATATATTTAAAAGGAATAGCAAATTTTCCATAATAAATTTGCAGTTTCATGTATAATCATCCTTTTTTCAACTATGTTATAGAAATGCTTGTTTTATTTCATAAATTAAAAATAAAATAAATGAAATTTTTTTAAAAAGAGGGAAAGTCCAGCTCCAGTACATATGATAAAAGACAATATAGTCTTTAAGAGGCAGCTAAGAGGTGTATCTATCAGTTACTAGAAAGTTATCTTGAGCAAGGCATTTCCTTTTTTAGGACTCTCAGTTTTCTCATCTATAAAAATGAGGAGTCGGACTGGGGGAATCTCTAAATCTTATGATGCCCTATATATAGTCAGTACAGAAATCTCATCCAGCTCCTTCTCTAGGAGAACTGTTGCCCCAGCAACAACTAACACCTCCCCTTCCATCTTCTGTACATGCCCCTTAGGCATGTGACATTTTTGTGACATCTCCCCTTTGGTGGGTTGAAGCTTTTCCCCTGCAAAAATTCTTCCTGCTACTATTGCTCCTATAACCTAGATGTTCATTTTAATCAGATTTTACTTCTATGAAAATATTAGGACTGATGGAAGGGAAGAAATCACGTGAATTACCTTAGGCCAGGTATCCTATTATGGATGCCCCTGAGTCAGTGAAATGTTATTTATACAAAGGATGATTTTCAATCTCCATTGGCAACTGAGGAGGAATAAATGGGTTTAAGATGCGGCATCGGGAGATTTTGGTAAAAAAAATCTTTCCAGGTTCTAGGTATTAGGCTGAATCAGATCTACTGTGTTAACTAGGCTATGCTAAGTGTATCGTTCTTTTCGCTTTCCTGGAGAGAATAAATTTCATCCCATGCTTTCACAGAACTATGGACTGCCTGCCTCCTTTAAGTGAAAAAGACGGCTCTAAATTTGCCTTTTTCCATCAAATGTGATTTTTCAGCCAAATGATGTTCCCTGGCCACCCTCAATCATATTATTGTCACACTAATTCACTTTCTGCCTCAGCTGAAGGTGGAATTTATTTGCCTAAAGCAGATTTTTTTTGGTAGTAGTGGTAGGGGGAGTGAGGAGAGAAAGAAGCAGAGAAAGAGAACAAAGAAGATAATAGATGTGAATAAAAAGAATCATTAATTTTCATAAACCAATGAAAAATTTCACTGCTTACAATAAGGCTTTTTTTTTTTTAACTTGTTCTCAATCTACACGAAGCAGACCTTGCCAATCCCAAGTATTTAAATGGCCTTTTGGACACCATTTTAATATGAAATTATAGTTTAAATTTCACACTCTGCTCATCAATTAATATTTTATGATAATAGGCAAGTTCAATGAAAAATACAGCTTTTAAGAAAATTCATAATAATTCGATGATCCTAATCTTGGTGGAATTCTGAAACTGTACCTATGTAATGACTGCAATGACTAGTTCTGGCTAATGAATATTAAAAGAATCAGGACAAATTTAAATAAGCATGTATGGAAAGCTGTTATTATTTCAAGCAAAATGAAAGCAGATGGGAGAGACTGACACACATTTATTCAGCTATGTGTCTGCCTTACATTTAATCTTTTATGAATGGCTGGTCACAGATGGTGACGGAATTCAGGAATGTGGTGGAGCTGCAGCAAGCACTTTCATCCTTTTTTGCTCTAATGTATTATGTCACTTACTATTCTGCAACCCTTCCCATTTGGCAGGCAATACAAAATGTCACTAGAAGGGAAAGAAGTCATACAGAAAAACAATGCTCTCCCTCCCTTATTTAAAAAAAAAAAGTACCTCTTTATCAAACTAAGTCAAAGGATCATCCTTTTTCATTAATAACCTATCAATTACTCTACAACCCTCACTAAATCCAATCCGTTTCAGGTTTGGCACTGTTCTCTCACATTCACACACATGACAGGATGATGAAATGAAGACAAACTCTGAAGAGATAAATGGATTACGCTGACTTCTGGCAATGATTCTCTCATCTCACCACCAGACACAGAATTAGATATGGATTATGCGAAAGCAAACAAGAAAAGGCATAGACACAAGTAGCCTTTTCTGGGAAACCTTGAAGTGGGCCCAGCTCCATAAAAATCTGACATTGTACTTGCATCCAACTCTGGAATCCCATCTCCAGATTCCGTGTCTGATGTTCAGATTAGCCAAGTATTATCTCTGAAAGCCTTGTATCTCCACCTTCAATCTCTCCTGAGCATGGACCCCATCTGACCCAAAACTTTAAGGAAAAGGACTTATGATCAAAACACATGCTTTACTGAGTCAATAAAGCACCTTTCCTTCATATATCAAGGGTGCAAATACTTTCTCTGATATGACTTATGAAAGGCAAAATTACTTGTGACATTTAACCACATATAAATAATGGAACATTTTGTTTCTGTATTTTTTTAAAAGATAACTTTTATGTATTATACTTTATTTTCATCAATTTCCATGTCCATCTCAAAGATCAAAATAGCACACTTTCCCCACCTTAATTTGCTCATGTTCTGTTACACAATGCTTAAAACAAAATTACACCTATTCCCGTTTGATGTGTTCATCTGTAAAGTGTTACTGCATACATGGGAGCAAATAGGAAAAAATATGTGATGTACAGTACTTCATAAACATACAGAGAAATTGTTTCAGTAAAGGAGAACAGTTCACTGTTGGACCTCTGGTTTAAAAATTTTACTGGGAAGTAAAAATTCTCAGGCCTAGCACTAAAGTCAAAGAATTTCCTTTGAGTTTTGCTTTCTAGGAACATAGAGAAAACACCATTCCTAAGCAGCTAGATCCCTAATAAAAATCAACATATTATACTTTTGCCTTTCCATTTTAGTCACTGAAGTCATGCACAAATATACTATTAAAAAATCCCATTTGATTATGCTATCAAGAGTTATTTGGAATTATTCAATAACGTTAAAGTCATCTAGATGTTTTCCTTTTTTCAGTTGTTGAACTGTGCCTTTCCCTAGGGTTCAAATTACATTCTAGATTGTTGATGCCCTGGGCAGGGACACTAAGTCTTATGTGGTACTTTCCTGATTAGTGTTTGGTGAATGCCATGTGGGGTAATATTGCCCTGGCCATTTATAAGTCTCCTAGTTAACATTTTTCTAGTCCCACACATATTTTAATAATTACTAATGTGGCTAGGCTTGAAAAAAAAAGTCACCTCTGCACATGATGACACAAATAAAAAGTGTCTATCATAAGATACATCTTTGTGAGTACTCTGGTCTGGGATATACTTGGGTTGTTCTTGTTCAGTCATTGTTTCAGTTGTGTCTGACGCTTCCTGATCCCATTTGGAGTTTTCTTGGCAAAGATACTGGGAATGGTTGATCATTTCCTTCTCCGGCTCATTTTATATATAAGGAAATGGAGGCAAGCAGGGCTAAGTGATTTGCCCAGGATCACACAGCTTAGTAAGTATCTGAAGCCAGATTTGAACTCAGGAAAATGAATCTTCCTGACTCTAGACCCAGGACTCTATCTATCCATATTTGGGCTAACTGAATACAAAGAACAATATATCTTAGAACCCTAAAACTATGAACACTGGAGTTTTGATATTATGCTATGATCCATATTCAGAATAATGTCCACAAACCCAAAGTTAATTTAATTTTTAATAAGTTGTGGTTTAGCATATCACAACTAATGCTTAGAAATGTTAAAATAAAGTTTTAAAATAGGTAAAATTTCAAACCTATGTTACACTGTAACTTCACTAGAACACAATTCTCAGAAAAAAATTCACAAACATATCAAAAGTACAGTATTAGAGGAAAGTTTAGAAGGAGATTGAAATATCATAGACCTACAGTCGAAAGTTTCCTTAAAGGTCACTTTGTTTAGTTTCCTCATTTTACAGTTGAAAAAACTTAGGCTCACAGATGTTCCCTAGAGTCAACTCAATTCAATTGGATAAACATTTATCATATAACTACATTGGGGGTAGAGGTGTAGGGGTAGATAACAGCTAGATGGCACAGGAAACAGAGCACAGGGCTTGAAGCTTACTAGCTGTGTGACCTTGGGCAAATCATTCAATCTTGTTTGCCTCATTTTTCTCACCTGTAAAATGAGCTGGAGAAGAAAATGGCAAACTACTTCAAGATCTTTGCCAAGAAAATCTTAAAGAGGATCATGAAGGGATGACTGAAATGACTGAACAAAACAAAACGAAAATGTGCTGGGGACTGTGCTAAGCAATGGATATACAAATAAGAGAAGGAAGGGCAGTTTGGGCCTTCACAGAGCTCACAGTCCAATGGGAGAAGGGACTATGCAAAAGGAAGCAGAAGGGATGGGGGCATAGGGAGAAAAGGTACCCATTGTATTCCATATAAGTACTAATCATAATCTGATTTATACCATATTTAGCTACATATTTGTTTGATCACCTCCTAATAGACATAAGCCCCAGAGGGTAAGAAATATATCTATCTTCCCCAGTGCCTGGCCCAGTGTATTGCACGTAGGAGCAGTTTAATAGATGTTTCTTAAATATTGGGTGAATTAATAATTCCATGGGTATTTAATATCCAGAATTTTACAGATTCAATGGTTTTAAGTAATATGTATGTACTTTCTAAAGGTAATAATAGCAAGCATTTGTATAGCACTTCAAAGTTTGAATGGCATTTTACATATCAATCTTATTACACATATTATCTCATTTGATCCACACCACTTCGAGATGGTTCATGTTATTATCCCACTATTAAATATAAGGATAGTGGGCCTCAGCGAGGTTAAGTGACTTGCCCAAGGTCACATAACTAGTGAATATCTGAGGCAGGATTTGAACTCAAATCTTGAATCCAAGTCCAGCACTCTATCTCCCACACCATTTATCTGTCTGTAGATATTAAGTCAATATTTCTTGAATAAATACAGGAGCTGATTTGGACTTCTCTTTGAAATCATCTCACCTTCAAAATGAAAATCTAGCACAGGAAATGGGAGTCAAAGGGAAAGTCTACATAACAGGGTTACAAAATATGTCATACTTTCTCAATCATTCCCACAACTCAGCTAAGAAAGAGTCAATTCTGGTGCCTTCCCTAACTGTCTACCTTGAAAAAAAATCACAACGTACGGGTGATTCTGGAAACTAACCAACAATTTATATTCCTCATCCTCCCTACAGACCTCTCTAATATCTTTCATAGAAGTGCTTATGATAACTACAATGCTAAATTCTGCCCCCAAAAGTTCCAAATTAAAATGTACCATATGTAAGTATAATTATAAAATATGAAGTTGCATTCTACCTATAATTATGAAAACTTTAAATGTGACATCATAAAATTCTCAGTTATAAAATAATTATGATTATTTTGTGTGGGACATTCTCTAAATAATTTAAAGAAATAATCCAGTTTTCATGCTTACTATTGTTTATAAGACTTCACATAACATTTCTTTATTTTTACAAATATTGCTGAATATAAATACTATTTTAATGAAATAAATTAGAAGTTGGAAGATGTTAAACATAATCATATGTAAACTTGATTTCGATGTTGGACTTTTAAAATTTGAACAAAGGATTGTAATATTTAGTTGAACACCAGACAAACACAGTCATAAATCAACTTCCACATCCTTTTATACTTAAAACAAGTATAAAGTGAAAATTATTTACTGCTTAAAGCACCACTGAAGAATCTTTAGTGCTGAACCCCTTGGATTATCATTGCCAATGAAAACCTCTGTCTATTTGAAATGTTTCATTTTACAAATGAGGAAACTGAGCTCTAGGGAAGTAAAGTCTGCCCAAGGTCCCTTAGACAGAACATAGGGCTAGATATCAGGACCCATGACTCAAGTCTCAATTCTACCTTCAACAAACTTGGTGGTCCCTGGGAAAGTCATCTAACATCCTGGACTTTAGTTGTCTCATCTCTTAAAAGAGATTTCTCCTATTTTCTCCCTATTTACAGGGTGGTTGGGTAGCTCAAAAGACATCATGTATGTGAAAGCATATTGAAAAATATGAAGTGCTATACAAATGCAAATTAGTATGCATATACATTATTATGCATAGTAAATGGAAAGGGGGCTGCCATCACAGGTTGTGAGATGGACCCAAAAATCTAGTCAGATCATTCTAAGCTAACAAGGACCAACACACATGGTACAGCATTGTCTACGATTAGGAGATAACTTGCTTATCAGCTTTAGGTACATCCCTATAACATCATCAGAGGGCAGCTACCTTAGCTCAGGTAAGATAAGCTATAATCCTAGCAATGCTATGCTACTGCATCATGATGTTATAAAGCCAGGAGGGCATGATAACTTGGATTCAAGAAAAAAGAGAGATGGAAAACCAGAATGTCTAAATATTTCTTCAACAGAGGACCCTGCCATCAGTTAAAGTGGCTGATGTAAGTATTCTGAAATCTATGACAGTTCAATTTAAAAAGAGTAGTGACCTGTCAAAATTCCAAGACAAATTGTTAAATGAAAGTGGATAGAGTGATAAACATGGTGTGAAGAAGACTTGGATTTGAATTCTGCCTAGCCAGGTACTACCTGTGTTCATTTGGCCTCACTTTCATCATCTCTAGAATCAGATCCCTAAGGTCCCTTCCAACTATAAATCTATGCTTCTTTGGTATCATGAGAGTGATTTGTACAGTGATCACACAGCCAGAATGAATTTAAAGAATGTCAGAATCTCAAGGGCTATCTTGTTCATACTCTACTTGAACAAAGTTCCTCTCCATAAGATACATGACAATTGACCATCCAAGTTTTGTCTGAAGACCTCCAGTCATAGGGAATCTTCCACCTCTCTTTCATGGTCTCTCAACAGAGCACTTTTGGGGTAGCATAATTTTTAGAATGTCTTATATTAAGTCTAAATTTGTCTTTTTGTATTTTCAACCATTGTTCCTAATTCTGAACTTTTGGGGCCAAGCAGAACAAATAGAATCTTTCAAGCACATTGGAGCCCTCAGATACTTAAAGCAAGCTCTCATGAATTCCACTCCCTCTGCCATTTGTGTGCTCTTTTCCAGGCTAACCCATCCCTGGTCCTTCAGCTAGTCTTCAAATGGCACGATCTCAAAGTCCTTCACCATCCTTGCTCTTCTCTGGATGTTACCCAGCTTATCAATGTCCTTCCTAAAATAGGTGAGCTCAGAACTCAATACTACAGATGCTTTCTTACCAAGGCAAATACAGTGGGATTGTCACCACTTGGACACTGCCTCTCTTAATGCAATCTGATATCTAATTAATTTAGGGGGAGAGGAGGCAGCACTTTGACAAATCTTGAACTTGCAGTTGACTAAAATCCCCAGAACTTTTCAAGTGAATTGCTTTCTAGACATACCTTTTCCACCTTGTACTTGTGAAGTTGAATTTTTTTAACCAAATATAAGAATTTACATTTCTCTTTATAAATTTTCATCTCATTAGAATATGTCATAACATTCTAAGTTGTCAAGAAGGCTTTTGGATCTTGACTAGGTAAACCAACATGTTACCTATTTCTCCTATCTTTTTGTATTCTACAAATTTGATAAGCATGGCCTCAATGACTTAAGTAAAGGCGCTGACAAAACATGATTCTATGATATTATGTTAAAGAGTATAGAGCTAAGCAGAAAGGTCAAAATGGGCAAAATGCCAAACTGACATCATAAGAGGTGTGTTAACGCTGACTTGGACTGGCTGGCAAGAGCTAATTGTTAAATTTTCACTGTGAGCAATAGGCAAATGTTACAAATTAGGACCTAATTTATTATTTTGTTGATGGGTGAAAATGTTAATAATACAGATTAAACTTAAGTGTGTTGTGCAAAGTCTTTTCCTCCAAAGGGCTGGTTGTTAAACATTAACAGCACACTATATTACATCTAACTATTGTGTACTCTTTTGGTCCAGACATTCTCACAGCCCTCCCTTACTCAAAACAAAGTCAAGTGCAAGTCATGTCATCATTTCTCTAATGTCATGGTCTTCTTCAAAAACAAAGGATGAACACCACCACCACCACCACCACCATCACCACCACCACCACCACCACCACCACCACCACCTCAATAAGTTTTAAATCTTTCTTGCAATACTCTTGTCTGACCCACAAAGCTCCATCATTTCCACAAGAATAGCCTAAGAGGCTTTGTGAAATACTTAGGTAAATTGTATTTATTTTTCAGATTTACCAACCTAATAATCCTGACCAAAAAGGGTATGGTAATAGCTCAATGAAAAATTATAGCTTTTTAAAAAAGCCCTAATAATTTGATATTATTCTTTGTATGATTCTGAAAAATTCTACCTACAAGGATTACTTGACTTGTTTTTGGTAGAGCCATGCTGGCTCCTTTTAATGGTGCATTCTTTCCTTTCCGTATGCCTTTAATAATAAATTCTAGACTCTTGCTAGGAACCAAGGCCAAGCTCACTAACTCTGTCAAACACAAGAGGGATTATACTTATTTTCCTTGGCTCCAGGATACAGATTGGGCAACACCAAGTCTAACAAGAATAATTTACATGGAGGAAGATTAGGACTTGATATAAGGAAAACTACTGAACAACTAGAACAATTCAGAAATTAATGAATTTTCAATTGTTAGAGATGCTCAAACAGACACTGGATGACCATTTGTGAGGGTTATTTATAAAATGTATTTAAGCCTCAAATAGAAGGTAGAGTAGATGGTTTCTAGCAATCTAAGAACTAGGGAAAGATGTCAAGTTTCTTTATAGTTCTAGGTTTGTTTTTTTATGTTTCTAAGGGCAATGGTTCTTAAACTGTGGGTCATGATCCCATATAGGGTTGCCATCCATAGTTTAAGAAGCACTAAAGAGGTAGTGAGTAGAAAAAGTTTAAGAAGCCCTGTCTAAGAGTACAGCAGATAAGGAGAGCATGATGGCAATATTCCTTGAGATCATTTAACTACTCTTACTCTGACTTTATAACTCTTATATTAATTTGGTTTCTCAAACAGGTTCTACTGGGAGTATAAAGCAATGATCACTTGACCAAACAAATCTGGTCCAATACGTTGTTATATTTTTCACCATAAAAGAATATATATAAATTTGATTTATCAACTGGTCTTTTATGAATTTGGTTTGTGTGCATCCTTCCCCTTCCTCACCCACTTAAAGTTCTCAGTGGGAGCTAAAAAACTGAGTGCCAGATTTCTAATTGCAAGAATCCTGTCAAGGTGCAGCTACTCCAGAAGAAACACCCTGAAGCAGTCATTCAACCTTATCAGTGGTATACTATGCTCCTTGCATAGTTTTGGAACCATTAGAAGAACTCAGTAAATACTATTTGATTATTTTCCTTAAAGATTTTTTAAAATTTATATGAACATATATTTCAGAAAATATAAAAATTGAATACAACTTATGCTAGAAATTTTTTGTATGAATGATCTTGTCCAACTGGCTGTCAATCAAGTATCCTCAAGCGCAGGAGTAAATCTAGACCTGAGGGGGCCCAAAGTGGTCCTATATTTCTTGCAAAATATTGAATGTGTATCATCAATTAGAGGAGCAGCACCCATTCAAGAGTAGGGCAAGAGGCTGGTTCAATGGAAGAATATACATCCATTCTATGACAAGGTTGAAGCTAGTCTGATTCAACAGAAGTTGACTACAAAGAAGGTTCGTATCATAACAGAGTTGTGAAATGTTATACTTTCTCAACAAAAAACTAATGAAGAGACAGTGGTGACTCCCCTTTCTGTTTTGACAACCCACAAATCACAAGAGATGAGTAGTTTCGAAAATTAACCAATAAGGTAATTCCCCCAAGTCCATAAATTGTGGCAAATAGGTAGAAAGTTGAATGAATAAAAGGAAAGAGGAGAGAGAAGAGAAAAATTTCAAGATTTTCAATGAAAAGGAATGTCAGCAAATGCCAAAAGACCAAGATATGGTTTGAGGGCATAGTCAAAACTTTGTGACAATATTTTACTCACTGCCTTGGGTGCCAGTTGGCTTTTAAGCTATGAAAGGTGGAGCTAGTCCACCTCTGATTGACATGATTATCTGCCAATGGGTCATGTTTGTCTCTTTATTCTCCTGAACAGGGACAGTTATGTCATAGCTAGTTGAAAAACATGGCAGTGCAAGTCTTGGAGGTTTAAGGAGGATTTAAAACACATTTCCTTTTTGTTTGGTGGTATAAACATATTACTTTATTGCATCATCTTTAGAAAAAGTGACACATTTTTCTTGTAGGAAAAATGCTGCAAAGTTTTCATCCCAAAATATGCTATTTCCTTCCCAGCCACCAAATGCCTCAGGGTTAAATATGAAGAAAATAACTTCTTCAATAGCTAAATGACTCTTGGTATTTAATTCCAGTGATTTTATCTACACCTATAACTGTGGAATGTTGTTGGGTTTTTTTTAACAGTAAACAAACCCTAGTTATTTATCAGGATGACTTTCCCAGGAACTACTACGATTATTTCTTCCTCTTCCCTCTGTATGTATCACATCTCGCAATGGTCATGGTAAGTGGTATTCTTATACTATCTTAGAAACTTGGAAAGACATTTTGTCCTTAGAAATACATTTGTAAAGGTAAGAAAATGTATTTTGATTTACTAGATTGAGTCTAAATTTATCTAGTGATAATTGATGGGAAGTAGAAGTTAGGAGTCTTTCTAACTTTTTGTTCTTTATGCAAGAGATTGGTGACTTGGGCCTGGGGGCCCCAAATCCCTTGGTTCTTCTAACTCCAGTTGCCATTTTGAAGCCTCTAATTTTCATGCTTCTCCTTGTAGTAAATTAAAAAAAACTAACCAAGTACTGACTATGCACAGAACACATGGTATACCAAGTTCTGGGGAAGAAGACAGTTCAGATAAGATAATCTTTGCCTTTGTGGAGCTTATAATAGTAGGGCAATGTGACAAATACACAAATAATATAAATACAAAATAATATATGATGCTATTTATAGATGACATTCCAGAATGCTACAAAGGGTCCTTGTTGAAATCTCTGGTGGAGCAGGGTGATTTAAAAAGTTCAGTGATCCAAAGGGATGCAGTTATTTGACTCTACATCGTGCTACAGAAGATCAGAAGTGTTCTTCCCCAAGAAAAAAATGGTAGGAAGAAGAAAGATAATGGCTTGTCATCAAAGTGTAGTGGGAAAAAAGGCAGGTAGGTGGAACAGTAGAGAGAATGCTGGGCCTGGAGTCAGGAAAATCTGACTTCAGATCTAGTCTTGGACATTTGCTAGCTACATAACTGAGAAGGTTACTTAACCTCTGTTTGCCACAGTTTGTCTGCAAGATGGAAATAATCTACCTCTCAGGGGTGTTGTTAGAAAAAAAATGAGAGTTTTTTTCAAACTCTTTGAAAACCTCAAAATGATATATAAATGCAAGTTGGGATGAGGATGATGATGATGATGAAGACAGGGTGATTATATTAGCAACAAACCCTACATTTGGCTATTGTAGGGAGGATGAAATGTGACCTATCTTTCTCACCTCTGACTAGTTTATCACAGAGCTCTTGAAGTCAAGTCATTGATTCTCAGGAAGCTATGAACCTCACTTAAGAGATAACTGCTCAAGATCACTCTATCATTCCCCCCCCCCCCCCACCCCATGCTTGGCACAACAGGCATTTACAAATGGCTTCTCAATTTGAATCTAAGCTCATAGACACTATGAGATTCTGTAACAATAAAATATCCCAAGGATTTGGAGAATGTGAGAATGTTAAAAAAACAACAACAACTTGTCTTGGAATGATTATTTTTTGTTACTATCACTGGAGGAGATGAGTACTTTTCTAATGGCAGTGCCTGTAACTCTGGAGTAACTCATTGCTATTGAGAAAACAAGAGTAGCTCGCACTTCTATGCTGCTATGGTTCACACAGCACATTGCTGACAAGCTTAGGACAAGTTTTATTATCCTCTTTTCGTAGAGATTCTGAAAGGATAAAGGAGGTAGGTGCCCACCTAGAGCTGCACACCGTGTAAATGTCTTAGGATTAGATCCCAGGTGTCTCCTGATAACAAGGGTATGGCTCTTTCAACTACACCAGTTAGCCCCTCAAAATGAATTACAGTTTATAAATATCTGGATTTGCAGGCCCTGAGTAGTACTGAGCTGACTAAAGAATCATGTGGTTGTGGAAGATTTTCAAGATGCAAGTGAACATTTCATTTATTTATGCAAAAGTCACCTTTAAAAAATTCCACTCATAAATCTAGTATGCTACAGATGATTGTAAAGCAGTAGTTGTTCAAATGTGCATATAAATCCAGTGTGCTACACATTAGTGTAAACCAGTAGCTGTTCAAATATAGCAGCATATACTGAGTCAAAGTGATCTTGTTAAGAGCTAGGCTATTTAAAATGAGTCAAATAATTAAGCATTCAGCCAGAATTATAATCAACTTTTCTTTTATTCATATGTGGACTATGTACACAGTGGTTTATTCATAGACATTAATAATCTAGAATTTTAATCTAGGGCTTCCCAATCATCATCTGGTCTCTTCCCTGCCTCCTTCCATTATTAATGAGAACTTGGGCAAGGCGAGTTCCCTAGGTGACTATGTGAGTGGAGAGAACTTAACATCAGTCTAAGCAAAAGTAAAACCTGACTTGGCTACAGGGGAAAAAGCCCCAGCATATATTTTATATTCTACAATTATATATTAATGGCTTTTGAATTATCCATGTTTCCTTCCTACAAGAGTTGACTACATTGGTCTAGTTATACAAATAATATTTCATAGGTCTTCTCTGATGTAATAGAACTTTGAGCTTATTAAGTAAACTTTGCCAAGAAACATTGATTTTACATAAAAAAGATGCCTCATAACTAAATGCAGCTCTTAAAAAAGATAGAATTTTTACCCAAACAACTTATCTCTCCATATATAGAACACAGGTTCAGACATGTGCTGTCTCCTGTAACTTCCTTCAGAAGGTCTTCTTTAAAATATACCCTCATCCTCCCTACTTCCCACTCCCAGTCCCTTGATCTTTCATGATAGACTTTTGGTGGATAACCCTTAAAATATTCTGTACCAGTAATAATACTCCTTATCACTTTCCCCTATGCCCCAATCCTTCCATCTTAGGGCCCACTACTCATTTGGCAGAAGTCACAGCAATGGAGGTAATGCATGTATGTATGTATGTGTGTGTGTGTGTGTATAAAATATGTAGTATAAATATAACTATAGTTATATCAAACCATATATACTATAAAGTCTTTCAACATGATATATAAGATCTATGAAGGTAGATTTTTATATATTCTTAAACAAGGGGAAAATTGGAGGGAATGTCATTATAGAGATGGTGTTAGAGAGACTGAAGGGCAAAAAATAAAGAGATAGTCAAACTTGAGCCTAAGCCAGAAGTTCCTAAGAGGGAAGTAGGATTCATTTACACATCATGTACCTAGAATTAAAGGAGATAATGCTCCCTATCTCTGAGGCAAGTAAAGTCAACAATCTCTGAGCCAATGGTTTTAGTTCTTGTAATTAGGATAATTCATACTTACATGGTAGTGTAAGGTTTACAGTGTCCCTAATGGAATCAAACTTCATTATCCACATGTGATCATCACTCAACAGCTTATATTTATTATTATAAAGGTGTGATGATTTATTTTTCTTAAAATTTGCCTCTATATTTTCCATGAAGCTAATTAATGAAGCTTCTTACCTTTGTCAAGTACAAAATTCACACAATGGTAAGTATGTAGGGTTGATCTGGGCTTTATCTTATCTCAGATCTTCACACAGAGACCTTATTGAAAAACAGCTCTATGACAAAGTCATACATTGAGGACCCTTTGCTACAAAACACCAACAATGCTCTTCTTGGACATGTCCAGACCATTCTGGTGCCATTCTAGCCATGTTCCCTCACCAGTTCCCTCCAGAACCACCAGGACTCTGGGTTCTGAAAGGTGAACCTTTTGCCTTATTATGCTTCTGGAGCATTTCTAGATCACCACCACATCTCCAATTCTCTTTGAGTATTGTCTTTCCCTGTTAAAATAGAAGTTCATTGAGGGCACAGACCATTTCCCTTGCTTGTCTTCATTTCCCCAGCCCTCAGTACAGTACTTGGCACATCATAAGTACTTAATAAATGCTTTATCATTCATTCAACTATCAAACAAATATACAGTGACTTCAATTTCAGGTTCAAAATCTCTGAGCTTATACTTCCACCATAATAATGAATAAGATATGAATGTCCATGAGCTCTCTTACTTATAGACCTTCATGTTCCTCTACACACTAGAAAAAAAATAGCAAGGGAAAAGAAGAAAGGACATTTTTGAGAAACACTCAAATGCAAGGTTATCCACACCCTAAAAATGTCTAAGTATAAAACAGTGGCTCCCAGAGACTGAAGATTCCTTTTGGAATTTCAGAATGATAGTAGCTCTCAGAGTAAAAAAGGACTTCAGAAGATACTTAGTCCACACTGTAGCAGACCAACAATCATAGGATTATAGACAGAGAATTAGAAGGGACTTAAGAGCTAAGTTCAGTGCCCTCATTTTATATGTGACGATAACACGCCACACAAATTGCCATCTAGCCTTGGCTTGAAGATCTCCAAGGAGAGAGGACGCACTGTTCTTCTCCAGTAGCCCCTCCACTTTAAATGACTTCCTTCTTTTTTCAGAAAATGGTGATTAGACATGATGATTTCAATTCAATTCTTGGCTTGGGTGGTAATATATTGAGATCCTTTGGAACTTTTTTTTGGCCATATTTCTGCAATGCTAAGGACCTAAAAACAATATTACCGATGAAAAAAAGCTCTTTCAGAGATTCTCACAAGCAGGTATTGTACTTGGTGATCTACTATCAGCATTTCCCTATCCCCTCCTTCAGCTGTCCCTGAGCTCTGACTTGGTCGTTACCTCATCTAACTAGCCTAGATATTCTATTTGCTCCACTTGTTTACTAGGAGATACCTATGTAATTAAGTCTAATGAATATAAGTATATGCTCTTATTCTGAACTGCTAGTGAGAATTCCTACACTGAAAGACAAACACAGCGCTTAACATTTCATGTAGTTATTCAGTACCAACATCACTTGGGAGCTGGGTGACAGAGCTTAGAGAAGGTTCACACATGAAAACACCACTTTTATCTAGAGAATCTCAAAAAGTCACTGGATATGGGAAAAACCTCTATACGTTTCTTGTCTTACTGATAGAAAAGAATGAATATGAAAATAGGTTGGAAGGGAAAGAGGAACAGAGGAAGGCAGCTAAAGATGGAACTGTTTACAAAGATAGCAATGTTTAAACACTCTTGATTTCTCTGTGCTATTGGTACAACTGTTATGGCACTTTGTTCCATTTCAATAACATGGCATAAGCATCTTTAGATTCACTGTCAATGAATGCCATGAAGAAAAAAAGTATTATTCCTCTATAAATTTCTACACACACACACACACACACACACACACACACTCTCTCTCTCTCTCCAATTAGGGATCCAATTAGGGATTTCCTATACTTTCTCTCTTTGCTTACCAAACAAGTATAACAGACATTCAAAAGGGATGATGGTGGGATGATAGAGAATAAGATCTATTCTCCTTCAAGGACTCCCTTCTTCTCGAATTTAACCTTATTAACACAGTACAAAGGGCTCATTAGCCAAGTCTGTCCACCCCACAAGGTGAATGTGAAAAATATCCGTTTTGTTAAGGTAGCAAAAATACTGGATATACAAGCACAATATTTCCTCTAAATAACTAAAACTGAATAGACAACCCTGATTCTGCAGTCACTAAACTATAAAGGTCAAGTTTACATGCATAGAGTCCAGTGTCATAATCAAATGAAACATACAAAAAATGATTGACACATTTAATAACACGCATTATTGTTCTTGTGTTTCATGGTACAGAGATACATAAATGCTACACGGTACATAAAAGGCAGAAGAAATAAGGAAATTCAAAAGACAAATTTCACAGTTATCCCAACATGGTTTTTTAGATCTGGGTACAGTTCCCAAGGGGCAAAAGTCTTAGAGCTATCCTAGTGGGAGCTCCTTTCCTCTCTTTTTTTCTCTAGGGACAGCTGTATGATCAAGTGGTGATACTTATCCCTTACCCCAAAATATCTCCTTTACTCTCTATGGAATGCCAACAATTAGGTTTGAATACTCCTGGAAGGAGGAGGGAGATAGAGAAGGAAAAGTTAGGAGGACAGAAGCTCTCAGACATTCATATCAATAAGTCAGTTCCCTGACAAATACACAGACATGAGCCCAGAATTAGGTGTAGGTAGAGAGGTTTATTCCCTGCACAGTCAGTCACATTGTTTAGTGGGAATTAAGAAGTATTTCATCCTTCAATAAATGCTGATTTTGAACCAAAGAAAATAAATTGAAACTCCTCACATTGCCCCATACTCCTCTGTTCTTTAATCTGAATAGTTGAGTAAAATATTTTATTTTTCTAAATGCCGACAGTTCAGGCACCTCTGTAGACAAGTAGGTCCTTTTTAATTGGAAGTGCAGAATAAGATCAAAAGATCTCCCTACTCATTTTTTTTCTGGGCTTTATAATTGCCATAAATAACCATCTCTTTCTAACATACAAGACAGGGTTGTCAAGTGTTGATCTAATCAGAGGGATAATTTCATCATCAGGCGGGACTCCTTGTGAAACTCTGGTGTTAACAGAAAGCCTTTTCATCCAATAACAGAAATGTCATGTAAATGCCTCCCCCTTAAGAATGGAAGGAATAATGTACTACTTAGATATTAAAGCAGGGATTATTGGCCAATTATTCTTAAAAACTACCAGGCGGTAGGATTTAAAGGTATTATCTGGACTAACAACTTAAAAAAAAAATGGTACTGAAATGCCATACATTATTAAAGTTGTAGTATTTAACAATGTGATTATCCTATTGAAAATGCAATGATGATGCATTTAGTTAAACCTGTTTTTCAAACAGAAAAACCACTACTTTGTGAGTATGCTTTGGAAAATACATTTACCCCTTAACATACCCTGGAATATAGTTGCATGGGCTGCTTCCCTTAAAATCGACAACAAATTCCGTCAGGCATATCTCCTACACTGATTCACATCTGCTAATGGTGTTATACCAAATAATATGCCAACTTTATAGTGCAGGTTTGGGGGGACAGAAGTAATATCACCTGCCCTGATTCTTGAGGGAGTGTGATTTGATATTCATACTATCAACAATACAATGGGTATATTGTACCCTTTGCGTAGGTAGGGTTTTTCAAAAGAGTGCTGATATTTTTCCCTTTTCCACAGAGCTACAGTGGGACTAAATGAAGAAATAGACACTGGACAGTAGCATCACTTTCAAATTCAGAGCATGGAGGCACTGATATCCATAGATGGTACAGTAAAGAAGACTTGGGGATTCTTCATGAATGGTCAGAGTGAACAAAAAAACTTAATGAATGGAATATGAGCAATCATGTTTCTTACCCCAAAGAGTATGGCCTTTAAAGGGGCAGGTTTGTTAAATTAGGCATTTTCCCCTCAATAGCCCTTTGGTATTCATTATAAGTTACTTTAGTAAGAGTGGTATCAAGTACCATTTACATTGAGCTGAAAAGTTTCAAGCTGCGACCAAAAAAACCCAACTATTAATTGGCTAGAGTTATAGAAAAAAGGCTTAGGGATCGTTGGGTTGCTTCAGTTTAGATGTTAAAATAAAGAAAGAAAGAAGGCAGCTGTATTCTTGACCAAGTCCTTCAAAGATCTTCCAGCTGATTAAATTCAAGTATTTTCTTTTATATGAAGTTTAATGACTCTAAAACATCACTGAAAGAAAAACAAACCTGAATAATGCAAGAAGATGAATCTCAAATTACACAGTCAGAAATGATGCCATGACCTTGACCCATATTTAGGGCCTAATTAATCCTTGTTGACTGACTGATAGCATCTCTTAGGCAGAAAGCAGTAGGTTTCAGATACTGAATGTTTCTAAATAACAGCTGTTACCAGGAATGAGACTGGAGAGGTGCAAAAATCCATATGGTCCTTTTGAATGACAGGAACCCAAGCAGCTACTTACTAACTTCAGATCAGAGAATTTTAGTGATATTCTGAGATTCCCATAAGCCTGTTGTTGTTTTTGTATTCTTAATAGCCATACAAAGCCTATGACTGAATAAAGGATCTAACACATGTATACAAATAGCTATAATACCAGGTAGAATGTGAAAATACTGTTAAAGGTAGGTACCAATTTTCATCTGAAGTAGAGTGGAGATGGCACTCAATCTGGCAGTGAAAGAATTGGTAAGAATCATATAGGCAAGATCTATGAGAAGTATTAGGGTATGACAGTCACAGAAAAAGGTATAAGTAAATGAATGGGGGTAGAGAAGATTCAGGGACTGATCAGGAACTGGGATGAGGTACTGTTTGGATAGAGTTGAGTGTGTAAAAAGAAGTAGTTGGAGATAAGGCTAGAAAGGTAAATTCAGACCAAGTGATGGAGAGCCTTGAATGTCACTTTATTTGGTAGGCAATGGAGAAATCATGAAAAGTTTTAGTGTAGGAGGGAGGATTTCACATTATTATAAGTATACTTTAGTAAAAATTAATCTGGCAATAGTGAGTAGGACAGACTGGGTTTGAAGGGATTGCAGTGGGACCAGTCAAGATTATGACAAGGAGTGTAGGTTATGGTGGGAAGAATAGGTTGTGTGAAAATAAAAGATGACAACAAAATTTTATTTTTAGAAAAAGACGTTGACAATAGCTCAACTGATATGTCCTGCCATGGAAATGTGAAACTTGAATCTGGAGTGGAAGAGTGAAGCTGGGACTAAAGATACTGAGTTGAGAGCCATTTGCATGATGGGTGAATGGGGATAGTTGGAGCCATAAAAATGGTAGGACTCATGATAAAAGAAAAGAGAGAAAGAAGAGATGGAGGTGCACGAACATTTAAGGAGTAGGAGAAAGAAGAGCCAGTGAAGGAGACAGAGAATAAACAGCACCTTTGCATATGGAAGGTCTGAGTGGAAGGAAGGGAACCAGGAAAGTCCAGTGATACTGAAGCCAAGACAGAAGCCAAGCTGTTAAGATGGAGGTAGATTAAGATCAGACAATGGGCCAAATGCAAAGGAGGTTAGGGAGGAAGGCAGAGAAAAGGGCACCAAGTTTGGTAGTTAGGAGGTCATTAGTGTCTTTCAGAGAGCACTGTTTCTGTGTGTGAGTGAGGAAGTAGAAGAAACAAGTAGAGACTAATCTCTCAAGAAGTTTTAGTCAATTCCAAAGGATTCATAACAAAATATGCTATCCATCTCCAGAAAGAGAATTCATGAACTCTGAAGGTAGATTAAAGCAGTCTTTTTTTCCTTTGCTTTCTTTATCTTTGCTTTTGTTTTTTTGCAATATAGCTAATAAGAAAATGTTTTGCATGACTTCACAAGTATAATTGATATATTGCTTGCCTTCTCAATGGGGGGGGGGATTTGGAACACAAAATCTAAAAAAATGAACCTTTAAAATGAATGAATTTTTAAAAGTTTGTCAATAAGAAGGCAAGACCTAGGGTAGTAGCTCAAAGAGGTTATCAGAGTAGGGAATGTTTCAGGACAGTAAAGACTTGAAGATATTTGTAGGTAAAGGAAAATGGGTCAATATGGGGCAGAGATATGAGAGAGAAAGAGAAGAGAACTGACTAAGAAAGTAGCTGGGGGAAGTGAGAGAGGAATGGATGGAGAAAACAAGAATAGAAGAATAGATTGAGAAAGAATCTTGAAGGAAGGAAGGAATTATTGGAGGACATCCAATTTGGGTGGCTTATATCTTATAGTAAAACCTTCCAGAGATCACTTGAGTAAATGTTTTTTTCCGGGCAATCATCAGTGTCTCAGCATTTTCAAGGTGGCAAAAAGGTACTCACCAATTCCAGACATTGCCGGTGGCCATAGGCTGCAGCATAATGTACAGTGTTGTAACCTTCTTTATCCCGAATTGAGGGATTTGCATCATTTTGAAGTAGAAATTCCAGGCATCTGTAAATAGACAGTGAGGCATCCTTTAGTTTGTTTTTGTTTGTAAAGACATGATCAAAGAATACCCATTTACAATCTCTAGTCACCAAAGCCATAAGGAATGATGTCCCCATCTCCACTCCCTCATAAAATATTCTTGAAAATTTGAAGTATGTTTCTAAACACCTCTAAAATGAAAATCCTTATTATTGACATTTCATGCCTCAGAATGATAAAGAACCTTTCATGCACCATTTTTTAGGCCTTTCAGAAGTTTATTACGTCATCTTGTTCCTGTCCTTCTAAACTTTAGAGCATATTTTGGTAACAAGGAGTTGCCATGAGGGGAAATTATAGTTCTTTCCATCTCAGTGTAAATAAGCTCTCTCTCCTCAAAACCATGAGATTGTAATTTGGAAAAACTTATGACCAAAGCACAAGAAATAAAAGAAGTGGTCCAGCTGTTTCAATAGCTATAGTCCTCCAAACAGTTTTGTTTTTGTTTTAAGTCTTACTTTCCAAGTGGACTATAAATGACATTTAAAAGGTTGGTAAATAGGCATTGTGAAGACAGATAATAGGAAGATGGGTATTTTAGCCCAGACAACGTACTGAAAGCTTTAAAAAGAGAATGAACATTCCTCAAAAACAATGAAGAGTTATTATACTAAACACAAAATATGAAGAAATGGGCTTCAGTGGCACCATTAGGGATTAGGTTAGATTTTTAAGAATCCTCCAGACAGAGTTGTAAATGGGGGAACAGGTTATGGAAAAAGGAAGTTGAACTGACTTCCTTAAAAAGCTTGAACTAGGATGACTACCCATCTGTTTGAAATGATATAATCTTGCCTAGTAACTGGATAACCCTTACGAAATGTGTTCAGTTCTACAACTATATTATTAATGTTAAAGAAATTATATTGGATATGTTTTTGCCTTCATGAAGCCAAATCATTCTTTTTTTACTCTAGAATTAATTTTAAAAATACATGGTGCTATTTCTGCCTATAGAGTATTCACATGATCAGGCAACATAAAACATCCATAGCTTCTTTGAAAACTCATATCATGTATTACCAAGACACTATTCAGAGTACTGAGGGCAATTATGAATTATGACAGTGTAGTTCTGAATCACAAAGTATAACAGACTCTCCATATAGAAGGCAGAAGAAAAACGTTTATTCAGACACCAGAAAACCAAATCCCAATATTAGAAAGCCAAATCTGTCATAGTAACCAAGAAGTCAATACACATTATCACTGCAAGGGACAATGCCATTCCCAAGCCTCCCTCCCCCTCATATCTCTTCCCACAAACACTCATGAGTCTAGCTGTGCTTGCCTATGTCTTCTCCTTCCTCCACCCTAACTGCTCTCATCAACTTCCTCCCAATTCTGCTCCACCCTTGCTGTTCCACCCATTCAGCAAGCTCCTCCCACCACATGTGACTTAGGCTTCCATATGATTTAAGCAGGTCACATGGGTCTATTAATGAATGGGAAAGAGCTTCTCATTTAAATTACCATTACATATCATTATTTGCTTAAATTTTGGTACAAGGTAAAATTAATTATTAAAAATACAAATGAAACGCACTAATTTATAGTAAAAAATGACAGAAAACTGGCAATAAAATTCCTTATGAAAATCAAATACATGTCACTTATCTTGCAAATAGCTAGGTCCCAATTTATTAGTAATAAATTCCCTAAAGTGGGAATTCTCACTGCATATTTCCATTGAGTTGGTACTAATGGCCATATTTTATATGATTATAACTCTGAACAATGCAAATTTGAATACATGTCATCACTTTAGGGAATTTATTATTCACACTAACTGGGACCTCAATGCAATATGTCTATTAACAAATTAAAATATGTATTGGAACCTTATTATAATGCTATCTGTGGGAACATAAGATACTTTTGGAGCTAAGCTGCCATAGGCAGGGTCAAAAACGGGCCCATCTTATGAACCAACATGTAGCTAATAAGTTGATAAGGTTCCTGTATAAAGATCAGGGTTAACTTGGTTAACTGTGATGTGTAAATGGATTTTAGAGGGGTTTCTGAACTTGTATGGGAAAAAAATTACATCTTTATTTTTACTAATTGAAATTGTGTTCCTTTCCATTTTGAATTTTTTAAAAAGTGACAATAACATTCTACTGAGGAATCCCTAAGTTTAACTTGACTGTCAAAGAGATCTGTGCCTCAAAACATCTAAGAACCCTTGGTATAGACAGTCCTCAATTTACCAATGAATTATGTTTCAAAATGTTTTCAAGTCTTGTAGGACTTGTGATGCAATTTCTCACTGAAACAACGTTGTTGCTGAGACATCTCAGAAATGACTATTTAAATATAGTATAGCTGACATATAATACTATTATAAAACCTATTCACATTCTATAGCAGTGCTCCATCTCCATTCTCCCAACTCTAAAGAAATTTGGGGGAACCAGGGGAGGAGACTAAAGAGGAGACAGTGGAATAAGAAAGAAAGGGCTCATCTGATAGAATAGGCTAAGTGAAGAGGAAAGTAGAGCTGCTTTTCCAGCTTCTAAGGGGAAGGATGTTCATTAAGAGAGGTGGTCTATGACAACTTATTTCTTTGAATGTGATAGTGTTAGACAAGGGCTGAGGGACAAGGGAGACTGAAGAGGTTTTCCAATGACTAGGCATCCTGGCGGTGGTGAGTTCAGCAATCCCCTGGAGACAGTAATAGAATTTCTAATTCTAGCTCCTAGACAGGAGGACAATAATGGCAGTTCTATGGAAAGAAGTTTGATGAGAGGTCCAAGAAGATGGGGAGATAGCAGCAGCTATGAACTGCTTCATAAACATATCGGTTATTAGTTGAGTATTTCCTCAGTATGAGCTGCTTATATTTTCAGTGTCCAAATCAAACAAAAAGTTCAAAGCCTCACAACCTTATTGAAACAACTGTCAATTAAGGTCATTCACAGCATGAGTATGGAAAGCTGGAGCTACAGAAAGGTTTTGATATTTCTCCTGAGGCACTAGTTAGTGTCAGAGTCAGGAATAACACACAGGATGCTTTCAGGTAGCTAGGTGGGTTAATGGATAGAGAACAGAACCTGGAATCACTCAGTCAGGACAAGTCACTTAAACTCTGCCTGTCTCAGTTTTCTCATCTGTAAAATGGGTTAATAATAGCATCTTTTCTCCTAAGGTTGTAAGAATCAAATAAGACAATATTTTCAAAGTGCTTTAAAAGTGCCACATAAAGGCTAGCTGTTGTTGTTTTGAAGGTTCCTGGTTGAGTACAAGTCACACCCACTCTTCCCTAGTACAATTACTGGATCATCAAATGGAATGCATCAAAATGCATTAAATACATACATGCAGAGTTCTGGGTCTGAAAACAGAATTATTTAAAGATGCATTAAGAGAATAGTTATTGATGCCAAAGTAAGGGCCCCACGCTACCTCCACAGATCTACAATTCAGGCAGTGAGTTAGCTGAGCCAGCATAAATTGGGATAGGCCAGTCTCAGAGCTCAGAGTTTTTGTATACCACCCACCCCAACAGAAGGAAGATCAGAATTAAACCAGACAGTGACCCTGAGAGCACACTTACGAGGCAGCTTCCTTTTCCTTTAGCTCACTGGCTCTTTCAATTTCTTCTGCATTTTCATGAGTGTTCCCCAAAATGTTCTTTCTTCTTTAGCACAGGGGATAGAAAAATACAACTCACTTTCAAAATGGCAAAGTAGTTAGTGGTTTGGGGCTTGGTTTGCCCTTCCCTCCCCCTCTCCACCCCAATCTCAGGGAAGCAAGTAAACAAAGCAACACTGAGTTTTCCTGATTCATGAAAAGGTTCAAGTCTCAGCTGAGAGATACAGCAAGCCCCCCACTCCAAACGGGGGGGGGGGGGGGAACAGTACAACCTTAAAGGCATTCCAAAGTCCGTGATTTAGCCTGATGGCCATGGGCCATGCCCTCTCCAACACAGCCTAAGTTCTAGGGCACCAGGGCTTCCATCTTTGACTTTCTCTGACTCTCTGATGGTTCTTTTCTGCCCATTTCTGACCTCTTACCTGTTCAGTGTCTCATTCATCAAGAGAAAGGGCACAAAACAATATTCTTCAGGTAGAACCTGAAAGGCTTCTAACCATCGATCATCACCCTGGGTTTCTGTGCTGCCTTATAATTGTTGTGACATTGTATCACAACATTTATCATCATTTATTGTATCACATTGCATCCTTGCTGTTTATCGCACAGGATATTCTATCTCCTGACTCTGGGTATTTTCAGTGATTATCATCCATACTGGAATTCATTCCCTCCTTACCTCTGTCTCCTGGTTTCCTTAAAATCTCAGTGAAAATGCCACCTTCTGCAAAAAAGTCTTTCCTGGTCCCTCCTACTTCCTTCCCTCTCCCATAGCCATCCCTCTGTCATAATGTCTTCCCTCTGATAATACCTCCCGTTTATATTTATCTTATATGGCCAGTTTTTTATTTATTTTATTTTTATTTTATGGAATAAAACACAATATAATAAAACTTCCATAACACAATATGATAAAAAAAAGATAATTGCACATGAAACTGCAAATCTATTATGTATAATTTGTAAGCCATCTCCCCAGGTAGAATGGGAACCTCTTGAAGGTGAGTCCATAGTGCCTGGGACATATTAAGCCCTTGACTGTTGTTTCCCAAAGGGCTGTACAAAGGCTAACACCTGAATGATTTTGTGATTCTGAATGGCAGCAGACGGTGCCTTGCCCTAGCATGGTAACATTATGTGGACATAATCAATCCCCAGGAGGGGTTGGTGGTGATAGCAACAACCCAGAGCCCACCCCCATCACATAGAGACAAGGGAAAGACCAGAATGCCACAGAATAAGCAGTTCTCCAAATAGGGGAACTAAAT
The DNA here is from genome assembly GCF_028372415.1 of Notamacropus eugenii. Taxonomy (NCBI): domain Eukaryota; kingdom Metazoa; phylum Chordata; class Mammalia; order Diprotodontia; family Macropodidae; genus Notamacropus; species Notamacropus eugenii. The sequence goes on from NC_092876.1 coordinate 267,394,737, forward strand.
AATACTTCCCATAGCCAGTCACTGGTTCTGAGGGCCTTTAAAATTATAGCACTGACTATTCACTCACTTCACCCACCATTTGTTTACTGCATTGAGTTACCTTATGTCTAATTTCCATTTCTGGCCCTGACAACACATCTATCTCTAGCAATCAATTTCCTCCCTAACCTTCCATCCAGCTCCTAAAATGGCATTCACACCCAAGGTTAACATCAATAACATCTTGTTCCTTACATACAGATAGTACTGTTTAAAGGCTGCTAAGATTGCAGACAGATGAGTATTTCTGATGGGGGGCAGTATATGAACCAATATAAATTTAATGGCAAATGAAGCATTTAGAAGGGGTAACAATGAAGCCTGAAGTGTATGCCAAAACAGATTACACCCGATTCTAATGAATGAAAACCCTAAGCCTGGCAGTCTTGCTCAGTATTTCAAAGCAAGGAATGGAGAAGAGAGGGAAGAAACTGTGTGGTGACATATGGCAGTCAAATAGGAAGACAGAGGGATGTAGGGGCACATAGGGGAGACCAGGGTCAAAGGCAAAACAATTCAAACTAATCTGTCTGAATGGGAGAAGGGATTCCTTCCTTTATTAGCAGGTTTCCTTTAAGAAGGAAAGAGAGAGAAAAGAACCTCGACAAACCCTTCCCCCATCCCCAAGAGGGAACATGTGTGAGCTTTTTTTTTTACTTTCTATCCATGTCTGAAGCTGCAGCATAGTGTAAAGGCGTTCGTCCCCAGTCATCTGTCTCATTAATGTTGGCCCCGGCGTTCACCAACGTCTCAATACAATGGAAATGACAATTCGCAGCTGCATAGTGCAAAGGCGTCCTGAAAATAAACAATTTATTACTTCAGACACAAGTTTTGAGAAAGACACAAAGGCTTGCTTATGCTGACAGCAGAATTCCCAGATTGGGGAGTCTACTGATTGACAAATGTCATGCTTTCATAGGAGGCAGCTAGATAGTTCAGTGAATAGAGCGCTGGACCTGGAGTTAGGAAGACCTGAATTCAAACCCAGCCTTAAACACTCACTAGCTATGTGATCCTGGGTAAGTCATTTAACCCTGTTTGCCTTAATCTACCAGAGAAGAAAATGGCAAATCACTACAGTATCTTTGCCGAGAAAACCCCATATGGAGTCACAAAGAGTCAGACATGACTAAAATGAGTTAACACAATAAAATGCTTTCATAGGATTGGTAGGAAGGGGACTATTCTATCTTTCTGCCCAGTGAGCAAGTGAGCTATTTTGGGAGGGGATGGGATGGGATGGGGGAGAAAAAAGCATGGAACTTCACAGCCAGGGGATCTGAGCTTTCAATTCCAGCTCTGTGGAAGGCAAGTCAATTTAACACCTTTGAATTCCTTTAAGACAGTGTGGTATAATCATGGACAAAGCAGTGGGCTTGGAGTCAGTTATCTAAATTCATACCCTACCTCCAACATATACGCTGAGTGATCATGGGCATGCCACCTAACCTTCCTTCATTTCATTGTAAAAGGAGAACAATCATATCTATAGCAAAACCACGGCACAGACAGGTAGGCATATGCAAATTTGCTTTGAGGCACAACCAAGCTAATGTGCATAAAACACTTTGAAAATCTAAAAGTGTTACATGAACATCCATATTTCCTGTCACCTCTAAAATGAAGGGCTGAGAGCAGAGAATCTTCCTTGAAATCAGGAAGACCTGGGTTCAAGTTCTGCCTTTGAAACATACTAGCCATATAGCCAAGTCTCTGAGTTCCCACAGGGCAACTCTATAAGACCATAATTGAAAGATCAATGTTGATCTGCAGTGGTGAAAGGAATTTCCATTATGGGGATTTCTCATGTTGATACAAACATAAATCTGGACCAGGTAATTGATTGATTAGATGATCTCAAAGGTCCCTTCTAGCTGAGAGTCTATAATGCTAAAACAAGGACAGAAAATGGCTAAGGAAATCTATACTAGCACTTATTCCCTTTTCTTCTATACCTCCTGTCACAATCCCAATTCAGGTCCTTATTACTTTGTACATGTCACAACTGCCTCTTAACTAGTCTTTCCTTCTTGTACTCTCTGCCCCTTGGTTATGTAGGTAGAAGTGGTAGGTAGGGTGGATGGTTTTTCATAAGGCACAATTCTGATGCTTTACACACACAGTCATACCATTAGAAGAACCTTACAGCTGGAGTTTCTAAGCCTGTCTGCTTGCAATTTTTTTTCATAAGACTATGATATTTGAACTAGCGCTTCCCATGTTTACCAACATCAGAGCAATGCTGTTTCTCATTAGTCTGGTAGGGGAGAGAATAACCTGACTTCCAGAATGACATAACACAGATCTGATAATATGATTAAAAAAAAACAAAAAAACCCACAATCCAAAATCTTCAGCATCAAGATACTAATTCTTTTATTTCCCTCCTCTATAGAAGGGGAAAGTAACCTTACCAGAATTAAAAATCAACCTCTACTGGAAAAGACAGGCATTGAACCATCCAAAGTCAATGAAAACTTTTGAAATTTCTAAAACTCACAAAAGATCTTCCATAAAGTCAGACAGGAGACAATGCTACTCAGGAGATGAGGTAGAAGGCAGCAGAGTAGAGTGAAGACTAGAATGGGCTAGAAAGTAACAGACCTTCATTTAATTCCTGATTTTCCTACAGGCTAACTGACTGTGGGCAAGACTTAATCTCTTCCTTTGCAAAATGTGGCAGATGGAATTTATCATTTCTAGGGTCCCTTTTACATTATGATCAGGGATGCTTAATATCAAGGTGTATAAGAGTGAAGGAGTATGCTCCAGACAGAGCAAGACTACATAGGCATAGTCCTAGCAGAAAGGTTAAAAATATGCTTACATGGGAGGAAGAAGAGGAAAACTGAAGAAAAAAAACTGTTATTTTAAAACCAAACTCAAAAATGTATATTTGACTTTTAATGTTAATTGCACCTGCCTCTTTGAAGGAGGAATTTTCTTTTGGGGATAACAACCTTCCCAAGTTATTCCACTATTTCTCATTTGAAATTCAGTGATATGATTTCCAGATGGAAATTCCAATTCACCCCCCCATCCCCTCCCCAGCCCCCTCCTTATTTACACACCCCTGATGTAGCAGTCCCTGATTACCTACCTCCCACATTTATCCTTCTTACTGAAATCTGCTCCACTGCTCTGCAAGAGTTTTATACATTCCACATTACTGGAAAGATAGGAAACAAATCATTAAGAAAATAAAGGTGAATTGTTCTCCCTTCTGTGTTTACAGGGCTGAAGCTTTGTTCCACTGTAACTGTAGGCTCAAGTTCTGCTAATAAAAGTGAACAGGTTATAATAACTTCATCTCTGACAGAGCTAAAATTTCTACAGTCTTCTTGACAAAATGTTCTTTAAATCAATAGAGTCAATAGCTTAATTATATAGTTTCAATTTCATGAATATTCTTTTAATTTTTCCTTAATGATTATTATATAGCCAGATCTTTTAATGGTGCTTCATGATTTATTCAAAGACATTTTTTAAAAAAGCATATCATTTATAAAAAGATCATTTAATATAAAACATGAGATTTAGGCACTTAGACTTACAATAATTTCATGTCACCTTTAAACAATAAGCCAAAGTGGATGAGTATGACTTTTTATCACAACTGAATGAGTTTGCCACGATAACCATTTTCAGCCCAGACAGCTCTTAATGGAAAATAAAACAGCCACATTTCCCTGTCTTTGTAATCTAGGTAAATAAATGTGCAAGAACCATGGCTGAAAATGATGTAACGAAGCAAAGTCATCTTCCAAAGCTCCTTTGTCATTCACAGAAGCAATAAATCACGTTTAGTAGGCAAACAGAAAGACGCTCATTGGAGTGTATTTTCTTAGAGAAGGCTAAGCGACTAATATTAATGCTAATGGGAGTTTCAGTCACAAATCCAGAACTGAATACAAACACTTTGTATACAGGTCTGTTTTTTAAAAAGCAGGTCTATAGGAAGACAAACTATTCATCACTATTCTAGATTAGTTATCATAAACTAACCTGAGTCATTATTTTCAAGCCTTTCAGTGGTGTGTAGATAAAAGTGCTGTGCTTGGAGTCAGGAGGACCTGAGTTCAAATCCTGTGTTCATTATCAGTTTAGTGACCCTGGATAAGCCACTTAACCTATTTCAGCCTCAATTTCCTCATTGGGCATAATAATAGTACCTACCTCAAAGGGTTGTGTGATGATCAGATGAGATAACATAAAATGTATTGGAAATCATAAAGCACTGTGTAAATGCTAGCTAGCATTCAAACTCAGATTTTTTTAAAAGTTTGATTTCTCATTGATGGTAACCAGAGAAATTCAACTCAAATTAGGATGAGCCTCATTTTCTGTTTGCACCCTCCTTTCTGAGGGCACAACCTTTTTAAGCTTGTACGAACATTAAATACAAGCACTCTCCAAGCCATTCATGGTGTTGGGTGGGCATAACATGAGCATCTACTGAGCATAATTCTCATTAACAGTGGGAAGCAAATGCATAAAAAGATAATAAAAACCATATGAGGTTTTATTTTGAGCAATATCAGTTACACATTGGCTACCAAACAGATAAAAGAATATTTTACTAAAAAGAGGTCATTAAAGAAAGAAATTTTAGTGAATGTATTATCATATATCATTAGTTTATTAATTGAAATTGTATTCAAACCCCTGGGATGGAAAAGAAAGGCATTGTATAAATAGCATGCTCCATAGTTCCACCAAATGAATGGGTACCTGGCACCTGATCTTGTGTTCTTTACTTATGTCACTTTTACATTCATTTCATATTCGTGCATCAAAAAAAAGTCTTAAAATGGCATTCTGAAGTGGAGGAAAATGAATGGCTGGAAAGTTATTCAGCTTTACTTTTCTGTCACTATCACCTATTTGTTAGAAAGATAAGAAGAAAATCAAAGAATGGTGGATGTTCTAATTTATTTTTTGTGGTTACCAGTCAGTCTCTTTCTTCAAGGCTGAAGAAGTTTTAAAAAAAAAAAAAGTTGAGTTTTTAATTGGGTCTCTGTTCAAACTTCATGAATTTTTTTCTTTGGACGAAAAAAAATGATCTGAGGCACAAAACGTGGCATTTTAAGAAGACTGGGCCTCTCTTTAACCATAAAAAGCCCTTGGTTGACAAACAACTAGCCAGTTAAGACACAGTAGTAATTAATTCATGAACCAACAAGTCAAAATGACCAACTACTCACCCTCCTGCGGCAGCAGCATGAAGGCAGGTTCTTCCAAATTTATCTGGTGTGTCTATTTCAAAGCCTGCAGACAGCACGTGCTCATTACTAAACAAGGACACTATGCTATACTTTTGTCCTAGTTAAACCACAAGAAACATTGCAGAGACAGAAAAATCAGTTAGTAGAAAAACCAGAGTGCAAGCAATTGTAGTCAGCAAGAGGTTGTCATGGAAACGAAGAGTAACTGCTCAAGCTTGGCGATTCTATAAGAAGAAGAACTGTGAAGTCAAGAATTTATTTTCACATTCAGCCCTGGATGCACCACAGCGCCATTTTTCAATCACAGGGTAGAAATTTATGAAACTGATCAGAGACAACTAGGATAGCAGATTAGAAGACAGAGACATGAAGTAAACATGAAATCCAAAGTAGGAAGCTTAACATGCAAAAGGGACATGTTTTCTTAAGTGAATTTCCACCTTTCTGGTTGATTGGAGGTGTAAAAAGCATGCCTTCATGCAGGGGCTATTTTTTATTTTTACACATGCCCAAAGTTGGGAAAGCAAGGTAATGGACTAGATGAAAAATGGTTTCTGAGTTGTCTGAATTAGCTCATAGACAATGTGTGCCTGGCAATCGGGTCAGCCCCTTTTTGCCTTAGGAAGCCCAGAGAAAACTCTGTACACACAAGGTTTGGAGATAGGAAATGAATTCTAGCTCCATGAAGAAGAAAAAATAGAATCCCTAGTGTCATCACAATAACCAAGAAGTTTGCCACAAGTTATGTGACATTAGACAATATTCTAAGATTATATATTTCCTAACCTGTAAAGGAATTTTTCAATTTGAAATAGTCCCATGGGAAAGAGACTAAAGTTGGCAAAGATTCACTACAAAGATCTGCAGACTTTCACATACAAATAAGATATTTTGGTCCTTTCTTTTTTGAATTAAATGTTAAAACAGCCTAAAATTTCATTTACTTCTTATGATTTGATCAAGTTCCTATATTCCCCCAAACCTAAATGATGCTAAACCACAACTCTCAGTAACGGATCGGGGTGGAGACGTTCAAAGGAGTTTCAGCACCAAGGGCTGCTAGGAATGAATCAACATGCAGTTAGGAAAGCGATACACAGTCCGGTGACCAAGTCAACAGAATGACATGAAACACAGGCAGGTACTGCATTCAACCATCCACTAAAGCCACATGACTCAAACTATGAATTACATTTCATCCTGGCTAGTGGATGTACCTACCTGAAGACAACAGCTTCCTGCAGCAGTCAGAGTGAGCGTTCAGTGCTGCTAAATGTAAGGGGAACATGCTGTGGATACCGCATCTGAAAAATACAACAATGTCATTAACAACAAAAACAATTACAATAATGGCCTGTATAGCGTTTTAAGGCTTACAAAATACTTTAGAGATACCATTTTTTTTTCCTCAGAGCAACTCCGGGAGGTAGATTTTTGCTTCATTTTATGACTTCATCATTATCTTTATTTTATTACCTTCACTTTATTCTCCATTATTATCCCCATTTTACAGAAGAGGAAACTGAGAGAAACATGAGTTGTGACTTGCCCAGCATTACATAAGTAGCAAATGTCTGAGGCTAGATTTGAACTTAGAGCTTCCTAATTCCAGGTCAAGCACTCTACCCATTGTACTGCCTACCAGTATATTTCTCTAAATAATTCTCTCAATATCCTTAGATAAGCATTTGACTTTCCAAAGTCTTTTCTGATGAAAATTAAAAACGTTCACCTGAAGTTAAGGGAACCATAGCTCCATCAGTAGCTATGTGTTCTGTGTTCATTCTCTATACTTTTCATTAAGCTAGCCATTTCCAATATCTAACACTGAAAGCTATGTTGATTCGTTTTTGGGATGGAAAATAACATGCGTAATCAAGCATTCAACATATATCTATCAAGAAACTTTTCTGCATCCATCATTGTATTAGGAGCTGAAAAATAAAGGAAAACATCTACTTATCCATTGGACCAGGTTCTACACAGCAGTATACATTCTCTTTTAGAAAAGAGAATAAATACTTGTGCAGGGGAAATTTTTGTGTCTTTAATATTTTTTCATGTTGTGTGCTTCTTTAAAAAATTGTAACGTACAAACAGATAGGTGACAGAGGTGAATCTTTGGAACCGAATGTATTTCAGTAGTCCAAATATTTCTGAAAAAAAGAACTACAAAAATAATGAAAAACATTGGAATCTTACTATAATGCTGTCGTGGAGATCCATGCATTGGGATCATGTTATGGAGAGATAGCTTCATTTATAACGAGGTGCTTGGGAAACTTCTGTAATTAAGCCCATTTGAATGTGTCACCCAGGAAGAATATATCTTATGACCAATTCTACTTGATGGCAATTAGTTTCAAAATTAGATGTCACAACATCACATTTTCTCACATTCTGTTGTTTGAACAGTATATTTCAGACTTTGCAACTTCATCGCAGTCAGCAGTAACAGCACTATATAAATTTACCACCTGCCAGAGTTAACTATCTGTGGGTCTCCTCTACTGTAAATTGGCCAAGCAATGCTCTGCCTCAGACATAAATTGGCATATGTTCCACAAAACTACTCCGCCTATATAATTTGCATTTCTAAGCTTTGCATATATAGTTTTCTATCCCTCAAGTAATTATGTAGGTACCTATCCACACATATGTGTGGATATGAACATACTTTCTATTCATGATATTCAGTGCTCTTACAAATCATACTAAGTATTACACTCTTGTTATATTGGCTTCTTTCTATTTATTAGCATTTTCTTTTCCTCTTTTCTCCCTTCATTTACTGGTCCTAGATGGAGATTTCCAACCTGGTCTCTATAATGGCTGGCATCCATCAAGAAATGCAATTTGCCCATCTTCCTGGCAGTGTCAGGTTGAGGAAAGCTCCCTGTAATTGCCTCCCTCATCGTTTAAAAAAAATCTGAGAAGCAATTGCATCAGTGACTGACCTTGATGCCTGTAAAAGGGTTACAAAAGGGGGGATGGGGAAGACACATTTTCTGTAAATACCATCAACGATATTTTTCAATCTTCATGAGAACAGAAGCAGCCATTAAATATTTTTATGTGCCACATGCTTTGAAAGTTCCTTGCTAAATGAAGCTCCAAGCAAATCTGATTCTACCTAACCTTTTCTTTTGCAGGGGGTAGGGGTGGGAGAAGAGCTTTGTGTTAGAATTTGTGGCAAAATTAAATGATTAAATATATTTGATGATCTGTAAGGAAGGACTAGACACTATCCACATTTGGTGTCTCACAAGTCAATTCTCCTTGAGCTAAGGTCTTGGATGAGAAAATTTCTGTGTTCTTGATTCTATAATCCCTAATTATTCAGAATTACCTACAACAAAAGCTATTAATATTCAAATGCAAATACAGCAAAAGTACTTCAAAAGATCCAACATTTTACTGTTACAGACATGAGACATGAGTCTCAGAGGAAGGTTTCATAGGTTGCTATGGCCAGAAAATTACTCCCTTTGTGGCCAACTCCGTAATAATGAAATTCTTTGAATTTAGTAACGCTGGTCCTCGGATAAGAAACATGAAGTCTATCATGAGGCCCAGAGTCCAAACATTTCATACTCAGGACTGGCCAAAGCTTCTCCTCTGCGGGTGTAATTTCATCAGTGTGGGTCCCCTCCACACTGCAGTGAGATAACTCAAGTAAGAACACAAAAGAACACAAAAAGGCTAAGTAACCTTTCAGTAGGAAAGGTACTATGGATTCAGCAGACTTTACTACTAGCTCTTTTCAACAGACTTCCTACTCAAGCTCCCCTGTAGAGAAAACAGCAATAACCTATATTTGTAGAGCATGTATGGCCATGAAGCACTTTGTCTACTTTGCTTCGTTTGATACTCACAACCACTCTACAAGTCAGGCAATGCAAATATCATTATTTCCATTTTACAGAGGAATACATATTAGCTAATTATTTCATTTTTTCTTATTTATATACTTCAACTCTGACTTAAGAAGGCCCAGGAAAATTCATTTAACAGTACAATTTCTTCTTCTGCCTAACCAAAGGCAATACTTTCAGCATCTGTACCGAGGTGACAAAGATTTCAGTTTAGATGAAATAACGTTGTTTACATTTAAATGAGATGCTATTGAAGCTAATGTTCGAGTCCTAAGACTAGAATATATCTCTAAAATTGAAATTAAAGAAAAAAATGGATGTTTGTTTAATTGAAGTGAACTTCAGACCTCAATCAAAGCTTTAGAAACAGTGCAGTTCAAAAGAAAAACAAACAAACATTTTTATTGCTTTAAAGACACCTTACACAGAGCAGATAAATGGCAAGACTGTTCACAAAAAAGGGATTTTATTGATTCTAATTAAGCACAAATAGACTATTATATTTATCTCATCAGTTATAAAATTAGGAAATAAAGTCTCTAAATGACACTACAACTTAACAATGGATAATTTACAAGAAGTAGAAAAAAATTCCATTTAAGTTAATACTTTTACTTGGCTGTATGTAAAAATTGGCAGAACCAAAATGGATCATTTTTTTTATCTGATTCAGCATTCATCTATCTTTCTTACTTAACTTCAGAGTAAATGAGGTCTAAAAATTAATTCACTATATAGGCCCCATCAAAGATTGATCAATAAATGGTGGTCATGAAAAGACCACTAGCCTGGATATCAAAAGACCTCGGCTCAAGTTCATGTGACTCTAAGCAAGTCACTTTCCCTCTTCTAAACTCCATTTCCTCATCTAGATATCCAATATCGCTACCAGCTCTTAAATTCTATAAGAAAGAAAATAGACAAGTCTATCAATTTGGTTAGTTATATTCTTTTGAGTGATAGTTATTCACGTAAGCCATTATAAGACATTTCCCTTTGTTTCATCAGAAATATCAGCTAGCTTGCTCTATGAGTGAAGTAGCTCAAAGCAGGTTGTGCTGAGAAACTGATTCCTTAAATCCTGGAACTGATATTTTAAAATATACAACTAAAGGGTTTAAACAGAGACTTTCATGGTTGCATCATAAAAAGTTATCCCTGGTGCTCAGTTTCCTCATCTGTAAAATGAAGGGGCTGGACTACATGGTCTCTGAGGTCCATTGAACTATAAATCTGTGATCTTATGATATATTGGTTTTTTCTATCACGGAAAAGAAAGAGTTCTTTGTTTTTTACAGAAGTAGACATAAACTGATTAACATCTTTTGCAAATAAAGGGGACCTAGATGAGAAACAAAAATATATAGAGAATAGTCTTGTCTCCTAACTATAATTTTCTGTCCATTGGAGTCTCTCCTAACTTTCAACTTCCCAATCAGAAAGTTCAGGTACCACTCATATCTTTCTACCAAGGAAACTTGTTGTCTATATCTCATATTTTGGCAGCATTTTATCATATAATCTTATGTTTAAGGGGTATCTTGTATCCCTTAAAAGAATGCAGTCTGAGATTAGGGACCATGTCATATATTTATTTCCTATTTCTTTATAGCATGTGGCACTGTGCTGAGTGCCACTATAGGCACTCAATGAGTGATTTTGGAATTAAAGTGAAAACTTTAGTCATAGTCACCTTTTTTAATATAGTAAATACACTCAATTACTAGTCTGCAGTCAAATTATTAAAACAAAATGGAGTAAAAGAGCATATAAAAATCAATCTAAATTCTTTTTAGTCATATAATGGATTATTTCTTCTACTCAGTTACACTAGTAACTACAGTAATAATAATTATTATAGCTGATATTTATATAGTCCTACGTAGTTTGCAAAGTACTTTATCTCATTTGGGCCCCCAAGCACTCCAGGGAGGTTAGTATTATAGGTATTATTATTTGCATTTTCCAGATGGAGAGATTGAGGCTTTGAGGAATTAAGTGACTTGCCCCCAGGTCACAAAGAACATATAAGAGGCAAAATTTGAACTCAGATCTTCCAGACCCCAAGACCAGGATTCCAAGTACACCATTTTTCTAGAAGGAAATCAGTAAATAACTTGCAAAACAGCATCATTAGAATGCAGAATTTAGAATAAAGCTCAACTATCCTTATATAGATAAAAGTCTACAGACTTTTATCAAGTCACTTAACTCAGCCTTGGATTTCTCATCCACAAAAGAAAAGAATTTGGACTAAATGATACCTAAGGGCCTTTCCAACTCTAAAATCTCATGACCTTTTATTATGGTATATGCTGAAATATGCTTGCACCTTCAAGTAACTAAAAGATAACATTATCTCTTAACCACATCTGCCTTTAAAAGTCATTTTATTTCAAAGTGAATTTGTTTTTAGAGCAATAGGAGAGCTCTGTCTCTAATCTGAATAAATTTCCTGCATGGTGAAATCTATTTGGCAACATTACTAGTATCTGACAATTATTGAACAGTATTTTTTCTATAACCTACTTAGCTGTGTCAGCTCCACTGGTTATTAAGGTGTTAATCAAAAGCTCATGACCATATCTTGCAGCCACATGGAGAGGGGTGTTGCCATCCTTATCCACACAATCAATTTCGCCTCCTGAAAGAGAGATTTTAATATAGCATAATGCAAAGATTTAGAGTGATTCCAGGGCTGGATGATGTTATTTATACACAGAATATCCATTTTTTTTTCCAACCTAGTGTGCATCTTCAGTCCTTAAGGTAAGGCATCACATTTTATCAGAAAGTAACAAATACTTTTTATGGGTACATAATCAAGTAGAGGTATAATATTAATGATGAAAAGTATACACATGTATGTGGGGAGATACAGAAGGAGAAGGAGGGAGAGACAATCTGTGAGGACTACATTTTACAATCAATGTCTAATCCAAAGAGACTGTGTTAAAAGTTCCCCTGAGGCAAGTCTCACATCATCACAACTGTATTTCTACCCTAAACTAAGAATGTAACCAAATTTAATAAAAAATGAAATGTTGAGGCTTGCTTCATCTCAATATTTACCTGCTGGTGCAAAAACTATAGAAACAGAATTATCTTAAAATATAATGAAATGATCTAAACTATTAAAAAGGAAAATGAAACTATTTTAACTACTTAGCCCAAGATACAGTCTCCAAAGAGGTCTTTTCCAATTCTGAAATTCTATGGGTCTACAAGAAACCTGCAAAAGTATGCAGGGTAAAATTGAAATTAATACAAATTTTATTTTAATCATCTGTCAGTGCTTTAGTAGCATTTTTAAGTGATATAAGAGGTTTACAATGCCAGTCATGAAAATAGTCGCCATCATCAAAGGTCTAAGAGAAAAAGTAGAAAAAGAGAAAGCAAATAAAGAGAGAAGAGAAGAAAAGGTATATTCATATAATAAATATTTATTGCATGAACGTTGTGCATAACAATAGAGAGAACTGCCTGGTGAAATCCATGGTGAAAGCTGAGCAAAAGGTTGTAAAGTGAATTAGAATGAAGTCAAAGAGAGAACAAGAAAACAGGTACTAATTTTCAAGTTTATCAGTTTGTCTGGATGTAAACTGATTTATATTTTTAAATATTATTGAGTATTGAACCATACCAAGGAAGCACCCAGATTTTGATTATCCAAAAAAGGTTACTCTTGATGGTCCAGTTTTCCAACCATTTTCCAAACAAATGGCCGAGGGCACCAAAGAATACCACAGATCAGCTGGCAAATCATGCTTGACAAGTCAGTTAACTTTGGGCAAGATAAGAGAGCAAACCCTCCCCCCCGCCACCACCAAATGTAAATTTCTGAGATTTCATTTAAAAACTTCAGGGTTCAGAAAATGATCAGCAAAACTCTCCCAAATCTTAATCCCATTTACTCATTCTTTTATTCAACACAACAGCCAAACTGGCCTGGTTTCAAGCTATCATTTTCATCTGTATACTTGGAGAAGTAAAAGACCCTTAGGTGAATATGAATTTATGATTGTAATCAGAGTTCATAGAAGACATGGAAGAAAGTCAAGTCAAAATCTAATATCAAAGACTGGATCAGGAAAATATCATACATAAAGAACAAAAATATTTAAGAAATGACTCCCAGTAGCTGAGTAATACATGTTTATTATGTCTTACAGGAAGAGGTAACTTAAAAGCTGTTTACTCTTCCCTGGTGAATTCTATAGAATCTAGGATGCTTCTCTACCCTTATCAAGCCACTCATCCAATCAATTTCTCTCCTCCTTTTCATCAGAGGCCCTCACTCCATTTTTTTCACTGAAAAAAAAAACTGAGGCAGTCTCTAGCAATCTCCCACTCCTCTATCAACAGTGTGCTGTTGGAGGCAGAGTCAAGATGGCAGAGTAGAAAGATGCATATACTCTAGCTCTTCCCCCACAGCTCATAATATTCCTGTAAAGAATGACTCTCAACAAATTCTAGAGCAGCAGAAGCCACAGAACAACAGAGTGGAGGAGACTTCCAGCCACAAGGTGACCTGGAAGGCCGTCGGGAAAGGTCTGTCGCACAGGATGCGGAGTGGAACCCAGCCCAGCCTTAACTGCACTAAGCAGGGAGAAGGGCTGGAGCAGGCCTCGGGGGTGGAATCCCCAGTGCTAGCAGTAGCAGTGGTTCACAGATCCCTCAACCCACAGGTACCAAAGGTCGGTGAGAAGGTTTTTTCAGCTGGCTGAGAAGGGAGCAGGGTCCCCCCATAGCTCTAGCCCAGGCAGTGGTGGCAGAGGCCTCAGCGGGCAGCAGTGGCTCCCAGGGCAGGCAGCAGCCAACATCCATTGTTGGAGGCCTCATGATAAAGCCCCTGGGGGAATTGAGCAGCTGATCTGAACCTCAACCCTGAGTGCTGGCGTGGTGGAACTGGAGGTGAGGCTGTTGTGGAGAGGAAATTCTACTACTCGCAGATTCTGAGCACCAAAGTTTCTGGTTGCTCCCAGATCAGTGTGCAGGCTTGATTGAGCCACCGTGGAGGAACTGAGATCTTACAGAATATACCCTACTCTTGACAAAGAATCCAAAAATTAAGTAACTGGTTGGGAAAATGTCCAAAAAAGGGAGAAAAAATAAGACTAGAGAAGGTTATTTTCTTGGTGAACAGGTATCTTCTCCCATCCTTTTGGATGAGGAAGAACAATGCTTACCACCAGGGAAAGACATAAAAGTCAAGACTTCTATATCCCAAACATTCAAAATAAATATTCAATTATCTCAGGCCATGGAAGAGCTCAAAAAGGATTTTAAAAATCAAGTAAGAGAGGTAAAGGAAAAATTGGGAAGAGAAATGAGACAGATGCAAGAAAAGCAAGTCAACAGCTTGCTAAAGGAGACCCCAAAAAATGCTCAAGAAAATAACACCTTTAAAAATAAGCTAATTCAATTGGCAAAAGAGGTTCAAAAAGCCAACAAGGAGAAAAATGCTTTAAAAAGCTGAATTAGTCAAATGGAAAAGGAGGCTCAAAAGCTCACTGAAGAATATAGTTCTTTAAAAATTAGAATGGAACAGACAGAAGCTAATGACTTTGAGAAACCAAGAAATCACAAAACAAAACCAAAAGAATGAAAAAATGGAAGATAATGTGAAATACCTCATTGGAAAAACATCTGACCTGGAAAATAGATCCAGGAGAGACAATTTGAAAATTATGGGACTGCCTGAAAGCCATGATCAAAAAAAGAGCCTAGACATTATTTTCCATGAAATTATCAAGGAAATCTGCCCTGATATTCTACAGCCAGAGGGCAAAATAAATGTTGAAAGAACCCACCTATCACCTCCTGAAAGAGATCCAAAAAGAGAAACTCCTAGGAACATTGTAGCCAAATTCCAGAGTTCCCAGGTCAAGGAGAAAATATTGCAAGCAGCTAGAAAGAAACAATTTGAGTATTATGGAAATACAATCAGGATAACACAGGATCTGGGAGCTTCTACATTAAGGGATTAAAGGGCTTGGAATAGGACATTCCAGAAGTCAAAGGAACTGGGATTAAAACCAAGAATCACCTACCCAGCAAAACTGAGTATAATACTTCAAGGGGAAAAAAATGGTCATTCAATGAAATAGAGGACTTTCAAGCATTCTTGATGAAAAGACCAGAACTAAAGAGAAAATTTGACTTTCAAACACAAGAATCAAGAGAACCATAAAAAGGTAAACAGGAAAGAGAAATCATATGGGACTTACTAAAGTTGAACTGTTTACATTCCTACGTGGAAAGATAATATTTGTAGCTCTTGAAACTTTTCTCAGTATTTGGGTAGTTGGTGGGATTACACACACACACACACACACACACACACACACACACACACACACAGCAGAGAGGGAGACAGAACACAGGGTAAGTTGAATAGGAAGGGATCATATCTAAAAAAATAAAATTAAGGGGTGAGAGAGGACTATGTTGGGAGGAGAAAGGGAGAAATGGAATGGGGCAAATTATCTCTCATAAAAGAGGCAAGAAAAAGCCTTTTCAATGGAGGAGAGAGAGGGAAAAAGTAAAGCTTACTCTCATCACATTTGGCTCAAGGAAGGAATAACATGCACACTCAATTTGGTATGAAAACCTATCTTACAATACAGGAAAGGAGGGGAGAAGGAGATAAGCAGGGTGGGGGGGATGATGAAAGGGAGGGCAAATGGGAGGAGGGAGCAATTAGAAGTAAACACTCTTGGGGAGGGACAAGGTCAAAAGAGAGAATAGAAGAAATGGGGGACAGGATAGGATGGAGGGAAATGTAGTTAGTCTTACACAACATGACTATTATGGAAGTGATTTGCAAAACTACACATATATAGCCTATGTTGAATTGCTTGTCTTCTCAGTGGGGATGGGTAGGGAGAGAGGAAGGAAGAGAAGTTCGAACTCAAAGTTTTAGGAACAAATGTTGAGTACTGTTCCTGCATACAAGTGAGAAATAAGAAATACAGGTAAGGGGGTATAGAAATTTATCTTGCCCTTCAGGGCAAAAGAGAAGATGGGGATAAGGGAAGGGAGGGGTGTTAGAAGGGAGGGCAGATTGGTGGAGGGGATGATCAGAATGCTTGGCGTTTTGGGGTGTGGGGAGGGGAGAGATGGGGAGAAAATTTGAAACTCAAAATTTTGTGGAAATGAATGTTGAAAACTCAAAATGAATAAATTTTCAAAAATTAAAATTAAAAAACAAACAAACAAAACACCAGTGTGCTGCTGTTGCCACTATCATTGCTGCTGCTGTTACTATTACACTACTAGTACTACCACCACTGCTACTACTACTACTCAGGCTGCTGCTGCTACTACTACTGGCTAGTTGGCATTTATGTAGCACTTTAAAGTTTGCAAAGTGCTTTATAAACATTATCTTATTCTCATAAAAACCCTAGGAAGTAGCTGCTGTTAGTATTCCCACTTTATGGCTGAAGAAACTGAGGCAGGCTGTGTTCGATCTTCGTTTTCAAAGAAGACTGTGACATCAGAGAAATGATGCCATGACTTGCATGTGACTTTGTTCTGAGTGAGGGAGGGTTGTGCAAAGTCACCAGCCTCACTTTCTCCTCCTGAGCCATCTGGGTCCAGTGACCAGATATTCATCTAGATGACTGGAGACAGCCCAGGATGCAGTGGGAGACATTGGTCCCTTTAGACCAAGGCCTACTGAGGTACTCATTTACGGTGAGGTAATGCCCATTCAGTGAATAGGCCTGTTTAAGAAGTAGTTGGGGGATGGCCCCTTTAATGAGGCAAAGAGAAATAACCATCTCAGGCTGTGAGGGAAACATCAGCAGTTACTAGTGATAATCACTCTGAAACCAGGAGGGTCCAGAAAACAGCCCTTAAGTGGAGCTTGGGCAGGGACCTATTACTGTCCAATCTATGGGCTTCAGGAGGTTAAGGGACTTGCCCATGATCAAAGAACTAGTAGGTGTATGAGACTGCATTTGAATTCAGGATTTTCTGACTTCACTCACAACATAGCTGCACTTACTATCCACCAGACATTTTGCTAAGTTTTAGATATACAAAGAAATGCAAAAGTACAAAAATAGTCTCCATGAGGAGCTTACATTCAAATGGGGAGGATAATAGATATAAACATATGCGCATACAAAATACACAGGGAAGACAAAAGGTAACCTTAGAAGGGAAAGTTAAAGAGCCTTGAAGGGACCGGCAATGGCTTCCTGTAGGAGATGAGATCTGAGTTCAATCTTGAAGGAAGTCAGAGAGTGGTTACAAGGAGGAAGAACACACAACAGGAGGCATGGGACATAGTGAAACACAAAGGTTTGGAGATTGGAAATAGAGTGTCCAGTGCAAGAAATAGTAAATATATCTGTATTGGTGGGTTATAAAGGGAACTGGGAAGACTAGAAGGGTAGCTAGTGAGAAAGTTGTGAAGAGTGCTAAATGTCAAACAGAGGAATTTCTATTTGGTCCTGGATGTAATAGGGTACCACTGAATTTTATTAAGTGGGGAGCAAGGAGGTGTCTTGTCAGGTTTATCCTCCAGAAAAATTACTGTGTGGAGTATTTGTTGGAGTGGGGAGAGACTTGAGGCAGAAAGTCAATTAGAAGTCTATTGTAATAGTTCAGGTAAGAGGCAATGAGGAACCGAAGTTGACTGACCACTGTGGGATCAGAGAGAAGAGGGGCTTAGTCAGTGGTGTGCTAGAAAATGTCTGACAACCAGTTCTCCAGGGGAAAAAACCATACACATCCTTTACTGCTACATTGTTATTATTATTTCAGAAGTATAACAAGTTTGCATAGGCTTGGCAGCCATTCTGCCATTTTACAGGTTGCTGTGGCCAAAAAATTCATCACCTGGTGGTCATCTACTGGAGATAGGCCTCTTTGTACTCAGTTAGGCTAGCACTTGGATGGCAGACACAGTCACTTGTCAGGAATTTAAGTGAACTTGGCCTAGTTCAGAAGAACCTACCAGTCGTGTGGGTCTGAGACAGCCTTCAAGGGCCCATGGTCACCTCTACGTCACAATGAAGCATTTGTGGAAGACTTGAGAAGGATGTTTGTTACCGCATAAACTGTGGAATTTGTTCATTCGCTGCCAGCCAACAAACATACCACATTTAAGATTTGGAAAAGACTATTTAAAACACTATTTTAGTTAGAAAATTGAAAACTATTTTAATTGATTCCTATGTATGACACAAAATTACAAATGACTGGAACATCATATACCTTTCTCTTCCCACAAATCTTTATTTTTATATGTTGTAAAAATAATTATTTTTCTGCTCTTCCAAAGACTTAGAAGCAATTATTTTATCTGATTGAATTTAGAAGTAACAGTTTTTATGTTTCCTAAAAGGCATCTCTAGAAATAGGCCTTCACCTACCAACCATGGGCACCACAGAACTAAATAAGGAAGGGCTAACCCAACAAATAAAGCCCAAGGCTCTTTTTAACTGATAACAAGACATTTGTAGGACCACATATACCCGAAGGACTACTGAACTTTAAAACAAAACAATGATAACTCTTTAAATAATTGGTAAAGAATTTAAAAAAAACATGTCGGAAAGTAATAGAGTTCTATATCAATGGTTGCCAGGTTCTAAGATTTACAAAGGAAGATGGGATCCCTTATCCCAGCCTCATAGACAGCCACGCCTCATTCCCTTCCTTTCCCTCACACAATGCACACACACACATCTCTTTGTGCTCCAGTCCTGTTTCATAAGGCCCCACTATGAGGACTTTGGGACTCAATTGTTAATTGCTTTCAGATAACTGGAAGGGTGTGTAGGAAAGTAAAACGGAACATTTCTGAGGGTGGATGATTAAGGAGAAGCAGGCAAAAATTTTTTAGTGCTAGCATAATTACTAATGTTTTCAAGGTCACTTTGAAACTTGGAAAAAAATTTAAATTAATTTTCTTTTTCAGAGATATTTATTTTTCTGTGATGAAAAATTAGAGCAAATATTAAAAAGTAAAACCATCTTATGATTAAAAGTAAGGACAATGTTTCATACTATGAAATATTTTGCTAACTTAAAATTCTGTTTGTTTAAAAAATCCTTGGAACATTCAACTGCAACCCTTTGAAACCTGATTGAAATGCAAATGAATATATTTAAATCTTCACTGAAAGTGCAAGTTAAAAGCTTAATAATTGGTTAAAGAAAAACAAATACTGGAGTTTTTCAATATGCATAGCATGTAAACTACAGAGTGTCATAGTCCATGGAATAGCAGGAAAGATAATTTATGTAACATTATCTAATTATCCATCTAAAATTAGAGTTTTATTGAACAAACAAGAGGGGTCATCTTAATTACTTGCCTCACAGGCATTCCACACCAAAAGGTCACAGAAAGTCAGAATGAGTAATCCCAGCCTTAGCTCTCCAATCTTCCTTCCAAAGCCTAATTTATTTTAAACCCTCTGTGAAAAAAACATTCATGAACTTTTGTAACCTGTTAGGGACAGTTTTAAGCATCTAGAAGCCAAAACTGCCGGATAAAATACAGCCTCAGATTTTCTTAGATTTCTTTGTCCCAAGCTGGTTTCTTCATCAGATAAGACAGCATTAGGCTCCGACAGAAGAGCACAGGATAGTGTCATACGTAATTAAATACTCACTCCAATACTCCCATCACTGACTGGAAAAAGCAGGAGGTGTTCCTATCATTTCCACTTTCCAGTCAATCAACCCACAAGCATTTATGAAATACTTACTACTTTCTAGAGCCAGCTAGGTGGTGCAGTGGTCTTTTTGAGTTCAGATCCAACCTTAGACACTAGATGTGTGACCCTGTTCAAGTCACTTAAACTTGTTTGCCTCAGTTCCTCATCAGTACAATGGGCTGGAGAAGGAAATGGTAAACCACTCCAGCACTTCTGCCAAGAAAACCTCAAATGGGCTCGTGAAGAGTCAGACAGGACCTGAACAACAATAACGTGCTGGGTGCTAGGAATACAGACACAAAAGGGAAAACAGTCCTTGACTTTAGGAGGATGAATAATATACCCAACTTAGAGGATCACAGATTTGGAGCTGGAAGTGGTATCAGAGAACTTCTAGTCCAGGGATAGAGGACACATGTGGCCTTCTAGGTCCTAGGGTGCAGTCTTTTGACTGAGTCCAAATTTTACAGAATAAATTCTTTTATTAAGGGGATTTGTTCTGTGAAGTTTGGATTCAGTCAAAGGGCTGCCCTTGAGGACTTAGAGGGCCACATGTGGCTTCAAGGCTGCAGGTTCCCCACCTCATTCTAATCCAAATTCCTCATTTTACAGAGGAAGAAACTGAAGAACAGGGAGAAATGTGACTTTGGGAAGATTAAATAAGCAGAAAGTATCCAAGATGGGATTTGAAACCAGGTCTTCTGACTCTAAAGTCAAAAGGTTTTTCCCACTACTACACTGCCTCTCTTAAAGTGCTATATCATTGAAAGTCACTGTTGCATAGAATTCTATATTTAGGGCTCAGTGGAACCTTAGAGGTCCATTTTCCCATCCCTTCATTTAATGGATGGAGGACCTGAAGCCCAGAGAATTTAGATGATTTGCCTGTGGTCACACAGGCAATATACTAATCAAGGCAGAGTCACTTGATCAGGTATAAGTGAGCTAGGGGTTCAAAGATGTAAATAGAAAGAGGAAAAGTGTATTAGACATGGAGGGAGAGATTGTACAAAGGCCCAGAGGTGGGAACTTCAGATATTTTCAAATAGACCATTTTGAATGGAAGGTAGAGTATTTGAGAGGGAATAAAACTTGAACAGTGTTTTTAATGAAAGTAACTAGTAAAATATGTACTCTAAGAAACAGGAAAGGGTTATTCACCAGTCCAATAGCCACAGTCAATTAAGAGAGAGAAACAGGATACTGTTCAGTAGTTGTCTGGCTACTTTGTCCTAAATTTTTGTATCAGTGGCCATGAGGTAACTTAATTGCTTTCAGGACTTGGGGAAAGGACTCTATTTTCTGGCCAAGCTCCTTTGATGTTCCTCCGAATGGGAATGAACAGGATCCAGACCACAGTGAGTGAGGAAAACCCATCTGTCATCCCTTACAGTGACCCAACCCAGCTGATTTGTACAAATTGCAGATGGACCAGAGGAGAGTTGAATCCTATAAAGGATGGGGGCATGAGGTACTGAAATATGTAATCTTGTAAGGGAGCCAAAACAGGAAGGAAAGAAAAAATAAACAATAGTCTCTTCCTCAGGAATTTTTAAATGCCAAATAGAGATATGTCCAGCTGTCATTTTGGATATAGGTAACTGTTAAGTAAGCATAGGCTTACCCTGCATAGCCTTATGGGAGTGAGTCTCCAGGTGGAATTCTAGATCTGAACTGAACCTTAAAATCAGCACTGCAAATGAAGGCCTCCACAAGGCAAAAATGTATTCCATCTTCCAACCTGTTCACTGATGCTTAAAATTGCTTTAAAGAGGGAAAAGTTCTTTTGTTGCACAGAAGGCAAGAATATTGACTTAAATAGCATTAAATCCTTTCTTATACATCAGATTTTTTGATAGAAAGAAGAACATCTCATCTGAAAATTCATTTGGGGGATGCTAGTGAGAAAAGGAGAAAGGAACTATTTAAGAACGAGAAGACTAGAAATATTAAAGAAAAATTTCACCCACTCTCCAGTTGTCTAAAGATGGTCCTACTGAAATAGCCTCCTAGGACTGACTGTCTGGACTCATAAGCCTAGGGCTAATCTTAAAGCTTCAAAGCTAACTGGTCTTGAGAGATGCTAGACAATAGTGAGGAAAAAGCACTACAGTTGAGTGTTACAAGATGGCATGATAGGATGATGGGAGCTAACAAATGGCCTATTAGTATAATTTCCATCAATTTTCACTACTTGGAAACGTGATGGGCCAATTAGATAGTTGTTTGGAGAGTTACTATAGGGAAGAGATAGAGGTGGATGGAAGAGATATTAAAATATTAGCATCATTACAAAGGAAGACCTGGTCCCAGACTGGGAGAATGATGTAATGGCTCACTGGAGACTCACAGCGACAGAAAAATGGAGGAATATGGGAAGAAAATATAAGATCAAGAATGAAAAGCTTTATGCAAATTTGGTTGAAAAAACATCCAAGATCAGAATGAAACATAAAGTAACATGATTCAGAAATTCTGTTTATCAACTAAAGCTAACCTGAGTCATAGCTGTTTAAAAAGGTATTAAGATCTTTTAGGTGTCTAACAGCCATAATTTAAGAGGAATGTGAGAAACAACATGTGTATGTTTTTGCATGGTGGGGAAAGGAAGGGAGGTGTGACAGTTATGAATGTGAAATCACAAATTCATACCAAAAAATACATAATTCTGACCAGGGAACATAGGAATAATGAGAATATATCAGAAGAAGTAGGCTTCCTAGAAAAGTATAAGTGGCTTTACAAAGTCTCCATAATTTGGAGTGTGTGAAAAAGTTTATATCCAAATTATGGTGACCAGTTATTTACCACTACAAATGAGGATAAAGCTACAGGAAACTTGGAAACTGATGGCAAAATCGTACTTTAATGAACCTGGCAGGACATCAAAATTGCTTATTAAATCTGAATTATGTTTAAATGGCAACCACTTGTGATGGTGAACAGAAAGGGTATTGTTTACTTTTTCTGTTTAACTATATCAAGAGCCTCAGGGTTCTCTCTACTAACAAACAGCATCTTGGTGGGGGAGATGCTTTTTTAGAAGCTTTTAATAATTTCTTTAAATGTGGGGCTCAAGGGAATAAAGAACAGTTTGGGGCACTGGAGCTCAGGAAGGTAAATGAAATTATGTGTGCGTGTATGGATGCTTTTTGCTATCTATAATCTCAGACTTCCCTTTTTTTCTATCAGTCCCTGTCCAGCTCTTCCTAAACTCCTATATGTCTCCTCAACTCTGTGCCTCGCTGAGACTCCCAGCACACAAATACAATTATAGGAGACAGCATCAATACTGAACAAAAACTATATCTTCATTCAACTAATAGTAGTATACAAAACTACTTTTACATATATTTATTATATATAACTATGTTATATATAACTTTAAATATGACTACAACAAAATGAAATATCTAAATTGATTAAATTAATAAATATGTAAAAATAAATTTAGATATATTTATAAATTATAAATTGACTCCTGAATGGACAAGGATTTGTCATTTGGATTTAATATAATTAATTGAAAAGAAATCAACAAAACCTGGTTATTGTTTTACACTCGTGATAGAAATAGTATAACTAACCACAACTTTGAACTGAGTTTTTCCATTTATTCATTTAAATAGGTATTTACTTGAATCAGGGAAGGAGTGCCATTAAGGCAACTAAGAAAATGAATACGCTCCATTTTGTAACCAGAAAAAGAAAACTGAGATGGTATGTTAAATGAGAAACTTATCAGATATCTCCTTTCTATTACTTTTTTTTTTGTTGATGTCCAGTTCAAGTCCTCTGACACACAAAGGTTGTGTTATTAGGGGCAAATCACAACCTCTCAGTGTTTCAAGAAATTTCCTAACACTTTAAGTTAGAGATAAGTTGCTGATCTGTAGCAGGAGACACCAGGGTTTCCCTAGCACTAATGAAATCATATTTCTAGACAAAAAGAAAAAGATATTAGAAACAGTTGAAGTAGAGAGGGAGAAAGGCATTAATGTATGTTAGTTGGGCCAAAATATATTCACAGATTAAAAAATTTTATTTCTAAAAACTATATTCACGATAACTATAGTTAAAAACCTTTCTATTTTAATTTTCAGAAAAAAAGATAAAGGGTAGGAAAATATCTGAATTAATGAAAGTTAAATCCTGAAACTCCATTAAAAATAAAATGTAATTTTATTAGAGAAATAACATATACAGAAAAGATAAACAAAAACTAGTATGGGA
The DNA here is from genome assembly GCF_028372415.1 of Notamacropus eugenii. NCBI lineage: Eukaryota > Metazoa > Chordata > Mammalia > Diprotodontia > Macropodidae > Notamacropus > Notamacropus eugenii. Next base: position 267,418,795 of record NC_092876.1, read on the forward strand.
GTTCATTCCAGACATAGGCACAGGGGGCAGCATGAGCAAAGCGATGAATACAGGAGGGAGGAGGACAAATATTTCAGTTGGGGTGAAGGGTAATAATATGAGATAAGACTAGAATTCTGGGTAGGAGCCAGACTGTGGAAGGATTTGAAGGCTAGTATCAGTTTATACTTTATTTAGTAGACAATGGGGAGTCACTGAAGGTCTTTGAGTCTAGGAATGACATGGCCAGAGTGATGGACGTGGACGATTACTTTAGCAGCAGCATGAAAGCAGAATGGAGAGGGAACAAACTGGAATGAGGAAGACCAGTTATGACGTTGTTAGAATAGCCTAGATGAGAAGAGACGTGGACTTAAACTATGTTGTCTATAGTGGGCATAGAAAGGAGAGTTACTGCTGTGATAAACTACCTCGGAATGAGAAATTTATGGGATTTTCTGGCCCAAGTGCCATTGCATTTTCTGACTTGCTTTCCTCTGAGTCTCTTACCATTTCTTTCTTGTCTGAATAAATTTAACATAAATTAAGGGCAGAGGACCACGATTAATTCCAATTTCTGTAAATAAGTTAGACATGACCAATAAATGTGTATGACTTCATTTTATTATTTTAAAGTGGTCAATGGAGGGCCATGAGATTGTAAGTTCATCCTTTACGACCTCAAAGCACTTATACCTCTTTACCTTAGAACTTGTGTGCTTGAAAACTTCAGGTTTCTAATGATCATACTAATTATTTAGTATACATATATATGTGTGTATGTATGTATGTATGTACTTGGCATTTTTGAAAAGGAGCCATTTAAACAATCCTCAAAAACAATGAAAAGCAAAATAACAGTATAACCATCACCTTTGACTTTTAAATGAATGGAAATCAAAATCAGAAAGGGAGACACACAGAAAGGGAGACACGCTCTTACCATTCTGAATGAGGGTCTGTGATCGTGTGAACCTTCCATGGACAGCTGTCATGTGCAGTGGACTCTTTCCATCCTTACTCTTTAAAAAAGAAAGAGAAAAGATAATTTATTCATAAATCAGTGTCATCTAACATCCCTAACAATGTAACTGAGGAAATTTTGATTTGTTGCCATAAAGAAGCCTATTCATTGAATGGGTATATCTCACTCAAAGTGAGAATGTGATAAGACGTAGCCTGAAAAGGTCAGGGTCTCATATTACATCCTGGGCCATCTCTAGTTGTCCTGATGAATATCAGGCCACTGCACCCAGATGGATCAGGAGAAGAAGGTGAGGTTGGTGACCTTGCACAGCCCTCCCTCACTCAAATCAAAGCCACGTGCAAGTCATGTCATCATCTTGATGTCATGGTCCTCTTTGAGAATGAAGGACAATACAACAACTGAAGAAAAAATATCACACACAATTTTCATTCAAAAGCTTTGTCACAACAGAGAGACTAAAGAGAATTATGAAGGAGGAAGAGATTGTTCTATGAGAACTCTCAAGCATTTGTTCAATACTAAACACTTAGCTTTTTGTTAAAACCTAATCATATTTAGACTGTCAGAAACATAAAATTTTCCACTTTATAACTAAAGCACTTGGTGGGTTGGGGGGGGTATATGATTTACTTAAGATTGGAGATGAAGGTAGAAACTGCAATTTGACTTCAAATCTTTTGATTGGTACTATTTACCACAGAATATCTCCTAAAGGGACCTAGTGAAGAAGGTACCCTTAAAGTTTTTACTTTCCAGCTATTCTACAGTACATGAGGGGGAAAAAAAGACAAATGATGTGTTTATTTGTGGGGTCCTGTCTGAACAGAGGCTAACTCACTGGCTATAAATCATTGTCACATTTAACAACTGACCTGGGACCTCCTCCCATTTAATAAAACCCAACACTCCTGAAAAGCAGTATTTTTTTGTTGTTGTTTTAAATGAGAGGCCCTTATTTTGCTGGTCTCACTGGAATTCACAGAATCAACATATGAGAACCATTTGGTAGCTGCCATTTTGAGAGTACAGAGTAAAGGAGTTTGAATTTATAGAATACGCAAAAATGATGGCAATCCCTTAACTAGTCAGTCAAGGGAAATACTCTGGCTCAATGAGACCAAACCACAGATAATGGTCAGAATTTGTAAATTGTCATGAACAATTAACTTTATTAAAACTTTCAAATAAAATATCAGCCCCAGGGGGCCAAGATAGGATAGAGAGAAATTGCAAAGCAATATATTTAGGCTTGGAGAAAGAAAAATCTTCCTAACAATAAGAGAAGGCCAAAAATGAAAGGAGGTACCTCAGAAGGTAACGGAGGTTCCCTCTGACTGGAGTACTAAAGGCGAACACTAGAGGATCACTTGCTGGGTATGTTGTAGATGGGATTCTTGTTGAGGTTCAATAAGGTGCCTTATGGCACTTAAATTCCAAGTCAGACCCATTACACACAATAGTAATAATAGTAGAGATTATTGTAATAATAATAATACATTGAATATTAGGGTATCTTTCCTCTTGGGATTTCAGAGGGCCTTCACATCTTACTACATCTTTTAGGTCTTAATGGTGCTTTGTGCTTAATGGTGCTTGCTTCCAAAGCAAAGTTTAGGAGGTATAGTGGACAGAGTGATGAACCTGAAGTCAGGATGAGAAGAGTTCAAATCTTGCCTTAGATAGTATCTATGTTAGATAGTACCTTAGGCTAGTCATTTAACCCCCCCTGCCTCAGTTTCCCCATCTGTAAAATGAAGGTAATAATACCACCTAGTTTGCTTTGTGAGAATAAAATGAGATACTATTTGTAAAGAGTTTTGAAAACCTTAAAGCAACATAAAATGCTAGCTATTATTGTTATTATTATTGCTGATGTTAATGATGGTACTATAATGGGATCTATGAAAATCAACTGAATAAACTAAAGCAAAGTTGAAAATACTGGCAGATTTTTCCTTAGCATATTCTAATCTTGGAGATCCTCAAAACAGATAAATTTTCTAAAAAAAAATTTTCCAAAATGCATATGTTCGTATAGCAGTATGGTATGGTAGGAAGCATAAGTCTGGAGACAACAGAACCTGAATTCTAATCCTGGCTTCAATATTTACTATCTACGTGACCCTGAGAAAATCCTTTAATTTTTCTGGGTTGTGGTTTGCTCTTCTGTAAAATGAGGCCGGATTACATTATCTCTAAGGTCCATTCTAGCTCTATACTCCTATGATCACAGAAGTGCTAAAGGTCATGCAGATAGTTAGAATCAGTGGTAGGATCTGAATCCAGGTCTCGTGTGACTCTAAGTTCAGAGATCACTTCACTAAACCATGCTTCCTCTGAGGAAATATTGGTAACAATAAGGATTAAGGGCACAAGTCTAGCCTAGGCATCATTATTTCTCTAATTCTTGCTTTAATGGTATTTTCTTTTAAATTTAAAATATAGCATTAAGAGTTAGTTTTGATGCAAAAGGCATATTCCAAACAGTATGAATGTATTTTAAATCTCATCTCTAGAAGAAGTGCCTGATGTGGCTGATATCCTATAAGCCAAGGCATCAGCGTTTCCTGCAGTCATCGTGCTAGGAGAAGGTAACAGACCTCTAAGAGGTATGGCTTACAAATTCTGCCTTACTTCAATGACAGGAAATATCTCCTCTCCCTCATCATTGCTTCTTTTGCTGTACAGTGTTTGGACTTTAGTGAAGGTACTAACGAACACTGACAGAATGAAAGGCAGGAAAAAGAAGAAAAGATGAGCATATGTGGCTAGGACAAATTACTTCTAAATGTCAGAGGGACGGTGTATGCACCTTCAATGCCATGCTTATTTCAGATCCATCACTTCGCTCTTCTACTTGTGTTATATACCGTTAAGTCCGAGCAGGTGACCCTTGGGATATGCTCAAAGAAAACACTAGTTGGGGTATGAAGAAGGGAAGCTTTTTTTTCTGATGTCTAGTTTGCATCTTATGGAGCATTTATGGAAGGACATGGATAAGAAGAGAGAGAAGGTAAAGGTGGATTGCAATCTTGGAAAGATAAGTTTGGAGTCATATTGTGAAGGGCCTTAAATATCAGGCTAAGGTATTTACACTTTACAGAATTGTCAGAGGAGAGATCTTGCAGTAAACTATTTTGTAATTTATTATGTTTCTTCTATTTGTAAAGAATATCAGAACCTACATTGGGTTACTTGAAACTAGTCACTTTCTCTAATACAATATGATCAAATGTTAAGAGATTTGGGAGAGAAGCCTCCATACCACATGGGTGACAAGGAAAACTGTAAGATAATGACCAACACAGCAATCCTTATGTCTTTTCATCCATCTTTTAATTGCTGTAATTCATTTAACTGATCATTTCTAACTTTCAATACCAACATGAATTTGGTCTCCTGATAGTATCTGTCGAGAAGGATATAGTCATAGTGAATAGGTATAGGTATATGTAAAAACTAAAACCAGATGTTGAAAGGAAATTTTTTCATTTGGGCTTTCCCTCTGATTAATGGGGAAAAACTCAGGACAGAGAGAATTAAAAGGATTTTATTATGTCAAAGTAGCAACACATTGACAGGCTGATTGTTCACTGAAAACCAGCAAGGGCTTTAAGGTGGGGACAGCTTTTAAAGGTAACTTTAAGACAATCCACATAGGTCCACCTCACAAAAGAAGTGAATCTCAGCTCCTCCTCAAAGTAGCAAGGTAGCAAGAATGTGACAACTTGCAGGTAAGGGTACCTGAAAAAGAGCAGGTAACACAAAAACTGCCAACTTGGTGTCTCCTTCTCCACCAAAGCCTCACACAATACTCTTTGATAAGCAGGGATGGGAACAGGGTAACTAAGTCAACCTCACTTTCAACATAGACATCTTGCTTTGGGCAAACCACAATCCACTAATGACTCAAGATCAATGATTCTGAAAAAACAGTCCAGAAATAACTACTTGATACCTACTAGACCCAATTTCAGATCACAACTCCTACATCCAATTTTCTTCAGTGGCTTGTCTCCATCTTGCCCCAGTGCTAAATGCTTTTCAGTGTATGGAGATGAACTGCATTTCCCAAGATTCTCCCATCCACAATCCTGGGAAATTTCAGCAAGATTTGGCAGCTTGGTAGCATATCCTAATCTGTTTGAACACCATATGAGCTCTCTGGACTGTATCAGATCAGAGCTAAAATGAGTGCCTGAAAGTTAATAGTTTTGATAAGGAACATAGAGATGGACATGGAACAACACAATGAAAAATAGCCAAACTGGCTCAAAACTATATTTACATAAAATAATGCATGATGTAAAATGGAGCTTAGAAAGAGATTGACCTCAGAGTCAGGAAGGCCTGGGTTCAGTTCTCCCCTCTGGTACATACTGACTGTGAGAACCTGAGCAAGTCATTTAATGCCTTAGTGCCTCAAACAACTCTGTAGGGTTCTAAGTTTCAGAAAAGGTTACAGTTTCCATTGGTTGAGCATATTCCTCAATAGCTTCCCATTAACAGTGAAATCAGAAGTCTGGTAAAATAAAAATAATTACTCGACAAGCATTTACTAAGCGCCCCCTAATATGCCAAGCATTAGGGAGGCCAAATACAAGGAATAAAAAAAAAATCCCTGCTCTCAAGGATAATAATAACAATAATGATGGTGGCAAATGAAGACAAATCCTGGCCCCACTTTAGATAACAGCTCTCATATTTAAAACCATGATTAGTTCATAAGAGAAAATGGAAATCAAGAGGATTATTAAACTAAACTAAACTAAATTAAATAAGCACTCTTTCAGGAACATTTAATGGGATGGTAAAGGAAATAGTCTAAACCAGCACAGTAATGAATTTTAGATGTAGCATCTTTGCCACAGTTTAGGATTCACAAATAAATGGTATGAAGAAATGACTGGTATCACAATCTGGCTCACGCACACACATGCATGTCGCATGTCTCACACATACACACACACACACACACACACACACACACACATACACACACACACCAGGCATTATGAGGGCAAAGCAAAGCAAAGACTATATTCCAATACTACTTGATGGTGCTGTGGGTTGCATTAGCTTCAGTGAGGGGGAGAGGCCCCTGAAGGGTCATATTAATGTTTGAGGGCATGATGGGGTACAGACTCTGAGAACCTCCTTGAACTCCCCTCAGTCTTCCCACTTAACCTGACATCCTCTGGAAGTCCGTAAGCTTTTCATTATCACTATGCACAAATCTCTGTTCTACTTCCCATTCTTGATCCTATCAAAATCCCATTTTCCAGGCTACTGGCCACTCCCGTCAAGATCCTCCCAAGATTCTATCTCTCTCATCCCAGGCTACTGACCACTCCCATTAAGACCATCCCTGGAACCCCCAGACTACTAGGCCACCCTCAGATCCCTCCCAAAGTCTTTCTGTATATAAGATCCATCTCGCCTCCAAGAAGGTGCCCAAGTTCAATCCAGCTCAGACTCTGTCTAGTTGAAATTCTATCTGGCCCACTTGTTAAAAGAAGCATTAAAAATGCTTAGGCATTTGTCAACCCAATATGGTGAATCTTTAATAAACTTTGTTTTTCTTTGTTTTAAAGAAGGTTTGAGTAGAATTCATTAGGCAGGATCCAGAGTATTGGTCTTTTGGGGTCCCCAGCACTCTGAACCTCAACAGTGCATCTCTCTAATTCTCTAATCTGTCACATTAGCTCAGTATTCACCTTAATGAAATACTTTAGGTTGATTCAACCCTTCAGAAACTCAGGGTCCATAGAGAATAGTCACTGGGCAAGAATGGAGCACAGCCCAAAGTGGCTCATTGTTTAGATTAGATGGCTTAGAAGGAGGGTCTTCTCCTCCCAGATGGATATTTTTGTGATGTTAAATTGGGCCAGCTTTTGTCTCAATTCTTATGCAGCCCACAGTCATGGAATGGATGTGGCCACAAACAAACAGATCTGGGAAAGACTTCCCTTTAAAAGGGCCAAGGTCACCAAGTGCATTGTGGGCAATCATTAGTTAGGCTTGACTTTCGTCTTGCCATAGGACTTTGATGATTCTGGAGGAGAGAGTGAGGCAAAAAGCTTGGCTTCACTTAAATCCAATTCACATGGCAAGTCAAGACATCACTGTCTTGGAGAAGGATGAACAAGAATGACAAAACGACAGACCCCTCCTCCACAAACAAGATGAGTTTACCTTCTGCGTGACAGTACCAAGTGTTGCACTTGAAACTTTAAACTTCAGAGTTACAGCTTAAGTCAACATAAAATCTCCCAATCTAGGCAGCATGGCGTTCAGAGTAATCAATTGTGCATTTAGGAAGGCTCACAGAGTAGATGAGCAGCATCTAGCAAGTCTAAAAACCAATAGTTACCAATCCCCAAATACTCTGTTGGGGGGTGACACTCACCTGAACATTCACATCTGCCCCATTGTTCACTAACAGTTCAAGACAGAGAGCACCATGAGTAGAAGCAGCAGCAAAGTGTAGGGGGGTGAATCCGCTGGTATTAGGCTGGTTCACATTGGCACCATAGTCAATCAGCTCATTGACTACAGCGTCTTGTCCATTATAACAGGCGATGTGAAGTGCTGTATTTCCATAGACGTTGATTTCATCAATCTGCAAATGAGACCAACAGGAGGCAATTACAATTACTGAGGCCAATTTACTTCCTTTCATAATGAATAATGGCATATCGGTAGCAACAGGAAGGTGACTCCAATTAATCAACGTATATTATTCAGTACCTGCTCAGCACTTGACACTGTACTGAGGATGGTACAAAATTTATGATGAAAAGATATGGCCCCTACCCTGGAAATGCTTATAATATAAAATTAAGGATCAAAATAAAGCAAATGAGATAAAAAAGGAGCTTGCCAACATATGAGAAGAGGTCATTTTTCATAGACATTATTTACTATATTACCTCATTACCATGTATGAATATGTAGCACTAACAGTTTCTGCAACCCAGAGTGTACATTTTTCAGGAATAGGAGGTAGTGTGGTAGATACTGCACTAGACTTGACATCAAGACACTTCCAGATTGGCTTTCACTTAGTAGCTCCGAGTGACCATGGGTAAGTCCTTCAACCTCTCTGAACCTATTTCCTCATCTGGAAATAGGGATAGTATAAATGGCACCTACCCCACAGAGCTATTTATAATAAAGAACTTTGTAAATCTTAAGGTACTACATAAATGTGCCCTTGTTATAAAGGTGTGAGTTATTATTTCAAGAATATGCATAAATTCACATTAGTTACTGGTTTTCCAGTTAATAGGATTAGAAGACTGAGAGCTGGAAGATTCTCTAATCTAACCCTTTTTATTTTACAGATTAAGAAACTGAGGTCCAAAGATGTTAAAGGCTTTGAACCAAGTCAGATAGGTTCATAAGTAACAGAGATGGAATTTGAACCTCAAGTCTGGAATACTATTTACTATGCCCTCTATTTGAGAGGATTGTAAAAAACTTGTATGGCCACAAAGGCTTAAAGTCGAAGTTACATATTACAGAGTAGGGAAAAAATCTAGAGAAAGTTAATAGTAAAAATAAGGGTGGAGCTGAAGGGAGGATAAAGAAATGTATTTAGTGAACAGGAGGAAGACAATAGGAAGGTAGCTAAGGCAACTTTCAGCTGTTACTCTGAATCATTTCACACCAAGTTGTCACCTAGGAGCAGAGGGCAGAAATATAGCCTGCAACTGCAGTCTAAAATAGGGAAGCTAAGAGACCTTCCCTGCTGCTTTCATAATGCTGATCTCCCGTTTCTTCCCCTGAACTAAGGAAGCATAAGGGTGGGAGACCATGGAGGTAGAAGTGCTCTGATTGGATCTGGTCTCACCATTCTCTCCTCTCAGCAAAAGACACAGCATGGTATAGTGGGAAAGGGCACTGGATTCAAAAGCAGATGCTCTGGGTTCAAATCCCAGTCTTGCCCCGTACTATCTTTTGCTTAATCTCTCTGCCTCAATTTCCTTTTCTGTATAAAGAGTTGGATTAGATAATCTCTCAGGTCCCTTTCAACTTTAAATCCTATGATCCCAAAACTTCTACTGTTCTCCCATGCTTAGAAACCAGGATTTAAAAGATCAGAAGAGAAAGGGCCCCATAATTTTATTCAAACCATTATGAATTAAACAAGAACTCTTTCCAGGCACCCTAGTCAGTGTAGAAAGATGAGCTTTCTAAAAAAAAAAAAAAATTATTATACATATACGTATATATACGTATCTGTGTATATATACGTGTATATATATAGACTCTTGAAATATGGTCCTATGTTTAGAAGTTATGTTTATAATTTTATATATATATAAATTTTATATATATATAATTTTATGTATGTAAAATTATATATATATTATATTTTTATCTATAATATATATAATATTTCTATATATAATATATATTATAAAATATATATATAAATATATATAAAATTATAAACATAACTTCCAAACATAGGACCATATTTCAAGAGTCCACAAGTGCATAATATTATGGATCAAGAACCATTCCTGTAGTCTTATACCCACTACTAAAGAGGGCTGGACTTGAATTCAGAAGATTTAAGCTCAGATTTCATTTCTGCCCCTCACTTCCTTATGTGATCTGGGACAAATCACTTCACTTTGCTGGCCTCCTCTTCCTCCTCACATGAAGGAGTTGGACTGGGAGACCTTCCATGACCCTTCTAGCACCAAATCTCTAGTACTAGAAGCCCAAGGCTAATTCCTATCATCCTTGCATGTGATTTCTGTTTCAACATCTCTGTGTCTCCCAGGACAGCAAAGGTCAGCATCTTTTTGATTCTTCACTCCTTGGCAGGGCCATCTTTTGCCCTTCTACAGAACTGGAAAACGAAAACAAGCCTATAAGATGTTGATCCCTGAAAATGCAAATATGCTGTGTAATTTCTATAACAACAACAACAATGAAACATAAACACAGTCATCCATTTGTGAGTCATCCAGAGACAGTCCAGTGCTTACCTCCACCCCTAGATTGAGGAGGTGTTTAACCACATTGACTTGTCCATTGGAGGCTGCAGCATGCAGTGGGGTGTAACCTTTCTTGTCCTTGCATGTCACTTCCGCACCATGGTTAATAAGCAGTGCCACCACTTCCAGGTGGCCTTTAAAAGGATAAAGCCGCAGAAAGCATTATGACTATGATTATTTAGTTTTTTGAATTTAGAATCTTGAATGTTACAAACACCAAAACCGAACCCCCAACAATTCCATGTACAAAACAGAACAGGAAAAAAGGATTATGTGAAAATGCAAACCTCTATGAACAACAGCTTGAGTTTTTTTTAAAGTATATTTTTAAAAATGCAACGTATTACTTTCAGAATTGTCCTGCTTCTCTGTTTCCTTTCCAACTTCTTTCTGTTTCATAGAAGAAAGTTGCTTAACATTTCAGTGCTCACAGCAACTCTATGAGTTGTAAAGAAAGTACTGATGTGAACAGGTAAATGGCATTCCCTATATCAATGAAATGACAGATCTAGCCCCTGTCCCTAAGAAACAAAATAGTTTTTTTAAAAAATAATTGTGTTTATCCATTTTCATGCCTTAAGGAGCAGTAAAGTGAATTTAATTTTCAATCAATCAACAAACATTTCTTAAGCTCCTACTATGTGCCAGGTACGCTGTGTTAAATGCATTTCTTTGATGGTCACAGACCTTTCAGTCTCTCAGCATCATTGTACTGAGCGTCAGTGATGTTATACAATACCTTCACTATAAAAGTAGAGGTGGTCTTGTGGATTGAACTCTAGGTTTGGGGTCAAGAAGAAAGAACTGGATTCATATACAGCCTCTGACACTGATTGGCCATGTAGCCTAAGAACGACTACTTCTAGGTGCATCAGTAGGTTCTCTAGGAAACTATATCATAGATGGGTTACAATTTGGAAATAGGAGCTGCCTTGTCATACCAGGAGTTCCCTATACTCATAAAATCACACATTCTTTCTGTAAAACACTAATATCATTCCTTAGCAAGAGGATTTGGGAAATTAAGCTGAGCAAAATCCAAGGTCAGGATACAATCTAGACACTGGCTTAACATGATAATTATTTAAAATTATCTCTGATTTTGGTTTATTTTCTTATAATTTGCCTCTTTCAACTAATAGTAGGGAAAAAAAAGTCTAGTTATCTGAAATTTTGTCTCAGGTCATCTTTATTTTTCCTTAGGATTTCCAAAGGTAACCTTTTTAGAATTTATCAAATTCAAAAATTGTGATACAATGCTTTAAAATTTATTATTCCACATTACTTATCCAGCAGCCATATCCGATTAAGTAAAGTTAAATTTCTAGGTAAGTCTCATTTCAATTTGACTAAATACTCTTGAAAATTATTCATCTTTCTTTCCATTTTCTAAGCGCTAGACAGGCACACATATCACCTTTGTAAATACCAGGAGTTTTGTCACTAGTTGAAAGAAATCCTGCTGTTTTGAGAGTGAAAACAAATGACTAGCATTCATGATTGCAAAGATTATTCATTTAAAAATTTCAACTAGAGGTACTTGGTCAAACCCAGATATCAAAATCTAAAGCTCTTTGCTGTTCATTCTTCATTCTCAAAAAGGACCAATGACATCACGAGGGTAATGTCTTGACTTACTTGTGAATTAGATTTGTACAGTAGTCTACCTCTTATCTCCTTCAGGTTTGCACTGAAGAAATTTTCCATCTGGTCATTTTTGTCAATGACACAAAAGATTTAAAAGGGGAGAGAGGGAGAGAAAACCATTCCTTCCCCTCAATACCAAGGGATGAAATTTCTTTTTCTGAGCAGACAGAATCAGAAACTGCATCTAATAATTTCACCTCGAATAGAGCTCATGATAATAAAATTCTTCTTCATTACATGATCATTCAATTAAAATCAGTTCTTTAACTTATATGGTCAATAACACATAATACTAGTTCATATTAAAAAAGCATTTTAAGGTTTATAAGTGCTGTCCTTAGAATAAGGCTGTAATAATGGATGAAGTATTATTTATCTTCCATTTTATAGCTCAGGGAGTTGAGTCTCAGTAGTCTCAATGTGAGAATGTAAACTTAAGTCTTGCCTTACTTCAAGTGTAGGGATGCATTGATTACAATACATTGCCTCTTAAGTAAAAACCCCAATAAGTAAAGGTAGTCAAAATATTGTCCAACTAGAGTTTGAACCCTTGTTTCTGCAGACCAGTTCATATCTGTTTCTTTCTTTCCTTCTTTCTTTTTCTTTCTTTCTCTCTCTCTCTTTCTTCCTTCCTTCCTTTCTTTTTTCTTTCTTCCTTCTTCCCTCCCCCTTCCTTTCTACTTCCTTCCTTCCTTCTTTCCTTTTTCCTTTTCCTTCCTTCCTTCCAATACTTCTCATTTCACTTCTATTTCCTGGTATAAACACATACATTTTATATAAGCCTCCAAATGAGGCCATGCAATTTTGAATTAGCATGTTCCTTAGACTCATTCATTCTTTTAGTGGAAGCTAATCACCACAGGGCCACTGCCCCCACCCAAAAGGCAGCATTCATACTAGTCATGTGACACTCTTAGATCGTTGGACAGAAGCTGGACTGGCCTGGAAACCAGAGCTAGAATAGGTAAATACTTGGCCAGGTTCTGAACAAGCTTCCTTTTAGGTGACTATCCAGTTTAATCTGATGAGCACTTCTCTTTTATTCTAACAGTCCTTACCCATATACGCTGCCCAGTGAAGAGCTCGTCTGTCCTTCTTATCAAATGCATTGATGTTTGCTCCTTTAGCCAAGAGCAAATTGACCATCTGAAAAAAACCAAGCAAGAATAAAAATCAAACATACCCTTTGTGATGAACTGTCTTCCCACAGTACAGGGCTACTTAGCCTGAGGTCCATGAACTTAGTTTTAAAAATACTTTTTGCAACTGTATTTCAATGGATTTAATTTCCTTTGTAGTCTTATGTAATTTATTTTATTCATTTAAAAATATTATTCTGAGAAAGGGACCATAGGGCTCATGAGACACACAAAATTTAAGAATTTCTGCTATAGAGAACCTGGAATATCAACAATGATAATATCCAAACGAAGGTAAGGGGTCTTTGATTCAAAGAGGGCAGACCAAGGGTCCTGGCATGTACATTAATAGTCTTGTAGGCAATGAAAAGAGCCTGGTTGCACACATTGCCAGCCTACTTTCTCTCATTTCAAGAGAAAGCATTGTGAGGAGATCACACTATTTCAATTCACCATTATCTAAATGTAAAAATAAAAAGAGTCACCTAGGACATTTTTTTCTCTAAAATTATCCATTATGTCATTCCTAATCATGATCCGTATCTCTTCAATGGGCAAAGGGAAGGTACGGGGTGAATGTTTGCATTCCTTGTGACTTGCTGCCCACCCACCTCCACATGGCCATTCAGAGCCGCATGATGTAAGGCTGTCCGCCCTCCTCTGTCAGAGACATTGACGCTGCTTAACAGTGGGATGATGACTTCTGCACACTTCACAGCCTTATTTGCAGCAGCCACATGAAGAGGAGTCTGCCAATTCTTGTCCCGAGCATTGACATCAGCTGAGTGCTTGATCAATACTTGCACGGCTTCCTAAAAGAGAAGAGTCTGAGCTATCATCATCAACCAACATTTATCAAGTGCCTGCAAGAGGCAGCAGATAATGGGGACAGAAAAAGGTATGTGACTCAGCCCTTACTCTCAAGGGCCTCGTGATCTAGTTGGGGAGATGCAGAGTATATGGTGTAAGATAAAATATAATCAATGATCGCTTATTTTGTATGAGTGATACAGATAGGAAAGTGTTCAAAGAAGGAAGCAATCACTGAAGCCTGGGTGGAACAGAAAAGACCTTAATGGAGAAGGTGGGAGCAAACCTGGATCTGAAAGAAAGGATACTGTTCGGAGAAGTGGAAAGATGGGAAGGTAGACTAAGCAGGAGGAGCAAAGCAAGAATTACACTACAAGTTTGTGAAACAGTGTAGACCAATTTATTCTATACAGAACAGTATAAGAGTGGGATCTGAAACTGACTGGGTTTAGACTACAAAGAATTGAAATTTATTTCTTATAAGATGGCCAGCAACAACAACAACAAAAAAAGGTAAACTTTTGCACCTTAATAATATATTGACTTTTAGTCAGCCAACAAGCACCGACAACAAAGAAAGGGAAAAACGTGTCTCTAACTAAATGGGGAAAACGATGCAAACAACCACGTACATACAAGATACAGACAAAGTAAATGGAATATACTGGGAAGGAACTAGCAGTGGGGGGAAGGGAATGGTGAATGGGAAAGAAATTTAAAATGTACAAAGCACTTCATGTATATTATCTTATTTGAGCCTCATAACAACCCCAGAATGGAAGTGTCATTATTATTCCCATTTTACAGATGAAGGAAACTAAAGATAGGAAGTTATATGACTTGTTCATGGTCACAAAATTAGGCAGTGTCAGAAGTGGAATTTAAACCTGGTCTTCCTTTCATCTGCTGCTAAATGACCTTTGTAATCCTAGCCTTAAGATCATCCAAAGAACAAAATTTTGAAGTATACACAATTTTTAAATTAAAAAAACTCAATGAGTTGAAATACATTAAAATAATTAAGCTTTGAAACGATGGTCTTGGTATGTTTGTAGCATTTACACTTCTGAGGTAATTAAAACTTAAAGCCGCACTAAGACTTTTAGGACATGCCAAATACCTATTCACATTTGAATTATACAGAGTTTCCCAAGTTCAAGACCTACTTCAGCAGTAGTATTAGCCTTCTGGAACTTCTGTAGCCTAGTGAGAGGCTGGTTACTGAATGTCCCTTTCATGTCTCTGGTCTTTTTTTTACCAACATGGTAGGTCCAATGGAATCCCAGCTCTCCCATTTTTATCCAGCAATGATATACAAAGAATAACAGTATACATACATGGAGGAAGGAGTAGGAGAAGTAGGTGCTCCATGAATCAAGCAAAGGAGGGTTAACACACATATACCCACCCCCATACCCACATTCTCACACACAGTGTGGAGTGGAAATCTGGCGAAACAGAAGGAGGGATGGGAGTGGGGGAGAGCTAAGAGGGGGAAATAGTAACAAGCATTTCTCTGTTTTTATCAGTGTGCCCCAGGCCTGGTCATTTTTTCATGTTCTTTCCATCATCTCTCCCCTCCCCCCACCTTTGGATTATGTAATGAGAAGCATAGTTTTTTACTTTACTAACTAGAAAGGAATCTGTCGGGAAATTCTTCCCATGTAAAGTTCATGCACAGTTTAATATATTTGGTCCAATTTAAATGGGCTAAAATGACTGTTGAGATTAGAAGCAGCAGCAAAGATTCTTGATATAAACACTTTTAAACTTTAAATCTCTGTAGCCATTTAAAATAAAAAATCTGAAGCGTGAACTACCCGTATTTGCCTAATAATAAGTTTTATACAACTGAGCAAAAACTACGCTTGTGAAGGAAACTTTCCTTACAATTATTTAAAAATTCACGACAAGCTTAATTCTTGAATTCTTCCTTCCACCTTGGTTTTTCATATAGAAAAAGATGTTAACAGCTGTTTTATGAATTCAGAAATAACAAAAAATCTCTTCCATCCCCATCCCACATTTTTATTAAAAACACTGAGTTCATTCACAAAAGTAGAGGCTCTGACCAGGAAACAGGAGCAGTAAATACGTAGAAACTATTTGTTACTACTAAAGTAGATGTTTTAACTATAAAATCAATTGTTTTTCTTCTTGAATGAGCAAATACAAATAAAGATTGAACTAAATCTCTAAGATGTAAAGGTCTGATTCCCCCATTATTACTGCTTCTCCTTTTTCTCCACACTGCCAAATTACTCTGTATTTCATAGACTGCAGTTTTAGAGGAATTAAATAACATGAAGCGTATAAGGAATGGGTTTTGAAAGCCTTCAAGTACCTAAAAAGCTTTTGTTGTTGTTCAGTCGTGTCTGACTGTTTGTGATGCCATTTGGGCATTTCTTAGAAGAGATGCTGGAGTGGTTTGCCATTTCCTTCTCCAGCTCATTTTAGAGATGAGGAAACTGAGGCAAACAGGGTTAAGAGACTTGACCAGAGTCCCACATCTAGTAAGTGTCTGAGGCTAGATTTGAACTCAGGAAGACGAGTGTTCCTGACTGTAGGCCTGGTGCTCTATCCACTGTACCACCAAAAAGGTTAGCTAGATATTGTTGTTGATAGATTATCTGTTCATTTTATAAATGAGGAGAAACTAAGGTCCAGAAAGTCTTAGGCTCTAGCTCAAGGTGGCACAGGAAGTACTTTATTTTATGTACATTTGCATACTCTTATCCATGTACAGAGGTTTCCCACCAGAGGAAGGGAGGGGGAATAAGCATTTATATAGCACCTACTACTTTCCAGGCACCAAGCTAAGCACTATTAAAAAAAAAAAAATGCTATCCTATTTGATCCTCACCACAATTTAGGGAGGTAGGTGCTATAATTCTTCCCAGACAGAAGTTAAATAATTTGCCCAAGGTCACAAAGCTAGTTAAGTATCTGGGGCCAAATTGGAACTCAGGTCTTCCAGACTAAAAGTTTAGTATTCCTTTTCCTTGTACCATGAGAAATCAAAGGAAAGACCCAATTTGAAGACTGTCTAATAAGTTTAATAAGTATATTTTTTCAAGCTCATGCTTAAAAAACACAGCTAACTTGCTAACACTTTGGTGTTCAAAAATTACAGAATAATTGTTGTTTGTAATTACATGTCACCCAAAGGCATAACAGTGGTATATTTTACAAATTGGAAACTCCTTAGGGGCAGAGAGCCTGTTTTGTTCATTAAAGCATCTTGGGCCCTGCCCCTCCCTATCAGGGCTTTATACAAAGTCAGTAATCAAGCAAAATTTATGGAATTAATGTTATACTATGATCCAACTGTAAACTTTGTATATCATAAACTATGTCTATTAAGAACTTTGAAAGCTAACAATGCCTGTGGCAGTACCCAAATCCCCATGCGCATTTATTCTATTGCTCTAATTATTAATTCTTTTATCCTGCATTCTACTGGAATTATGTAAATTGGTGCCCATCTTATTTGTCCAATTAACAAGATTGCTCCTTTAAAATCACCCATCACCGTATTTAGCCTCGGCATTTTTCTTCACATAGGCCAATTACAGTAAGAGCTGTGAGCACCAAAGGGGCTTGCTGAGGACTTTGGAACATGCCCAGAATTCTAATGCAAATATTCAAGAGGCCAGGGCTTGACAAAGCAAAGCCCATAATTCCAAAGACTTGTTGAATCTTAGTTTTACATGCTATATGCTATACACGTGTATCTCCATCTGCTAAATTTCAAAGGTTTTTTTGGTTGTTGTTTCTAAGTACTTGTTATGATGACTTGTTTCCTTTTCAGCTTTTCAGTTATGTCTGACTCTGGCAAAGATACTAGAATGGTTTGCCATTTCTTTCTCCAACTCATTTTATAGAAGAGGAAACTGAGGCAAACAGAGCTAAGTGACTTGCTTAGGTTCACACAGCCAGTCAGTGTCTGAGACCAGATTTGAACTCAGGTCTTCCTGACTCTAGGCCGGCACTCTATCCACTGTGCTACCTAGCTACCTGATGGCTTAGGTAAACAATGCAGATCCATTAAGAGAATCATAGTCTCAAATGGTACATTTCCTATGTAGTTCTAAAACTCCCTTGTACATTCATATGAGACACCTGTCAAACAAAAGATCTAGTATTTTATTCTAGAAGCTTTTGGAGAAAGGGATCAACACAGTCAGACCTGTTGTTTAGCAATATTATAGTGAATGGAATACACAGGTGTAATGTTAATTAGATCTTCCCTGTTCATTAACAGGCCTCAAGTACCTTTGTAAATTTTCTAAGGAGGCACTGGTATTCAAGAGTTGTGATGCCCTCCAGCTCTGCAAAGTGTATAAATACTCTGAGGTGAGGTTTTACTTTGGGGCTTACTCATTGGAAGTGTTTATTTGGCCAGAGAAGCCTCTAAGGAGCCCTGCTGCTTTGAAAACCCAGATGATTGTGCTTTTCTCTCTGGTAAGTTATGTATGGATGGTCAGACAGGTGGATCTGTCCGTTGATCTGTGATGTATGTATTGCCTTTGGTCAGGAAGCTGGAAGCCCTGTCTGTTGATCTTTATTTTTTTGTATTTTCTCTGAAGTTCAGAGTGCTGACTTTTTCCCCTGAACTCAGTGAACAATATATATATGTGCTTGATTAAAATGATTGCCCACTCCTCAAAAGTTGCCTTTCCTTTCACAAAAGCAGATCAAAGAACCTGTACAGCAGCCCTCTTGTGTATGTTAGGGTCCTTGATGATACAACCGGAAAGAATAATTCATGCACACATGGGTGTATATATGTGTGTTGTTATATATGTGTGTATATACATAAGCATAATATATTTAATTTTAAAGTTTGCCAAACGCTTTCCATACATTAGCTCACTTAGATTGGGCAAAACCTCTGAGGTAAGTACTATAGTATCATGATTCCCGGTTTTTAGGTGAGGAAACTTGGAGTAATCAAATGACTTGTACAAGGTCACATAACTAGAAGAATCAGCGTTGGGATACGAACCTCATCCAGTCTTTCTGATTTCAAGTCAGTCACAGAGACAAATTTGATAAAAAGCCAAAGAGGCTTAAAAATCCCATAAGGAAGGTGCCAACTTGCCATAACAGCCTTTAGTAAAAAGACATGATTTCTGGATGACTTCTATTTGACTGGGATTATTTGTAAAGTCACATTTTGTTCACATTTAATTTCTTTCTGATTTTACTCCTGAGGCCGGGAGTTCCTTCTGCAGACCTGTAGAGGACGCTGCTGGCAGTCACGAGGCCCCTCCAGGACCCTTAACATTGTGTGAATGCATAAGAGAGCTAAGTATTTACAAGCTGCAAACACTGGGCAAGCATAGCCCAGGTCACAGGAATGATTCCATCTCTGTCCCGCAGCCAATGGAGTATCATTTCAGTGCCTTCCTTGAACGCCAGGGCTCCTCCAGAGTTGGGTGGCTGTTGTAACCAATCTTGTGTATCTTGAGTCTATCCGTGTTTAGTAAAAACAACAAAGAAGTCGATTTTGGAAGAAAGTCCTGGCCCAATATCCTTAATTAGCATAACAACTTCTACACACAAAATGTCAAAAGTGAAAAAGTTCATTTTTTGAAAGTTTAGTGAAACTGCTTAGTGAAAAAGTCAGGAACAAAATCCAGATTTGTGAGTAGATCTCTCTCTTCTCCCGCACCTTCCACCAAGTTGTATGACCTGTTCAAAGGCAGCTAATACATGTTCACAGGGTTGAATATTAGAAAGGAAAAAATAGCCTATTACATTTGCTTTTCTAGATAATATAGAAAATCAAGGGATTTCTCATCTTCCTTAAAAAGAAAACCCTGAACTAACCCTGGTTTTAACAAACCCTTTCTCATCCCCTACCAGATATCCCTGAAGATCAGATAGACTGTGAGGCTAAAGGATCTTTTTAATTGGTATTGAAATCACACTAACCAAAAGAGGTCAACAGCACAATTCTAGAAGCTCTAAAAATGCTTAAACCGAAAAGGTTGTGAAATGATCAATCATTACTAAAGATGAAGACTAGCCCAGCACGGTGAAAAGAATTCTGGATTTAGACTCAAAAGACTTACGTTCAAATCCCAACTGCCACTTGCTACCCTTGGAACCTTGGGTATACCACAGAATGAGAAGGCTGGACTACATGGCCTCCAAGGTCCATTTAGCTCTAAATCTACGATCTGATTCTTTCTCTGCTATGTCATTTGCTTTTTCTCCCTCTTCTCATTTCTCACTGCAACCCCAGTCATTTAGAGCCATATCTTTTTTTCACCTAGACTAGTCTAATCACCTCCTAATAGTTTATGTGCCTTCAATGACTTTCTTATCTAATCTAAATTGTCTGGGTTCAATACAAAGTCATGTTGTCTGATGTCTGTGTGCCCTCACTGCTAAATAATAATCTATTTATTCTTTCTTAACTGATTCTCTTTTACTCTCTCCACAATAACTATTTCAACACTTTCTCTTCTCTCCTCAAACCTTCTATATTATTATTCTAACTGAAGCAGTGGAGCAGAGAGACAGACAGACAGACAGGAAGCAGAATGTGTCAGGCAAACCAACACTACCACTTTGACCACTCCATCATGTCTCCTCTGATCCTGATGGAGACAGCCAAGGACCCTAAGCCTAAGACTTTTGGGAATAGCAGTGTTCTACAATAGCAGACCTGCTTCCAGACTAGCCCCCATAGCCTGAGGGGAGAAATCATTGTGAAGAGGAGGCCCATCTACTTCATCTCCACAAGTAACAAATGATGACCAATTACCAGAAATAGGTAGATAGGCACAGGATCTCTAAAAGAGGTAGGCCTAAACCACTAGTCTTGCTTCCAGCCCAGCCCTCACAGCCATTATCTGGAAAATCAACTCCTATGGAGAAGGGGCCCAGACATTCCCATACTGTCAACCATCTGCCACACAAAGGGCAAGTAAGCCAGCCTAGCTGGAACTGCAAGGCATCCTAAAGAAGAAACAGAAGAAAATATGTGCCAGGCAAGTCAAACCACCACCACCACCTTGACCAGCATCTCCCCTCAGGCCTTGATGGGGACAGCCAAGGATTCTGAACCCAAGAATCTTAGGATTACTATTAGTTCCAGGCCAGTGACCTCCACCAACAATCCTGGGAAGCAACAAAGATGCAGTCTGGGAAATGCTTCTACTGGTGCTTTAGCCACAGCTACTGAAGACCCAGAAGGAAAATTCTTACCGCCAAAGTCCATTGTCAAACAGCTCAACATCAAAAATGGATAAGATTTTATTAGTGGAAATAACATTAAAGAAGAAGCCTTATCATTTGCTTTGTCCCTGTGTCCTAAGAACCTGGGGACTTTTCCATCTAAACTGCAGCTGAATCCTTCTGTACATATTATCTCCCTCACTAGAATGGGAGCATCTTGACAGTATCCTTTTCTATCTGTATTCCCTGTGTTAATCACTAAATAAATGCTTTATTCATGTATTCACTTGTTTTACTGACAAAATAGAAGCCATTCCTCCCAAGCTAACTTTTCTTCCATTACTCCATACCTCAAACATCCTCTTTGCCAACCTCCATTCTGTTCCCCTACTTATAGTCCATTATCTGACGACTAGGTGCCTCTTCTTATGAAGGCCAACCACATATCTCTAGGACATGATCCTAGAGAGATGGGCTGAACTCTTCCAGTGTTCTCAACAGACCATCATTAATCAATGCTGAGGCCACTGACCATTTACCTCAGGTTGAAGTCAATCCCTCCTTAGCTGAACTTCCAACTGAAGAAGAGGTTTTGAGGGCCATTAGGCTCGTTTCATGTGGCAAAGCACCTGGTGCTGATTCTATTCCAGTTGAGATTTACACGGTAGGGGGACCATTGCTCGTACAAAAGCTGACTGAAATTTTCCAGGTTATATGGCAAGAGGAGGTTATCCCCCAGGAGTTCAAGAATGCCTCCACTGTCCATCTCTATAAGGGTAAAGGGAACAGATTGTCCTGTGACAGTCACAGGGGGATCTCTCTCTTAGTCATTGCTGGCAAGATTCTTGCTAGAGTCCTCCTTAATAGGCTGATCCTTCACCTGGAAAATGGGCATATACCTGAGAGCCAGTGTGGCTTCAGAAAGGGCTGAGGAGCAGTTGATATGGTGATTGCTGCCTGACTACTCCAGGAGAAATGCCAGGAGCAGAACAGAGGTCTGTACACAACGTTTGTGGATCTGACCAAGGTCTTTGACACTGTTAGTCTTGAAGGCTTATGGAAAATTATGTCAAAATTTGGTTGCCTGGAGTTCATCAATATTGTATGTCAATTTCATGATGGCATGTTTGCCTGGGTTCTGGATAGTAGACAATGATCTCATGCCTTTCCAGTCACCAATGGAGTGAAGCAGGGGTGTGTGCTGCTCCCATGCTTTTTAGCATGATGTTTTCAGCCATGTTGACAAATGCTTTCAATGAGAATGAACACAGCATCAAGGTCAACTACCACACTGATGCTAAGTTCTTCAATTTCAAAAGGTTACAAGTCAAGACCAAAGTGGAGAGAGTGTTGGTGCATGATTTTCTGTTTGCAAATGATTGTGTACTCAATGCAGCCTCTGAAGCTGAGATGCAACAAAGTATGGACCAATTCTCTGCTGCCTGTGCTAATTTTGGCCTAATAATTTACACCAAAAAAACACAGGTGCTCCATCAACCACCACCACAGAATTCATATGTGGAACCATTGGTTACAACAAATGGAGAAGTTTTGAATGCTGTGGATAAGTTCATTTACCTTGGTAGTGTACTTTCTAGGGATGTACACATTGACAATGAAGTTGATGCACGAATTGCCAGAGCTGGCTCAGTGTTTGGGAGGCTCCAAAGACAGGATTGGGAGAGAAGAGATATTATACTGACTACCAAACTGAAGGTCTACAGAGTCATTGTGCTGACCTCATTGTGAAACACGGACAGTCTACCAGCGCCATGCCAGGAAACTGAATCACTTCCACTTGAATTGTCTTAGGAAGACTCTGAGGATCACCTGGCTTGATAAGGTACCAGAGACTGAAGTCCTTGCTCGAGCTGAACTGCCAAGTATTCAAACTATGCTTCAGAGAGCTCGACTCCAAAGGGCTGGCCACATTGTCTGAATGCAAAACGCATGCTTGCCAAAAAGACTATTTTATGGAGAACTTGCATGGGGCAGGCGATCACATGGTGACCAGTAGAAACGATACAAGGACACTCTGAAGGTCTCTCTCAAGAACTTTGGATTTGACTGTGCAACATGGGAGACACTGGCACAGGACCACTCAGCATGGCATGCCCACATAAGAAAAGATGCTGTCCTCTTTGAGCAAAGCAGAACTGAGAGCACAAAGTAAATGCAGGATGTGCAAATTTGGGATATCCACCCCAAATATTCAAACGGACTATCTGTGCCCAACCTGTGGTAGAGCATTCTGAGCTCAGATTGGTCTGATCAGCCACAGTCGGACAAACTGAAATTTCACTTTACAGTGGTGATGTCATTTTGGTCCTCTTTTAAGACAAAGGACAACAACCAACCAACCAGGTGCCTCTTCTTATGAAGGCCAACCATACCTGTCTTTTCTAGGAACTTGTCTCCTTTATCACTGCCTCCATCTCACTTTTAAATTCTCCTTATTAAGCAATTCCATACCTGACTCCTACAAACATATCCAGATCTCCCTAATTATAGAAAAATCTTTATTTTACCCTATCTTTTTCTATTCTCATTCAAACTCCTAGAAGGAGCCACTTACACTCACTGCTTATATTTGCTCATCTCTCAATATTTCTTAGGTCCTTGCAATCCACTGAAAGTGCTACCTCCAAAGTTACTAACAATCTCAAATGATAAATCCAACAGACTTTTTGTAGACCTCATTCTACTTCAGCTCCCCACAACTTTTAACACTGTCAGCCACTCCTTTTAGGGTCTCTTTTTCCAGCTTCACTGACAGTGCTGTCTTGGGTCTCTTCCTACTTGTCTGATTGTTCCTTAATCTCCTTTGTTTGATCATCATCCCATTGCTACTCACTAAGTGCCTATCTCCCAAAGCTCTGCTCAAAACCCCTTTTATTCTCTCTGCTCTCTCTCCTTTGCTCATCTCATCATCAGGATGATGAGTGTTACTCATTCGCCAGAGTTCCAGTCCTGAATTACCTGATAGTAAATATATAACTAACAAGGCAGCCCAAAGGCACTTCACATTCAACATATACAAAACAGGCCTCATTCCATCATCTTCACCTCTGACAAATTTATTCATTTCTATGAATAATGCCATCAGTTACTCAGATTTACAACTCTGAATTCATCCTTGGTCTTCCTCCTCTTCATTCTCCATATCCAAGCAGTTACAAAGCCTAAGTTGATTCTATCTCTACAACATCTTTCATATGCATTACCTTCTTTCCATTCACATAATAACGGATGTCTCATCTGAATATTGCAATAGTCTCTTTATTGTCTTCCTGTTTTCTTCAATCATCTACCCCAATGGATACCAAATTAATATTCCTAAAATCCAGACCTCATCATGTCAACCTTCTGCCCCAAAATGAAAAATTTTGCAATGGCTCTTCATTTACTTTAGAATAAAATGTGATTCTGAGAAAATCCATTGATTGGCAATGAAGGTCCTATACAGCCTAGCTTCCACCTTTCTCTAGAGTCATATTTCCTCTCCTTTCCCTTCTCTTCTTTCTTATTCTAGTAAAACTGACCTGCTAGCTCTTACCCATAGATGACATCATAACTCCTACCTTTGTTTCTTTGCACAAGTGGTCTCCCACTTGTGGAATGCACTTCCTCCTCATTTCCACTGTGTGGAATCCCTTGCTTCTTTTAAGACACAGCTCAACATCACCACCTATATAGATGAGGCTTTTCCTGAGTAAGCACCTCCCCCACTGACTGGTAAAGTTCTCTGCCTCTTGAAATCACTTGTTTTATTTTATATATCCTTTATATCTACTTCTCTGCATTTCAGTTGCGTCCCTTCAAAAGAATTTAAGCAGAGATCATTTCATTTTTGTCTCTATATTCCCAGTGCCTAGCAGAGTGCCTTGGGTTGTAAGAGGTTGAATTGAACCCACTTTTCATATTGCTGCCAGAGAAAATAATCTTAATATAATACTCTGAACATGTTACTCTTCTATTAAAAACCCTTTACTACTTCTGATACTTACAGAATAAATTCCTGAACCTGGCATTCAGGGGCCTCCATAATTTGGCTCCAAATTACCTTGTCAGTCTTATGTCACCATTCTTCCTCATGTGCTTACATTCCAGTCAAACTGGATGACCCTCACTCATTCTTCTCTCTCCCATGACTATGTCTTTGCTCACACTGGCTCCCAGGCATAAAATGGAATCCTCCATCAACATCATCTGCCAAAGTCTGTCTTGATATCCCTCAGGGCCAACTTGAGTACCACTTCCTCTATGGAGCCTTCCACAGCCAGTAACCCTTTTCCTCCCTATTCAAAATTCTCATACCAGTTTGTCTGGACCATTCCTTGGGATTCATCTTACCTTTGTATCATAGTTTTCCCATATTTTGAGAGCAGAGTGCCCTGCCATATTCTAGTATCCCTAGCACACTGTCTCATAAATAATAGTCACCCAAGTGTCTGTGAGATGAAATGAATTAAGTGTTAAAATACATCAGGTGAAACTCACTTCGCTCCTGGAGGCAACAGCACGGTGGAGTGGGGTAAGCCACATGTTGTCCTTGGCATTTACACGAGCTCCTGGAACAGAAAAGCCTAAGTTAGCACATAAAATATTGTCAAGGGAGTAATCAGCTAATATGGTTTAATTCAACTACTACAGTTTCTAGCTCTCATTGAGATGGTAGTATCTTCACCTGCTTTGCTTTGAGTCAATTCTGTACATTTTAGAGGAGGACTCTTTAAGTAGTTTATATCAGAAGTGTCAAACATGTGACCACCAACACTCTCCAGGGCTGCCAAACCAGATTAAAGTGTAATTGGGAAATATTTAACAAAATATATGAAAACATAATAAAACATAGATGACATTATACTTTTAAATTAAGTGAATATGCAGCCTGCAAGAATCCTTGCATATGAATTAGTGACCATCATTTCTATTAGAGCTTGACACTTCCAGTTTAGATGTGTAAGAAAAGGAAGGAGACAGGTCTCATGGCATTCAGGAAAAGGGCAGGTAAATGTCAGAAGGAAGATGTGGTGGGAGTTAGCAGGAACAATGCAGAGAAGGTGGGTCAAGATGAGGTTCTCTGGACTACCTGGAAGATTAGATTCTTAGTAGTAAAGAAATCAGTCAGAGTGAAAATTATGATTTGATCATTTGATCATTGATTTGATCAATGTTTAAGCATTGATTAGTGTACATAATGTACTTGGAATTTGAACATAATTTAAACAACTCATTACATGGTTGAGACATTTAAATTTTAATCAAATTGAATATACATTGAAGTCTTGTCTCCTCTTATCTAAAGGGGTAGACTGGAGGTGTTTTGAAAGAATCAGAGGGGAAAAGGGGTTTAGTAGTTCATCCTAGAACCAAAAAAATCTACAATACTCAAGTAACTTACAGAAACTGCAGGAGCAACCCAGTTCTTCAAGTTTCTTGGTATTAGGAGAATCTGGAACATTCCAAATTGTTCACAGCTATTGTCAACCCTACTTAGTTGAACAGGTTCAAACCCTGCCAGATCAGCCAGGAAACAGGCAGATTAGCCCCAGAAACAATTTTCTGTGAGCTACTACAGCACTATCATGAAAATAATTATTTCAGAAGCAACAGAATTTCAGAAGCTCAGAGCTGGAAAGGGCCTTAGGGACCCACTAGTTAACAGTAATTCTCGCTACAATATTCCTGACAAGTAGTCGTCTGGCATCTAGTTGAAGGCTTCTAAGGCAACTCCTCTAATTTGGGTTAGCTGTAGGTTTTAGGAAATCTTTTTTCTGAAACGGAGCCTAATTCTGTCCCTCAGTAGCTTATATTCATTGCACCAACTTTTGCGCTCCAAGGCAGAACAAAATAAGTTTCATCCCTCTCCCATAAGACAACTTTTCAAAAGCTTGAAGAAAGTCATCCTTCCTTATCTTTTCTTCTCCTGGCTAACAATATTAATTTCCTTCCTATGATCGTCTTATGAAATGATCTCAAGTGACTTCATCTCTTGGTCAATGTTATTGCTAAAAGGTTTTTGCACCCAAAAATTAACATTAAAATTCCAGATATGATCTAACTAGATCAGAATTCAATAGGACTATCACCTGCCTTGTTCTGGGCATTATATCAGTATCAATGTCTATATTTGTCCCAGCAAGCACCTTGACACATCCAAGATAGCCTGCTAGCACAGGTTCTTAGATCTGCTTTTCTAAAAAGAAAGCAACTTTTGAGAGGTCAACAATCTTCTTTAATCACATATACCAACAGAGAAAATACAAGCAGAGAAATAAAAACTAACAGACAGGGCTTCTAACTGTCTGATCATAAGCAATACACACATGACAGATCAACAGACAGATCCAACTGTCTGACCATTACATACATAGATAGTTACCAGACAGAAACACAAACATCTGGGTTTTCAAAGCAGAGGGAATCCTTAACGGCTACCCACAGTCTTATCTGGCACATGAATTTTCTTCCAACTGGTAAGCCCCCAAGGAAAACCTCACCTCAGAGTATATATATACTTTTCTGAGGTGGAGAGCATTAAGACCCTTGTGACCCAGTGCCTCATTAGAAATAACAAAGGGTGTGGGTCTTCCTGCAAAACGAGCCTCCTCTAGTCAGGTTTCCCTTAATGGGCTCTATCTGAGGCCTATTAACGGGCCAGGAAGATCTTTAACTCTCATTACAAAGTTCAAGTCAGTTTCTTTGTTGACCATGTTGTCTCATTTATGATTCATAAAAACATCTCAAATTAGAAAATGTATATAAAATATTATGCAAATTCTATAGGTAATCATAAACTCTTTTTTTCTCCTTCTGTGCTATTTCATCTGGCAATATCATCAGCTCCCGTGAATCTAGTTTTCATCTCTATACTAATGATTCTCAAATCTCCTTATCCAGCCCTAACCTCTCTGCTCTCTTCCAGTCACATCTCCAATTGTCTATTGGACATCTTATACTGTAAACATCTTAAACTCAACATGCCCAAAATTGAACTCATCTTTCCCCTTCCAAAACTGCCCAGGGTATGACCATCCTCCCAGTCACTGAGGCTCACAACCAAAGTGTCATTCTTAAGCCTTCACTGTCTTTTACACTCTCCCTCCAATATCCAATCTGTTGCCAAGGCCTGTCACTTTTACTTTCTTAATATTTCTGCAACAGCCTGCTGTTCAGTCTCCCTGCTTCAAGTCTTTCCTCACTCTAAAACATCCTCTACTCAGCTATCATGCTAAAGCACAGATCTGACCATGTCACACACCCCCATCTCCCTTCTATTAACTCCAGTGTTTCCCTATTACCTCCAGGATCAAACATAAAATCTTTTTGGCACTCAAAGACCTTCATATCCTGACTTCTTTGGTCTTTCCAGTCTTCTTATACTTTACTTCCCTTCATCTCCTCCACAATCCAGTGATTCTAGCCTCCAAAACTCTTTATCTCCCAACTGTGGGCATTTTTACCAGCTTTCTCCCAGTTTTTACTGGCCTAGAATTCTCTTCCTCTTCATCTCCATGTCCTGGCTTCCTTCTAGTCTCCGCCAAAATCCTACCTTCTGCAAGAAGCCTTTCCTAGCATTCCTTAATGCTAGTGTCTTCCCTCTAAGATTATCTCCAATATCTTCTGTATGTTTATAGTTCTTTGCATGTTTTCTCTCTTGTTGGAGTGTGAGCTCCTTGAGGGCAGGAAGTCTTCTGGCCTTTCTTTGGGTTTCCAGAGCTTAGCACAGTTTCTGGCACATAGTAAATGATTGTTTACTGATTAAAGCACTAAGTAGCTATTATCACTTTTTCTTAAATCCAGATCATTTCCCACAGAAACTATTACTCAGCAATGCCCCTCAATTACATGTGCATATCCATTTGACTTTTTGGATGTAAGTCTTTATAGAACTTTTATTCCTACTAAATTTTATCTTATTAAATTCATCCCATTGTTCCAACCTATTAAGAGCTTTCTGGTACCTAACTCTACTATCCATCGTATTGATTTTTCCTTCCAGTTTTTTGTTACCTGCAAATTCGATATGTTATATACCCCTTTTGTGAAGTCACTGATAAAAACTGCTGATCATGGACATATCCCTGGAGTACTCTACTAAAGATCTCTCCCTAAATTAAAATTTTTGCATCAATGACTTCTCCATGGGACCAATCTATTAAATAATTTGAAACCACCAAAATATATTGCCATCTGAGGTGATATCTCTTGTCTACATTGATACCATGACTTTGTCAAATTCTTTGCTGAAATCCTGACCTGACAAAAAAGGGAATAAGATTAATCAAGTCGGTTCTCAGGGGTCATTGCTTCATTCTCTAAATGAACATAAAATTTTTTAATTAAAAAAAAGAAGTAAATGACATAATCAAAGTTCTGGTCTAACCTCTTATTGTAATATTCCTTCTCTCATTAATTGTTAATCAATCAGAATTGACTGCCAGCCTCAGGAACAACCCCCTTCCAATGGGCATATAAGCCTTAAGCCACTGCCATGATTGTCTTTGGTCTAAGAAAAAGAGGATCAAATGACCATCCTTTTATTAAAATGTTGGCATTATTAATAAAATTATTAAATTACCCAGGAAAAAATAAATGCACACAAAGCATATCTTTAATAATACATTCCAGAATTTTTCTAGGAATTTTAGTTAATTCCACCAGTTTCTAGGCTTAAGACTCCACTCACTGCTTGACTGACATGAAATTAACTAAATTCTTATTCTAAAACTGAACTTTCTAAGGAAAAGTGATGGTTATCTAGAGGAAAAGGGTGGATGGAGAAAATATTACCTCACAAGAGGTAACAATACATACAACCACACAATTTTATCACTGAAAAAAGATCCTATGAGAAGACTGCTCAGCTTCCTTAATCTGATTTAGTGTTTTGAGCTCCCCCTCCCCTTTTCGGAAGGTGGAAAAGGTTTTATAACAGAGTTTTATTTGGGAGGAGGAGAAGAAAAATTCATGGTCACTCTGTGGACATGATGGGAGGAAGGTATTTTAGGCCTTAGGGTAATGAGGAAGGAAGAATAATAACTAAGAGTGAAGACAGAATAAAAGCAAGTCGTGAAGCCACAGCAAGCTGAGTGGGGAAGAGAAGGAGAGGGAGGCTGTAGGAGGGGAAAGAAGCAAGTGGTAGCATTATAGATGAGACATGAATAAAGCCAAGCAAAGGGAAAGAGACAAAAACAAGCTGTACACATTTTAAAAATCACTGCCATCATTATGACTATTTTAAGAAAGTCCAAGAGTATAGTAGTTGAAAGGTAACTTGAAATATTTTAAGACTGATTAAAAAAGAAATAGAAAAGATGGCACAGTTGATGGAGCACCTGCTCTGTAGTCAGGAAGACATGAGTTCAAATCAGGCCTCAGGCATTTATTAGCTACGTGACTCTGGGCAGGTCACTTAACCACAATTGCTTCCCTCACCAAAAACAGAAAGAAAAAATAGAAGCATAGAATATAAGAAATGAAAGAGACTTCAGAGGCCATTTAGATCAGATATGATGCTGAACCAGATTAAATTAGGAGATATTTAATAAAAATAAATTAAAACACAATAGAACCTAGATAACATTAGTGCATGGTTTTCTAAGTCACTGTGCTATCCACAGAGATCTTTATGTATGGTTTGGTGGACTCCATTTATATTTGAGTTTGACACCACTAACGTAGGTTATTCCTTTTATTAATAGCTATAGACGCTATGGTTTGGAAAGGTAAATCAATGTACCCAATGTCATACAGTAAAGTAAAGGCAGATCCAGGACTGAAACCCAAATCTTCTGATTCCCGTTCCCTGGTTCCTTTCATTATTCCACACTGCCTCACTGACACAGAATTTTTGTCCCTTTTCCAGCTAATAAGAAAACAAATACAGTCAGTCCTCAACATTTTCCTGTTTAACTTTCGTCCCTTTAGCTTTCAGGACTTGGACTGGTGCACATTCTTGGCTGTTACAGTAGAGAAAAATATGAGAGGCCCAATGCATGCAAGTTTGTGGATCAGCTGGTATACTACTTAGGCCCTTCACTGGACTTGTTCACCCTCCCATTGCAAAGACCTCCCTGTATTCATTGCATATTTTCATTCTTTGCCTTCAAAACTCAAGTTTTATGTTGCAATGATGCCCCTAAAGCATACTATAAGTCCTTTGGGCTCTAAGCCCAAGCGTGCAGTCAGTAATGAGACTTAGTAAGAAAATAAAGATGTTAGATAAACTTTGTGCTGGAATGTCTGCAACCACTAGCCGACCAAGTTTGGTGTTGATGGAGAGACTATTCGTTATATTCACAAAAAGGAAGAAAGTGTTCATAAAATCAGAGTGATGAAGGAATTGAAAAAATGAAAAAGCAGTTAAGTTTGTGGGTTAATAAGATAGCGGTCTCTTCCACCAGTGAGCACAAGCGTCCCCACAGGGCTTGGCAAGAAACTATGACTGGCCTGCCTGGCTGCCAGGGGAATGTTCTTCTCTGACCTGGTTGGGGACTCACCCCAAGGCATGAGCTTTAAATCTGGGAACAGTTCAATCACATAGCCAAAAAAGAGATTAGAGTGGCAGGTTGCCCCTTTCCCTTTTTCACCTGAGGGTTGCTCTGACATTACTGTCCCTGAGTTGCCTCTAATCTCCCTTGCATTTTGTGGATTACATGGGTTAGGAAAAGTACATATTATCAGAATTAATGTTTTGTCATAAAGAATTATATGCAGAAAAGTATATTTTCACCAATCTCTAGCAAATGATTAGCAAAACATCATAGGGACCTAACCCCTTATTTCCCATTTGTTCAGTGTGTTGACATTTGCATCCTTGACTTTCACACTGTTTTCTAGGAATGTTACCTCTGTGAAAACTGAGAATTGACTGTAACTTCAACATAATTTTTTATCAGAGCATGAAGAAACCATATGGTGAGCCCTAAAGCAAATGTGGACAGTTTTATATTCAAATTATAGTCAAATATTGATATCACTAGGTCTCTGAGTTCACCAGATTACTACAGTTTATCAGTCTAGAAAATATATACTAGGCCAAGCAAAGCGGATAAGAAAGTATCAAGATGTGAAAAGCTTGAAGCACTGAATGGAAGAATTCATATTTGATCTGACAGGTAAAAGAGAGTTTATTGAATAGACTTGGGTCTGTGCATTAGGAAAATCACTTTTGGGATCTGTGGATCAAAGAGACAGACTGGAGGCAGGGAGACCAATATGGAGGCTATTGCAAGTCCAAGGGAGAGGTAGTGAAGCCTGAATTAGGGTGTTAGTTATGTGAATTGAGAGAATGGAATGGAGGGAAGGTTGTGAGGATAGAAGATTTGGCAACTGGTTGGATGTAAGAGGAAGGGGGAATAACAGTGAAGAACTAAAAATGACATCAAGGTGACAAACTTAGTTAACTGAAAAGATGTTGGTACTCTTGGCAGAAATAGGGAAATTCAGAAAAGGGGTGTGTTGGGAGGGAGGGGGAAGATGAGATTGGTTTTAGAGATGTTGAGTTTGAGATGTCTATGGGACATTCAGTTTAAAGTATCCAATAGGCAGGTAATTGGTTATTCGGGACCAGAGATCAGGAGAGAAACTAAGGCTAGACATATTGATCTGAAAGCTATCTAATTAGAGATAACTGAACCTATCAAAATTGATGAGCTATCATCAAGCACAGACAGAAAAAAGATGGCCCAAAAGAGAGTCTTACAGTTAGTGGGGATGAGAACCAGGAGAGAACAGTATTATAGAAACCCAGAAAGAAGACAGTTTCTGGGAGGAAGTGATCAACACTGTCAAATGCTACAAAAAAGTCAAGAAAGTTGAGGAAAGAACAATAGATTTGGCAATTGGAGAGATGTCATTAGTAGTGCTGATCACATCTCCGCTGAATGAGAATGTCAGAAGTCAGATTGCAGAGGATTTAGAAAACAGTGAAAGGACAGGAATTAGACATAGCTAGTAGAAACAAATTTTTCAAGTTTAGTGAGAAGAGGAAAGAAACAGGATAATAACTAGCAGGGAGGGTAGTATATATTGATGGTTTTTGTTGATGTTTTGTTTTGAAGGATGGGGGAAGACCTGGATACATTTGTAGGCAGCAGATTGAAAATTACAGAGATGGGGATAAAAGTGGAGGCAATCTGTTGGAGAAGATAACAGGGGATAAGATCAAAGGTACAAGTGGAGGGGTTGGGTGTGGCAAGGAGAGGAACCATCTCTTTAACAGACAAGAGTAAAGGAAGATGATGAAGGTGGTGTCAGGTTCCTGTGAGACAAACAGAGGGACCACGACCTTAATTTTTTCATTGAAGTATAATATTAAACCCTTATCTAAAAGGAGAGGGGGAGTGGTAATATGATAAGTATGAAGGGAGAAGAGAAAGTTAGGTCCCTTAAATACTCTTTGTTAGTCATCTGCCTCTCTGACTTTTTCTTGTTGTAATCTCTGGGATTCAGCTAAAACATAATCTTATCTTTTCTAGATTGTGACTTAGAAAGGAATTAGAAAGGGAGAGTTCTTCATCTGAAGGAGCTTGAACTATAACAAAAAAAATTTAATAAAATAAATAAAAATATAATAGAACATAGAAAATGTTAATGTGTGGTTTTTTTAAGTCAATATATACCTGCTGGGATCCTCATGTATGGTTGAGTGGCACCCTTTTCATATGAGTTTGACCCAACTGTTCCAGTCTACTCTTAAAGATCTCCTAGGAAGAAAATTTCTTTTGACAACCACATCAGTCATGTATACCTAGCAAGTACAGGTACAACCTCAGCGTACCTCACCACCAACTTGATTTCATCTGCCCCTCCCTCCTGATATATATCTCACACTACCATAAAAAGAACATGGACTAACTCAGAGCTCTTAACCTAGATATTCCCAAATTTCCAGGTCATTAAAATATATCTGAAAAGTCTTGTCTCTACTTACACAAGGAGTTCTAGGATTTCCAAAGTACCTTATTTGCATACCTTATCTCGTTTGAACCTCACAACAGTTCTATGAAGAACATAGTATGACTACTAACCTCATTTTACAGACTAAGAAACTGAGGCTCAGAGATGTTAAGTGACTTGCCTGAGGCCATACAGCCAATGCAACAGCTAAGTACAACAGCTAAGACTCAGACTCAGGTCTTTTGATTTTAAATTCAATGATCTTTCCAGTAAAAGTGTTGCCTAACTGCACTTACATTCATTTGAGTTTTATTTTGGGCAGTTTTCAAGTTAAAACTTTATTGTATTCTCATAGATATCTTTTTCAAAGACCTTTACCCAAAGTTAGACAGGGAAGACGCTGGTGAATGAATGTTTCCAAAACCTCTTGTCTGGCCACAGGGTGAAAAGGACTGGAAAGCAGCCACAGATCATTTGGTTTCTCCACATACAATTTCAAGAATATCTTATCTTGGAACTCAGTATCTCAGCCCCAGAAGCTCCTTCACTAGCAAAAACAGAACTACCTAAAAGGGCAAAAACCATTTCAAAGCCTTAGCAGGAATTTCTATGACTAGTACAAATACCACAAAACTATGCTTGCTCAGGCAGAGCAGTATGAAATGTATTCTCCTTTGGGCAGCAACATTGTTCCATGGTAAAAGATGATAAAAGATCCAGACTTTAGCACAAGACTACTCCTAGGAAGGCCTCCCCACTAGGGGAGAGTGGAGGTAGGAAGTGGAGAGAGCAGGTAAAGGAAAAATTCATCCCAGCTGAAGAATTTTTTAATTTTCTATTTTAACTAATTATTCTATCTAAGTAGATGATATGCTACATTGTTTCTATGTTGCTGGAGGACTGGATTGGACTAGATGTCCCAAGGTCCCTTTCTGCTCTTAATCTATAACCCTATGATTATACATATTGCCAGTGTCCTCTAAATTCAGTACCTGGGGTAAAGCCCCAGCTTCACCCCACGCTAGTTACCTCTCTGCCTTTCCTTTTATCTACTTCTCAGTCATGTGACTAAGATTTCCATGTCCTATTTTCATCCCCTTTTATAGCAGCAAGTTCATCTCTTATACCTCTTTCATCACATTATACACATATATGCACACATATATACACACAATCTCCTTGTTTCTTTGGTCACTACTAGGAAACTCAGAACACTGCCCTTCTGGTTCCTTTTAGGGGTAAACAGAGGATTAATTAGGCCACTTTTCTGTCAATCATATATGAAAAATGCTGCTGGCTGATTTCATCCTTTGGAGGAAATTTCAAACTTTCAGGTGATTTGAAAGAAAAACTGGAACTCTCCCACTTCACATAGTAACTTGGGATGCAATCTAACCTTGGAGGTAAGGCTAAGGAAAAAAGACAAAAAGGTCTTTACCCACCACTGCCCATGACCACAGTCCTGAACAATACAGTATCTGCTCGAGTAAAATATCTATGAGCTGAATGTTTCATCCATTTCACGTTTATTGAACTAATCCAAAAGAAACCAAAATTTTAATGCACATTTTGAATGTCTCCATTTGTGGGTTTTTGTTCTGAGACTCTGCCAGGGAGCAGAATACATTAACCCAGAAGGGCATGTATACCAAGTTGCACTGGGTATGACACAGTTAACCTACACAGTTTGTCAGTTGCATATGCTCTAGTGGTTTTTCAGGGCTGCTCCAGGATCACTTGAGAATTAAAAGGATGATTAGAGATCCAGGAAATAGCTTCTCTCAGTAGTTATTTAAGTCCTTCACTTATCCACTTGCCCTTCTCAAAAAGCTGAATAGGTGGCAGCCAAGAAAGCAACCTCTTCTCCATCTCCCTCCCCTCCTCCCCCCATCAAAACAAAAATTATTATTACAAAAGCATCATTATCTGGACTCAGAAGCAGGCAGTATATCATCAGTGCCATCTCCTACTGGTGTCTTCCACATCCTCTTCCTCTGCATATTTCAGTGTCTTGTTTACACATCAGAGGGAGACAAATCCACCCCTGACAGGTTTAGCAACGAGATGAATATTTATAACTGACTTTTTAGGGAGCAGTCTTCTATTTACCTGCCAGACAGGAGCCATTGTGTGCTGAGCAACGCTACAAGCTCCATTTCAATGCCTTTTTTTAAAAGGGCATCTTTCTCTACCTGACCACTGGATAAGGTTTAGCCAGGAAAAGCAATGATGACCCTCAAGGACTCTGAGCCTTATAGGAATGAGGGCACCCAAAAGGCTGTAATGTCTTTTGTACTGTATGCCTCTGCCTTGTTTCATGGTTTTATTCAGCAGCTAGCATACAGCATGGCAAGGCACTCAGAGAGTAACATCCCGAGGCAATGTTTCCCTTCCTTCAACCACAGAAAGATAGGGCTGTGGTGATAAAGGAGCAGTAGCACTGACTCTGACACTGTCAGGGCCAGAGTCAATATTCCAGAACAAACACACACACGTACATACACACGCACACGCACACATACATACATATATATGTATATATGTGAATATATATGTATGTACATATATACATATATTTATTTCTAATCCTAGGAAACTGATTTGCAAGGCTAGGCTCATTCAAATGGAGACATTTGATCACACAAATGCACATGAGATACATAAATGTTATGTGAGATGGGCAGCTGAATAGTACTATGGATAGAGTACTGGACTTAGGAGTCAGAAAGACCTCAGATCAAATCCTGTCTGAGATGCCTAGTAGCTCTATGACCCTTGGTCAAATCACTTGACCTCTCTCAGGCTGTTTCCTCAACTGTAAAAATAGGAATTGTAAGAGTAGCTATCATATTGGGTCACCCTGAGGACCAAATGAGATAGTATTTGCAAAGTGCTTTGCAAAAACTTGAAATTCTATAAAAATGTTAGAACGCTGGATTTGGTTCAAATCCTGCCTTAGGCATTGACTAGCTATGTAAACCTTTGTGAATCACTTAATTACTCTCAGCCTCAGTTTCCTTATCTATAAACTTATAATATAAAAAGTGGGGATAATTACAGCATCTATCCCAGATGGTGAGTGTGAGCATCCAGTGATATAAAAAATAAAAAGTGTTGGTTTGCTATTAGTGGCAATTAGATGGCATAGTGGATAGGGTGCTAGTCTGGGAGTTAAAAAGAACCGAGCTGGATTCCTTTCTTCACTAACTGTGTGATCCCTAATCTCTCTTAGCTTCAATTTCTTCATATGCAAAATGGGCTAATAATAGCACCTATCTCCTAGTTTTGTTGTTATGAAGATCAAATGAAATAATATGTGAAGCAGTCTGAAAACCTCCCAAGTGCTACATAAATGACAGCCATTATTAGTAAGCAGTATACAGCCTTTCCTTAAAAAAGCTTCAGTGACAAATCACTCACTCTCCTATGGTAAGTTTTTTTCATTTTTTCATAGTTCTAATTCTTAGCAAGTTTCTCCTTACACTGATCTAAAATCTGTCTCCCAGAAACTTTCACCCATTGGTCTTGGTTTTGCCTTGTAGAGCCAAGAATCAGTCTAATTCTTCTTCAATATGGTGACCCAAATATTGGAAATCTGCAAGCATGCTTCCCTGAAGTCTTTTCTTCCTCAGTTCTAGGGAAGCCCTGGTCCCTTATATTTTCCTGGTATAGCAAAGATTTCATTCCTCTTTCAGCACAGTCACATTTCTTAGCACATCTTCCAGTTTGCCAAGTGACTTCTAAAATATGATGCCTAGAACTGACCCTAAGACCTCCTGTGTGACCAGGGAAGAATTCAATTGGACACTAAACTCTGATTAACATAGCCTAAGAGCATATTAGCCCTTTGGGCTGCATGTTATACTGTTAATTTATATTGAGTTTGCAGTCTACCAAAACTTCCATATCTGCTATGAAGTACTGCCAAGCTATATAGCTCATTCCATACTTAATGCAGGTAGTATATTAAAATAAGCACAAGATGTTACATTTATCTAAATCTAAATTTAGCTTATTGAATTTAGCTTATTTTTCTAGGCTTTTCCATGATCCTATATATTAGCTACCCCTATGAATTTTATGTCATCTGCAACTCTGATATGCATGCCATTCCTTAATCAAAATCATTGACAAAATATATTTAGCAAAACAGCCTGGTTCCATGACATGCTATAGGTGACCTCTCTTTAGAGTGCCCTAAAATCACTAATCAATATTACTATTATCCAGCCCTTACTGAGAGGACTTGTGAGTCCATCCGCCACTCACATTTCTGATAAGAAACCTGAAGCTCAAAAGGAAAGTGACTTGCCCAAAGTCACATAGTTAAATAATAGCAAAACCTGGACCATAATCCTGATCATGCGACTGACACTCTGGTTCAATGTTCTTGTCACATTTATCCTGGAATTCCCAAAATACCTCAAGCCACGGCAGCATGGTTGGAATATATCCATTACCTAACAAAGTCATTTTGGCTCTGGGGTGCACTCATTTTTTTAAAAGTCACATTATTTTATAGTGTCTACATTACATAAATCCAATGTCTGTATATACATATTAATTATTTGCTTGTTAGCTTTGAAGTCTCTGTATTTTTTTTGTCCATTCCAAAATACAGTCTGAAAACACTTATTGGAGAGAGTCTGACCTCTTGTGCATTATTTCTATTTGTTGAAATGCAACAATATTTGTAGACACTTATGTGGTGTAGAGGATAGAGTGCCAACATGGAGTCAGGAGGACCTATATTCAAATTCAGCCTCAAACACTTAACCCTGTTTGCCTCAGTTTCCTCATCTGTAAAAACAAGTTGGAGAAGGAAAAATGGCAAACCACTCCAGTATCTCTGCCAAGAAAACCCCAAATGGGGTCATGGAGCGTTGGATACAACAGAAATGACTGAATAACAAACAATATTTGTGAAGTATTTAACATAGTGCCTGGCACATTGCAGGTGGTATATAACTGCCAGCTAGCTATTATTATCTACCTCGCTTATCTTTCTATGAACCCTGCTTCTTCTGCCTGATCCTTTGCAATTCACAGCTAATGATCTGACTGATGGATAACCTGACTCACGAGTGATTTAACTAATTCTTAATCTTCCCTTTACCATAAGTCTTTCTAAGCTACTTCCCAAAGCAGTAGCTTAAACTAATGGTAAGTGAAAGTCAGTCTATGGAAAAATATCAGTCACATCTACATGTCCCGAATTCTTTCCTAGTACCTGATCTCCCACGGTTTGCCTCAGAGGCATCTAAATTTCCCTTGGAAATCAGGAGATATCATCAACAGGAATTCTGTCAACTTGGATTACCTTTCCCCTTATATTAATGCAGAAAAGAATGGGGTGATGCAATAATGAATGGCTTTCGTGGTGCAAAATCACTTGTCCAACATGGGAATAATTAATACCTCATTCATTTTTAAATCTGAAAATTCTTTAGATGGTTTCCCTAAGTGTCAGCTTCCTGATGCAAGAAGGATAATGAAATGATGAATATGGTGATCTTGTAACTATATTTCCTCAGGAGCATAAAACAAAACCCAGGTAAGAAAAAGGACATTTTCTATAAAAACAAGAATCAACAGGAATGATAACAATTCACAGGTGGTTAGAAGCTTTGGAAAACTTTTTCTGCCTCTGTCTCTTTCACTTTCTGGTTGGAATAAGGGATGAAAAGGATATGAAAAGAAATTCCAAAGTGGGGCTGAAAATTTTTTAGAGATCCTGCTAGCTCAAGATTGGTAACCAGTCTCAATTCCAAAGCTAAGCAAGGGCACAGATCTGAAGATATCTAAAATAGCTGTGATGAACCCATGATTATATACTTAAAGATGGACTGGTTAATGTATATGCACATGTGATAGTGACAGGAACTCATTTCTCAAGAAGGTACCCCTCTCTATAGATGCACCACACAAATAACTAGATAAAGATCATGTCTCTGAACTCCAACTTCCCTACTCAAAAGTGACCCCAAACTAGCTAAGGCCCTAAACACACTATGAACCATTAGTCTGTAGAATCTAAAGACACCAGATGCCTCAACCCAATCCAGAGCCTTTCATTCCATCCGAGAGCCAAGAACTTCTTCCATGAGGGCTTTCATCTCATAACAAGGATCATCTAGTAATATGTCTAAGGAATAGATGCCACATAGGGGCAGCTAGGTGGTATAGTGGATAGACAGGAGTGAGGAGGACCTGAGTTCAAATCTCACCTCAGACACTTGGCACTCACTAGCTGTGTAACCTTGGGCAAGTCACTTAACCCCAATTGCCACATCCTGGGTCATCTCCAGTCAACCTGATGAATATATCTGGTCACTAGATTCAGATGGCTCTGGAGGAGAAGTAAGGCTGGTGACCTGCACAGCCTTTCCTCACTCAAAACAAAGTCAAGTGCAAGTCATGTCATTATTTCTCTGATGGCATGGTCTTCTTTGCCAACGAAAGACGAACACACACATTCCTATGCCACATAGGAATTTGGGTAGTTTGTGGGGGGGGAGGACCTGAGTATTTAACTGACCTAGAACACTATTTTCAGATTGTCTCTGCCTGCAACTTCCCAGTATCTGGAGAAAAAAAAGTCCAAGAAGCTAACACCACTGGCCCCTTCTGCTAGCTACTCCCCAAGCTGAACTTCCCATATGCTGTCTGGCTAGTTACACAAGACAACTTTGTCCTTTCCCAGAATGCACTCCCTCTTTACCCTCACCTTGCAATTTATTTCTTTAGTAATTTTGCTTCCACACTTAGTTCAGGTGCCATTTCCTTCGCAAAACTTTCTATCTCCCTATGGTTTTGCCTTTCCTAAATGACCTTATGTGTACTTAACTGTGTACATGCTATATCCCTTCCAAATAGAAAAACCCCTACTTGAGGGCAGGCACTTTTCTAGGTATTTATATCTCTTTCACTTAACATAGGATTGTGTACATTGTAGGAAATGAATAAATGTTTTAGAACTAAATGGAAACAAACTTGAGATCAAACATAGAGTTTCAAAATTTATACAATATAGTAAAGATATAACCCTAAGATGTTCAGGGTACTGACATTGTGGCAGGAATAGTTAGTGTGTATTATGACATGTTATGAAATGGAATTCTTCATTCTTGACCCAGGTACTTTTTTTTTTAAGATTCTTTCTGTTTTTACAGCCTCCTATAAGTTCATTTCCTACTGAGGGAACAACTGCCCAGATATGAACTAGCTTTCAGGCAAAATCTAAACAGATCTAAAACAAAACAAATTTCTTGGGACCTACCCTTCTTCTGGTGAAAATTTACTTACTTTCATATAAGTAATACTTCAATACTTTTAGCTTCTGAGGTCAGGAGGAGGGAAGTATGTAAGAGAATGAGTCAAGTGATAATGAGTTAGATCTGTGGTCCATGAAGCATAATGTTCTGCCTTGGCCAGTGGCCCAAAGGTGCAGTTTGTGGCTGGCCATAATTACCTCTGTTGAATATCTTCTGATTGATAAGAGCGTAAGGATTAGATAATGTCTTAACTTTCGGGGGAAACATTAATAGCTGTCTCTCAGATTACTGACAACTTTATATACTACCAATTACAAGAAGCTAACTTTTGAAAAGTCTCAATTCTGAAACCTGGAAAGACTCACACGAACTGAGCAGAACCAGGAGAATATTGTATACAGGAATAGCAATGTTGTGTGATGATCAACTAGGAAAGACTTAGCTCTTCTCAGCAATACAAGGATCTAAGACAATTCCAAAAGACTCATAATGGAAAATGGTATTCACATCCAGAGAAAGAACTATGGAGCATGAATGCAGATCAAAGCATACTGTTTTCTCTTTTTTTGTTGTTTTTTTCTTTCTTGTGGTTTTTCCCTTTTGTTGTGATGCTCCTTTCACAACATGACTAATGTGGAAATATATTTAATATTGCATGCTGTGTTACATGGAGGGAGAGGAGGAGATGGGGGGAAAATTTGGAACTCAAAACCTTTTACAAGTGAATGTTGAAAACTAAAAAAGAAATAAGAAATAAAGTGTTAGGCGCATTGGTTTAAAAAAAAATCTCAATTCTGTTTTATTTCTGGTTCCATTTTAAGTTCCAGACTATTTCCCTCCTTTCTTCCTCATCATGCATGGAAAAGGTCACTGTTTGACACAGATACACACACACACACATACATGTAAAACCACACTATGCATACTTCATATTTATCAGTTCTTTCTCTGGAGGTATACAACATCTTCCTTCATAGGGACTTTGTATCTGATTTGAGTATTTATAATACTCAATAACTTAGTCATTCAGTTATTCTTCAAGCAATATTGCTCTTACTGTATACAACATTCTTGTGGTTTTACTCATTTTACTCTTCATTATTTCATTCAAGTCATTCCATGTCTTTCTAAAATCAATCAGCTCATCATTTCTTACAGCACAGCAGTATTCCACTACAATCATATACCACAACTTGTTTAGCCATTCCCAATGGATGGACATCCTTTCAATTTTCAGTTCTCTGCCACTACAAAGAGAGCTACTAGAAATATTTTAGAACATAGAGATTATTTTCTTTTTTCCTAGATCACCTTGGGAAACAGACCAAATAGTGGTATTGCTAGTTCAAAGGTGATTCACAGTTTAATAACTTTTAGCTTTTCAAATAGCCCTGTAAATGCTTTATAAAACATATTCAGGAATCCCATGGGTGTCATTTAACTCCAGGAAACAAATGCAAAAATTTATACTAGACTAAAGGCTTGTAATGAGACAAGGCCATATGTCCTGAATTTTGATCTCCCCAAACGGAAAATGCAAGAGATTAAGAGAAATGTCAACCAGGGTCATTTACATTGACTTAGCTATACTCTGTGGGAAGGATTAGCTCAGTTTTGCTTATGGGGGAAAGTCATCATCTTTTTTGTGAAATTTATTTGGTAAAAAGCATTAATAATCCCA
Organism: Notamacropus eugenii; assembly: GCF_028372415.1. Classification (NCBI taxonomy): domain Eukaryota; kingdom Metazoa; phylum Chordata; class Mammalia; order Diprotodontia; family Macropodidae; genus Notamacropus; species Notamacropus eugenii. Next base: position 267,461,424 of record NC_092876.1, read on the forward strand.
GTTTTCAAACAAATTTAAACAATTAAAAATAATAAGACTTGTACAAGTAACTGTGAATTTATTTATGCTTTAAGAAGTTACTTTGCAAAAAAGATGAATGAACACACTATTAAATAAAACAATTTTGAATTAATCTACTTTGTGGCATTCTGATTTTTACTCTGATATTGATTAGATATGAAGAAATCAATAGATAATATTTGATGGAGAAATGATAAAACCAATTTATATATCATTTTATGGTGTAGAAATTTATATATCATTCTATGGTGTAAACATTTTCATCATAACAACAAGGAAAATCCTCACTTTACAGATGGGGAAACTGAAGCTCTGAGAAGTTGAGAGACTCACATGACCAGGATCATACCATTAATGTAAATGGAAGAAATGAGACACAAAATGACGTTATGCCTGATCGCAAGTCTCACAAGTTTTCCATTATCCAACACTACAAAGATGCAGTGTGATGTAGAGGAAAGAAAACTGGCCTTAGAGTCAGGAAGAAGCTAGTTTGAATCCTTACTGAGTTCTTCCTAGAAAAGATTCTTACTAGCCAGGTAGTTGTTTAAGTTCTAAAAGCCTCATTTTCTTTTTCTTTTTTTTTTGGCAGCTTGGCGGTACAGTGGATAGAGTACCAGGCCTGGAGTCAGGAAGATCTGAGTTCAAATCCGGTCTCACCCAATTATCAGATGTGTGACCCTGGGCAAGTCACTTAACCTGTTTGCCTCAGTTTCCTCATTCGTTAAATGAGCTGGAGGAGGAAATGGCAAACCGTTCCAGGATTTTCACCAAGAAAAACCCCAAAAAGGGTCATGAAGAATTGGACACAACTGAAAATGACTAAACAATGACAACAAAAGTCTCATTTCCCTCATCAACATAAACAGAAAAATAATATTATCCATGTCACAGGGCTGTTATGAAGATCAAAAGTATATATTTACAATAATGTATAAAGCATTTTGTAAACCCTAAATTGCCATGTAAATATCAGTTATTATAATGATAATTCTTTACTTAAAACAACTGCTTTCACTGACTTTGTCATATTTGGGACAGTATTGATCATTCGCAACCCGGCAATATTCTTTCTAAGTGACTTCCAGGGAGACTGGTTTTACCTGAAAGAATTAGAAGTTCAATAATTTCTGCATCTCCAAGAAAAGCTGCAACATGAAGCGGAGTCCGTTTCTCAGCATCCTAGGAGGAAAACAAAAAGAATACAAATAGTTGGTGACAGCCGACAGACGCTGGTGATGATGCAAACAGAGTTGCTGAGGTACACGTCCAAAAATCCTAACTGAATGACTCAGGTTACAAATTCATTCCGTACACATACTACATAAATGCACAGAGTGAACAAATGTGTAAGGCACCACGGGCTAAACCCTGGAGATAAAAAAGATCTAAGTATGATAGAAGCCCTGTTTTGAGGAGCTTGTATTTTATTGAGGAAATGATAAGTACATAGAAAAATACACAACAAAGTAGGATATCATGGAGGGGGGGAGGAGACATTTAGATAAAATGCTCTAAGAAAAACTGAAGAGGGAGAGAATATGTCTAGTTGAGAGGAATCAGAGAAGGCTTCACAGAGGAGGGGCACCTGAGTTGAGCCTTGAAGGAAAGGAAGGCTGATGAATGGTAAAATTGAGGAAGGAGTCCATTCCAGAAACTAGAAAAAGACAGTATGAATATACAGAAACAAAGATAATATATTGATTTTTGGAAAGTAGCTATTGGTCTGCTATGAAGGAAAAGTATGATCTATGAAATATCTATTTATTTCATTTATATAGACATAAGATTACATATACATAAATTATAGATGGAAAATGTGAAATAATGCTGGAAAGATAAATTGGAACCAGATTACAAGGGACCTTAAATGCCGGATTAAGGAGGTTATATCTTATAGTCAATAGGGAGTCGCTTAAAGTCTTGGAGCAGAGTTGTGACATGGTCAAACTTGTACTTAAAAATTTTTGGTAGCTGTGTGAGGGATAGAGGGTAGAGCCATTAGAGACAGAACCATAATTAATGTGGGATAAATGGGGCTTTTCCCAGAGAGCCGATAGTCAGTGGGGCTCACATTCCCTAAGGGGGTCACACTTCCTTCACAGGAAACTACTATTCCCACAGCATTTCACTTTGAAGTTCTCAACCACCATTGGCACTTCTCTCTTGGGATCTCCCTGATCCCTATGGAAACCAGGACCAGATTCTTAAGGGGAAATCTTGCCTCCTCTTCCAGTATGACTAATCAACACCTGGATGATCCTCACCACCTGAATACGCCTTACACTCAGGTAACTGCTCAAAGAATGAGCATTTCTAGTTACAGTTCTGATAGGAGTCTGAGAACTCAGTTACCATTATAATTTTCATGTATAGTGTCTTTGTATACAATCCTGTCTTCCCTACATCTTTTATTAAAGTCAAGATAAAATCAGAATGGACCCATGTATTCAAGGACAACCCAAGCTAATTTTTTAGTTTCCTTTCAATTTTCTATTGTTGCAATAAACAAGTTCCAACTTCTCTGGAAATCATTAAGTTTGGTTCTATGACATGGTTCATGGTTGGAAATATTCATTTGTTTTGTTTTGTTTTTAAAGAGAAGTGACTAGTTACATAGGCAAGGACCCACAAGGATTTTTAAACACCAAAGTTAGTCAACAGGCAGCCCCCTTTCCATAAAATTCTCTCATCACTTTCCTCCTCAGTAATTGTGGAAGGTGAAGTCCAATTTCATCTAAACTTGATGGCTGCACCTTGTACTTTCTCCCAACCAAGTGTTTCAGGAAAACTGCAAAGATCTCCAGAACTTTGATTAGCCGTTCACTTTTATGATCATGTTCTGCTAGCACTTAATTATATAGTCAACTTAGTCAGCTCTTTATTATTCAGAGACTGATTATTCAATTTGTGGCCAGCTCAGGCTCTTTTGCTGTCGCTCCTCCCCACTCTGACTTCTTGCTTTTAGGCATTTCATGACTCATTAGTATCCATGCCAGATGGCAGACAGGGGAAAACATAAGCGTTGAAACTCAGATCACTCCATTTTGCTATTCCATATAAGTTCAGACAAAAAGGTTTTGTGGAGAATGAGGGTGACGTTAAATGGCTAAGGAGATGATACCTGTGAATTTCAATTACTATATACGTGTTATCCCTGTTGGCAGTTATTGTGGATAATTGAAAGTAGGCCATGCATGTAATAACAAGATTAAAAAACAAAAAACAAAAAGAGGGCTTGCTGGACACGGAGAAGGCAGTGTAGCATAGTAAGCTAGCGTCAGAGGCTGGATTTCAATCTGTTAGTTGAATGATCATGGACTAGTCACTTAGGGTCTCAGTCATTCTTATTCATAAAATGGGAAGAAGAAGAAGAACCGGAAAGCCTATCTCACAGGGATGTTGTAAAGCTCAGATATGGCTATTTATATCCAGCACTTGGCAAACTTGAGAGTATTATATAAATATCCATTATTATTACTCTTACTTTTTTAGGTTACTAGGTGGCCTAGTGGGTAGTGTACTAGATCTGGATTTAGGAAGTCAAATTCAGCCTCAAACACTTACTAGCTGTGTGGCCTTAGGTAAATCAAGACAGAGATCTGCCTCAGTTTCTTCATCTGTAAAATAAGGCTAATGAAGAATCAAATGAGCTAATATCTGTAAAGTCTTCTCCCACAGTGAAGCATGATATAAATGCTATTGCTCCTGTCGTATAAGATTTGTGCCCCTGTTCTTTCAAAGTGTAGCCACATCAAATTACTGTTGAAAGTAAAGATGCTATACTTGAGGGGGAAATGGTTGTTGCTGTTCTTAACAAAATAAGTTTATCACTTTGCTCTCCCAAAGAGAAATACAAATGACTCAGACAAATTACCCTATCATAATTTTTATCAAACCTTTATATAATATCAAAATACCCCGACTTTTGATGGCATTCTGGTTTGTTCTCCAATTCCTGCCCACATTTACCTAATTCATTTCTGGTGAATCCAAGGACAAAAATTACATCATTCCATACTCTTCAGTGAATTGAACTGGTTCCAACGTCTGGTTCAACAAGCTAAGCTTTACTTAAGTGATTTAAACAAGAAGTGAAATGGAATCAAATTAATTGTGACTTAATCTGGCCTGAAGCAAAGTAATTGCTGGTTCATGTTCTGATTTGGAGCTCTTTGCTGAAAGAAAAACCCAAGAGGTCTCCCAGGCTTTTGTCTCTGCTGAATCTGTTTGGCCTATCATGAAGCACTTAGCTAGCTTTAGAAGTTACTGGTTTGGTTTTTTTTTACATCTTTTAGAGCATGACCTGTCCAAACTCAAGTTTCCATAACATAACAAGGGTGTGTTGAGTGAGATCATATGGTAAAAATTCTTGATTTTATATCCTAGCACTAAAGCTCCTTTCAGTTACCTGAACATATTCACACTGGCTTTAGGCGACCTACCCATAAATAAATACCAATAACTTACATAGTTCTTAGAGTAATTCTCCAGCACCTGATTGTATCTTTATGACTGAAGCAGGGAGGCAATGTGGTGAAGTAGAAAGAGCCATGGGTTTAGAGTTCCAGGAACAGGGCTCAAATCTTGACTCTGCTGGTGTGACCTTGGGCATTTAACTTCTCTTGACTTCAGTTTCCTCATCTACAAAAGTAGGGGGTTAGACTAAATAACCTCTAAATCTCCTTCCAGCTCTAATTCTAGAAACATCCTTTTAAGGTAGGCAGGTTCCACACCAAGTCATACTTTTCATCTGACCTATGAACAAATGCCATCCTTTGGATGTGATCCAGAATTTTTTGCTAGTGCTGTGGAGTTTTGCTCTGGGCCATATTTCCATTCTGAGGATGGGTCTAAATCAGATTCCTGTTCAGGGATAGTGTGGTAGGTATCTGCTCGATCACATTTACCTCCAGCCTTACTTTCAAGTAACATTTATACACAGATGAAGTAACAAAATTAGGCTTTATAGGAACTATGAATGTGAGAGGACAGAAGATGACTCAAAGATAAGTAGGTGGAGAAATACACAAAATATTACTGAATAATAGGGTTTTAAAATTTTCTTTCCTATAAATCAGATTTATGTCAGATTCTATCTCTTAAAACTTTTTCTTTTACACAGATCCAACTGAAAATTCCAAAAAACAACTATGGAACTGGATTTATTGTTGACATAAATGTTGGAAAAAGATAGAAGGTTTGTGCTTTTTTTATCACTGATTTCAGAGATACTTCATTTATTGAAAGTAGAAGTCGACATAAATCCAGTTTCCATGTTGCAACATCCAAGGAAAGCAAATCTTCTCTCTCTTTAATAGCCCGTGGCACCACAAGGTAGCACATAAAGGGGGCAGTTGCCTGCTGAGTTGAAAACCGTGGCAGAGAGAGAGCAGAGGAAGTTTCTAAATTGTCTGTTTACAATATAAGAAGCAGATGAAAGAAAATAAAGGAACCTAAAGTCTGTGTATTTAAAAGGAAGTCTGAGATAGTAAATTAGGCCACTTGAGTGAACTAAAAATGCTACTTAGAATGACTACAGGAGGCACCCTAGCTTTTATTTATGGAGATGAATCAATGCTCATCATGTCTTTTGGAAGGTATAATTACTAATAAATTATGAGCTACAAGTGAAAAGTAGAATTATAAAAGGTGTATAATAAAGCAATCTGAGTTTTTTATAGCCATTTTATGCTTTTAAAAAATCTCTCTCTATTCTCAGCATCTTGCACACTGAGAATGAAATCTTAGCAAAACTAGAAAGTCTTGTTTACAAAAAAACCTTGACATCGTTAACTCAGGGAGAATATTAAGGTTCATTTTTCAGATCTGATTCAGACAAAATGTCCACTATGACAGAGGTACTGGGAAATAACTATCAAATTAGACCCTGCAAGCTTAATGCGACATCTGGGATGCAGCGGTGTTTGCCTGGATGTAGCAACGGGCCAAGAAGAAGTCAAAGACACAGCAGAAAGGAGAATCTTTGAGCTATAGCAGTGACTGAGATGAACTGAGTAGGAGAAATGTTGTTTTCTCAAGAAAGCCACAGGCAAAACAGAACTAAATCAAATGGGTTGTAAAAATGGGAAAGAAACTTGGATTTAAGTAAAATTGCTTTGAGAGATGAAGATAAATACTAAAGAATAGGGCAAACTATATTTCCAATTCAATTTTCAATGAAATTTAATCTTTGCCTTGACTACCTTATAAACACACCCCCGCCCCCTCACACACACACAAGATTCCCTGGATTGGCCAAAAAAAAAAAGTTTCTACTATTACTGTTTGTTGCCTGTTCCTTGCAGCTAACTTTTCCATGGCCATAATTTTCACTAAATCTCAAAAGTGGAATTCACACTGATAAAAGTCGTGGAGACTTTTATCTGTTTATATGATATTAAGCTCCGCACTGGCAGGAATGAGAAGATTTTAGTAGCAAATGAGTTTGTGAACCAAAGCCCCTGGTTTGTACCTCAAAAGAGAAGGTCCAGCTGCCCCCAAAACAAATAAAAACAAACAAAAGTGACACTCAGAAGAATTTAAAATGCAACTAAGAATAAAAAGAATGGGAAAAGCCGTACAATTTCATTATATTTGTCCTAAACATCCCAGCCTTAGACATTCATTTCAAGAGCAACAAATTTCAATCAATGTACCACGAGGCACTGGCCAATAAACACAGTCCTTAAGGCCATGGAGAGTTGATGGAATCCTCATGTAGACTTTGGAGAATGCATGGTCCTTCTGTGCAGTTTCTGTTTCTGTTGTACCCAATCTTCTTACTTTTAGGTGAAGGAGGGTTGGAGATAGCTATGACCTTGTGACCTCAAAAATGTCAGAATAGCAAGCAACCACCATCTTGGAGCTGAAATCCACACAAGATAGACCAATAGTATATCAATCACCAAACATTTATTAAGCTCCTAATGTGTACCATGCATAGTGCTGCAGCACCAAGGTTACAAAGACAAGGTAAATAGTGCCCTGCCCTCAAGAAGTTTACACTAATGGATGTCCAAAACCCTAGCTCAGCCAGCAAAACAACATAAAAGCTATTCATCTCCCATTAGAACTCCAACTGAGGATGTTCCAATTCTATTAATTTTTATGAGTTTAAACTCCTAATAAAAGAAAAGCTGAAGTAATAATATTCTTTAAAAGAAGGTTTATAAATTTTTGGGTTATGACATAGGCTGATTTCTTCACAAAAATTGAAAATAATAAAGTATTTATTTTGAAAAAATGTCAACCCTAACACTTTAACATAAAAAGTTTTCACAAATAAAAGATGAAATGTAGATTTCTTCATACCACATAATATAAAGAAATGCAAAGGCGAAGTTAACAATTCATCTGTCTACACCACCAACACCACGTAGACTGTCAATAAAAGACAAATAATAAGTGAGTCAGAACTCAATAGTTAAACTGAATTAATGTCTCCCTTCCTCTAATATCCCCAAACATTCATTTAAACTCTTCACAAAAGAATGAGATCATAGATGAAATGAATCAGTGGCAACTACAACTACTTCACTTGTTTTTCTCTTAGAAGGAAAGTGAAAAGGAAATCTAGATTATGTCAGAAAAAGGATGCTCTGGGATCTTCAGGATTCTACCTATAAAAGTATACCAGCACTCTGCAAGGGAAAATATTAAAATCTTTGCCAGACTTAGACCTAAGGTATAAAGAGACATTATTTGTGCAAAGACAATGTTTTGAACTGTATCTCTGATTTCCTTTAACACAGGGAACTCCTGGGGTAGGGAATTCCCTCTTCTGAATTAGGCTGGCACTTTCTCTGCAATTTATGGGCTTGGTGATGCGCATTGAGAGGTTACGTGATTTGACCAAAGGCATATAAAGAATACGGGCAGCAAGGTAGAGCAGTGGATAGAATTCTAGGCCTAGAATCAGGATAATTCATCATCCTGAGTCCAAATCTGACCTCAGAAACTTACTAGTTGTGTGACCCTACGCAAGTCACTTAACTCTGTTTGCCTCAGTTTCCTCATCTATAAAATGAACTGGAGAAGGAAACAGCAAACCACTTCAATATCTATCAAGAAAACTCCAAATGGACTTATGACGAATCAGACATGACTGAAAAACAACTGAACCACACATGGACAGTATGTGTCAGAGAAGATCAAAAGTCCAGATCTTCTAGGCTCTGAGGTCAGCTATCTATCCATTACACTACACTGCATCAAAGATATTAAAAACAAAAATCAAACTAATTATACATAGGCTGGAGGACCAAAGGTTAATGAATAACATATATAGAGAGAAATACTTTAGTTTAAGATGGTGTATTAAGCATGGAATTTCAACACATTTCACAGGAATTATTCTAAGTGATGTGTTTTAAATACAGTTGTTGACTGAGTAAGCAGATAGAGTAACTACTACTTCTTAGTCCTTGAAAATAGTCTTGAAAACAATAATTGCTTCTAGAGTTTTAGCAGCACTCCACAGAACTTGGAGCAGGCATATTGATAGTCAGTAGATGCAAAAGGACATGTAATATTTTTTAAATGTGTTATTTTCTCATTAAACAAAAATCCATTTTCTCCCTTCCAATTTCCCAATTTATAAAAAAGAACAAAACTTTTGTGACAAATATGCATGGTCAAGCAAAACTAATTCCTACCACAACCATGTCCAAAATGTTTATATACGGTCTCATTATGAATCAGGTCACCTAAATCCATTCCTTCTATGTCAGATTGTAGCATATCTCATCATAGGTTCTCCGTGTTTATGACTGGTCATCGCATTGATCAGAGTTTTTAAAGCTTTCAAAGATGTTTGTTCATACAGTGATGTTACTATATAAATAGGTCTGCTTCTGTTCACTCTACATACAGACATCTTTCCTCATTTCTCCGAAACTATCATTATTTTGTTATATCATGATAGTATTCCATTATTGTCACATACCATAATCTGTACAACCATTCCTCATATAAGTGAGCATTTTCCTGTAATGATAAGGTAGCTTTAACATGCACACACAATAGAGAAAGTTGCAAGTCCAAACTTCTTAGGTGATCAGCCTTCCTACTCCACCTAAAACGTGCCACTTAATAAATCCTGATTTCTTATTTATCCATTTGATTCAAAAAAGGAACTCACAGAAATTAACGAGTGATATTAAAAGCTCTCTTTTCATTTTACAAGATAATTGAAAGAAAGCCATATGATTATTATTTAATAAAAAAAGAAATATTGTTGATCTTACTCTTAGGAATTTTCAGGCATTACAATTTATGATAAAAAGTTACAGACAACACAATAATAGCTATTATACTAATTTTTGAGGTTTTTTTCAGGCATGACGAAAATTAAGAATTTTGAAACATGATAAGGAATATCAAATGCTGATATCAATTACAGAATATTTAACCTGATTATAAACAGCTTTAGGGTCAGAGAAGCACTGAACATATATGTGTGTGTATACACACATATATGTATATATACACATACATGCATACACATATGTATGTGTGTGTATATGTATATATGTATACACACATTAAAACATTCTTCTACCAACCATGCTATATGTACTCAATCAGACAATATCTGATAGGGAGCCCAACAGAAGCCAAATACTACAAGCCTAGCATCAACTCATCTTATTAGGAATATGTCTAAGAACGTTATAGTTTCAGTAGAGAACAATCCCTTCTTTGTCCATACTCAAAAGAGCCACAGGGTATTTAAAATGACCCTGGGATACTCCTAATCCAGAGATTTTCCAGATGCCAGTCTGTTCACCTTCTTTACCCATTTTCTCCTTATTCTGGGATTTCCTTTAATATGCTGTGGGACTTCACGGTCCAATTTGATTCAGGGCCAAGAGTACTACAGGTCTATTTCATTAATTCCAACATGAACAATAAGGAATTGTCATGAAACTTATCTCCTGAAAAGGAAAAGGGCAGAATAAACTAAGTTCTTGCTTTTCTGCACTCATGAGGGGAAAATAAATGCAAATTTCTTAAACAGGTGAACAGCGTTTGCCCTGAATCATTCTAAGAGAGGACTCTTACAACCACAGAAAATGAGAGCTGCTAAGGACCTTGGAGATTATCTAATATAACTTCTTTAATAATGAACATGTCAATAGACAAAAAGATAGTTGTATGTTAAACTATGAATTTCTATTACATAGAGAGTCAGCCTTGAAGTCAAGAAGATCTAGTCTCAATATCTGCCTGTGACTTACATGGCTAAGTATGTCTAGACAAGAGCTTTTTGATCTCTTGGTACTCTTGGGCATCTATCTAACATTTTAAGTTGCACTAGTAAAGAGAGTTTTATCTCCTGAGAATTTATACCAATAAAATCATATTCCTTACCCTTAACATTAAACAGAGTAGCAACAAAATTCTCCTTCTTGTCTATGTCCCTTGTGCAAAATCTCCTTCTGCATTCTCCTGTGTATTTGGTTTGGGGTGTTTCTTTGGAGGCAATAGGGGTTAAGTGACTTACCCAAACTCATACAGCTAGTAAGTGTCTAAGGTCTGATATGAACTCAGGTCCTCCTGACTTCAGGGCCAGTTCTCTATCCAGTGGGTCACCTAGCTGCCCTTGTATATTTGTTGTTAATGTTTCATGAATACATGCAATGGTAATTTAAATAGGAAGATCTTTCCCATTCATTAATAGGCCCATGTGACTTGTTTAAATTACATGGTGGCCTAAGTCACATGTGGTGGGAGGAGCTTGCTGATGGGTGGAAGAAGAAGGGTGGAGCAGAACTGACAGTTGGTAAGAGCAGTTGGGATGGAAGAGAGAGGGCACAGGCAGGCACAGCCAGTCTTATGAGTGTTTGGGGGAAGACCTGGGGCCAGGGGGGAGAGAATGGGAATGGCTTTGTCCCCTGCCAGTGATAATGTTGACTTCTTGGTTACTATGATGGATTCGGGTTTTCTGGTGTTGGATTTGGCTTTCTGGTGTCTGAATAAATGTTTTCTCTTCCGCCTTCTATATGGAGAGTCTTAAACTTTGTGATTCAGAACTACTTTGGCACTATTCATAGTCGTCCTCAGTGCTGCCTTGGCAATACAATACTACACAATTTTTCTCCTTTTTTATTCACTATCACTTTCCCGAACACTGAACATAATGCCTTGTAATAGTAGTAGGTGCTTAATAAATGTTTGTTGACTTGACCTATCCACTCCTCAACTCCAAATAAAAGCCCTTCTTTGCATGCCAAAATATATTCACACACTGGCCATGAATGAATGTGTGCACCTCATTCTGTACCTCTAGTCTACTCTCTCTCTGCCAATAGGTCTTCTGGAGTTAGGATTGGTCATTGAATTGATTAGAGTTCTTAATTCTTCCACAATCATTTTTCTTCATATAGTTGTAGTCACTATGTAATTCATTCTCTTGGTTCTTCTCATTTTACTCTCTGTCATTCCATAATTGTCTTCTCAGGTTTCTTTGTATTCATCATTTTTATAATTATGATGATATAATAATATTCTATTACATTTATATACCATAAGTTATTTGGTCATCCCACCAATTAATGGTCACCCACTTTGTTTAAAATTCTTTGCTAAAACAAAAAGTGCCACTAAAAATAGTTTTGTACCATATACTCTTGGGGAGTATATGCCTAGTAGCATGTCAAAGATTACATTCAGTTTAGTGATTCTGGGAGTATAGTTCCAAATCATTTTCCAGAATGGTTGGACCACTTTACAACAGTTCCACCAATAACACCGTAGTGTGCCTATTCTCCCACAAGGCTTCTAACACTTCATTTTCTATTTTTGTCATCTTTGTCTTTGCAATACTAATGATGTATTTTTAGGTACTAAAAGAACTGGAATAAGACTCATCTACATACATATTGGAAGAAAAACAGGCCCAGGTCTTCTGTGGCATTTTTGTTTTCAGAGCTTCTGAGGCAAGCACTAGTGTAAAGAGTAGGATGGGGCTTCTGGGGAGAGATATTGCCCGCAAGCCCAATATCAGCACATGGAGAATAGGGAAGAGAGGAGATAATAAGATTTAATGTCTCCTCCTTTACCTTCTACCACCAGAGGCCACCACCAGCCAAGTTAAGTTGTGACTTAAGACTGGCCTTGGGACAATGACCAATAGGCAGAGATGAAGGGGGTGTGAGCTGGTAGAGAGTCAGGGAAGTCCCATGTGGCATCCAGTGAAGGCAGAAGGGGAATCCCAAGCTAGCAGACAGGGAGGGGAGTTCCAGAGGCCACCAGTTATTCCAAGGAACCTGCATAAATGATGTAAAGTGGGTATGTGGAGCCAGGGCCTACTTGCAATGTTGTCCCAAGCAACCATATGCTGCCTAATAATTTCCATCCCAAATAGAGCAAAACTATTCTGGTGAGTAGAGCTGCTTTTATTTTTCTCATGGAAACTTCTAAAGTCACTTCTGTGATCAGCAAAAGAATCTTTTAATTGAAATGATTGGTCAGTCTTTACTGATAACTGTTTTCCTTTGCTATCCATCTGGCCTACAGTTTTTCTGAAAATTTTGAGAAAACAGTCCAAGTAGATGCTGGTGATAAAAATTCTAAGCAGGGCTATTAGAAACTTTAACATAGAATGGTTCAATCAAGAGTCAATGCCAAGCAATTACTTCAAATGCAGCTTCATGCAGTGGGCACAATTTTCTATAGCAGGATCTTCATTATCTTGTAGCAAGTTTCAATTAGTTAATGTACTCTTCTATAAAGCCTCTTGGTAAAAGATAAAACATCAGGTTTAGCACTGTAAATAAGTTACAATTATTTACCAGTAAACATATCATTCCCATTAGCTGTTCAGTTGATATCTCCTGTTTTTACAACACATTCATGCCCAATAGGCAGTTGGTAAGCCAGGCCTGGCACTCAGGAGTAAGACTAGGGTTACCTATACGGATCAAGGAATCATCTCCATAAAGATGACACTTGAACCTCCAGGTGCTGGTAAGAGGGAGTACACAGACAGGAAAGTCTTAGACAGCCATGGGAAACCCACAGTGAGAGAGCACAACATGGAGACAGACCCAGCAAAGGCAACTATGAAGGAAAGATCTGACAGGTAAGAGGCAAACCAAAAGAAAATATCACAAAAACTCAGAGAAGAGAGAATGCACAGGAAGGGGGAATGTATCAAACACTGCAGAGAAATCAAGAAGGATGAGGATTTTGAAAAGACCATGAGATTCGGCAATTGAGGGATTGTTGGGAGATGTGGAAAGAATAATTCTGGTGGAACCATGAGATCAGTCTGTGTAAATTCCCACTGCTTTTATCTTTCCATGGTAAATTCCTGACCTTTTAAATGTGTGTGTGTGGACAACCCAACCCCCATTCCAGCTCGATCTAGGTCTACATGCCAGACTACGAATCTGATTAGAGAAGATAGCTTTGTTGGCCTTTAGTTAGTATTCCAATATGTGTAAGTTACTTAAGGGTGGCTCTTAGGTTCCATTTAACCAGGTCAGAATCCATGTGTGGAAGATGAAGGACTAGAAAGATGTTTCATCCAAGAGATATCTGATAACCCAGGATTCTCTTAGCATTCCTGCCTATACTCTATGAATTCTTTTCCAATGACCTATTACCTTGTTATTATGAGGTAGTAAGGTGGTACAGTGATTAGAGCATAGGACTTGAAGACAACACGATCTGAGCTCAAAGCCTGTCTTGGACAATTACTAGCTCTGTGACCCTGGGGGAGTTACTTAACCTCTCAGGATCAGTTTCCTGATCTGAAATATGGGGATAATAACAACACCAACTTCACCAGGTTGTTGTGAGAATTAAATGGCATATGCAAAGCACTTTGCAAACCTCAAAGTCCTATATAAATGCTATTTATTATAGCAACCTAAGTGAAAAAAAAAATCACAAAATAGCTCAAAAGAAAAAATTTCCCACAACAGTATCCAAATGTAAAAGAAACATACTAAATGCATGAACTGGTGGTTGAATGAGATCCACAATCAATTATGCTGGACCCTTCCAACATCAGCTCTGAATCTGGAGATACTGAAAACTTTAACAACAGTCTCTAACAGGAGAGCTAAGCTCAATCATCGATCCTAAGATCTGTCTGAGACACGTATGCATCCAGTTCTATATCTAGGTTGGTCAGTGAGAGCCAGAGAGAACACCTGGTCTATCTAAGGACACAACCATTCTTTAAATCCCAGTATTTTGGAGTCCTTGGCAACTTCTATCATAGATAAATGTCTTGTGCCTCCTAAGACCTTCCCAGGGCTTCTTCTCAATCATATCCAATTCTTTGTGACCCCATTTGGGGTTTTCTTGCCAAGATACTACAGTGGCTTGCCATTTCTTCCAGTTTATTTTTCAGATAAGAAAACTGAGGCCAACATTGTTAAGTGACTGGCCTAGTATGTGTCTGAGGCCATTTCTCTCATTTGGAGGGCAGTAACTGATTCCCTTTCAAAAGCATAGGGGAAGCATATAATCTAATGGCAACTGATGGGTAAATGTAATGATCCAGAGCTCAGGATGCCATGAAAACAAGTCAAGAAGAAATCCAGGTGTTTAGAAGGAAGATTTTGGGATGGCGGTAAAAGGGCTAGCGTCCTTATTCTAGTGGCTTTGTTAGTTATGAAGCCCACTGCCAAAAGTTAGAGTTCCATTTGTACACAGCCCTCTACTTACTCTGAAGACGGTAGACCTTGGAACAACGGCCCAAAGAACAAAATTCCCATGCATTCCATTTTCAACAGTTGATACCATTGTTTTATGGAGAAAGCTAACCCCCTCTAAGAAATGAGTTATTATTCTGGGGACCTGTCAATTTAAGATAAAATAGATATGATATGACATGATGTGATTAGTTTACTCTCCATTTCATGAGGTTTAAAACATTATTCTGAGAAGAGGTCCACAGGTGTTACCAGATTGCTAAAAGGGCCCATAACAAAAAAAGGATTTTTTGCATTAGGATGCATTAGAATTTTTCCCAAAGAGGCCTAGTAAAGTACATAGGGATGGTGGAATATGAAGAAGGCTGGTCTAATTTGAATTTTGAAGGTGGGTAAAGGAGCCAAGATCTTGGACTTCAAAACAACTACTCATTATTACTATTAATACCATTTATGTAAAGCCTTATAGTTAACAAATGGCTTTCTTCACAATCCTTCCCCATCCCTACCCCCGTATTTACCTTCTGCAGGGAATCAAATATATTAACAATTGTGCTGCTGATTAAAGTGCCTCCACAAATCAGTCACACTAAGAGTCAACCAAAGAAAGATAAGTTCAAATAGTAAATGAATTTTGCAATCTCTCTTTTCAGAAGCTACTTTAAAAAATCAGAGCTAAGTTGTTTTAGATGTTATGAGCTATCTGGTAATCTATTAGACCAATGACTCATTTCATGAAAGAAACTCTTAGACATTACCTATTTTTACACTTAGAAACTCGCTGACTTTTTTCTCCTTTCTCCTTAATAACCTAATAATAATATGATACCTAGGATCTGCTCTTTGAGTACTGTAATAGCCTTTAGCAAGAGAATCCTGGCTTGACAAAAACTGCAATCTTGGAAATTATAACAGATCATGAAGAAGAGTCTACTGAATGTAGCTTCTTTATTTTTAGATGAAAATAAGGCATTCTGGAGAAAGGAGAGTTGGAATACCAGGACAGTCTAAGTATTCATCAAAATTCATTGATGTCTAGATTCCAGTTCTGCTCTTTAGATGTATCCCCAGAGTAGAGAAGCATCACACACTAGGCTCCTATTAGCTTAATGGGCATATTCCTTTAGCAAAGACTAGTTTGCTATTTTCCGATTCTGGTGTCACTAAAGAAAAACTTTTATTTTGTAATGTGGTTACAGAATCATAGATCATGAGATAGGAGAAACCTTAGAGACTGTCTAATTCAACTGCATTTTACTGACAAGGAAAGTGAGATAATTAGTGACATACGTGCCATAATCTGAGGACCCAGGTCCTCAGATTCCAAACCCAGTTCTCTTTTCACTACACTAGATGACCTCCTTTTTGGATGAACAAGGAAAACAGGGTCCTGTGCAAATCACTAGTCCAGTTCTCAAACCAGGCATATTTCCCATTACAAATTAATAAATTAGGATTCAAGTCTATAAATTAGTCTCTCATAAATTTGATTTTGTTTTTGTTGTAGTTCAGTCATTTCAGTGACATCTGATTCTTCATGATCCCATTTGGGGTTTTCTTGCCAAGATATTGGAGTGGTTTGCCATTTCCTCCAGCTCATTTTACAGATGAGGAAACTGAGGCCAACATTGTTAAGTGACTTGCCCAGGGTCACACAGATAGTATGTGTCTGATGTCAGATTTGAACTCAGGTCTTTATGACCCTAGGCTGGCACTCTAATCATTGCACCACCTACTTGCCCATAAATTTGATTAGAAAGATCAGTTTTCTAGATTATGATCAAGCTAAGGAAAGCTAATAAAATGAGAGCCTGAAGAACCCTGACAGAGTGATCATGAGGAAATCACTATTTGATATATGACATCTGATTGGCTGGTGGTAGAGAATATACTAGATGGGATGATGAAGTAAATGTTAATCTATACTGAAGACAATTAGTAGTGGGATTTCAGAAGCAGGATAAAATTATAGGTACATTAAAAACAATTAAGCTCTACTGGGCCTCGAAGATCCTAATATAATAATATTGTCTTCTCTGTCTGCTATTATAAACCACGTTTGCCAGTGTTCATTAACAAAGAGGCAGAAAATATTTTTAAAAAACACACAATCCAAAACCTCACTGACTAATATATTACTGCCAGCTCATCATAAATGTTAACTCTAGTGTCTTTGCCTTCTCCTATTCCCTCAAAAATTCATTTAGGATTAGTAGAGATATCCAAGAGATTGCATGAAAAGTACAATTGAAAGCAGTTTCATATCAAGGAAGAACCCTGGGACTTTCCAGACAAAAGGCTGCCTGAATGGATACAGACTGCTCAGCTCTCACACGTACAGGCAAGGAAAAAAACTGAAATTTGTGCCAGATCTAATAATGATCAAGAAGTCCATTGAGAAACTACAGTAAGTAACTTATGCCACTTCAGAACCACACAAAAAAGCTAGCCAGAACCCCACAGATGATAGGAGAGAGACTACCAGTCAGAGCTGGTGCCTGTGCAGGGAAACAAGCCAGTAGCACAGTGTGATCAGAGGTCTCATAGTCATATAGCCTATACTGTCCTGTGTCCAGAAACAACAAAAGTTGGGGGTCCTCCCCACCCCAGAAAGCCTCAGGGAAGCCAGAACACCTAGCATGGGGGAACTTAGAAACTCTGAGGACAGGTAGTTCTCAGATCAAGAGAGATAAGGCTTCCAGGAACTCAGAGGACCCTAGCACTCCTTCCTGAAGTACCATAGAAAACCCTGAAGACCTAATACTCTGAACCACAAAGGCCCAGGGCCTTTAAAACTGGGAAATGGAAGGTTGAGGAAACTCAGAATGTGTAACTTTCTATATATTTCTTTGTGTTGTATGTACTGGAATCAGATGACCCTGGAGAAGAGAGTGAGGCTGATGACTCTGCACACCCCTGCCTCACTTAAATCCCATTCACATGCAAGTCAAGACATCACCCTCCTGATGTCATCGGTCTTCAAGAAGGAAGGACAAATAACAATCTGTGAGGAGGAGTAGCTGCCCCACTGGGGACCCAACTGTCCAGGTCCAGCTGGACAATGCTCCTTCCTCTCTCTCTCTCTCTCTCTCTCTCTCTCTCTCTCTCTCTCTCTCTCTCTCTCTCTCTCTCTCTCTCTCTATATATATATATATATATATATATATATATATATATACACACACACATACGTATATACACATATATACATATGTGTGTATATATACACATACATACATATATAAAAATACTTGTGCACATGATATATGCTTGTTATATATCCCCTA
Source organism: Notamacropus eugenii (assembly GCF_028372415.1). Taxonomy (NCBI): domain Eukaryota; kingdom Metazoa; phylum Chordata; class Mammalia; order Diprotodontia; family Macropodidae; genus Notamacropus; species Notamacropus eugenii. The sequence goes on from NC_092876.1 coordinate 267,479,404, forward strand.
CTGTAACTGTAGCTCTAACATCTAACAGTGCCTGACACATACAAGGTACTTAATTGCCTATTAATTGCAGACTAATTGACCATTGTTGATTCTGAGATCCTTCAAAATCCTACAGCACTTTCTCAACAAAGATTTTATTCTAGGTAGTTTGTGTTAAACGTATTTTATTGTATTAAGATTCACTAAGAATTGGCCATTGACATACATGTATGTATGTATGTGTATGTAAGATGTATGTTCGTGAGTGGAGATACACACACACACATACACACACATACAAGAACAGGTCAAAGTTCAATTCTGATGTCTTATCACACATGAAGTTTCTCAAAGATTATGCCAGCAAAATAGGAGGTTTGAAAGGTCTAACTAAACTCAGGGCCTGGACGCACGTTTGTTGTACTAGGACCAAACTAAATAACTGTGGAGAACTTAGCAAGTGATGATTTTTTTTTTTTTGTACCAAAACTCATAAGTATCTACTAAGTTGTGATGGGATTGTGATCTGTGCTGGTAGAAGGATATAATAAACATTGAGACATTAGCCAAGTTATCTAATAAGCCAAAAGACTTTAGGAGAATCCCTATATTTGCCAGGAAAAAAACCCCTTTGTGGTTAATGAGTGTAATTATACAAAGAAGATTGACAGTAATGACCAAGGCCAGGAAATCTTCTATGGATTCTGCCTTTACTGTACTTGTGTTAAGCCCACTTCTGGTTCTGTACAAACTATCCAGGAATGAAATGCCTCATTGATTTACTACACCCTGAACTGTGCCCATAGCCCCATCCGATGGAATGTAAGGTTGTTACCCAGCCCATAGCATAATTTTAGTTTGTACAGAGTAGGCTTTTACTAAATGGCTGTTAAACTGAATTGAATGAGAGGCGTATAAACTGCACGTAGAGTAGCCACAGACTTAGTAAGCCAACAGGATGCCCTCACTCTCCTTCCCAATTTGACCACAGTCCATCACTTAAAATGGAGCACTGATCAGTCTCACCACAAAATTTCTCAATGAAAGAAACATTCCACATTGTTAGCTTTAAAGAGATCTTTAAAGACCTGGTTCTTCCACTAATTCCCTGTATGCTCTTAAGCAAATCATTTCTCCTCTCTGACCCTCCATTTTCTCATCTTTAAAATGAAGGGTTCAGACAACTTTCTTCCAGTTTTACAATCCGTTTAAGACACCAGAAAGAAGTGAGTCACTTTAAAATTCCAAAAGAAGGCACAATAATGTTAATTCACTTGAAGAGAGCTAAAATTCAAATTCAACTGTAGCTCCGGTTAAACTCATGACTGAAATTCAGGTACCAAGACATCAAGAAATCCATAACTGGAAAAGCTCTATTTCTGATTTATAGGTTGAAATTGACATAGTAGGAAAAAGATCTCTCATTATACTTAACAAAATATTCTCTCAAGCTAGAGAAATGAGAGATGGCAATAGACTTTTTTTGTTAGTGGATTAAAGCAATGAGGTATCATAGTTAAGGGAAAATAACAATATTTAAAAGTATAAGTAGGAAATTTGCAGTCAATAAAAACTTACCTTTCCTTTCTTATATAAATTCTGGTTCTGACAACTCAGAACTCTATAGTGCTAGAAGTCAACCAGGTGTAATTAATTGTACATATTGATTAGTAATTTTGTAGGAGTAGTTGGCCTTTGACCAATTAATTTACACTACTCCCCACCTTGATATAATTATAGAAAGCAAAAGGAGACGGGAGAAAATCTATTAGTCCCAACCAGCTACCCAACAACCCCCTACAACCTTTATTGAGTTCCTTTTATTTATGGCAGAATATTATAAAATCAAATGACTTTGTCATATTTCTTATATATCTTGGAATAGAGATCACATCAGTAATAGGCATGATTTTACTGCTCTATCTGTCTCATCCCTATCTCCCTCCCTGCAAAGACTTCAGGATTAGCAAAATTTAGGAAGTCCTTTGAATCTCTCAAAATGCCTAGTCTAGTGAATCACATAAATTTAGCTTAGCTTTTGTGTAACAGGGACTGGCACACATGCAGAAAGCCTGCAAGACGGTTGCTTGCCACATAGAAGGGACTAGGAAGCCTGCTTTCTGGAGAGATGGGATAACGTGTCTTGGAGAGACTTAAATATGCTTAGACATTCTGTAATTAGATATTCTGTAGCTAGTTCTGGTCCTCTAACCATAACTTATTGATTAGCTTTGTAACTAAAACTGAGGACACCTTCAAAAAAATTACCAACAACCAAAGTCCTGAATCTTGATAGATATCTCTTTAACTCCTTCCTTTGGTCACAGTGTCCAATGAAAGACAATGCTATAAAGGGAAATACCTTGGGCCTTCTCCTCTCCAAAGCCATATCCCCTTGTCTGGGATCTTTTCCTACCTGGAACCTTTTTCTTTCATTTTTTGTGAAGGGAGAGCAGCATCCAACTATACTTGCGTCCAGGTTTTGCAAGTCAGCTCAGCATCAATGCCCCGAGGAACAAGAACTGACCTGGAGTAATTCTGGGGAATCAATTCAGCAGTAGCTGAGACAAAGACTCATCGAGAAGCAATGTCTCATTTGGACATGAATTTGGCAGGATCAATGCTATGTAGGAAGTTAATTAAGAATGACCCCACTCTCTCCAGACACCAAGGTACTCCCAAGGCATTGATTGGAGGGAATGTTTATGTTTGTCCTTACTTGAAAACAAACTTCCTTTTGTAAAAGTTAATTGATGTTGATTGATTAAATGGAACTAAAGTACTAACTACTGGTACCTACCAATGAGAGAACACCCCCAAACCTTTCAGGGTACCCCCTAAACCCTAAAGGTAAGATGTAGCTAACATGGCTCTGGGGGGGTCAGAACATGCTTGCTACCCTTACGCTTGAGGAGCTAATGATTTAGCTGGGCAGAAAGAAAATCACAAATGAAAAACAGGGAAAGATTTCTTGGGCAAAAATAACACAAAGTTCACATACTGTTTCCTTGCCATCTTCTGGTTTGTGTTTGTGTAAGCTGCCCCTTTCCTGAGACAAACTCTACTTCATCACTGCTTTCAGAATCATCTCAAGCAGCACCTCTACCACAAAGTCCTGAGTTCTACCCCACCCCCCTATGCCCAGCTGAAAGCATTCTCTCCACCTTCATCTGTTCTAAATATTTGGATTTCTTTTTCGTTCCCATCACACTTAACTTTGTATGATAAATTTACCGGCTTAGGTTAAACGTATCAGATAGAATGAAAATTTCTTGAAGGCATAGACTGTGGGTTTTTTTTTAATTGTATTCATAGTATCTGTCAGTGCTTTGCACATAGTAGAAGCTTAATAAATGTTTGTTGAATTGAATTACAGAATCCAATATATATATATGTATATATGTACATATATATATATTTTTCCTTTAAGTAAATGTTTCTAACTTAATTCTAACATTCTTTGCCTACAGAGATACTTATCATGTCTGGGCTCTCAAGGGAGGCAGCAATTTTACTTAGCCTTATCTCTTTTTATCTTTGTAGAAAGCCAACCTAATACTGAAATAATAATCCCGGATTTACATTTTAAATAGCTGTAAAAATCAATCTACTTCATCTCTGCTAAAACCTGGAATGCTACTGGAGACAAACACAGAGGGGTGGAAGAAAAATATAATTTAGCTTATCCCTTGTTCTAAAAGTGGGGACCTCTGTTTATGGAGCAGGGCTCATCTGACGAGCATCTGTTTAGGTATCTAAACAATTAAGGAAAGATTATCAGTTTTATGTTTCTTGGCTCTTATCTAACCTACAGACTTTCTCCCTGGGATGAACGGGGAGAAAAGAGAAAATTATTTGAGCCTTACAAATAACAGAAATAAGTAGGGCATCATTTTATCCATATGCAAAAATTCCCAATCTGGAAACTCCTTATGTAGTTGCAACTTGTCAGTAACTTATAGTTTCAAAGACTTTGGTTATAGATGTGGACCAGAAAGGCAAGAGGGAAAGGACTCAGCAGATACTCTGAGGTAAAGAAATATAGGATCATAGATTCAGAGCTAGCAAGGAACTTGTACATCATTTTGTCCAAATTCCTCATTTTACTGATGAAGAAAGTGGAGCCAAAAGATGAATCATCTTGAAAAGAAGTATTTTTCAAAGGAATACTGAGGATAAAAAGGCAAATTATGGTGACTAAAGGCAAATTATGGTGCCTGTGCCAGCTGACCCAGATTAGAAATAGGAAATTAAAATTTTCAAGTCAAATACTTCAGTGTTTGCTTCATCAAGGCTGATGATTAGCTTAATGAGATTTTACAGGCTCAGTTGAACACAGAAAACATCTGCTTATAGAAAAGAAAGCAAGTCTGTTTATATTATAATCTGATGTCTTGAGTACAAGGATGTCTACTCTTTGCTGTAATAGAGACTGATGGAAAGGGTGGCGATGGGCACACTCAGTTCCCAAAATACTTATTTGCTTCCAAATTATTGAGCTCAGTGCCATAATTCTGTGGTGTGGTATCTAATATGCAAACCTATGTGATAGCTATGGACAACCAAGAAAATAAGGCTCTATCAGAAAGAAGTTAATACAATAATACTGCTCTATAGTAGGTGCGAAAGTTTTGGCTATTTATAGACACATCTCTAGGTGAAAGCATAGGATCTAGAATTAAAAATACACCTACAGGATCATTTTGTCCAATTCCTTCATTTTAAAAATTAGGAAAAACTTTAGGAGGTTAAGTGACTTCCCTAAGTCACCTATCTATTGCTAGCAGAACCTGGATTTGAACCCAGACACCGAGATTCCAAAGCCAGAACATGCTTTCCATTGATATGTTCTGCCTTTAGTCCCAAGGTAAAGGAGCTACAATTTGTTTATTCTACTGTAAAACAGAGTATTAGGCAGATGCTCACATGGACACTAACTTAGGTTAAAAATTGATTAGGAAGAAATATAACAACAACATAGATTTGCAAGTTTCTTGAGGGGAGGGACTGTTTTTCTTCTGTCTTAGTATTCCCCAGTACCTAGGACAGCGTTTGGCACATTATTGGGTTCTAACCATGTCAGTCATGTCTAACTCTTTGTGAACTCATTTGGAATTTTCTTGCCAAAGATTCTCAAGTGGTTTGCCATTTCATTCTCTAGTTCATTTTCCAGATGAGGAAACCAAGGCAAACAGGGTTAAGAGACTTGCCCAGGGTCACACAGCTAACAAGTATCTAAGACCAGATTTGAACTCAGGAAGATGAGTCTCCTGACTCCAGGCCCATAACTCTATCTGCTGAGCCACCTAACTGCCTAGCCTAAGCTTGGCACAAAGCCAAAGTCTAATAAAGTCTGTCAATTAATTGATTTCTGGAACTCTGCAAAAACAGTAACTGGAGGGAAGGGGGAGGAAGGATTTGAACTAAGCCTTAAAGGGAAGCCTTAAGGATTCCAGGAGCTAAAGGTGAAGTGAGGACACATTCAAGACACAGAACTCCCATGCAGGACTTAGAAAGGGATATGCTCCACATGTGCAGGTTGCATTATGTTGCCAACAGTGAATTACCTGGGCCAGTAGTGGAAGGGACATTATCAAGAATATGGATGACTGGGAAAAGAGGTAGGCTGGCCACTTAGCAAAAATGAGAGGCAAACGATGTCAAGAGTGAATACTGCAATGACACCCCAAGATAGTAAAAGAGTCAAAGAAAGAACTTCAGGTCACTGGGAAGATACTCTCTGGAGAATTTATTGTTAAACATGGAAAAAAGTACCATGGGTTGAGACGGCTTGAGGGGAGAAATTATAATTTGTATCAGTGGCAACCTATGAATTCGCAGAAGAATACATCCAAGTGCCAAAGCAAAGAAAACGTGGTTTTAAACAGCACACATTTGGGTTCAAAGAAACTTTAACTTGGGAAATCCCCTTGGGAACTCCTTAGGAACAACACCCACAGGCTTTAATCTAAAGGTGCCCAAAGCACCCACCAGGCACTCTGATAGAATGAAGTTTAAAAAATCTAGAAATATATTTCTAGCATTCAGGACCCAAACAATATTTCTACAAGGGTATTGCTGTGATCATGCAGGCAAAAATTAGACCCTTTTTTAGAGAAATTCAGTACTTAGTAAGTGCTGCTGAGTCACCACTCAGAAACTATGGGGGGGGGGGTGGGTGGGTGGTTAGGAAATCTTGCATAATGTCTTCTCAATTACATCCCTACCAAAAACATACTGAATCCTTAATAACTAGAATGCTGTGGATTTTTTTTTCTTTAATGAACCTTCCTAAATGAAAGAGTTGGAGAGTTCACATGAGGAGAGTATTTAAATGGGTTCCACAAGGACTGAATTTATTCTTTACTCCTGCCTGAAGCCAAACTATCCCATTGTATCAAACTGACAGCCCGTTAGGGGGTATCTGAACTCTTCTCTAAAGACAAGTCCTAAAAAGTTATCCAGGTTAAGCTGGCAAAATTTCTTGTCTGCATTTTCTCTCCCAAGAAAGAGATGTAAAATGTTTTCTAATGTGGAATAATAAATGTGTCAATGAAACCTATTTACATAGTGGAGAGATAGTTGTCAAAGCATCATAAACAAAAATCACAATTCCTTGGCAGGGTAATAATAGTTAGGGTCCATACCCATAGCTAATGAATATCATATCCTATCTTTTACTTAAAATAACATATCCAATTATGCTGAATAAAATGTACTTTCCAAAAGATTATTATTTTAAGTAATGCTTCTAGAAGTAGTATTGTGGCAAGTAGAAGGAGCACTGGATTGGAAAGTTAGGAGCCGGGCTTCTAGTTTGAATTCTCTTCCAATGACTAGTTACATGGTCCTAGGCAAGTCATTTAAGAGAGTTGGGATTAGATCTCATAGATTCTGGAGTTCCCTACAACAACGAAAACTATAACTTTTCATGACTGTCCATCTTGTGTGACTCTTGTCTACATTTTCCCAAAGTTTTTCCAGAAGCAAACCCAATGTGAACACATAGATTAAAAAAAAAATTCAAGGTAATTTGGGAGTGAGGGAGGAGGTCAAGAAATGCTTTATAAAACAGAAGGGATTCAAGTGAGGGAATGCATTCTAAATACGGAGAAAAGCCTATACAAAGGTAAGGATTAATCAATCAAAGTTTTATCAAGTATTTAGTAGTACTGTTCTATACATTGGGGATACAAAGACAAAAAAATGAAACAGTTCCTGACTTCAAGGACCTTACATTCTAATAGAGAACACATCATGGACATATAGTCTATATAAAAGACATACTAAACAAGATGGAAAGTTGCATGTGAGAAACAGCAAGAAAGTCAGCTTGGCTGGACTAAAGAAAGTGTAAAGAGAAATAGAACAAATGCGCTTAAAAATAAGTTGGAGTCAGGTTTCTACAAAATAGAATTCACATATCATCCTAGAGGTAGTTGGGAGTCACTGGAGTTTGTTGAGCAGGGGAGTAGCATGGTCAGATCTGTGATTTAGGAAAATCTTTTTGGAAGTAATGAGGAGGCATTGATGAAAGTGAGAGTCTTGAGGCAAGGAGATCAATTAGTGAGTAGGGCAGAAGGGCATGTATGTGAGGGAGTCCAAGTAATATTGAGAAGTGTTTGAATATTTGTGAGGGACAGTGAAAAGTCAAGAAGGACGCTCAAGTTCCAGGCACTATGATCAAAAGGGACAAGGAATGATGATGCTTTAGTGAATGGGGGGAAAGATACTTTTGATTGTCACAGGAAGTAAATCCCACACATTAGGTCTGGGTCCTCCCTAAGTCTTTTTTCTTGGAGAAAAGCTTTTTAGAAACTAAGTAAAGTACCACTGATCTCTGTACCAGTTTGTTCTATGATGAAAGGCAGGAGGAAAGATCCTCAGCTGTGTTCCACACACATATATTACAAGGCAGCATTACACCAACTAAGAAGATGGACCATTAGCCAGGGTAATCTGTCCAAGGTTTAGGGGTTAAGATAAGCCAGGGGTGATGTCGGCCATGATACACACCTCTTGGTATATTACAGGAAAGAATTCCTGCTTTTTGGTGTGGCCCAATCCAGATTTGTGCTAATATATGGTCAATACTAAGGTGGCCTGTGCAGGGACAGTATGAACTTTTTAGCCCTGTCTTAGATCTGAGGGGCAATCCTGGGTTGTTCATGTCTGAACTTTTGAAGAACTGTGTCTTCCCACCAGCACGCAAGTGAGTGTGAAAGAGAAAGAAAAATGGGAAGATACTTTACATTAGGCTTAGAAAAATTCAGAAATGAAAAAGTAGGGAACCAGTTAATTGTGAGGGTTTTTTGTTGTTTAAAAAAAAAATCAGGATGTCCCTCCTGGGTAGAAAGTTGTCATGGTGATTAATAATTATAACTAGCTCTGCAATCTTTCTGATGAACAAGTTACCCAAGAGGGCTTTTCTCCCTCTTTAAACAACATATGTAATTTAAGATCTTGAATTTTCCTCCAAGAAAAGTTTTTTTTTCTCAAGATGTTAACAACAGTTTTATAAAATATGGCAGTGGGAAAGTTCTGGTTGTCACAATGGTAGCATTCTCTTAAAATTGAATAACTTACACAAGTTACAAACCAGTGCCAACAGAACCAATTTTTTTAGCTTAGAGTTTTTATTTTCAAGTAAAAAGGTTTTTTTTTAAATAATCTCCCCTTCCCCCAAATCCTTCAAAACCTTATCTACATGGTCCAGCAAAACTAATTCCCACATTAGTCATCCAAAAGTGTATTACTCTCTTTGCATTTTAAATTTATCACATGTCAGGAGGTGAGTGGAATGTTGGATATTAATTCTTTTGGACTTGTGATTTATCGTTGCATTGATCAGAATTCCAAAGTCTTGCCAAGATGTTTTTCTCTGTAATATTGTCATCATGGCATAAAGTATTCTCCTTCTACTGCTAGCTTAACTCTGTATCAGCTCACAGAAGTCTTCCTTGTTCCGTCAGAATTTTTGTTTTATCATTGCTTAGGGCACAATCATGTTCCATTACATTGACATAACACAAATTTGTTAGCCATTCTCCAAGAGAAAGACACTCACTAAGTTTCCAATTCTGGGCTATCATTAAAAAAAAAAAAAGCTGCTATAAATTTTGTTGTAGGTATAGATCTTTTTTTTTTTAATTTCTTTGATTTCTTTCAGGGTATAGACCTAGTTGTGGTTTAGCTGAATATAATATGTTTTGTAAATTTCTGGATGTATTTCCAAATTGCTTTCCTAAATGGCTGAACCCATTCATAACTCCAATGACATTGCATTGGTGTACCTATTTTCCCACAGTCTCACCAGCATTTGTCATTTTCCTTTTTTTATCATCTTTGCCAGTCTGAGATATAGGGGGAACCTAAGAGTTGCTTTAATTTGCATTTCTCTAATTATTAGTGATTTAGATAATTTTTCATATGATTGTTGATAGCACAGAGTTCTTCATTTGAAAATTTCTTATTCATATTCTTTGATCATTTATCTCTTAGGGAATAGTTTCGAATTTTATAAAGTTGAATCAGTTTCTTGTATATTATGGAAATGAGATCTTTATCAGAGAAACTTATTGCAAGGATTTTTTTCCCACTTACCTATCTCCCTTCTAATTATGCTTGTGCAAAACATTCTTAATATTACATAATCATAATTGTACATTTTATCTCCTGTGATTCTTGTTTTGGGTATACTTTGATCGTAAACTCTTCCCCTATCCATATAATCTATAGGTAATTTCTTCCTTGTCCCTCCAATCTGTTGATAGTATAATCTTTTATATCTAGGTCATGTATCTATTTGGAGCTTACTTTGGTATATGGTGCAAGGTGTTGGTTTAAATAGAATTTCTGCCAGACTATTGTTTAGATTTCCTAGGGGGGTCCTTGTCAAATAGTGAGTCTTTCATCCAGTTACAAGGGTCTTTGGGCATGTTAAGCATTATACTCCTTTTTTAAGCCATTAATAAATCATTTTGATAATTAATACTTTGTAGCATGTTTTCAGATCTGATACCTTTAGACTCTCTTCCTTCCCTCTTTTTCATTATTACCCTGGAGATTATTGACCTTTTGTTTCTCTATGAGAATTGAATTTTTTTTCTAGGTTAATTAATGTTCTTTTGGGGGTCTGATTTGTATGGTACTGAAAAATAAATTAATTTAGGTAGTATTGCCATTTTTTATATTGGCTTGACCTACCTGTATGCAATGAAGTATTTCTCTAATTATTTAGATCTGTACTTACCTGCAAAGAGTTTGTTACAGGTAGATGCATATAGTCTTTGGGTAAATCTTGGTATATACATTCCCAAATATTTGACAGTATCTGTATTTTGAGTGAAATTTCTTTCTCTAGTTCATTTGGTTAGGTTTTGTTGGTTACAACCAATTTGTCAAGTAATAGAGCTCTCTTCTTAATCTCACTTTATCTAAAAGAGCTCCTTTTTTTTTTTTTGTTTCTCTGCCATCAGGATCATTTTAGCTATGAAATTCGGCTCATATTACTAATTAGAACTGAGGTATTACAAGACCAATTTTTTTCCATTCACTCCCATCTTCACTGACCAGGGAAAAGATCAATAAAAAATATAAGGATGATATGCTAGCAGAAGAAAAGCTTCCTTCTCATCAAACATAAAAAATATAGCCCCTTGCCACCACATACTAAACTTCCCAACTGTTGTGAAAATAAGGGCCCCCAAACCAAACAGTTAACATCCACAAATAGCTTTAAGGTTTGTGAGGCACTTTAAATATATTTTCTTATTTGATTCTCACAATAATCCTACCATGAGGTAGGTATGATTATTATCAATCCCATTTTATAGATGAAGAAACTGAGGCTTCTTGAAAGGTTAAATGATTTTCCCCAAAGTCACACAGTTAGTAAGTGTCTGAGTCATAATTTGAATAGAGATTGTTTTTACTCCTAATAAGGCATTCTATCCACATGAACAACTAGCAGCCTAAAGAGCAATAAATTCTGCCTTTTCCTTAAGATTGGGATTCTTAATCTTTCTTGTATCATAGCCTGGGGAAGCTTATGGACTCCTTTTCAGAATAATGCTTTTAAATAAAGAGAATTACAAAGGAAACCAATCATATTGAAAATAATTATTGAAAAATGTTTTTAAGTTCACAGACCTCAGATTAAGAACCCCTACCTTAGGATGAGGCAAAGACTTCTTTAGGATTTCAATGTGGATAGTATATGTGTTTTTGTCCTACACTGGGCTTTTTGCTATTACTTAACATATATTTTATGCACTAATACTAAGCATGTTCCTACATACAGAGGGGGTCCTTGATGGACTGGCCATGCATAGCTCTTCCTTCCTTTTTTCTATCTGGGAGGGAGGGAAAGGTTTCCTATATATGGACAGGGGTTTACATGTGTGGGAGATGATGAATAAAGTTTCCTTCCCACCAAGGCTCAGAAGGCTTTGCTCTGGCTCAATGAAATGGATAGGCAGGAAGTTTCCACCCCTTGCCTTCCCATCAGTTATCTGATAGAGTAATAATCGCCATGAAGAATAATACAGACATGAGCCAGAAAACAGCACAGAGACAGTAAAACCTGGAGTTAATTCGAAGAGCAATAGTTTACAGATGTCATAGAAATTGACAGAGAAAGAAGGTGATCCCAGGACCCTCCAGGAAAGTTCAGCTAGCTCCAGGCAGAGGCCAAGGCTATCCTTTCATCAACAGAGTTGTGAGTTTGGATGAGCTTGAGTCCCAAACCACTATGGATGGGGTGGGGGAGGAGGGCAAAGCAAAGGGATATTATACTTATCTGTAAATGTTGCCAACACTACATTCATTACTTTAACTTCCATCTCTGTCCTGATTCAACTTTGCTGGGTTTTGTTTCTCTTTTTGACGCAGCATGAACAACTAGAAAATGTAGGCTTAGACTGTGGGAGGGGTGCGCATCTTTGAACTTTTTACCTTTCCACCCTATCCTCAAGATGATTTAGGAGAATTACTGGCAGACCTCCAGGGCATAAATTATTTAGGAAATTTTAAAGTAAGTTCTAGTCAAAGGAGAGAAAACCTCAATAAAGAAAAAGCCCTGATCTGCCAAGGCAGTCAGTCAACAATCATTAATTCATTTATTTAATCTTTTATTGAATGCTTACTACATGCACTGTCCTAAGTGGAGGACACACAAAGAAAATAAAAAACATAGCTCCTAATCTCAAAGAAGAGACAACTAGGTGACAGTGGATAGAGCAATGGGCTTGGAATCAGGAAAACTCATCTTCCTGAGTTTAAATCTGTCCTCAGACATTTACTATATGTATGATCCTGGGCAAGTCACTTAACCCTGTTCGCCTCACTTACTCATCTGTAAAATGAGCTGCAGAAAGAAATGGCAAGCCACTCCAGTATCTTTTTAAGAAAACCCCAGATGAGGTCACAAAGGGTCAGACATGCTTGAAAAATAACTCAAAAGCTTTCTAAGAGCTCACATTTTTATAGGGGAGAAAATACGTAAATAGCAATATAAACAGAAAATTCATAAATATACCTACATGGCTACATATGTGTGTACACATGGTAGAAATGGAAGGTAGTTCCATAAAGAGGGCACTAGCAGCTGGAGAATGGGAATAGCTTATTACAAAAGGCAGGCTTTAAGCAGAGTCTTGAAAGAATCCAGGGAAGCTAGGAGGCAGAGAGGAGGATGAGAAGTCCAGTCATGGAGGGTAGCTATCACAAAGGCACAAACTGAGAAGATGGGAGAGTTATAGGCTTATGCATAAGCAAATTGACCAATGTAGCTGGCTCATAGAGTGAGTGGAAGGGCATAAGGTATAAAAAGCCCTGAAAAGTAAGAAGAGATCAGGTTATAAAGGGCTATATATATGTCAAACAGAGAATTTATATTTGATCCTAGGGGTAAGAACTGAGTTTAAATCCTTCTGACACTTAGTGACAGTTTTGCCATGGGTACATCACTTATTCAACCTCAATTTTCTCATTTGTAAAATGGGAATTAAAAATAGCACCTACCAGCTGTATCCCAAAGAGATCATGCAAATGGGAAAAGAACCTGCATGTACAAAAATATTTATAGCAGCTCTCTTTGTGGTGGCAAAGAACTGGAAATTGAGGGGATGCCCATCCACTGGCGGATGGCTGAACAAGTTGTGGTATATGAATGTAATGGAATACTATTGTGCTATAAGAAATGATGAGCAGGCAGGCTTCAGAAAATTCTGGAAAGACTTATATGAACTGATGCTGAATGAGGGGAGCAGAATCAGGAGAATACTGTACAGTTACAGCCATGTTGTGAGATAGAACTTTGATAGAACTGGCTCTTCTCGGCAATGCAAGGTTCTAAGACAGCTCCAAAAAGCTCATGATGGAAAATTCTACCCACATCCAGAGAAAGAATTACAGAGTCTGAATGCAGATCAAAGGATACTATTTGCTCTCTCTCTTTTTTTGTTTTGTTTCTTCTTCTTCTTGTTCATTCCGCTGGTTATAATTCTTCTTTGCACATGGCTAATGTGAAAATATGTTTAATGTGAATGTTTATGTGGAGCCTATATCAGATTGAACGCTGCCTTGAGGAGGATGAGAGGGGGAGAAAATTCAGAACTAAAAAGTTTGTGGAACTGAATGCTGTAAACTAAAAATATATAAAAATTTTTAAAAGATATTCAACAAAAAGAAAAAAATAGCACTTACCTCACTGGGTTGTTGTGAGGATCAACGAAATAACATAAGTATAACTTATGCAAATCTTAGAGCACCACATATATTCTAACTTATTTTAACAGGAAATCATTGTAATTTATTGAGAAGGGAGTGATATGATTAGCCCGATGCTTTGGGAAAATCACTTTGCCAGCTGAGTGAAAAATTGACTAGAATGAGGAGATACTTAAGACGGGGGTCGATTAGGAAGCTATTAAAATAGTGTAGGAGAGAGAGCTTGAACCAGAAGGGTGACTGTGTGTGATCTGAGAGAGGGGGACATGTAAGAGATATTGTAGAGGTAGAAATGACAAGATTTGACAATGGGTGAATGTGAGTGAGGAGTTGAAGACATTATTTGAGGTTGCAAGCATGGGTGATTGGGAAGATAGTGGTGTTTTGGGTTCAAATCCTGATTTTGCCAGTCATTAGCTATGTGAATTTGGGTAAGTCCATAGAATTCAGAGATATCAGAAACCACCAAGTTTGATTTCACATCAGATGAGGAAATTGATCCCTAAAAGGAATAAATGACTTGGGTCAAAACAGATGGGTAGTAGATGGCAGAGGTGGGACTCAAACCCAAATATAATGCTCTTGTACCAAACCATGATTTCTTTCACAACCTTTCTTAGCCTCAGTTTTCTTATCAGTAACAGAAAAATTACCTGCCCTGCCTAACAGATAGGATTGTTGTAAAGTTTAAATAATGTGATGTCTATGAGGGCACTTTACAAATGGAAAAACACTATATAAACTTGATATGATTAATAAGTAAAATCTTCCACTGATGTATTATGGCCTGGGTGCTTACGAGAAAGGGAACTGGTGCCAGCCTTCCAAAATGTTCAATGAAGAGATTTTAGGATGGGTCTTTGAGTCAAAGTATGGCATGGACCTTTCATGCCAAGGTTATCTCATACATGAAAAAGTAACAATATTATTACCTTGAAAATTCCTAAGACTCTGAACTTTACATCTCTAGCTGAGTACAATTACAAGGATTTCCCCACTTGTAAACTGGCTGAATAATCTCTGACATCTTCAGCTGGCATTATGTCAGAGCAAAGGGAAGAAAAACAGTTCTTGAAGAATGGGGTGTCTCACACTACTTGGTTGCCCTGAAAGGATAATTAAGGAATGATGCTAACCAGACAGAAGAAGCCTTGATTAGGCCTTCAATTTTGCATTTAAAATGTCTATTGAAAAGACATCTCTGTGGCTAACTTAGTGGCAACATGAGCTAATGCATCACTCTATATAGCACAGGGCACAGATTCTAAATGGCATTCCCATGGCCTGGGCAAAGGTCCAATAAGGGACAACATATCCCGTTACAGCTTGGCATCTGCTCCTGGCCACAAGAACAAAATGATTAATTTCCTTTCATGTGATAAAGAAACTCCA
This sequence comes from Notamacropus eugenii, assembly GCF_028372415.1. NCBI lineage: Eukaryota > Metazoa > Chordata > Mammalia > Diprotodontia > Macropodidae > Notamacropus > Notamacropus eugenii. The sequence continues at coordinate 267,494,506 of NC_092876.1, forward strand.
ACTTGCCCTCCCTGAATTCCAGAAAACGGATTCTGTAAATGAGCAGACTGGGTCAAAGAAGCAGACTTTCCACTTCTGGGGCTGAACTCATAGCATTAGCTGAATGAACTTTAAGATGAAGGTTTTATATTTTAACAGGGAAGAAAACAACCTTACGTGCAGAATGTAAAAGCATTGGCTGCTTTCAGCCTTCCTTCTCCCATTCCCACCAAAGAATCTCAGTTTTGTTTCCTAATTTGTAAAGCATAAATCTCTGGCCCAAGTATTTTCTCAATTCTTCATAGTAAGTCATTTGCTCCAGGCATCAGTGTCTATGACTAGGGAGGTGACAGATTTGATCAGACCACATCTGGAATATTTTGTTCAGATTTGGGCACCATATTTTAGGAAGGAAAATCATAAGCTCCAGCCAGAGAAGAGCCTTGAGGACATGTCATCTGAGGCTCAGGTGAAAGGACTGGGGATGGGCAGCACGGAAGATACTTGGTAGGCTTAATAAAAGTTTATTGATTGGTCAATTGATGCCAAATAGCTGCCTTCTAGTACTTTAAGAACTATCACATGCAAAAGGAATTCAACTTGTACTTCTCAGTCCCAAAAGCCAGAACCAGTAGCAATGGGTAGAAGTTATCAGTAAGATTAAACTAGGCTCAAGATGAGGGGAATTTTCCTAACAGAGCTGCCCAGAGTAGCATAGGAGACTTTTTGTAAGGTATGATCAAGGATGGATTTTTTTCCCCACAAATGGGCTAGACCAAATGGCCAACGAGGTCCCACTGAATTCAGATACTATATGAATCTCTAGTTTAGGTTAAAAAAAACTCTTTTAAATTTAGAAAGTCTGGGAAAAGCCTCCGTTTTTTAGCTTGTATTTTAAGTCTTACAGGAATGTCAAAATATAAAGTGTCAAGGCTGGAAAGGACATTACTGATCACCCAACCCCCCCATTTACAGATGGGGAAAATGAGGTGGAATGATTTGCCCCACAGTCAACATAGTAAAAGAATTAGAACTGGAAGCCAGTCTTCCTGCCTCCTAGTCTGCTGTTCTCACTAGACCCCATATTCACCAGAGAATTCAAAGTAATGTATGGAAGTCATCTGAACATATCTCCCATGACCACAGTTAAATCCTCCCAGACAGATGAGTCACTATCTTCTTTGCTTGTTTTTTAAACTTTATAGAGAAGATTTCTCATCCTTCCTCATCAGACCATTACAACATTTAACAGTCTTCACTAATCAGAATTTTGCCTTACATCTAATCAAATCCTTCATGCTACAGTTTAATCCAATTTCTTCTTCTTCAATGATGAAAACATCTGGTCACCATCATCTGTAAGAAAAGCCCTTAAAAATTCCATAGCCTGGCGTACAAGTGCTTAATAAACACTTGTTGACTTAACTAGATCAATAACAACAATTCTTATGTTTTTGTAACACTTCAAGGTTTACAAATTGATTCCCTCACAACGACTCCTCTTTAGTGGGACCATTTTACAGATGAGAAAACTGAGATTCAAAGGTAATGACACGATTTACTCATTAGTTACATAGTGATTCAAATCTGTCCAAACTAGATTGAATCCTGACGAAGTCCTGTGTTCTTTCAACTCCCTTACAAGAACTAATCTGAAATTTGGGCACTAAACTAGGTCCCAGAAAATCATCGTCTGTCCCTTCCCAAAAGTAGTCACTATAAATGATGCCTGAAAAGATATCGTAAAGGACATATAATGGGAAGGTATTAGCTCTTAGAATCCCTCATTTCCTTCAAATGTCAATTCAAGTACCATCTTCTATATGAAGCTTTTCATTTTTTTTTTTTGTAGTTTCAATGACATTAAGTTTTATTTTTAGTAACTTCTTTTTTTTTAAACATTAACCATCTGATACACAAATAATATTTATGTTGCTAACTTCACAAGCTCTTGACCTAACTGTCTCCACAGTATTACTAAGAATTAAAGGACCCTAACTTAATGTTGTTGGTCTAAAGTCCTATGTCTAATAGCTTAATTTTAGACTTAACCTCAGATGTTCCCCTACCAATAATCTATAATTGAATAGATCTGGTTATATGAAGCTTTTCTTAATTTCCTCGGCTTCTAGAGACCTTGCTCCCCAAACAGTACCGTACTCATTGTGTGTCTATTACAAACATATGTAGTGTTATACATTCTATCTCCCCCTTAGAATCTAAGTTCCTTGAGGGCAGACAGGGACAGCATCATTTTTGTCTTTATATTCCTAGTTTTAATCACTGTGTCTGGTACATGTTACTGAGTCATTTTCAGTTGTGTCTCATTCTTCAGGACCTCATTTGGGGTTTTCTTCACAGAGATACTAGAGTGGTTTACCATCTCCTTCACCCCTCATTTTCAGAAGAGGAAACTGAGACAAACAAGGTTAAGTAACTTGCCCAGGGTCCCACAGCTAGTATGTGTCTGAGGCCAGATTTGAACTCAGGAAGATGAGTCTTCCTAACTTGAGGCCCAGCACTATTCACAAATGCCTGGCACATAGTAGGCACTTAATAAATTCTTGTTTGGTTGGGTCTCTGCCTTCCATGACACAAAGGAACAACATTCTTGGCACCCTCCTGGAGCAAGAAGTGAGATGGGGAATATGAGACTAGAATGAAATTATTAACCCTTGAACTATTGTCACCTTAATGAGTTTAGAAATTGTGTTTATTCCCCAAGACCTCCCTCTGATTTCTCTAATATTTCTGGAAAATATTAAAGTTGTCCAAAAGATGCAACATCCCTTTTAAGAGTTCTAATATAATTCCCTAGATGGTTGAGGGAAACATGTATATCCAAAAGTGAACTGCAGTGAAACTAGAGTCCACCACTGGTAAAATGCCTAACTTTTGATGGTCTACAGCTGTATGTCGTTGTCCCAACCAGAAATAAAAGCCATTCTAAGGGCAGTGTGATTTTTCTGCAAGTGTGTCATTATTGGAAAGACTTTAAGCTCTCTTCTCCCCACCCTTCCCTCTACTTCCATCATCAGTAGAATAAAGTCACATTCTCTAGTATTTGCCCAGGGTTGGGGCCACCACAAGGCAGATCTGGCCAATTCCCATGCTGTGTGTCAAGACACTGGGCTGCCTGCCCTTCACATCCTGCCAATTGTCCTCTGGAGTAGCCCACTCCTAGCGTTGTCTATGCTGAAAGCGCCAAAGAACCAGTCAGTGTTGTTTTATCTGTTTTCAGTGCTAGCCAAGGAAAGTCTTTCCCCCCAAACTTTTAATGAAGAAATCTAAAACCAAGTTGAAATGTGGCTATGGCTTCAATAATGATTACAATAAGAATACGCATCACATACAGGATTGCCATTTGTAAAAACACTTCCCACACATGGGCTCATTTAATTCTAATTTAATTTAATTTAATTAATTCTAATTTAATTCTAATACCTGTGTGACTGTGGGCAGGTCATTTAGGATCAGAGGATCACCAATAGAGTAGAGGAAGAGATTTCGGAGCCTCCCTGGTCCAATCTCCTCCATTTTACAGATGAAGAACTAACACTCAGATACATTAACTTTCAAAATCAACTAGGTAAGCAGTGTCCAAGGTAAAATCTGAATCCATGTCCTCCGGACAGAGCCAGTGCTCCTTCCACCATACAGTGCTACTCACTTAATTTCTCTTAACCTCACTTTCCTTATTTGTAAAATGAAGGAATTGGACTAAATGATTCTAAGGTAACTTCCAGATCTAGAGCTTTGATTCTATTATTTTATTTTCAATTATAACTATTTCTAACATTCAACCAGCTATTTAGAGGTAACATTCCAGACATGAAAAATGCTCAAATTCAGATTATAATTCACCAGGAAAAAAGTTGTGAAACTAAGATAGGAAGAGAGGTTGAGCTTGAGATTTCACTAGAATACAGGATTCCCAGATGAGAAACCTCCTACTAAGGAAGGTAAACAGCTTTTCTGTAACATAAGGTCTTAAAGAGTTCCTACTTGTCCAAGGTCATATAGTCAGTATATTTCGGGGGGTAGAACTTGAACCCAGGCTTCTGAGCTTGGACTATATGGATGTGCAGACAAAGCAATCAACAGGAAATAGGAGACAAGCTGCAGACTACTATAATATTATACTGTATGCTACATACCATATACTCTACTATACTAATATGATAATATAATATATAATAATCTAAAGATGATAGAGATTAAAGATGCTTTAACTTTTTCCATTGTTTTTAGTTAACAATAAGAACTTGAGAAAAGTCCTGTATCCTTGATAGACTTGCAGATTTATATTAGTTCTAAGAAACTATCAAATTCATAAATCACTGACTACCAGATTTTTTCCCCATTTTAATTCCCTGTTTATTGCAGCTATTTTCTTAATAGTTTCAAGTCTTCAGAGCTGGGATAGGTAAAACCATTTGGTCAGCAAATAGCATCACTTACCAGAGCATTCACATCTTCTGTTTTGTAGATCAACATTCGTATCTCTTCTGGATCACCACTGAAAATTGCTTGGACCAGTGGGGGCTGTAAACATAAGGAGAATTAAAGTCAGGATTTAATTATTTTGAAAATATATTTTTATTTAACTACTTTTAATATATACCTAATACATAAGATTTATGGAGTGAATGAGTGACAGGATCATAGTTGTGCATTAAAAATATTACTTCATTAACCATATGGGAAGTAGATTGAAGAGGGGATGTACTGGAGTGGGAAAGGCCAGAGAGAAGACTATTATATAGTGGTCTAATTAAAAAGAAGTTAGGACCCAAACTAAGGAACGGAGAGGAGAGGTTGGGTGTAAGACATACTGCATCTGGACTGGACTTGGCAACTAATTGGTGTGGGGGCTGAGGAAAAAGTGAGAATCAAAATGACTCTGAGGTTTCAAATTAAAAGTGACATCAGAGGATGCTGGGACCACTAGGAATAGATGAGAAATTCAGAATTGGACATGTTGAGTTGGAGGCTGTAGGACATTCAGGAAGAGTTATCTGATGGGAAATATCAGATTAGCTGTGGGAAGCATTAGGGTAGAGATACAGATTTTCAAATTATCTGAACAGGGATAATAATTGAAACCAGGATGAATAACCAAGGAAGATACTATATGAAGTAAGAAGACTAAAGGCAAAACCTTGTGAACCCCCCAAAGATCAGAGAAATGATAAGAGGCCAGATAAGGAGACAGAAAGGATGGTGAGAAAAAAAGGAGAAGCAGTAGAATTAAGTATTGCAATGTTGCATAAGCCAAGAAGGGAATAGATCTCAAGGAAGAGGTGGTAAATAATGCTAGTTCAAAGAGGAGGGAAAGCAAAACATGTCATTTAATCGAAAGATAAAGAGGTGGTTTTTGACTGTGGAGAGAACCATTTCAGTAGAGTGGTGAAGACTGACACAGGGTTGTAGTAGATTTAAAAATGAGTGATAAGCAGTCTTTTTTTTTTTTTTTAAAGACTGAATCTTTTCAAAAGTCTAGTAATTCAGAGACTACTTAAGGGCCTGATATGACAACTGATTGGCATTGGAACTTTGAACTGCTCCATTTCTGACCTATACTGCTTTATCCCTCCTTAGGTTCACCATAATAATATAAATCTTATTGTAGTGTCAACATAGCCTACTGCAGCTCAGAATCCCCAAGTACAAGAGATCCATGTACCTTAGCTTTCCCCCAAACTGGGATTACAGGCATGTGGTACCATGCTAACATTCTTTCTAGAAGCCTGAACATGAAAGGCAATCAAGACAAAGGTTAGTAATTTGAAGGACCACTGTAAGGAAGAGACTGACAACGAATAAAAGGAAGGGGAATTATTTAAAAAGCAAAATCACAGAAGAGTTGGGGAGGGAGAGGATGGGTATTACAAGTAGAGAGTGTAGCCTTGGCAAAGAGGAGGGCTCCTTCATTCCATGAATGAGAGGAAAAAGGAGAGGATGGATGAAGACACTGGGAAGTTTGGAGAAGGAAAGTCAGGAAAGTCATTTTAAATGTTTTCTATCTTCTTGACACAGGGAGGAAATGAAGGAAATCATGTAAGGATAAGGGGAGCAGAGTTGGAGTTGGGGACTTGAAGAAAAAGTAGAAAATTTAGGACTACCATTCTGGAGAAAGGGATAGTCAATAAAAGAAGAATAAAAACAGCATTCTCTACAGTTGAGATTGATCAGCATAAATGTGTAATAAACCCAATCCGAAGTTTCCTGATTATCTCCAGCAGTCTTCAACAACTGGGGAGGACCAAAGGAGGAAGAGGATAATGGAAATAAAGTATCTTCCTCTAGGGATAGATATGCAGAGTATGTGTGACTAAGAGAAAGGATTATTAATTACCAATAATTTAAGGAGATACAGGTATCCTCTTCTTCTAAAGACCTGATTTTTAACAAAAAGTTCACTGTCTTGATAATAAGGCTGAGTAAAACTCTCCTCAAACTTGGTCAGACTCCACCCAACCTTATGAGGATTGAATCTGAGGTGGGGAGGCCCATCGTGTCTATGCAGGTTTTAGTAGGGATAAATTCTCTGATTAGATTGCCCAAAGCTAAAGGTATCTGGGTATAGAGATAAGACTCTCAGTCCAAGGGTGACATGATGTCACTCTCAGCCTCTCTTTTTAATATAGCCCACCTTCCATTGAGGTAAGCAGAATTGATTGCCAAAAGAATATATAAGCCCTGAGCCCCACCATCATGACTGTCATTGGTCTAAGAGAGTTCATCAAATGACCATCCTTTTGTTAATAATGTGCTGGCCTTATTGATAAAATGATTAAATTACCCCAAAACTATGTCTCTCGAACCTTTTTAATTGGAACATGGCAGAGGGTCCAAAAATTAAAGGATAGAGAAATCAGTGGGTCAAGAGACTGATACTAGCAGGGTTAAAAAATAAGAATAATCTCTCTCTTTGTAATGTCCACCCTCTCCCTTCCTATCTCATCAATGACCTTGTTCTTTAAGTAATTCCCCTCCCTTTCATTCAATAGTGTCAATATTAACAATTGACGTCTACTGTTAGACATAACAGTAGTTAGACGTAACAGCCAAGGCTACGCTCTCTACTTGTAATACCCATCCTCTCCCTCCCCAACTCTTCTGTGACTTAAAGGTTGACAAAGTGTCACACATATATCTCACAGCAACCCTGTGGGGCTCTTTTAGTCCAAATCTGTGACTACACTGGTATGATGAAATTGCCCAAAACAGATTGGAAGCTTCTATTCTAGAGCTGCTTGGAGAAATCAAGGGACTTGACTAGGGTCATACACAAGTGACACTTGAACTAAGGTCTTCCTGATAGCAAGAATACCTCTCCGTACCACTGTGTCAAGTACCTTCATGGCAGTATTATTATGCCCATTTTACCAATGAGAAAACTTCAATGGAAAGGTTAACTGACTTGCTCAGGGTCACACAGCTTGTAAGTATTCTAAGTAGAATTCAAACCCAAGGGTTTGAAGAAGAGATTACAGGCAAAGACAGGAATTTCAGAATTTGGTGTCTTTGAGGTACAGTCATTTATGGTAAGGGTGAGATTTAAAGTATGACCTCCCTGATGTGCATATGAAACAGAAGGGAAAGGAAGATGGAAGGAGCTCCAGTTCCCCCCCTAATTCTTTCTTATGTTCTCTTTTAATTACAGCTCTGGTGAAAGGAATAATGATCAGGAGTGGATTCTCAATAAGACAAGAAAAGAAGAGTCAAGAAAATGGATGCAGGTTTTCTACTGTTTGTTGATTATTAGCTCTTTGAGGAGTTTGAACTTAATGTTTAAAAATGAAAAGATTATTTGGGGACAAATCTATTATCCTCAAATCATTCTTTCAGGTAACTAGACACTCAGGCAGACATGATTTTCAAGACAATTTTTTTAAAATTTCTGGACTTACATGGCATAAGGCACTTTGATAAGAGGATATGTCAAGAAACTTCTTGGAGTGGTAGCTTACTCTCTTTTCTCAAGGAAAATCTGAATAGCGGTCAAGTTGCCATAAATGTGTATGATATTTTATGCCTTTTTGAGCCCTACATAGTGAAGAAAAAGACAGGACTTTGAATGAAAAAATCAATTTCTTCTATCAATAGCTGTGGAACAGAGACTGGAGCCAACCCTTCCACCGTGTTGGAATTAATTAGCCTCTGTAAGTCACTTATGCAACCAGAAATTTGGATAGCAAGGTAGATCATCACTTACATATTTAAAGGAATCTGTAGACTGCACTGGTTCTTTCTGCATTCATTCATCAAGAAAAGCAAACAGTTCTAAGCTATGCCTGGAATGTTCTCAAGGAGGGGTGTTGGGGACACTTAGACCAAAGAGTAAAACCAGTGTGCAGGATAAGAGGGGCCCTTCTGCCATGCATTCACCAATAGTGGAGTTCTTTAGAGACCTAAGAAGTGTCAAAGCCTCAGGTCTTAGGAATTCCAGTTTTATGTACATATACACCCACTACACATTCCCTGTGAAACAGATAATACTTGTTTCCTCAAGCCTGAAGAGAGCAGCACAGGTCACAGGGATGATATTAGTCTGACCATGCCAGTGTTCTTCACAGTTGGGTCCCCAACAGCACTGTGATTTTAAACCAGACATTCACATTTATTCACATTTGTGTATCCTGCTCAAACAATTCATACACAGCCTTATTCTATAAAATAATCACCATTGCTTTAAAAAAAAAATTGATGTAAAAAATTGTAACCATTTGAGTGGCATTGATTTTAGAGAAATAATTAAGAGGAGGATTGTAGATGTGTCCCCTACACATCTACACATACACGCGCACGCGCGCACACACACACACACACACACACACACACATACCAGTGGAAGAAAACAACACATATTTTTAGCATTTATTTCCTTTTCCTGGAAATATAAACAGACATTTTCAATATGTACCCCACTACACACACACACCCAGTCCTGACTAGCATTTTTTAGTGTCTTGGATAAGAAGTACAAAATAATGGTGGTCTAAAGCCAGCAATACTAAATGAACCCTCAAGTCAAGCATGGGAGAGAGGCTTTAAGACCTTAACCAATGGAGAAAGACCCTGGGACATTGCAACCTGCAGGCAAAGAAGGAATGCGTCAGGGAACGGACCTTTCTTTCTACATATTTTTGCATTTTCTAAATTCTGGTGCCCTGGTTCAAAGCTCCATTCACTCCACCATAGTTTCTGATTCTCCCTTCACCACAGAAGTCCAGACTAATACTAGACCTTCCAGTTAATTATTGGCCATCTTATGGCCAAATAATGCTGCCTCTAGAGAACATTTGTTTTATAATACTCAGTTACAGTGCTTAAGACCTTATTCCCCACCCTACCCCATGACCACTAAAATAGTCAAGCATTCTGCATTTTTTCCCCTATTCTTTCACTTTTGTTTAAGGACCTACAGCAATACCACTGAGATTGTTGTGTGACTTGCTTCCCTTTACCTGTATACCAACATGGTGTTAATTCTAGTAACATTTAAGTATTTCCATTGGAAGGTTCACACATTTCAGGAGTAGCAGCACATGAAATAAATTTAAATATGTTTATAATGAAATACAAAGGGAGTAGTGAATGAATAAACATGAAATAAGTAACAAAAGTCAAAGCTGCAAAAATTCCATAGCAGAGGGGAAAATGAAGTTTAGAAATCATGTAAGATACATCAATGCAATCCCACCTTCCATTAGAAGGCTCTGTTTGTTTAACTGTGGGGCGACCATGATTCCATTATCAACTACCAAAAATTTTTCTAGGCATGCTTAGCTTTAATAAAATGAAATTCCTCTGACATTGTTGAAGTTACTGGGATCATCAGCAACTGGGCAAACAGGGAGGTAGAAAGGAAGCTGACTAAGCAGTTCAAGTTCATCGAAAACTTGGGGACCTCCTTAACAGATGATACAGAGAAGGCTTAGTTATTCAAAAATGAATTGTCACACTGTCTTTCAGGAGCATCTGCCAGCGCCCCTGATCATCTCAATTGGAAGCGTGGCTGACAGCCTTCCAGAGAGAACTGCCTTCTGTTCTGACACTCTCCAGCAGGAGGTCTGAGGCTGGGGAGCCAAGGAAGATATTTGGATCCAAAGGCCACTTTTACCAACCATCTCCCAGTGGGTATCATCAGACCAAACAAGCAACAAGATAAAGGTTCATCTCTTTGCCAGTCTCCTTGGGAAGTAGCTTAGTGAAAAGTACACTAGATTTAAGTCTCAGCATGCTTCCTATATAAATTTTTATTGATATCTTTTGTTTTTATATTGCCTCTTTCCCACCCAGAAAACCATCACATGTAACAAAGATTCTTTCTTCTTATTATTAAAGATATTTTTCTTAGCAACTTATTACCTCCTATGTAGTCGTGGGCAGTTCATGTCCTTCTCTGGGCCCTAGGTATCTCACCTGAAGAATGAGACAATATGTATTAAAAAAGCTTCAACTATTCTCATCTATAAAATGAGGAGTCAGAATAAATCTCCAAATTCTCTTTTAGATCTATGATCCTATGAACTTGCATTACTTTTTGTTTTTAAATTTTTGTTTTATTTTCAGATCTTAATTCTTTCCTTTCCTCTTCCTTTACCCACTGAAAAGGCAAGAAAAACAAAACCCACTACAAATATGTACAGTCATTGCATTACTTTTTGCTCTAAGGTATCTAGGTGACTTTTTGCTCTCTCCCCATTTATCCTCAAATTAATCGATCAATTGACATTATTAAGTGCCTACTACATGCCAGGTACAGGAAGAGGGAGCGACCAGATACAAAAAGAGGCAAAAGATAGTTCCTGCCTTCACTGAGTTTACAATATGTTATTAACTACTTATTTATCTGTATTTGTTCTGTCCATATCAGTCCAAAGATCTTGCTCCTTGGCAGAGAAAACAGCTGCAAAAGGAGAGTTAAGCAACTCTACCTTATCTCTAATGTCTAAAATTATCATCCCATTCCCCCCTACCTCCACCATTCTACAGTGGTTTTATTCTTTCTTGATTCCACTTTTCCCCAGTGTAGCTTTAAAACATTAAAAACCATACCCACTGATCTTAATTTTTCTCACTAATTTCAGTTTATAATCTTAGTGTTATACTCCTGACAGTTTTCTTTCAGGACTATGACACATTTGTGTATATGTATTACCTCAATCTTCATCCCTGTCTTTTTAGACAACCTTAAGATGATGAGTTCCCTGTGCAGCCACATCTGCCAGCTTCCCCTTCTTTTCCTCATTGGAATTGTTTGTTCTTGAGTCTTTACATTACATTTTTCAGTTCCTTCCCTTCATCTGTAGAAATTTAGTCCACAGGATTCGAAGTATTGTTTCTTTGACCCTATCCTAAACTACTGGAATTTATATTGAAATCCCACTGGGCTTTCTGATTTGAAGTAGGTTAATTTAAACCACAATTTTTACACTAGAGGGAGCAAGAGAGTAAACTGTTGTCTGGTACACGGTAAAAAAAAATACCCAAGATTGATGTTTGTCCTTCGTTCTCAAAGAGTACCATGACATCAGGGAAGTGATGCCATGACTTCAAGTGAATTGGATTTAAGTGAGGGAGAGCTGTGCAAGGTCATCAACCTCACTTTCTCCTCCAGAGTCAACAATTACAAAGGACACTGAAGTCTCAAAATGTTCTCCATATTCAATACATAAATATAGATATGTTGAGTTGAGAACTGTTACTTCCAAAAAGGTTGTCAGTTAAAATACTACACCCAACTGAGCCTTTGGATTCTCATTTTGAGGTCTTGGCATGAAAGATACTATTTAAACCCACCCACTTTCCCAGTGAACAGGCCTTTTGTATTTCTCTTTTCTCCAATACAACTTTTTTTAAATTCTCTTTTATTATTCTTAGCTTTCCCTACACACCTTATATTATCCTTGGTCTTGCCACTATTGCTAGAAAATCATGCCATGGTCCTAGCATTATTATTAGCAGAGAAAGTAAATCTTAGTCATTTGGTCACCTCCTACTGACAAAGCAAAAAGCACTCTACCACTAAATAAATGTGGTGCATGGGCAGCTAGGTGGCACAGTGGATAGAGTGCCTTGCCAAATCAAGAAGATTCATCTTCATGAATTCAAATCTGGCCTCAGACACTTACTACTTCTGTGACCCTGTTTGCCTCAGTTTCCTCATCTGTAAAATGAGCTAGAGGAGGATACAGCACCACTCCATTATCTTTGCCAAGAAGACCTCAAATGGAGTCATAAAGAGTTGGACATGACTGAAGTAAGTGAACGACAAAATGTAGTGCAATGTAAAGTGTGCTGGATTTAAATTCAGCATCCCTGAATTTGAACAGCAGCTCTCCTTTTCAACAAAATGGGTACTATAATACTTGTACTATCTACCTGATCAGGCCGGTGTGAGGAAAGTGCTTTTCAAACTTTAAAGTGTAATAGAATTATAAGCTGTGGACATGTATGAGTTTAGAATGTAAAACCTCAATGTTCTCTGTAGTACAATGCCACCTGTGAAGTACTTTCCCCAGTTTACAGTGAATTTCTTACTCAAAAGGCACAGGTGTTTGAGTGCATTAAAACCACAACAGAGTGAAAAACCATCCCCTAGATCAGCACTAAATTTTCTACAGAGGACCACTGTAGGAAAGAAGACCAACAGAATAAAAAGATGTCATGTAAATGTCAGTGGGAAACTAAAATTTTGAATAAGGAGAAGATGTGAATCTCAAAAAAATTCTTTAAATGTCCTGATAATTTGTTTATCTATTTCTGATCAGACTGGATGACCAAGAAATTTAAGGCTAAAAGAAAATGCAGACACACATACACACAAAACCAATAGCTTAAAGTGAACAAGATATTCCTAAGCATGTGTCCAGACTCTTGTCATCTGACAGCTGAAGGCAAGACAGGAAGACATTATATACTGTTGCTTGAAATCATCCACTTAAGTGAATAAGCTGAAACCCTTTATTAGGTAACAACTGATCTGTGCATCAGCCAGCACTTACAGTTTTGCAAAAGAGACGGTCAAAATTGGTTCAAGTCATTAGATTTAACCAACAAAACTTGCTTTATCACTATATACAAGGATCTTGCTTTGTAAACCTGCTCAAAGGATGCCATTACGCAAGATTTCTAAATACAGACTCTTCTTTTTTGGAGAGGAATTCAAATCTATCACAGAAGGATAATGACGGTCATAATATGGAAGTAATTTCTCTTCAGTGTCATAAGGTCTGTATAAGATGCTGAGTAAACGTGGATATAAATAAATGAATTTATCAGGGATATCATACATCTCTATGAACTTTGCCCCATAAGTAATAATTAGAGAAGCCGTGCATGGAAACTTTTCAATACTTCCAATTATTGAAATTAAGTTTTAGTGTTCTGAATATTAATGAACAATATCCTATAGTTAATCTGCTTATGTATATATAACACATGATTCAGTCATTTTCAGTTGTGTCAAACTCTTCACGATCCCATTTGGGATCTTCTTGGAGTGACTCCAGCTCATTTGACAGATGAAGAAACTGAGGCAGAGCACACTTAAGTGACTTGCCCAGGGTCACACAGCTAGTAAGTATCTGAGGCCAGATTTGAATTCAGAAAAATAAGTCTTCCTGACTCCAAACCCATCACTATCCACTGCATCATCTAGCTGCCCTAGTAAATTATAACTCCTATTACAAGGCATCTAGCATAAGAATGTAAAAGAGACCAATTTTTGTTGACTTTTCCAACATGAAGGCAGCTTACATGATTAGAGCTTTGATGTAATTATTCAGAGTTCTGTCTTCCAGTGTTAGGCATATTCATGCCTTTTGTTTCTTCTTCTCCTCTAGAGGTCTCTTTCAGTCATTTTTCTCTTCATTAACACTATTCATTAGCACTTCTGCCAGAAGGTGAGCAAGGCAATTAAAAAGAAAGAAACTCAAACTTGTCAATTTGGCACCTGGTTATAATGGTTTGGTTGAAAAGTTTGTTAAGGAGGGAAGAAGGATTGTTTAAAACTACAATATCGGCTCCAGTTGACCTCTACTGATTCATGTTATCCCTTCCCTCCCCCACTCCTAGCCCCACTTTGATTTTATAAAATCCACAGCACTAAGCACAATGCTGCAAAGCCCAGAACCTTTAAAGATATGTCTGTTCCAAGAGGCATAGTTAATGGAAGGGAAAACATGCAATTTCAAGTCATTTGCTAGAAACAACAGTCCAACAGAAGTGCCAGGATTCTAATCTAATCTGGTCCACTCCTCTTATTTGGAGCCAACAATAGAAGGAAAGAAGTGGAGCAGACTTCAGTACAGACAACAGAGAGGCTGAAACATGCCTTGTCATATGACTTCACAAAAGTTGTATCACCTCACAAAACCGATCCAGTCTGCATCTCAGTGGACCAAGGCCCCTTCCTTTACAAATATGTATACCTGTGTTATTCAAACTTAGAACCTAACTGGGACTATTTTAAATGATTAAAGAGGTAGATAAAATAGTTGTGTTTTTGCTTTCCGGACATACTGTTAAGTCATTGCTGTGATTTATTGGATGCTCACTTTCTTGTCTGAAACACAACCCTGAAAGTATTGTTTCTACATAGGAAAAGACAATCTATTTCATCACATTTTCCAGGAACATGGTGCAGACCAAGACAAAGTCCAATTATGTATTTTAAGAGTAACTAATAACTCAGTGGAGTGCACAGTAACTGCCAAAATTCAGAAATCAGGGACTTTGGGGTGGCAGCAGAGGTACATATGGGCTAGAAGGTTTCAGGATTTAGGAGAAAAACATTAGATTTGAAGTCATAGGCTGGGTTGAGTCTATATTCTGCTCCTTGCTATATGTGTAGCCTTGTAAATCACCTTCCTTCTAAGGCTCAGTTTCTGAGCCTCATTTGTAAAATGGAGCTAATTCCTACACTATCCAGGGAGGTGCTGGAGCCAGCTCATACCTGCTGAGCCAACTGTTAAATTTTCAGGATGAGCATTTAAATCTCAGAAATGATTAACTGCTACAAATCAGAGCTTGATTGTTTTGTGGCTTGTCTAAATTTAATAAAGCAAGGGAGAAAATACTAACAATGTAAATGAATTTAAAAGTGTTTTACATATTTTGGAGAGTTGCCAGCACACCTCTGCCTGCACCCCTTGCAGAGTTGCTGTAAAGCTTTTTGTATAAAGTGCTATTTATTTGTATTATGATCATTACTGAAGGGTAGCCTGAACGTGGCAGATAGAACCAGATACAGGAAGACTTGGTTTCGAGAATCTCCCTCTGACAGCGTCCTCATCTGCAAACTGAAGAGGGTGAATTAGATGTCTTGAGGTCCTTTTCAGTTTCAGCTTTGAATCTTATGCACCTACTGCTTGGCTCAGGTTCAGTCAGTTCCTAATGAAATCAGAGATACAATTCCCCCCTCAAAAAAAAAAGATAATGGAAGTGAATCTTGAGCCTACCTTAAAGAAATGGGTGGAAAATTGTAGGCAAAGAGACAACATCACTCACTAATCAATTCAAACATTTATTAAACCCCTACTATCTGCCAGACAAAAAAGCAAAAGCTTACAAGCAGGAATGATTAAATAATACTGGGGACAACAGACCAGCTTAGCTATAAAGCCAGCAATAATGGGAAATAAGACAACCACAGATTGGAACTAGATACCTGCTGAGGGCCTTAAAATGTCAGGCTGAGCAGCCGTAAAGAGGCAAAAGCATTAGGCCACAACTAAGAGATCCAAGTTCTGGGCCCCACTCTTCCAATTAACTTGCTGCATGTACAAGCTGGTAGGTCACTTCACCCTAATGACCCTTAGTTTCCCCATCTCTACAAGGATGGGGTTCAACAAAATAACCCCTATGATCTCTTAAACATTCTACCAGTCTATGAAACTCTATCCTTATAGACAATGGGAAGCCATTGAAGATTCTGAGCAAAGGGGAAAGGTGAGTGAGTTGTAGAAACATTTTAATCTTGGTGGTTTGTCCAAGTTTCTACTTTAGTATTTCAAGTGTTTTTAATAATAATAACAATTTTAATAATTCGAGTGTTCACTGTGAAATCAATGGAATTCCTCTATGATTGATGTACAGTTATCCCTTCCGTATCATAACTGTACCCATCACAGTTTTGATATATCACGGGTTGGCAAAAGAAATTAAATGAGAATTTGGGAGAAATTTTGCAGAAGCCACAGATAACATGTGGAGATCAGCAAATGACACAGAAGAAGGTTAGAAACTCAGAAATGTATAAAACATACATATAGTATCATACAATATCAACCCAAATTTTACAATAAGGTACCATGAACACCTTATAAAAGAAAAAAAATTCAGATTTCTCCAAAAAATTTACATGGATTTTCCAGATTTGGGGGAGGGGGCAGAGAACTCTCAACTCCCAAGATGTGGAAAGGATAACTGTATATGCTTTCCCTAAAACTGCCTTCTTAGGCACTGTAAAAGTAAATACCATTTTCTATTCTACGATTGCTGCCTTATTCCTGGATGTTAACTTTAGCTCAGTCTCTTGGCTTTCTTCCTCCTTTCTCCATATATACAGAGTCCAGATCTCCTGCCTTTGGAGATGCTCGTGTTACCAGGTGAAATCAAGGTTACTTCCTTTCCTTCCTGGCACCCTTCCCTGCATCCCCCATGAGCCTCCAGGGAGGCGATTCTGTTTTGTCTAACTTGCCACCATGACACTAAATGTAAATCACAACCTTTCAGAAATTGGTCACGTCCATAAAGGGCAAAGCAAAACAAGGGAGACATACTTTGCCAGATGCTGTATTTTCCTGTTGCTTTCCTGCCAAGTAACTGCCCCCACATTCTCCTTTCATAGGATTCTTTTCTCAAATGACTCAAGATCAAATCTGAAACTTAGCTGAATTAATTCCATAGTCCCTGGGACTTAAATATTCTAAAAGGTGAAGTGAAGCCCAAACGCAATTGTAAACTTGAATAAAAATACAAATACTACAAATGATAATCACACTACATGCTGCTTTTGTGATTTTACGTATACTACCTTGTTATCTCCCTAGGATTCAGTTCCTATGTAGAGATGGTGCCCTGTAGAACGATTCAGCTCAATGAGATGAACTCCAAGGGTTCTTCTGGTTCTAAAATTCTTAGACATGTCATCATATAAGAAGTATTTTGATATAATGAAATATTAATGTGCTATAAAAATGACACATACAGGGAAGTACTGAAAGACTTACATGAACTGATGCAAAGTAAACAAAACAAAGAAAACAGTATTTACCATGACTACACTGACGTAAATGGAAAAAAGAGTCACAAAACAAGCAAAAAAAAAAAAGCTTGGTCCCAAAGATATGAGAAGATACCTCTCTTGTGCAGAGATCTACAAGTGTGAAATATCATATATATTATCATTTTTTTCATTGTATTGAGCAGTTCTGCTGACTTTTTCCTTCTTTTATTATTTTTTTTTTAAATAATTTAATTTTGGTTTTAGGTATGGCTTTCTGGGAGAGGCAGGGCTATGAAGGGGGAAGTGGTGAATTTTAGGCAATAAAAAAATCCAAAAGCTCAGTAAAATTATTTTTAAAAATTAAAAAAATAAGTATTTTGAGACTAATGTTTGTTAGTATAATGTTAAAAATGAGTAAAAATATAAAAAACTAGAGCCAGGAATAGAAGGCATATCTTCTCATTCCTGGGCTCTTTCAATGGAATGCCACATTTCAATGTACATCAGGGAATTAGCAATTTATTTTTTGAGAATTGACTGACAAGTTATGCAAAATTATCCCCAAACTCCAAATTGGGTTTCTCACAAATTAATCTCCCTTCTCAGAACAATAGGAGGTTGGGGTTTTTTTGTTATAGCCACATTATCTAGGGCCTGCTAAGACCACACACTCATGCCCTTCTCTTCCTAAAAGAAGTCTGTATTCAGATGTCCCTTCTTCTCTAAAAGATGCCAGGAATTCATATTTCATAATCACAGTAAGATGAGTAGTCTAGAAAACAGAGTAAAATCCTTGATCCTGATCACGCTGAATATTTTCAGGTTTAAGTTATCTAGACAATCTCAGCTTCCAGGCCACATACCATATACCCCGATGCTTATAAAAACAGCCAAGTCACAAACCTTTTATGGCTAATTAATGGTATTTGCTGAGGGTGATTCCGTTTATGGCTGCCATCATAGTGGTTTTCCTGGAGGTAACCTAGCTACTTCTACCCAAGCCCTGACAAGAACACGTAGTTGCAGACATCCAAAGGAGATGGAAAGCAATAGAGATGAAAACTGGTAAATGCTAGAAATTTGGGAAACATCAAATAATTTGAAGTGAGAAATTCTAGTAAAAGAAAAAAAGAGCTGTTTTAATCATATTTCCTTGAAGAATGGATAATTATGTAATATTTATTTCCTACAGCCACCACTAGCAGAGGATGAAAAAATGAGGGACAGCAACACAGTATAGTGTAGAATACTATTGCTAATACAATTACTGATGTAATTAATAGTGTTCAGTCATTTCATTTGTGCCTGACTCTCCGTGACCCCATTAGGGGTTTTCTTGGCAAAGAAATTGGAGTGGTTTGCCATTTCCTTCTCCAACTCATTTTACAGATGAGGGAAACTGAGTCAAACAAAGTTAAGTGAGTTGCCCAGCTATTGTGTCTGAGTTCAAATCTCAGGTCTTCCCTGATTCCACTTCTGGTGTTGCTCCTCATGCTACTGATAGCTATAGTTTTAAGGTTTGCAAACTACTTAAATATTTTTCATTTGATCTTCACAACAACCTGGGAGGTAAGTGTTATTATTATCACCATTCTGAAAATGAAGAAAAGAGATTTGTCCAGGGACACACAGCTAGTCATGGTCTGAAGTGGAAACTGAACTCAGTCTTCCTCACTCCAGGTCCAGCTTTCCCTTCAGCTCTGCCACCTACCTGTCTCCTACTAAATTTGGATTTGGAACTCCCAAATTTGAATTCCCACCACACTAATTATTACCTGTGTGATCCTTGAGGAAAGGGATTCAGAATGGCCAGGACCCTGTAAAGGGAATATAGAATCTCCATGCCTACCTGCCCAAAGGCAAGGAAGTCATTTGATATTTATATTCAAAAGGGAAAGCAAGTTTCATGTGCAATTATCTTTTTACTGTACTGTGGTATAGAAGTGCTTGTTTTATTCCATAAATTAAAAATAAAATAAATTTTTTAAAAAGTCACTTCAGCCCCTTCTCAGCCTCAGTTTTCTTGTGTGGAAAATGAGGATATTGGACCAGATGAGCTATAAGGTATTTTTCTAACTCCAAATCCTGCCATCCCATAAAGAGAAATCTCAGAACTGCATCCATTGCTTTGTGATAACAGATATGTTCAAACTGATCCTGTCATAGCCCCGCACTAAGGCAATAGACTGGAGAACCTGCAGCCTCGAGGTCACATATTTGGATTCAGTCAAAGGGCTGCACTTGAGCACCTACAGAGCCACATGTGGCCTTGAGGCCTCAGGTTCCCCACTCCTGGGCTGGGACTTCTTATGTAGGTGGAGCAAGGGATAGAGCACCAGTGCAGAAATCAAGAGCACCTGAGTTCAAATCTCACCTCAGACACTTGACACTCACTACCTGTGTGACCTTGGGCAAGTCACTTAACCCCAACTGCCTCATCCTGGGTCATCTCCAGTCATCCTGATGAATATCTGGTCACTGGGTTCAGATGTTCTGGAGGAGAAGTGAGGCTGGTGACCCACACAGCCCTCCCTCACTCAAAACAAGGTCAAGTGCAAGTCATGTCATCATTTCTCTGATGGCATGGTCTTTTTCAGCAACAAAGGATGAACACACACTCAATATCACCTAGTCATATTGTACCAGAAAGTTCCTTCAAAGGAGCAGGACACAGGCCTCACAATACGCACTACTATTCTCTCTAAAATGGTCCCTTCTACCACATACTTATCAGTAAAACAGCGGAAGTTTTGCAAATTTTGCTTTCTTTACTTTTTCTCTTGTGAAATTCAGACTTATTCTGCTCTAGTTAGCTAGGTGACAGGAAGTCACATGAACTCTGATGCTAGCTAGCATCCTGCCTTCTAAAGGAACTGGCCTAACCACTGCTCCCATCTTATCAGGGCTGTCAGGTACTCTAAAGCCCTAAGAGAGACAATGTTCATAGTGACATATAGCACACCCCCTAACAGAAATTAAATCATGCAAGTATTTTAAGTTCTCTTCTGATTTTCATAGTCTAGTTACATATCTTAGATAACTATAATAAAATGTGAATCAATTTTTTTCCCTTGTTGGTAAGAATTAGAAGCAGTGTGGTGAAGGTGGAGGACAGAGTTAATAGTCAGTAGAATGAAAAGTAGGCTGAGATCCCACCTTTACCAGCTGAGTAAACTTGAACAGTTAGGGGTCACAGGGGATAGAGCACAGGGCCTGGAGTCAGAAAGACTGAGTTCAAATCTAGCCTCAGACACTTAATAACTGTGTGACCCTGGGCAAGTCACTTAACTTTGTCAGTCTCAGTTTTCTCATCTGTAAAATGTGCTGGAGGAAATGGCAAACCACTCCAGTATCTCTGCCAAGAAAACCCCAAATGGGGTCATGAAGAGTCTTACTGAACAACAAAAACCTTGAGCAAGTTTCTCAGTTTCAGTTTCCTTATCTGTAAAAGGAAAGAATTAGATTAAATGAACTGTCAGGTACTTTGGAGCATGAAAGCAAAAAATCTTATTACTGGATGAACCTCCAAATCCCCTATGGCTCTAGAAATCTATGGTTCTACTGATGTTCAGAGAAGGGGGAACATGTTAGAAAAGCTTGATTAGCCAGGGACTAGCGATAATAAAAATCATCATTGCTACCATTTTCCTGGCTCTTTAAGATTTGCAAAGCACTTTGCAAACATTACCCCATTTGGCGTGAACAGCAGGGATGGTCTTTCACCTCTTTTTGTGTTTTTGCTTGCCTTAGCACAGTGCCTAGAACATAGCTGCTGCTGTTCAGTCCAGTCCTATCCACCTCTTTGTGACTAGTGAAGTAGTTTTCCATTTCCTTCTCCAGGGTGTCCTCATTTTTACAGATGAAGACCTGAGACAAATACAAATTAAGTGACTTGCCCAGGGTCACACTTACCAGCTGTGTAGAGTGGGTACTTAAATGTTTATTGGTAGATCCTCACAACGCTGCCAGAAGGGAGGTGTCGTTGTTGTTCAGTCATATCAGTCATGTTCCCCTTCATGACCTCACTTTGGGGTTTTCTTGGCAGAGATACTGAAGTGGTTTGCGATCTCCTTCTCCAACTCATTTTACAGATAAGGAAAATGAGGCAAATGGGGTTAACTGACTTGCCCAGGATTACACAGCTAGTTAGTGTCTAAGGCCAGATTTGAACTCAGGAAGATGAGACTTTTTCACTCCTGGCCTCCTAGCCACCCCTTAGATAACAGCATTCAATTAAGCTGTTCTTGACCATTTGGAAAACAACACAGGAAATTTTAGGATGGAAACTTAAGTGACAGTAGTTCAAGCAAGCAAAACCACACTGTCATTTTCATAGCTGCAAGTCTAGTGAAATCCCTTTTTAGTGGAGACAATTTGCAACAATCTTTGATTAAGTACCTACTATGCGTCAAGCATCCAGACAAGATCTACCTGCCTTGTATGGCCAGTCATGTTATTTCAGGCTCTTAGTGTGCCAGGGCATTGTACCTCTAATATATCTAAATCCATGGAATTATTAGACATACTTAACAGGCTTTTACTGAAGGAAGAGAACTTACCAGTAGCAATCAATAAAATGTACTGAGTGCCCATCAGACTTAAACATCTGATACTTTAATATATCACCATTAGAAATTCTTGAAAACAAATTGGATATGCTTAAACTAATAAATGGGAATTTAAAATCCCAAAGGCAAATGCTTAAATGTGCAAGGCAAGGGCAATTTTAAGATGAAGTTGGTTTTTATTTGCAGGGATACAAATCAAGACAGTTTCCACTTCTGGACCACCACAATCCAAAAATATCTTAAGACTTAAAAAAGAAACAGCTATGAAAATAAAACTCACTTTCAGAATGGCTACTTTTCCTAAAACTTGGCATTCAAGTTCCTCCTATACCCAAATTATAGAAAACAAAGGTTTAAAATAAACTCATCCTTTTTTTAGCTAAAATAATATTTCTTTTAAACTGTGTGTTTCTATTTGGCAGAAGGTACAGAAGGGGCTATCTACTGTTATCCTAACATCCAGAAAGACACATGGGTATAGTGAGGCAGATAGAAGGAGGGGAGAGTAATTATTAAGCAACTACTGTGTGCTAGGCACTATGCTAAGTGCTTTACAAATATTATGTCAGGTGGCTGATAAAACCTTCAGTCTTTTTGAAAGACCATAGGCCAGTACACAGCTTGTTCCATGTCTCCATCCTCCTTATCATATACTATCCCACATACCAACTATTCATGTTATAGGGATCCAATTCAGGGTATTGAGATTTAGGAGTCAACATGACACTTCTAATATACAAAATGTTTAGTCACAAGTGATGCAACTGAGATAACATACAAGATTATACCCATTTAAGATATATGCATGATAAGATAAAACAGAAGATGATAAGTTTTGGAGAAGATGTGGGAGAGTTGGAACACTAATTCATTATTGGTGGAGCTGTGAGCTGATCCAACCATTCTGGAGAGCAATTTGGAACTATGCCCAAAGGGTTACAAAAATATGCATACCCTTTGACCCAGCAATATCACTTCTAGGACTGTATCCCAAAGAGATCATAAAAATGGGAAAGGGTCCCACATGTACAAAAATACTTATAGCAGCTCTCTCTGTGGTGGCCAAAAACTGGAAATCAAGGGGATACCCATTAATTGGGGAATGGCTGAATTGTGGTATATGAATGTAATGGAATACTAGTGTGCTATAAGAAATGATGAACAGGAAGATTTCAGAGAGGCCTGCAAAGACTTATACGAACTGATGCTGAGTGAAAGGAGCAAAACCAGGAGAACTTTGTACACAGCAACAACCACAGTGTGCAAGGAATTTTTCTGGTAGACTTAGTCCTTCACAACAATGCAAGGACCTAAAGAATTCCCAATGGACTCAAGGCAAAATGCCTTCCACATCCAGAGAAAAAACTATGGGACTGGATCACAGAATGAAGTAGACCATTTTCTCTTGTGTTATGTTTTGTTTTGTTTTATGGTTTCTCCCATTCATTTTAATTCTTCTATGCAACATGACTAAGATAAAAATGTATTTAAAAGGGATGTATGTGTAGATCCTATATAAGATTGCATGTTGTCTTGGGGAGGGCAAAAAATCTAAGATATATGGAAGTGATTGTAGAAAATTGAAAACAAATAAAATAATTTAAAATTAAAAAACAAAAACAGATATATGCATGATGCATGATCATAGCTTTTTTGAAGGCATCTTATTACATTTTTCACGCTCCTATTATGATAAATCTCTAGGACAACTAAGACCTTCGAATGATTTGGCCAAGAGCAAAATGAGACACAGTGACGTGTTAAACATGACCTTTCCCAAACATGTTGGGGCTTGTTATCCATTAGCATTATATACCAAGCAAATTTTATATTATGTGAACATATTTCAACTCTTGTCCTGTGATAAATAAACAATGTTAACAAAATTCTAGAGTGAAAAGAAATCTGAACTAAAAGTCATTAGATGTGGGTTTTAATCTTATTGATATGGGGCTATGGGACCAAAGAAAAAGTCACTTAAGAGTTTGAGATTTCTTCAGCTGTAAAATTGGAATAATAATGGGCTCAAAAATACAAAAACAGAAAAAGAAATAGAGGGTGCCTTGAACTCATGTGGGAAAAGATAAGAACCCTAAGTGCTTCAGTTAATGGCAATTTCAATATGAACCAACTAAGAAGAGAAGTATGATATCCATAAAAAAGTGAGGTAAGAGTCCCATGAGAATTTGCACTAATAGGATTGTATCTGTAGTGTCATATTAAGTTCAGCTATACCTAAATATTTATTAAGCTCCTCCTATGGGCAGAACACCATGCTAGGCAATTGGTGAAATGCAGTGATAAATTAGACCTAGGAACTGCCCTCATGAAGGGCAGAGAGTTTAGGAAAGACACAGACAAATTAGAGTTTATCAGTAGAATGTACTTTGTTCTCAAACAATTGTAGGTGCTTTGTAAGTACTTGTTGAACTGAGTAGCATTAAACTGAATCAAACTTGGGAGAGGACCTCCACCCCCAAGCAAGGTGACACATGGTTGGAAATGTCACCTAAAAAAGGCTTGAAACAACTAGGAAATATAAGCAGTATAGAAGAAAAGACATGAGTGATAGACTAGTGCAAGAGGAATTAAATGTTCTGTGCACCAGAATAAGAGTACGTTCCATGATCCAAAATCTGTAAAGGCCTATGGAGCCGCTGTCCACTGCTAGAAGCAACAATGTTTGCAATGTTGTTGTCCCTCCGTCGTTTTGAAAGAATACCAGTAACATCAGGATGGTGATGTCTTGACTTGCATGTGAATTGAGGTTGAGGCATAGTTGCACAAAGTCATCTGCCTCACTCTTTCTTCCAGTCAGTGAAGTCCAGTGGCAAGACAAAAATTAAGACAACTGATGATGGCCAGAATTCAGTGGATGACCTTGGCATCTTTGACACCGGAGCAAGCATTAAGCATTCCATAGTACCTGCATTGACCACCTTTATGACCACTGGGACAAACTGTTCTCTTTCACCCATTCCACTGGGGGAAGTCTTCACATGCTTGGGTAAATATCCCCTAACTCATCAACAGGTCTGAGGCCTGTCAGTTACTCTCAACCTGGTTTAACCTGTCTGCTGAGATAGTTTTACTGGGGTGTGGCAGCTGCACATGCTACAGCTTCTTGGGGCCACAGGTGTGAATGAGAGTTGGGTGAAAAGTGAACACAAAAGGTGGGTGAGCACTTCTGAAAAGGGCTCCACAAGCCTCCATACCTGAGGGGCTAGTCTTCCCTGAACAGCCCATATACCCCAATGTTTGCAATAGTGTGGTGTTGAATTCTAAGTGATCAGAGACATGACCAAAAAAGTGCCTGGCACACAGTAAGCACTGTGTAAATGTTAACTAGTAGTAGTAGTAGTAATAGTGGTAGTAGTAGTAGTAGTAGTAGTAGTAGTAGTATCAGTCACTACACTGTGGTAGAGTGACAATTAAATTTAGGTGAGAAATTTAAGCTAAAGCGGCCAACTGGACTAGACTAACCCTAAGAAGCAATAGCAGACGCAGCAACCATAGGAACACAGGAATTAGAATTAAAAGAAACCTTAGAGATAATCTAGTCCAACTTTAGGCTTTATTGAAAAGGAAACTGAGGCCTAGAGGAGCAAAGTAAATTTGCTCCAAACCTCATTCCCTCCTGAGTAAAAACGGGGAAGGGGTGGTTGGACATGGAATCGAGAGCACTTGGACTCAGTTGACACATGGTAGCTCTGGCCAAGTCACTTAACCTCTCTTTGCCTCAGTTTGTTCCTCTGTAAAATGGGGATAATAACCACCCCGACCTCTCAGGGCTGTTGTGAGGATCAAATGACAGGATAACCAAAAAGCACTTAGTACAGTGCCTGGCACACAGTAAACACTGTATAAATGTTAGTTGGTGTTAATTATATACCACCCCTGATTACTTTACTAGCTGAGTGACCCTAGGCAAATCACTTGACCTCTCTGTACTTCAGTGTCTTCATCCAAGGAATGAGGATAATAATATTGCTAGTATCTGTCTCACATCTAGCATCTGTCCAGAGGCTTAACTCTGATCATGTGTGTGATATATATCACAAATCAGATCTCAGGTGACTGGAAGAGGTCTTTATATTTGGCATCATGCTAGAAGAACCATAAATGGGGACTTAATAAATGGTTTGCTTGGTGTGTAACAACACACAAGTTGTTTCCCCTTATAAAATGTAAGCCCCCTTGGGGTAGGGACTGTTTTCCTTTTGTCTTTGTATCTCTAGCAGTTGGTAAATGCTTCATAAATGTTTCTTGATGCATCAGCTACCTGGGAGTAAAGACAACACCAGTCTTCTGAATGATTTCTTTCTTGGCTAAGGGTAATGTATTACCCGTGGCTCTGGTAAAAGGATAATGTGATTAAATAGCAAAACTCTTAGGAGGAATTATTATTACCCTTTAAACTTTTAACATCTAAAAGATCAGTTAAATTTCTTAGTGCTCCGATATTTGGTAAACTCGGACTACAGTCAGGATGTTGTTTAGTATAAGAGCTTTAATTTTAATGATTTCAATAAGTCCAAGTATGACCTAGAAAAAGAAACATTAAAATCCCACATAAAAGCAGCCCTATTTGCTCCAGCTCATTTACTTGCTTCTGTTCAGAGCTTTCATTAGAACAAGAACTTAAAGGGAAAGTGGATATAACTAATACTCTTCAAGCTAAACTAATTATTTGCTCTGTACCTATAGTTATTTATGGTTTTCCTCAGTTTTCTCCATCCTCTCTACCGTCTTTCTCCACCCACCTCTAAACATACCCTGAACTTTCACATAGCCATACCTTTGTTCATACTTCTCCTTATCCCTTAGCCTCGCTGAACCCATTCTATAAGGCCCAACCTATTTTGCTATCTTCTCCACAAAATCTTCCCTTATCACCTGTTCCAAAATGGAAATGTTTTTTCTTCCACTGCAGCCTCATGCCACTTTGCTCCTACCTCTCCCCTATGTTTTACACTATTTTGCACAATATTTGTGCGCATCTTATCCCTCTCCCCATGATCAGACTGTAAACCCTTTGAAGGCAGGACCCTGCCTTACTCATCGTTATATCTCCTCCAGCAGCCAGCACAATTTCTTGCACATAGTAGGTGTTCTATAACTTTTTACTATACTCCATTATGATGGTGGTCCTAAAGGAGGGCTATATCTCAATTTGAATACCAGGAAGCAAAGACATTTTGGGTCAGGGAATCACAGTTCAATCCCCAGAGGAAACAAGAGAGAGGACAAGGGCTGAACCTGCAGAGAGCTAAGAAGCTCAAGAGTTTACCTGGGCTCAGCTTAGACACTCTCGAAAATGAGTTTCAGTAGGGCAAGAAGCTGCTCTGGGCTTCTTCGAGTGATTCTCTGTTGCTCCAACTAATATACTTCACTTAGTCATAATACCTAAATACTTTACTTAATTATACTAACCATAATTTAACCAATTAGAGATCCCTGTGGATGAAATGACCTGCTTTCTTTTAAAACCCAACTACCTCTGAGTGGAATGTCAGTTATTTATCCTTTAGTAAAAATTAATTTAACCAGAGTGCTTGCTTCCTTCTTAACCACCAGCTGGCACTCTGATGAACTGAGAGAGAAGTGGGAATTCTGATAGGGAAGAAGAAGAGGCAGTGTAGGGTAGCCTACTGGTTGTCGAGTAAGAAGACTTGGGTTTGAATCTAACATTAGACAATAACTTGGGTGCCCTATGTAGGTCGCTTAACCTTTCTGAGCCTCCATTTCTTTATGGGTAAATGAGAGACTTAGGCATTTAAGTCAAGTCAATAAACATCTATTAAGCACGTGCATAATAAATGTCAGGTGTTGTACTAAGCTTTGGGGATAGAAAGAAAGACAAAAGATGATCTCTGTTCTCAGGAAGCTCACAGTCTAATAGGGGGTACAACACATAAACAACTATGCATACACAATCTACATATGGGATAAACTGGAGGTAACCAATAGAAAGGAAGTAACTGCAGTGAGAAGGACTGGAAAAAACTTCCTGTGGAAGGCAGGATTTAAGGTGAGACCTAAAGGAAGCCAGGGAAGTCAAGAGGCAGAGATGAGGAGGGAGAAAGTCCCAGACATGACAGATAGTAAGTGAATCAGGATACGGAGTGTCCGGTGCAAGAAAGAGCAGAGGCCAGCCTAACTGGATTGCAGAGTGTGTAGAAGGGCACAAAGACCAAAAAGACTGGGAAGGGAGAAGGGGATGATGTTATGGAGAGCTTTAAAAAATAAACGGGGGTCTTTATATTTGATCCCGGAGGCAGGGAGCTAGTAGATAATCTGTAGAGTCTTTTTCAACTCTAAATCTATGATCCTATA
This sequence comes from Notamacropus eugenii, assembly GCF_028372415.1. Classification (NCBI taxonomy): domain Eukaryota; kingdom Metazoa; phylum Chordata; class Mammalia; order Diprotodontia; family Macropodidae; genus Notamacropus; species Notamacropus eugenii. The sequence goes on from NC_092876.1 coordinate 267,522,631, forward strand.
ACTGTAAGTCATTTAGGGGTATAGGCCAGTGCAGGAAGAGGGCAAGGTCTTTGGGGGCTACACGAGTTGAGCGCCTTGGTAGCCAGAGGGAAACAATGAGGGCAGTAGGTACCTAAGGGAGAATCAGTGAAGAAAGGAAAATATAAGATGGCCAAAGACAAACTTCACCCAGTTGGCAATCTTGCCTATGGTTGGTCCTTTAAAGACTTTAAAATACTTGACAGTCTTTGATATTTTTTAATCTGTGGATAACAACTTCTAATTCACTCTTTAAGATCAACCAAATCCCTTGCTTGAAAGAATATGTGCCTGAGAGAAAACTAAAATCCGATTCAGAAGAGAGTGGGATTTAGTGCTTGAATGAAATAACACCAGAACATAATACCAGAAGAAAAAAACCCAACAAGATAATCAGTGCCACACTGATTCTATTGTAAAATGCCAAGATGATAAATGCTTCATTTCCTATCTCTTCATAAGAGTTTTAGCTGATTCTTACTTGTTTAAAAGTCCAAAAGAAGTGAAATTTCTATTTTATTCATAGATTCTTCAAGATCCCTTCAGTTCCAATGGAGTATAACAGAAAGCATCCCCTCCCTTTACAAAAGGGAATTCAAGAGAAGAGACTTAGGAGTCTATCTTCCTGGGGGGGTTACAGGCCAAGGAGAAGAGTACAAGAACCAGCTTCTCTAGTTGTAGGTTGTGAACCTCCAGGTCACTGCTCACAAGCTCTAGTCCAGAATTTTTTAAATTTTTAATATTTTATTTTTTCCAAATACACGTAAACACAATTTTTAACATTTGTTTTTTTTAAAATGTTGAGTTCCCAATTCTCTTCCTCCCTCTTTTCCTCCCCCGCTCCCTTAGACAGCAAGTGATTTGATATAAGTTTATATAGGTGGTCATGCAAAACATATTTCTATATTAGTCAAGTTGTAAAAGAAAACACAGACAAAAATGATAAAAGTGCAGAAAGGAAAAAGAAGTATGCTTTGATTTGCATTCAGACTCCATCAGTTCTCTCTCTGGAGGTAGACGGCATTTTTTATCATAAGTTCTTTGGAATTTTCTTGGATCTTTGTATTGCTGAGAATACGTAAGCCATTCACAGTCGATCATCAAACAATATTGCTGTTACTGTGTACAATGTTCTGGTTCTGCTCACTTCACTTTGTATCAGTTCGTGTAAACCTTTCAAGGTTTTTCTGAAAGCATCCTGCTCACCACTTCTTATACGATAGTATTTCATCATAATCATATAGCACAACTTGTTCAGTCATTCCTCAGTTGATGAGCATTCTCTTGCTTTCCAGAGGGTTTTTTGCCACCACAAAAAGAACTGCTGTAAATATTTTTGCACATACAGGTCCTTCTCCTTTTCCTTTGATCTCTTTGGGATACAGACCTAAGCAGTGGTATTACTGGGTCAGAGTATGCTCCGTTTTATTATCCTTTGGGCATAGTTACAAATTACTCTCCAGAATAGTTGGAACAGATCACAACTCCACCAACAGCATAGCTCAGAATTAAAAGAGAAGTTGTATACAAAGATATTTTTATTGTTCATCAGCGAACACATACCGATTGAGGAAAACAGACATTCATTTTCTGACACTCACCTCTCCCTCTCCCCACTCCTCCAACTCCATCATATATACCAACCCTCTTGTGCACAGAGCATTGTGGGACAGGTACTAGACCTCATGAAATTTATAGTCTGTTAGGGAAATAAATAAGCAGAGCATAATATTATGACACATAATATTACATGATAAATTCATTAAGGAGGTATAAAGCATCATGCTATTTGAGGTCCAGAGGGGAAAGGGTAGGGAAGATCAGGGAAAACTTTATAGAGGACATAGTATTTGAATGAGGCTTTAAGATTTGTGAATAATTCAATAGGCAGCTAAATGGTGAAGTATACAAAGCAGTGAACCTAGAATCAGGAAGACCTGAGTTCAAATCTCAGCTAATTCTTCTGACTCAGTTTTCTCATCTGTAAAAGAGGAAATAATAATAGCGACTTCCTCTCCAAGTTGTTATGAGGATCCAATGAAATATCTGTAGAGATTTAGAAACCTTAAAATGGTATAGAAATAGTAGCTGTAACAGATAAAAAGAGGCAAGAAGGACCTTTCAGATATAAGGAACATCATAAGCAAAGGCACAGTGAGGCATATTGTGGGAAGGGGTGGGGTGGCAGAGGGTGGCCTGAGAAAGAACTTAGAAAACATGAATGGGACTATACAAGAGAATGTCAAGGGCTCTACAGGTTCCAGAGCTACTGATAAGGGAAAGACCTGCATTCTCAATATATCCCAATTACAGCAACTGTTTCCAATTCTCACTCCTGGGCAAGTCACTTAATAAATCGTAGACTATCATAACTAGAAAGGCTCTTTCAATCATCTAGTACAATCCCTTCACTTAACAGATTACAGAATTAAGATGCAGAGGTGAAATTACTTGCCTAAGGTCATACTACTGGCAGGCGGGACCGGTATTCCAACCAACATCCTCTGACCAGGGTGCAGAGAAAAATCATAAGACCATAGTTTTAGAGCTGGAAGGGACTTCAAAGAACATTTGTCCAGTTCTTATTACCCTCTCTAAAAAAAAGTGGACTCAAAAAGTTAGGTCTCAGCCAGGGTCGCACATTTACCAAGTGTCAAAGTGTTTGAATGTAGGTTTTTCCTGACTCCAAGTTCAACACTTTTAATTAGGCTGCTCTTTGTCCCAAACCACATCAATTTTTTTTACATATTACTTCAGTTACCTACTTGTTTGAGTTTGGTGCTAGGTCAGTTAGTGTTTTTAATTTCTTGTGTTTGAAAAGTGGGGAGGAGTCCTCTTTCATCATGAAGTGATAGGAAGACATGATACAATATACAGACTGTCAGTTCCTCAACAATTAAACAGCCTTCTAATAGGGCACTTCTGGCAAAGCTGGGAAGTCATTAAATAATTCTGCTAAGGTGCCATCTATCCTTATACAAGTGTTCTGTAAAATAAGTCTTGGCATAGTGGGTGGGTAGTATGTTCCACGTGGCTTGGACCTCATGGTATCTATTTCTCCAATTTATTCTGGTTCTCTAAAGACAAATTCTGTCTGACTCCCAGAAAGCAGAACAAGAATAATGGGAGAAAACTACAGAAAGGTAGTTTTATACCTGATGGGAGGAAAAACAGTTAAGAGTTGTTTAAACATAGAATGAGTTCCCTTGGAAAGTAGCCTCCCACCCCACCCCAGTTTGCAGCCTGCAGCATCCCCTACTTGGCAACTCACTAAGAGGATGTGGGCATCAATTTGGGCCTTTGAGAAGAGTCTTGGGCATAGTCCATATTTTTCTAGAATGCTCCACTTATAATTTGGGGACTTATTTTAAATTGGAGGCAACCCTGCCATATCCCTCTCCCTATTTCTTAGTCTCCAGCCTTTCTCTGTACTGTTCTTTGGCTGAGGTTAGTCTGGGGAAAAATGAGGGATGAGGGTGGAATGGTGTATGGAAATGGACAACAAAAGTTTACTGTTTTTCAGTTTAAAAAAAAAAATAGGTTGGACACTTTCAAGCAGAGACTAGAAGACAACTGGATGAAGATTAATTTTGAGAGGATGATTGCTCAGGAACAGGTTGGACTAAATAAATAGGCTCTGAGGTCACTTTCAGTATATGTGAATTAATTTACAAAAAGAATCCCTTTAAATTAGTCCCTTTTTCTCCAATTTGATTTCACATACTTTATATCCTAGTTTTTGTGATCTGGGTTTTTATATTACATGTAACCTTCACGAAAATACAAATCCAGATAATTTGACATTTTTTAAACTGCTCATTAACAAAGAGTTGACAATGTTTTTTTTAAAAAAATGATGGCAGTTAAGCACTGTGCATGGTCTAGGGGAAACAACTAGAAGTCAGGAGTTATAAGCCCCAGTCATTGTACTACGCTGAACACAAACATAAAACTGTCATTGAGCTAATGATGGAAATCCCATTCATTCTTTGCCAAGCATCTCAGCTGAAAAGGGGGATTGCTTAGGCCATGTTCATTCCAGTACTACTAAAAAGGTCAGCTGGAAAAAGCCTGTAGTCCTGATTCTACAAATAATATTGCATTTTCTGATCAATAATGAGTTAAAATCTAGGATCCTCCATTTCCTGGGGTAGGGGGGGAGAAAGTATTAGATATTTTCATATTCAGCATCCTCAATGGAATATTTAAAACTCTCACAAGTTTTTTCAAAGCTAAAGAGATTCTAAGATCTCTTATAGATATGCAAAAGTAATATGAAATTGCATATACCATTCACTTAGCCAAGAAGGCACAACCCTCTGACCTTGTAGGTAATAGCTAAAAGATTTCCCTATATGACACCAAGATGAAGTCTAAAAAATAAAAAATTTGAAAGACTTAAGAATTCTGATCAACTCAATCACCAACCAGAATTCTAGAGGACAAATCATGAAGCATACTATCCACCTCCTGACAAAGAGGTGTTGGACTAAGGGTGCAGAATGAGACATACACTTATTGGATGATATTATGATTAAACATATGTTATAAGGGTTTTCTTTTCCAATGGGGGGTGGGGAGGCAGAGAATGAAGATTTTCATTAATTTTTGAAAATTAACTTTTAAAAAATCAGTAACAAGGAAAAAATTAGCATTAAATTAAAACAAATAAAAATAAACATTAAGAAAAAATCCCTATAGGATCTAGGACTTTGGTAGAAATAAATGGGGAAATCTGGGAAGCCATATTTATTTAGAAAATACAATGTAAGGAAAACAGAACCTTCTACCTTTGCCCCACATCTCCACCAATATTAAATTGACTTTTTAAAACTCTAAAATCAAATGCACTTTTAAAAAGGTAAAGGATTTTAGTAAAACAAGTATGCTAACCATCCACGCATGGGGATGGCAAACAGGAAAGTTACCAGTGGTTCTATCTCTGACAGACAGTTAAGCTGGTGAACTGGAATGCAAAAATTCCAAAAGATTAACAGTTATATCTAGGAGCCTTATTCATTCATTTTAAGCTTTGTTCCAGGATTTTCCATGTAGGGGAGATTATGAAACCTAAACATTTACTAAAGTACTTCACTTACTTGAGAGAAAAAAAAAACTCAGCTTCAGAAGATAGTGTACTCCTCCACCTTACTACTCTTAAAGCCAGGTTAGGGATGTTGTAAAGCCTCTCTGCACTACTTAACCAGTATTCTTATACTCTATGATCCAGTGACACCAGTCTTCTGGCCATTCCTTGAACACGGCACTTCATCACCAGACTGGCGGTCCCCATTGCCTGGAACGATTTCCCTTCTCATTTCTACCTCCTGGCTTCCTTCAAGTCTCAGCTAAAATCCCACCTTTACTAAGAAGCCTTTCCAGGGCCCTCAGAAAGTATTAGTATTTTCTCACTGAGATTATCTCCAATTAATCCTCTGTCAGTATGTATTGTTTGTATGTAATTGTTGCATGCCATCTTCCTCATTAGAGTATTAGTTCCTTGAGGACAGGGACTGTCTTTTGTCTTTTATTTTTGCCCCCCCAGCACTTTAGCACAGTACCCGGCAGACAGCAGGCCTTTAATACATGGATTTGACTAGATGGCCGCTTTGGCCCCTTCCAGCTTTCTGATTCTGTAAACTATAATCACCACCATTAGTCTTCAGCTGAAGCCTTTCCTGCTCTTGGCAAACAAAGGCTGTTTTGTGTGGTATTTGCAGAGCTGCAGAAACTGGAGTTTGGGGCAGCATGAGCTTTATTGAGCCCAAGAGGTTATACTGTATATTCATAGCCTTTAAAAGCCAGGTTAACACAGCAAATGGGGAATTAAAGTGTGTCACATCCATATGTTTCTAACTTAATTGATCCCTGAAACCACAGTTATGAAAACTATCCCCCTCCAATGATTTTTGACAGAAATAAATGGCATAGGCTAATGGAAATGGAAGGGCCTAATTTCTGCTGACAATGAGGAAGAAATGCTCCCTCGGTTGACTGAGTAGGGGTACTTTAAAATATATACATTATGCTCTGACATTGAGAAGTCATGAATTGGAAGCATCCATCTCACCTCATAAACTAATGACACGAGAACATGTGGTCCATGAAAATACACTTTTAGGAAAGTCTTTAGTCCTAATTACAGAGCAACAGTGAAGGTTGCTAAGAGTTGCACAGACAACATTCAGAAGATCTTGAAAACCTTAAGCTCTTGTATCAGAATCTCTGTTGTTTTCCTCTCATTTAGTTCTCAGTTGGGATTTGATTTCTCAACCTAGAGTAAACAGCCACACCTGCCAGTTCTCTCACAAGATTCAATGGCTTGAGTTAGATGGAAAACAGCAAATGCCATGGTGCTAAACTGGTGTCTTTAGACGTTTCCAAAGAGCAGATTATTTGTAGCTGTCTCAAGCCCCACATTCCTGTGGTTTCCCTCCCTACCACTGTTTTCATTTGAATGTTATAGCTTGGCAACATGAGTGGTGATGATATGCACCTACTCAGACATCTCGAATATATAAACTCTTCTTTTTCCTCCCTTTTATATTAAGTTCACTCAGGCTTTGTTTACCTAGTCGATCTATCTCTTAATGCTGGTCATTAGCTGGCAAATAGGACAGATGGCCTCTTGGCACAAGGTCGGCCCTACCAAATATTTGCACTGGTGCAGAATTTTGTAGGATGACCCAGCTAGTGCTTACAAGGGCATGACCCTTCCTTCTAGGAGGAAGATTTAAAATCTGAAGCCCCCAAATTCAGAGAAACATAAGAAGACGTGAACTAAAGCAGAGTGAAGTAAACATAACCAGGAAGACAATGAATACGCTGTTTAGAACAATGCAAATAAAAAGAATGTGAAAATGGAGCCTATGATGTGTGATTGTAATGGTCAATACTGGTCCCAAAGAAGAGGAGAAAGTCACTTCCCTCTTTCCACTGGAAAAGCAGACCATAAGGAAAGAATGCTGTATCCACTGCACATCATTTGGTTTTGCTTAACTGTTTTTATTTGTGACAAGGGAAAGCAATATACCCAGAAATGACTGGTATAAAAACAAAAAACCACAAAATAAATTTTTTTGATGCCCTGAGAGGTGAAATAAGTTACCCAAAGTCAGAGAAAAGAAATACTAGAATGGATAAAATTTTTAACTTCTGCAAGGCTGAAAGACACTTCTTTCATTTATCAGAGGAAAGGAGGTAGCTCAGTGAAAAGTATGTCACCCCCAAAGCCCATTGGGGACCTTTCTTACTGCTTCTACCATATGATGTCATCTCATAACTTATGATCCTATGACCATTTCAACCAAAATGACATCACCCTGCAATAAGCTACATCTCCTAATCCCTCTCTCAGTCTGAACTGGTCCATTCTTGTTCTAGCTAAAAAACAAAGAACTGGCTCATGGTTGCTAGATTTTAAGAATATTTTCTTCTCTACTGCACTTCCAGCGGAAGTCCCCATAAAATATAATATAAAGGAAAGAAAAAAAATCTCCCTTTCTGCCTGCTATGTGCCTCTCAATCTTCTTTCACTGTAGCTCCAAAGGGAGTGATAGATAACATATCCCATTCAAAGCTACCTGCTTTCCCAGTGAGCATTAACTAACAAGCGCTGTGAATCTAGTCTGTCTCTTTAATATAGAATGATTTAGTCATTACTCTTAAATCATTCATTAATTCAACCAAGATTTATTCAAAGTCTCTCTCCAGGACACCGTCAGTCACTGTGGAAGATGCAAAGCCTAAATAGGACAAGGTCCTTGCATTCCATATAGTTTATAGTCCAAATAGGAAAGGAGAACACTCAACACAGATAACCAGACACGCATAGTATTATGTAATAAATGTAGCTGAGAGGTAGAAAATAAAGTAGAATGTGAGGTGGAGTGAGAGGAAGGTCAGAAGATGAGGGAAAGCTTTTATGAGAATGATGTTATTTTTCTTGGGTTTTGAAGAATGAGGTAAGAATTCAAGAACCTAAAGGAGAGGGAAGGTGGGTATTCCAGAGCTGAAAACAAAATGATAGAAGAGATCAGAAAGAGGAAAGGCCATTACTAAACAGGGACATTTCATGGTGGGGGTTCATGAAGGAATAAACTAAAAGCTGGGTTTTAAATGACTGATAGAAAGTCAACAGGCCAGGAAGGGGAGGATAAATAAGCATGGAAACAGGGAAGCAAAAATTGGGTTGAGGGGTGGGGGTAGGGAAGAGTACTTAGCTCAGATAGTATATATAATATTCCAACAGGGTAAAAAGAGAGAAGACTGAAATGATCCCACATTTATGGAGCATTTTAAGGTTTACAATGCTAGTGCCAAATGGTAGAAGGCCTTGGATGCCAGTCAGGCAAAGAAGTTTAAACTTTATTTGTTAGGTTCTCCATAGCTTTGGAAGATGAAAACATCCAGAACGCAGGGGAACAGTAACCATAACCCACATTCCAGCTGAGTTCAGCTTCAATCTCCTTCCTCTCCCCCCACACAGCAAGAAAAAAAAGAGCTTGGGTTTCAACTCTCTTCAAACAAATATGGCCCCAGTTGTGGACGTAAGAGCAAAAATCTCTGTAGCCAGAGAGAGGCTGGAAAGTTCAGTGAATAAAGTGTTTGCATCTCTACTCACGAGGGCTAGCTCTTCTCATTTGTCAGCTGGTTCCCCTCTCTTGCTAATAAAGAATCGTCCTCACTATTAAGGTGATTTCACAAGCCATGAACAGGTTCTAAGTAGTTGCAGCTTTTACTTCATCTTTCAGAGGATCAAGAATTTAAAGCTGGAAGGAACTATGGAAATCATTATAGTTCGATCCATTCATTTTATAGATTAGGAAACTGAAGCTTAGAGAGTCTGAATAACTTGTTTACATCATACAAGTAATAAGTGGAAGAGCTAGAATCTGAACCTAGGTTTTCACTCCAAATCTAGCAATCTCACTACTCTACCATCCCTACGAGTGGTCCTTCATGTGATAATTACCTGCCACTGCCCTTTGACCCAAAGTTTCCTGGGAAATGCAGTTTTCTCCTACTATTACCACATTCTGGAGCTAATCTGAATGCCACTCTTCTTCTGACCTTTGCTCAAAAGAAAGAAACAGGGGAAATAAATAAGCAAACATTTCTTGCTCTCTTTCTGTTATAAAAAGAGGACTAGATCAGTGGCGCCAGAGTTTTTCAAAATATGAAGACTACTTTATAACAATAAAATTTTGCAGATACTCATATGATAGGTGGCCAGGTAGCATAGGAGAGTAGAATCCAGAAGACTCATCTTCCTGAGTTCAAATCTGGCCTCAGACACTAGTAAGCTGTGTGACCGCCGGACAAGTAACTTAACCGCGTTTGCCTCTAAGTTCCTCCTCTATAAAATGATCTAGAGAAGAAAATGACAAATCACTCCAGCATCTTGGCCAAGAAAACCCCAAATGGGGTCATAAAGAGTCAGACATGACTGAACAAGAACAAAGGCAATGACATATTCATGTTTTCTTTCTTTCAGTGGACAGATTATTTTTTCCTAACTATCTACAATGTTAAGTGAGTCTGGTTCAGCAGATAAGTGGAGATCACTTCATTTTCTTTCCATGCTTTTAATGGTCCAATAATTTTCCACATTAATAAGTTTTCTACACAATCACAATTGTCTCCTTTGGGGCAGATGCAACTATGACTCATTCAAGTCATGGTATTCTACAATTAGTCAAGCGCCTCGATTACCCTCTCCCAGAATACACCTCATTTCTACTCTTGCCCAGCCTCTTCAACTGCCACCTCTTACATGAAAGACTTCCCTAATCTCCCCTGAAATATCCTTCTGTCATACCAATCCCCTTCTCCTACAGGGCCTCCATTTTGGAGACAGGTCCAGCCCAGTTATGTTTCCCTTCCAGCTATGCTTCTGGCTCTAAGGATTTTCCCATCATGCCTTCCACACCAGGGTACTCCTATCTCCCCTATCTCCACTCCACGTTTATCTGTGGTCTTCTCCAATTTGAACATAGTTCCTTGAGAACAGGAACTGTCTTTTTGTTTCTATTTGTATCTCTACTGCTTAGCACAATGCCTGGCACAACGTAAATGTTTAAAAAATTCTTGCTACCTATCTTTCCCAATTTGAAATTATGCCAATAAAGTGACTAAACTATTGACGCAATTTACTCAGATATCCTAGTGCTAGGCATATACACTAATTATAGATTATAGAAAGAAAAAGCCCACATACACCAAAATATAGCAATGCTTGTTTAGGTACCAAAGAACCAGAAACAAAGCTGATGTCCCAGTCACAATGTGAGATGATTGACTTTGATAGACTTAGGCCTTCTCAGCAATGCAAGGACCTAAAACAATTCCAAAGGACTCATCTTGGAAAATGCCATCCACATCCAGAGAAAGAACTATGGAGTCTGAATGCAGAGTGAAGCTGACTATTTTCTTTTCTTTTTTTTTTTTTTAGGTTTCTCCCATTCATTCAAATTCTTCTATACAACACTACTAATGTTAAAATACATTTAATATGAATGTATATGTAGAGCCTATGTCAGATTGCATGCCATCCTGGGGAGAGGGGAGGAGAAGGAGAGAGAAAAAGTTTAAAACTTATGGAAGTGAATGTTGAAAACAAAAAATACATTAATTAACTTAAAGTTGATGTCCATTTTGTTTTTGTTGTTCAGTTATGTCCAACTCTTCATGACCCCATTTAGGGGTTTTTTGGCAAAGTTACTGGAGTGGTTTCCACTCCAGTGGAAGCTATTTCCTTCTCCAGTTCATTTTACAGATGAGGAAACTGAAGCAAACAGGGTTAAATGACTTGCCTAGAGTCACAAGGCTAATGTCGGAGGCCAGATTTGAACTCATGAAGATGAGTTTTCCTGATTTCAGGCCCAGCACTGTACCACCTAGCTGGCCCTGTCCATTCACTGGGGAATGACTAAACACCTTGTGGTACATGAATGAAAGGGGACATTACTGAGCTTCAAAACATTTTCTAGAAGGGATTCTAAACCTAGGGTTCATGTATAGATTTCAGGGAGGGGTATGTGAACTTGGATGGTGGCAGAAGATATAGATAGATAGATGGATAAGTGGATAGATGGATAGATGGATGCATGGATGGATGGATGGATGGATAGATAGATGCATTTCAATATTATTGGTTTCTTGTATATTATATTTTATGGTTTATGTGTATTATATTTTATGAATTTATGTATGTGTTTTATGTATTCTTTTTTAACTCCACGAAGATGTCCAGAGGCTTCACTACCCAGCCACAGGGGTCAACGACACAAAAAATGGTAGGAGGTTCTGCTCTATCTTCTTTTCCAGCAATCTTCACCCATTCTGCTTACTCTCCACTTGAACTCACATAGCAAAAATTAGTTGTAACAATTTTTTTTTTTACAGTCAAATGCCATATTCTCAATATTCTCATGTATGCAAACCTTAAGTAGCTAAGTAGTGCAGTGGATAGAGTGTTGGGCCTGAAGTCAGAAGACTCATATTTCTGAGCCCAAATATGGCCTCAGATACTTACTAGCTCTGTGTGACCCTGGACAAGTCACTTGTTTGCCCTGTTTGCCTCAGTTTACTCATCTAAAAAATGAACTGGAGAAGGAAAGGGCAAATCACTTCAGTATTTTTGCCAAGAAAACGCCAAATGGGGTGATGAAAAGTTGCATACAACTGAAATGACTGAATAACAAAAAATGCAAGCCTTATGTCTTTAACCAGTCCGTATGATCCTGAGAGCAAGGAAAGTATTTTATTTCTGTGTCTCCCAAAGCGAAGCTCTTCAACCTACATATGGTGAGAAGTTCTTTGGCTCCTTGCTTAGCATACAAATGACTAAGGAGTAAGGGAAGCAGAGGAGGGAAGACAAGACGATAGAGGATTTTGATGAGCAAATGTGAGACCAGGCAGGAGTGTCCTCTAGTATTTCAAACTCAGCAGTTTTCAACCACATATTCCTCTCTGTTGGTCAGAAATGTCTGAGGAACTCAGGGAAGAGGGTGTGAAAGCTCTTTTCAGGCCGAGGATATTTGGAATGTTGGGGGCCTCACCCCATTCCTTTACCATGCCAAGGAATTCCACATTACACATCTACAGGACAAAAAGGAAGGAAGAGTGCCGGCCATCTCCACTGTTACCCTGCTTCCCATGCCAACAATAATTTAGTTTTTTTTTTTAATTTGTGCTATAAACTTAATAACCATCATGTCAAATACATAGAAAAAACAGGATGTTTTTTAATTTGGGGTACTATTAAAACTTGGTAATAATCCTTACTGTTTGAAACATTAGAAAATGGTGCTTTTTTCATTTCTAAGCTTAAGAATTAGCTATAATTCCTATTCTCTATATTATCTCTGGAATCCTATAGCTACTCCAGAAGTGCAGAGATTCTATCCATCATCTAAGGTATCACAGTAGGGTTAAGGCTTATATTTTGAAAGGGGAAAAAAATATCCTATCTAATACTATACTGGTCAAAAAAAAAAGAAGAAAAGAAATTACAAAGGAGACTAGGATGAGCCATCATAAAAGCAACTACCAGAAAGACAGCCATATAACCCATTCTGTGAATAAGTGCATGTTTCAGAGGCTCTAAGAATTAGAGACTAGAAGGGAGCAGAGGATGCCCGGCCAAGTGTATTGGATAGGACAAACAACTAAAATTAATTCTTTGTTTTCCTGCTCACCCTGAGGATGGGGGTGAGAAGAGAGCAGAGACAGATACCAGAAGGAGACTTCCATCTCCCAAGGGAAGTACAGAGAATACAGAGGAAATCAGAATCATGCCAAGTTGATAAGTCTCCAAGTCTGAAAAGAAACCTTCCCAGACTACGGAAGGAAGCAACTAGAGAGATAGTGAAATCCTCAGCAGATACTCTTTCTGTACTTTCCTAATGAGCTTAGAAAGCTGCATTCCAGATTGCTCCTGAAACATAAGTCATTTGTTTTAAAAGTTTAACTGCAGAATACCCTAGGATAAGATTTCTGTGTTCATATCAATTAGGAGGACTGTGCAATGAATGTCGCTTTTAGGACCAAAACTGAAGAACTTTCACCATTCACTAGCTAAACAAAGGAAAGTCATTTGCCACAATGTGATTCTTTGTTTCTTTTGACTTATTTTTACCATTCTGACTTTTTGACCACAATTTTCTTCTCCTTTTTTTCTTCCTTTCCTCAAGGCAGGATTTGAACTCAAGCCTTTCTGACTCATACGTAGAAGCTGTTTGATCATGGGCAAGTCATTTAATTAGTCCCACTTTCCTCAACTATAGAAAAGGAACAATCCTAGCTATAGGATTAAGTAGTACCTACCTCACCATAGGGTCAGCTAAATGGCATAGCGGTTAGAGTGCTGGGTTTAAAGTCACGAACACTCATCTTCCTGAGTTCAAATCTGGCCTTAGTGTCAACTGACTTAACCCTGTTTGCCTCACTTTCCTCATCTACAAAATGAGATGGAAAAGGAAATGGCAAACCATTCCAGTATCTCTACCAAGAATACAGTGGCACATGACTGAAAAACAACTGAACAACAAGCCTTATGAGATTATGGGGAATCTCAAATGAAATAATGTGCACAAAGTACTTTGCCAATTTTAACCTAGCTTTAACCGAAGCGACTTCCTGCCTAAGGCACCCCTCCAGCCTCTCAACCCATCTCAAACTACTTTGAATTCATTTTCTAGATAGAAAGATAGATAGACGTGTATGTGTGTATATGTATATACGTCCTGCCTAAGGCACCCCTCCAGCCTCTCAACCCATCTCAAATTACTTTGAATTCATTTTCTAGATAGAACGATAGATAGACGTGTATGTATGTGTATATGTATATACGTATATAAATAAAACTGCTGTTATAAGTTCCTTGAGAGCAGTAATCATTTTGGTTCTTTGGTATGTATTCCCAAAGACTAGCACAGTGTCCAACACACAGCAGAGACTAAATAAATGCTTGGTGCTTAATTCACATATAAATCTTATTCCATACATTAAGATTCAGTCTGATAATTTTGCCTTCATTAATGCTTCCTACATGGATATATCTTTATTTTTCATGAGCTGATGTTGTTTTATAGCATTCATATAGCCCAATAATAATGGCAGCCCATAATGTCCTCTAAGGTCTGAACTACAGCCATCTTGGATCTTGATGTGTCATTCTTTTACCCTCTTAATAGCCAGGATTATCAGTTTCCTTGTCTGCTTTTTTCCTTTATTCTATTCATGTGCTTCAAGTCAAGCACATCACCTAGAGAAAGGAATTCATTGGAAAGAGAGATAGAGAAGAGGGGCTGGAAGGCGGTCATGAGTAGATGCTGGCCCACCCCTTCATTGCTTTGTGTTTAGATTCAATATGGATACAGATCAGCAATCATCTTGGCACTGAATTTTGGCTGCATAAGAGATGTTTGAAATTAAATTCCTTTAAGGCTGATTATATTTGTCAAAGAAAAAAATTGCAAATTCATACCCTGGTCAAAGCATGAAGCTTTCTCATATTACACAGCATTACTCATATAGGGCCCAGTTTATAATTCTACATCTCACCAAGGATCATAGGTTGAAAGCTCTTACAAATTTAACAGTCTACATTTAACGAAAAAGCTTTGCCTGAAGTACTTGTTTTTGACTCTTATATTGGCACAAGAATTTAGAATACTTGATTAGTGGCCTCTCTGGAGATAGAATATGATACATGAAGTTTAACATGCTCATAGGTAGACAGATTTCAAGCTGAAAGAGGCCTTGGAGATGATCTAGCCCATCCCTTCCATTTTACAAATAAGGAGACTAAAGCCCAGAGAGATCAAATAATTTATTCAAGGTCACACGAGCGGAGAATGGCAGAACCGAGATCATAAGGAGAGTTTATATTAGCTTACATAAAACTAAGGCTTATGCAAATGTCTATAATAATTCAAATTATTTTCTAGGTATGAGAAATTTTGTGCCTTATACACTGGGCTTGGTTTTATGATTCCTACTTGGAAAAGTCAGTTTGAATAAGCAAAGTTAGGATATAACCTTCAATTTGATCATTTTCAGAAGTGGTCCCAAATCAAACTCTCTGAGATTTTCTGAATACAAAACAAAATAGGCCACCAGAGAATGGTAATTTCCTCCCCTTTCCCAAATTGTAAAGATGGTTATTAACTATGTAAATATTATTCATATATTCATGATTATCATTAAAATTTTGTGGATAAACAAAGGATGACTCTTTATCTCCCACAGGAATGGCCAAATGGCTCTAAAGTTAGAAAATAATAAGATCAACAAATCAGTGAGTCAAAGAACATTTATTAAGCACCTACTGTGTGTCAAGCACTGTGCTAAGTATACTAGAAGCAGAATATAGAAAACCAGAAGTCTTTTTAGATTAGCTCAAGACAGGAACCAGAAACTAGATTTAAGACAACCAGTATGGTTCAGTGGAACAAACCCTGGGCTAAGAATCAGATCTAGTTTCTAGCCAAGGCGATGTCACCAAGGATGACAATAACAGCCAACATTTATACAGCATTTATTATATACTAAGTATGGCACTACATGCTTTATAATTATCATCTCATTGGACTCTCACAATAAACCTGTCAGGTAGGTACTAGTATTATCCTTGTTTTACATGTGAGGAAACTGAGGCAAATAAAGGTGAAGGGATTTGTCCAGGGTCACACCACTAATAAATGTCTGAGGCTAGAATTAAACTCAGGTCTTTCTGACTCCAGACCAGGAGCTCTATCCACTGAGCTTCCTAGCTGCCTCCTGTCACTGAATGGGGACATTTATTTACTTATTCAAGGAACCATCCAATGTGGAGTTAGGGGGATTCCAGGAGTAACTGGACAAAGGGCTTGGGTTTGAATCTTTTTCCAGGGTTTCTTACTTGTAAAATGAGATGGGTTAAACTAGGTGGTTTCTAAAGTCCCTTCCAGCTCTAGATTTATGATCCTATGATTACTAAGAACAACTAGAGTGCCAGGCCTGGAGTCAGGAAGACCTGAGTTCAAATCTGACCTCAGACACTTACTAGCACATAACCCTGGATAGGTCATTTAACCCTGTTTTGCCTCAGTTTCTTCATCTGTAAAATAAGTTGGAGAAGGAAATGGCAAATCACGGCAGTATCTTTGCCAAGAAAACTCCAAATGCAATCGTGAAGAATTGGACATGACTAAACAACAGCAACGATTGATTTACTTAGATCTCAACCTCACTAGATTAGTACCAATTTCAAGAGGTTTATTTTCCTGCTTAGATACAAGAAAGTAGCTAACTAATGCGATAAATAACATATGGGTACTTCAATTTTCTTTCTCTAAAGCCACTCCACATCTTCTTGAATTGTCTTGGAAAGAACCCTGTACATAGAAAACCTGGGTTCAAATACCAGCTCCCTGAGTGACACTGGGCAAATCAGTTCATCTCCCTGGCTTTTCAACACAATCATCTGGAAAACAAGGAAATGGGGGGAAAGGAGTGTACTAGAAGTTCCTTTCTGGAAAGGTGAAGCTATGACCTTTAAGTTGAGATAATAGTAGGATTCAAGTTTAGATGATTATTAGATGGTATATTCCCTGAAGTTTGCCTCCTTAAAAAAAGGCACTATAGCTTAATAAAACAATGTCAGTGAAATCACTGACTACATTGTGGCTTGTTTTTGTCTAAAACAGTACACTGAATTTACCTTTTGAAAAATATTGAAAATAATAAAGAAAACTGATATTGGTCATTTTTTTAAAAAATAATTCTTATCGTATTTGTGGAGTATCAGCAGACTTAACTAGATGAAAGATGCCTCTTACTCTCCTCACACCTGGCTCCTAACAAATCAAAAGCTTCAAAAACACGATATGTCTTTGAAATTTGTGATGAACATACTGTTACCTCTTCTGTGGAAGAATGCAACAGCTCAGGATTTAGGCAAGGTTCTTTAGACCAACCACTTCTCTAGGCACTAAAAAAGATTAGCTCTAGGTGGTCAGTTCTTCAGGAAAAGGGAACCAGGTCACACTTTGAAGTCTAGATTCACCCTGAGCTACATAGGTGTTTGTTCTGAGTTACTTTTATAGGACTTCTGGACCAGATATCTGAGCCTTTGGTAGAGTCTTCTGACTTCATATTCTTTTTCAGAGGCCTTTATCTTATATCTCTGTTGGTACTGACTAATAAGTTGATTCAGAACATTCCCTGTAAAATTAATAACTTAAAATCAAACAACCAATCAAAATATTAAAAGCATTATACTCTCCCGTTACATTAATCATATTCACAAAGGAAGTTTGGCTTTGGAGAGTTTTTCTTTCCTGGGAATAGTAAATACTTTGCAAGGACTGGGATTTTGCCCAGAAAAGAGACTTAATACGGTGATATTTGGAAAAGCAGGTGTGTTGGATTATAAAAAAAAGTAACATGGACTATAAATTACTGTGATTAACTTAAATATATTCTGCAATTTGCACATTTTTTTCCAGGTCTATGAACCAATTCACTGTGAGTAGGCAAGCTCCAATAGGAAAATACAATCATGTTAACTAACAATGAAAAGTGAGCTCTCCTCCCTAGGAACTACCCAGCTTTCCTACATAGCTCTCTCTTCAATCTCACAGCATTTTGCTTGGAGAACAATTCCAAAAATTAATGGACATCTATTATAGCCTCAGACTTTGTTTTCCAAGGTACAGTGTTCACAGTTCGTACACATTACTTTATAAATGACTAAATTCTGAAAGTGTTACTCCACTTCATGATCAGTTACACCCTTGAAACCAAGTTTGAGATCACTTAGAAACCAACAAATACACCTAAAATTCTGGAATGCTTGTGCTGGAATTAGATGTCTTAAGAAACATCTAATTCAACTCCCCCATCTTACAGATGAGAAAACAGAAGCAGAAAGCTTAAGTTACTTGCCCAAGGTCACCCAGCCAGTTAGTCATACAAAGGCAGCTTTGTGTATATATAGAGTGCTAGACCTAGAATTCGAAAGACCTGAGTTCAAACCCAGTCTCAGATGTTTGTTTAACTGAGTGACCATGGTTAAGTCACTTAACTTGTCTGCTTCAACTTGTCTGCTTTCCTCATCTCTCAAATGGGGATAATAATAGCACATACCTCCCAGACCTGCTGCGATAAGCAAAGGATAAAATATTTGTAAAGTGCTCTGCAAACCTTAAAGTACTTGGTAAATACTAGATAGTGGTTGCTGGTAGTGGTAAGAGGAGGAGGAGGAGTAGCAGCAGCAGCAGCAGCAGCAGCAGTAGCCACCATAGTAGTAGTAGCAAAACCAGGGATGACTGTGAGGTCCTAGTACAGTGCCTTTTCCACTACATAACACATTGCCTTCTTATATGCCTACATCTTTATTTGAAAATCTTAATTCTCTTTAGCATGACTGACTGTATATTAACTATGAAAGACAAGCTAGAAATCAGAAGACCTGCATTCTAGTCTCAGTTTTGTTACTAACTGGCCAAGTGACATTGAGAGGTTAACCTCCCTGAACCCATTTCCTTATTTGTTTAAAAATGATATTAATAATGCCTGCCTATTTCACAAGGTTGTTTTATTGGTTCAAATGAAATGACATAGGTGTTTGTAATTATAAAGTATTATACAGATGTACGGTATTATTCTTATATATGTAACCACTGACTCAAGGAGACAATTGTATGAGACTCTCTCCTCACTGACAGAGACTGATTATTCAATGCCTGTGCCAGCTTGAAGGGTGTAGTTGGCAAGAAAGCAAAAGAGAAAGGTCCTGGACTCTTCTGACTTCCAGATTCCAGAGAGAAGAAGGATCATTTCAACCCCTCTTCATACCACTAAAGGCAGACAAAGTCTCTTGAAAGACTCCTTGGAATGAAAGGAGTTGACAATCTGTATTATGTACCCACATCTTGCTACACTAGAAACTTCAGGGAAGTGTTGCTTAGTATATATTATCTTACGTATACTTTCTCCAATTTCTGTTTTGCTATTGATGTAGATAAATAGATATCTCTGATATTTGTTATGTGTGTTATTTGTGGGACTGACATTTGGAAAGAAGGGAGTAAAGTTTTGGATATAGTGTTTGTATAGTCCTTTGCCATTAAGGAACAGTGATCGAGAACTCAGCTTGAGTTAAATTATATTGAGTAAAAATTATATCCCTTAAGTTAACACTATTTAAGGGAGCAGAGAGATATAAATCTAGCTCAATCTTGTCGCTCTCTGAAAAGAGAATAGCCAGTCTTTAGCTCCAATTTTCTGTTTTCCCTCCTGGCAGGAATCAAAGTCTCCCCTGGAAAAGGATGAGGAAAAGAGGTTCTAGACATGTCTCTTCTTGCCTCAAGTCAACTCTAGGCAGACCCATGTAGACATAAATAATCTAGATGGGTAAAACACGCACATTTAACTCTTGCTACATATACAAGAGTTATTTGTCCAGCCAAATCCTTTGCCTATGGAAGCACAGTGTTATAATCCTCATGATACCATGGTCTGGGCCTCAGTTTCCTTATTTGAAAAATAAGGATGTTGGAATAGATCATCTTCCAGCTCTGAATCCTGTCTGGGTTCATCCTTCGTTTTCAAAGAAGACCATAATATCACAGAAATGATGACATGACTTGCACTTGACTTTATTTTGAATCCCAGGAACTTATGAACATGTTACTTCCTGTTCTCTTTAGGGGAAACTGAGGTCTAATTCTCCATTTATAGAAATGGGTTTTTTTCTTCTTTCAGTCAACCTCTTTCCCTTAGTGTATCTATTTTAAAAGATAATGATCTACTAAGTAAAAAAAAAAAAAGATATAATTCCACAGTGGGCTGAACTTCTGGGGCAGGAACAAAGCAAAAGCTTCTATGCAAAGAACTTGCTTCAGTGTAGCTTAGGATAGAGAGAAACCATTTGCTGACAGGTGTTCTAGAGCTTTCTGTCAGAAACTGAATATAGTGTGGGGAGCTGGAAGGAAGCCCAAACTCTGAAACTATTGGTTATTTTAATGCATGTGTCATTGGCCATAGTCCAGACACCAGAAGATGATGAAGAAAATGAACCAACTCCAGTTTAACAAACATCTAAAGATAAACATGACTTGGGAGATCCGTAGGCTCATAGAGGGGATTGCCTCTTTTATGTACCCAACCCACTGTCCTGTGGGTTGAACACCAAATTTCAACATTAAATGCTAGAGAGGTGGGAGTGGGAGAAGTTAGTTCATTTTGGAAAAAGGAACGATTATCAGCTAATCCTGGGTGTGACAAATAACAGACCATGGGAGAGGGGGCAGATTAGGAAAACAGAAGTAACAGAAAATAGCTAGCATTCCTAAAATGTTTACTGTGTGCCAGGCATTGTGTTAAGCTCTTTATAATTATTATTTCACTTGATCCTTAGAACTACTCTGGGAGGTAGGTGCTATTATTATCCCCATTTTATAGAAGAATTTGAGACAGAGATTAAGTGACTTGCCCAGGGTTACACCACTAACTAATGTGTCTTTCCTGACTTCAGACCAGGAGCTCTATCCACTGCACCACTAAACCACCAAGTCAACAAGTATCAAAACTCTAAATGACATGTTATAATGGAAGACACTGGACTTCAAGATTATCTCAGGTCCTCCACTTACTATTCATGAAACCATAGACAAATTACTATAAGTGAGTCTCAGTTTCTACTTCTGTAAAATGGGGATTATAGCTCCTGCCCTACATTCTTTACAAAGGCTGCTATGGAACCTTTGGAATCAGAGCATTTCTATAGCTAAAGGAAGTTCTCCTCTATAGCATTTGAATTCAAACCTCAACTAAAAAGACCCACAAAAATCCTCTATGACCTACTCAACAAATGGTTAGCTAGACCTTGCTCAGAAACCTCCAAGAACAAAACTACCTCAAAAGGAATTTCTACAAAAGATAATTTTATATTTATGAATGATGCAAATTAAGGTGGCATTATTATTGAGGGATACAGAGGGAAAGGGAAGAGTGCTACATTAAAATACATATGCATATATATATATACACATATACACACACACACACATACACACACATATTTCCTTTTCAAGAATCCAGAAAGTTCTAAGAAGACAAAATGGTGACAGGGGCTTTATATTTCCTTGTCCTCTAGTCCAGAGATTCTCAAAGTATGCTGTAAACTAATGGGGGTCCCAGAAACTCTTTCAAGGTTTTGGTACTGGTGCTTTTTAGTCATTCAGTCATGTCTAATTCTTTGTGACCCTATATGGTGTTTTCTTGGCAAAGATACTGGAGCGGTTTGCCATTTCCTTCTCTAGTGGATTAAGGCAAATAGAGGTTAAGTGATTTGCCCAGGGTCACACAATTAGAGAGTGTCAGAGGCTGGACTGAACTCAGATCTTCCTAACTGCAGGCCCAGAGCTCTATCCACTAAACCACCTAGCTGCCTCCTTTCAAGGCATCCATGAAGTCAAAATTATTTTCATAATAATGCTAAGATATTATTTGTCTACTAAACTATTTCTCCCTTTTCTAATTGCATAAGACCAGTTTTCCTTCATTTACTTCAATTAACACTACATATAGCAATAAATGGCATGCAGAAGCAGAAGAGAATCCTGCTGTCCTCTATTAAGTAATACATTAAAGAAATTTGCAAAAATATCTAAAAACAAAGCCATTCTTCTCACAGTACTTGGTTTTTTTTTGGAAAATATAGTTATTTTAATGAACAATCTTATTTATGTTAACATAAAATGGGCTTGTTACTGTTATTTTAAATGAATTAATAAATATTTTTTAAAACTTACTTTCAATAGATACAACCCACATAAATAAAAGCTCTTTGGGCTCCTAAACTATTTTTAAGAATGTAAAATATCCTAAGATCAAAAGGGTTAGGAAACCACCGCTCTAGTCAAATCAGATATTTTCAAAAGTATCTTTAGATAATCACCATCTTTCCATCCCACCCTAGAGAGGGATGGTGGATTGATTGGCAATGAGCGTCAGAATATTAAGACTGAAGTTTTCAAAATTCTGACTTTCCCCTATAAGATTTCCTTAAGTCTTATCCTGACTTCTTTCAGGCACTGGGCTCTCTAAGGGTACTGGAAATCTCCTCGAGATATTAAGTGAAAACCTTCTCTAGATTTCAAATGATTAATTTATTTTACTATTCCATCATTGGGATTTTGGCCAACCTCTCACCTCTCAGGACTTAAAATCTTCATCATAAAAATGAGTGGTTTCTCTATAAAAAAACAGCTTCAGCTCATCCATCTGATAATATTTCTAACCAGAGCAAATATTTGGTAATACGGGTTTCCTGACTAGCAGCTACCTTCCCTATTCACCATCTAATGAGCAGCATTAACAGACGTAGACAGACTGTACAAACAAAGCCTGAGTGAACTGACTTGTAAAAGGAAGAGCTGCATTTGAGATGCCCAAACAGGCAGATATCATCATCCCTCAGCCTGCCAAGCTGTATCATTCAAAGGAAGACAATGGCTGGGAGAGAATCCTCGGAAATGGAAGCTCAAGACAGCTCAGTTTAATGTATAAATATAATACAAATAATCTCTTTGGAAATGTCAAGACATCAGTTAAGCCTTGAAAAGCATGGCAGAGGCATCCAAAAAGAAAAGAAAAGAAATAAACTTAAGGAAACTAGCTTCTTCTCCAGGTAGATTTCTTACTAAACATTCTTTCTATAGTATTCCCCGTGAGCTGGGCAAGTCTGTGATTTCTAGGCGTAGATGCATATTTGTAATACAATTATCCCTTCCACATCACAGGGGCAAAGGGCACAGTGCCCACGTGATCTGAAAAATTTCATTAAAATTTTTGGCCCTCCCTTCACTCCAGAGAAAAAGTCTGAATTTTTTTCTTTTTCTTTTTCTCTTTCTTTTATGTGGTGTTTGCAGTACCTTTTTGTAAAATTGGGTTGATATTATACCATACTATACACACATTTTGTGCATTTCTGAGTTTCTAAACTTTGTCTGTGTCCTCTGTTAACCTTCACAGGTCATCTGCAGCTTCCACAAAACTCCCCCAAAATTCCAATTTAATTTCTTATGCCAACCCATGACATATCAAAACCATGATGGAGAAAATTTATGGGAGGAATGACGATCTAAAACTCACTAAGTCTTAGACTGAGGCCTGGAGTTCAAAGAAATTAATTGACTTGTGCACAGTAAAAAAGCTAATGATGGGAAAACTTTGGTTCAAATCCCACTCCAAACAATGACCACTGAGCTGATGCATGATGACTAAAAAATTCCAGAACAATGATCTTTTGAAAGCCAGAACATTGAAATGAATTTTTGAACATTGAATTTTTGGATTCAAAGCCAGATTAGTACAAATTAAATGGAAGTGGTGCATCACAAGCAAAGACCAAAAGATCTTGGCTGACAGGTTCTCATCAAAGATAGCAAACTCAAGTGTTTTTCAAGGATGTGTCTATTTAGTTTTATGACTTAATGGAGAAAATGCCCAAACCAAGAAACAGAATGAATGGTTGACCTTCTGTGATTCCCCTTCTGTACTGCACCATAAAGTCTGGAATCTTTCCAAAACAAAATAGATGTTAAGCTGTTCCCTCATCCTCAGTCTTAAAAGAAAAAAAAGAGTCATTATTTGTACTATACTAAGAGTGAGGATAGTCCAACTCCAGTGTTCAGGAGCTGGTTTCTGTCTGAATATCAGTCCAGTCTCTTTTGTTGAGCATGGTTCTACCAGGCCCAAGCAGCAAGCTCCAGGCAGAGCTGTATGGGAAGGTTTACATACAAGGAAAAAAACATGATCACTGAGAAAGCATGTAATTCATGCCTCTCATCAGCACCAACTGTGGCAGAAGAATACTGTCTAGTCAGAGGATGCACATAACCTATCACCTCAGGTCACCAGAGTGAACAAAGGCCATGAGTAGTATGATTAAAAGGTTTTTATGGTGGCAGCTGCTTAATATCACATGAAGGGAGAATGAAACATAAGCCTCCATCTAGATTCCATTGGGGGCAGGTGTCCCCTTTTACCAAGTCACTCTCAAAGGCATTGATGGTTATACTGGAAAATGACCCCAGGAGTAAACAGGGCAGGAGCTGAACCACTAACCAAAGAAGGATGAAGTAAAGGGTCCTTTGACCTTCCTCTACTCCCACTCCATGAATAAATAAGTGACTCTGATGTGCAAGGCCTTGAGACCTGAAAGCCCAGCATGAGAATAAGGAGTTGATGGCCCAAACTCTTTTATATTATAATTATATATAAAGTAGCAGAATCATCACAAGAAACATAATGCCAAAAAGAACAGATGACTTAAGAGTCTGGTAATGAGACACCAAACCTCTCCCCACTAGATTATCTGATTTAAAAGGGGAAAAAAAGCCCTTCCTTAAATCCAGAGAGATAGAAAATTAAGTTTCCATGTGTCAGCTGTCTGGTGGCCTTCCCCAGAACTGACCTGCCTCTCTACAAAGTGCCTACCATCCCACTCTTGAACAGGATTCAACAATCCAGAAAGAGCTGATATTTCCAAAAAATTTTGCCTTTGAAACCCCCTTCATATTAAGCAATGTGTTGATTTATGATGGGCAATTTCCATAAACCAATGAGGCATATATTAAGAATAAATTTTTCAGTTTCTGCATGGAAATTTCCTCTCATACTTGGGAGCTGGAAATTAAATTTTTCAGCATTCAATGCCTCACAGATATGGGAAAACTATTACCCGAATGATAAAAGACAAGATTCCTGGGCAAAAGGCCAGAAAAACAACCCCTAAGCAAACTAACTATATTACAGAGCTCTAAACCCACAATGAACAATAAACATCTCCTCCCAAAAGACCTATGAATGGAGGAGTGCTTTTGTTTGGACACACCTGCTCTGATTAGCAGCTGGCTTCCCGTGTCCTTCCCTTTCTGAAAAAAGGAATTGTCCTCTTTTCTTTTTGGAGCTCCTCTTGACATGAAGCATATAATTTGATCTAAAATGCAAGTTAAGGTGCAAGGGAAATCATCTTGAAATAACTGCTATTCACTGTGCAGTCTTGGACAGGATACATGATACAGGATATTTCAAATTGGATGGGACCTTGGAAGTCATCTAGTCTAAGACCCACAATTTAATAATGAGAAATTGAGGGCCAGTATGAGGTGAAAAGCCTTGCCAAGGTCACAGGGGTAGTAACTGGTAGAAACATTGTTTGAACCCAAACAACCCAATACTCTTTCCATTTACTACTTCACTATGCACAAGGGACAAAGATTCTGGGAAGGTAAAATACATCAGAGATCTGAGGAGCTTACAACCAACAATCTATTGGGGATAAAGACATGAATTATGAAAGAAGAATATGATATGCATAAAAGAGAGACAAATTAATCAAAAAAACATTAATTAAGCATCTAGTATGTACTAGGAGACTTTGCAAAGTATTAGGGACACAAAGACAAGTCAAGTTCCAGGCAAAGTACTCTAAGAAACTTGAAGATGAAGAAGAGATCTCTTTGAGGAGAAGAGACAAGGAGGAATCCAAGAAAACTTAATGGAGAAGGTGGCAATTGATTTGTAATGTACCTTGACAAAAATTAAGGTGGAAGTAGAAAAACATTTCAAGATGGGGGGGTGGGCAATGGGAGAGAGTGAGAGGGAATGCAGGTGGGTGGGTTTATAAAATCATAGAGATGGGAGAAAGTAGAGGACCAAGAATAGTAAGGTAGAGTTTGACCAGAATATAGAATAAGTGAAGGAGAGTGGTATGAGACAAAGCTGGGAAAACTAGATTGAAGCCAAATTGTAGAAGGCTTAAAATGCCACCCCCAGGAATTTACATTTTACTAAATAAACAGAGGGGAGCCACTGAATGTTTAAGCAAAGACGAGACAACAGCAGTAAAATAGATTATTTAGGCAGTAAAACCAAGGATGGAATGGAGAATGGATCAACTGGAAGCACAAAGATCAGTTGTGAGCCTGGGCAAGAAGAAATGAAGGCCCGATCCAGGATAATGAAATCAAGACAAGTATTTATTAAATTCTTACTATATGCCCAGAACTGTCTAAACTTTGGGGATACAAAGAGAAACAAAAAGAAATAGGGTCTATTCTTGAGCTTACCTTCTAATAGGGCACAAGGTGGTTCACAATTCCTGATTTCATTAGTACTTTAACATGAGTTGACTCTGGATAAAAACGTGATCAGTAATTTTTTTAACAAGCTGATAAGAGAAGGTGGAGGCAGATACTTGTACAGGAGAATAAACGATGAATGGTCTAGATTCTTCCTCCAATTGAGGATCACCAGTAGAAAATGAGCACTGCCAGAGTGGAGGGAGAAGGTAGCTGAAGGAGTGTAAGTGGGGAACAAGATATAAGTGGAAGAGCTGGTTAAAGAAGAACTAACAAAAATTGGTGACTAAATGGAGATGGAAGATGAAGGAGAGGGCAGAGTTAAAGAAGACTTCAGAGTTTGAAGTATGGGTGACTAGGATGTTGGTCCTCCAAAGAGAGGAAAGTTCTTTGTACAGTATAAAGCACCCTATAATAACTAAAAATTGCCCAACCCAATCTGCCACATTAGACCCATTATTTAGTATCTACGGAGTTTGAATTGACTCTAAGGAAGAAATTCTTAACTTTTTTAATGTGTATCAAGGAGCTCTTTGGTGATCTGGTAAAGTCTATCTTCTCAGAATAAGGCTGTTGTGGTTTTTTAAATTTGTAATTGAAGAAAATGCTAAATTTTAGTTAGAGGTTATTAAAAAAAATTCCATTCAAGCTCACAAATTCTCCCAAGGATCCCAGGTTAAAGACACCGACTTTACTGTTCCAAAATTGTCTGGGAGTCCAAAAAGGACTGGACCCATCCAACTCCTTAATATTACATGGGAATCAGAAATCAATTATAATCTCAAAATTCCTAAGAAGGTATCTTGGTTCTAGGGTCTTCTGTAAATGCCAATCAATTCAATGAAAATCTTCAAGTGTTCATGAAAGGACCAAGTAAATTCTGCGTTCTAGCTCAAAGGTTCAGACTCATGCAATAGAACAAGCACACTGATGTTTCAGAATCAACCATCCAGTGTTTAGCAGAGGATATCCTTAAGCAAGTAAATTTTGTGCTCAATTCAAAGACCGGTATTGCATGGATATATTCTTAATTTTTTAAAGAATACAAATAATTCACTGACTCATTGTTATTATTAAATAAATACACGTTACAGCTTTACCTTAGGCTATCTTCCTGAATGATATGAACCTGCATGCAAACTCTCATCCCTCCATTCTACATTGAGGTCTCTTGTGGTCCACAGCAAAATCTCAGATTAACTACTCTTTCCGTTGGCTAAGACAAAGTAAATAAAACTTTTTACAATGACAAACTATTGATTCATTCTAAAAGTTCTTCCTCAAAAAGATCCAAAGTTGGGATCATAGGGGAATTTCTATGGACTTAATTGTTAATTTAACATGAATATGAAACTGACTGAATTCAAAGTTCCACTTGGTTGCCTCCAAATTTTTACGTGAAAAGTTTTGTTTTTTAAATAAAAACTATTTTAAACATCCTTTTCCTCCCTGTGATGAGTAGAATGTACTCAGTCTTTTGAAAATTAAGGGAATGAACAAAATACATTTTTAATATTATTCTTATCAGCAGCAATTAGAGAAGCAAAAGTGCTAGATAAATTTCTAAACCTTCAAAGTTGAGTTATTCCCTATTCTTGTTAATAACTGCAAAATATTTGGCCCCTAATACAGCAGGGAAATATTGTGACGCTCTCCAAAGACTTATCGTTTCAGTTCACTTGAAATAAATTTCAGACAGAACACACACAAACAGTGGGAAAAATGACTTTTGTCACTTTGGAGTCCCAGGGGGAAGAAAAGATGTGAGAATTCATTTATTTCCTACTCACATAGAGTTCAGTTATGGATCTAGTCTTTCCAACGGAATTTAGTGGCATGACAAGGGTAGAGACCTAAGCAACAGCCAATTTTCCTCTTGCCTATGATTTCTGAAATTTAACAAGTATTTACCAGGTGCTTATTATGAGCTGAAGACAATACAAAAGTATTATAAAGCAATGTTCCTGCCACCCTAGAGCTCACCCTCTAATCCGAGAAAACAAAAGCATGTACATAAAAACAGAAAAGGGTATGTAATTGTAATAAGAACATGACCTATGCCATGGCAGTAGAAATTTGGACAGAGGTAGCCAGCTTTGCCCCCTGCCTCCAGTGTTTCCAGTGTCTTTTTTCAACTTACCTGAGACTTGAATCAGTTTGCAAGACCTGGAGCTGGGGGGAGGAATAGAAGAGCAAAATAAGAGGCAGAGGAGAGAAGGAAACAGAAAGGTTCACAGAATTTAGTTACTCTAATTTAGACTGAAAAAATAGAACTAGGGGCTTTTGGCGGAGAAAAGAGAGTTGGAGATACTGGTGGTCACTTGACCAGCCCATTTGTGTGTCACTGGGGAGCGTGCTTAGGCTAAAGAACAAAAAGTTGGAAATGTGTTGACTACCCCTGACCAAGGAGGGGGAGCCTTGGGTGAGTTCTAATGGAGAGGCCCAGTTTCCATGCCTTGATATCATAGGATGCTGGATATAGTAACAAGGACTATAACAAAAAAGTTAGACTACACTAAGGGGTTCCAACAAGCTGCAGGAAGTGAAACCAAATAATAAATAGACCATGCATCGCACTGGTACTGTGAGTCATGTGGACTGTGAAGGTCCCTAAGGAAATCAGGACCTACCAAAGTATAAGGTTTCTAAACAATCTAGCAACCATAAGTTATTTTCGCCACTTGGCAGAGAGTTGGTTGAGCCTTAATAACTTTATAATTCTGGAGTGACTGTTCAAGTCCCTGGGGAAGATGGCGTTCATCTTATTTTTGTTTTTCTTTGTTTTTTAAGTCCATCTGACTTCATGACCCCATTTAAGGTTTTTTTGGCAAAGAAACCGGAGTGGTTTGCCATTTCCTTCTCCAGCTCATTTTACAGAGAAGGAAACTGAAGGAAACAGGGTTAAGTGACTTGCCCAGGGTCACATAGCTAGTAAATGTCTGAGACCAGATTTGAACTTGGGTAAGATGAGTCTTCCAGACTTCAGGCCTGGCACTCTACCCATTGCTGTCACCTACTTGTCCTCAGGTAACTTACTTTCAAAAGGGGGAAAACCAAGTAAACAACGAGGTAGATATTAGATCCATAGAGTAGCAAGGAGGGACTGACTCAAAGGGGAAGGTGTTAGCCTCTGGGGAAGACCTCCTGGAGTAGGTGTGTTTTAAGTTGTGTCTTGATGGACGTCAGGAAATGTAAGAGACAGAGAGAGGTGAAGGGGTAGAACATTCCAGTATTATGGGCCAGCTAGTACAAAATAAATGATCTAGAAAATAAATTCCATAAAAATTAGTGGAGCTAACATAATACTAAGGGACACAGATATCAGAACAATATTCTGATTGGGACTTTTTCTACCTAGACCACTACACAAAATCCAAAAAGCATCACTATACTCAGAGCTAGAGTACTCAATTCAACTCGAACCTCAAATTTTACGAAGGAGGAAACTGAGGCTCACAGAAATTAAGTAACTTGCCCAAGGTCAGATAAAGCCAGAATTTGAAACCATATGTACTGACTCCAAATATGGTGCTCTTTTCCATCACACCAATCTACTTTATCTAGCCCAAGGCATATCAGAATAGACAGGCATACTTTATAAAATCTCTTCTGGGTAGTTTATCATAATCTATATTATTACATGGGCAAGTAGGTGGTACAGCAGATAATAAGGTGCTGGGCCTAGAGTCAGGAATACTCATCTTCCTGAATTCAAATCTGGCCTCAGACATTTACTAGGGTAAGTCACTTAAGTGCTTCCTGCCTCAGTTTCATCAACTGTAAAATAATTATAATGGATAATAATAGCACTTACCTCTCCCACCTCTCCAGGTGGTTGTGAGGAACACAGGAGATATTTGTAAAACGCTTACTACAGTTCCTGGCACATATTAGGCACTTGAGAAATGCTGGTTCCCTTGCTGTTTAGGACCTCTGCTGTCCAGCTCCATGGGTCCCAGTTGGCCCAGTTGTGCTCCAGAACTCTATTTCCTGGGTTGATTATTTTAACTGTAATTGCAGACTTGACCCCTTGTCTGCTGGAAGCAAGTTACTGTTTGCTGGATTACTGATCCATTTATTTCCAATGCCTCCAGGTTAACTTTCTCTTTTAGAATATCCCACCCTGTTACCACTGAACTCACAAGACAGAGAACCTGGGGAGGCAGTGACCAAAGGGAAAAACTAGGAAGAAGGGCTCAGCAAAAAGGTTGTCTGGCTAGTTCTTGCACAGACACAAGATGAGGCAAATTTTTTTCAAGGAGAGAGGAGGAATGAAGTGGATGGTCTGAATACTGACTGACCTCAAAAAACTGTGTTCTGTTCCAAGCAGATTTTTCTCAGGACAAAAGGTGAAATCAGATGTCCACTACCAGAACTTAAGCACCCCATCCTACTCTCAGTTACAAATGTTTCTCTGAAATAAATGCAAATTAAGGTATTGTAAAACCTCAAATGCAGGGGGAACATAAATCTAGATTGGTCAGTGGTTAGGAGGCACCCATTATCTCATTTTCTCAGACTAAGAGGTCCCTAGAAATAGAGAAAGACAGTTAATTGTCTCAATTATCCATGACCTTGGTCCATCCTCCTCAGGTCTGACGATGTCTAGAGAGTCAGTCTGTGGCAGGCGGAAGGGAATGAGTGCTTGGACTCAAGTTGACTTCCAAATCTTACCTGACCCATTTATTAGTTTAACTATGTGACCCTATACAAGTCAATTAACTTTTTTTGATCCTCACTTTCTTCATCTGCAAAACTGAAATAAAAACTGACGTATGAAATAGTACACATAAAAACACTTTTCAAACTTTCCAATGCGTTAGAAATTTGTTGTTATTCTTTCATCTAGTTAGTAGATGAGTAACACCACCAGAGTGTAGTGGAATGAAGTCAAAATACGTGGTTCAGATTCCTGTTCTGATTTTTACTAGCTGTGTGACCATGGGTAAGTCATTTCAGTTCTCTAAGCCTTAAATTTCTCAACTATGAAAATGAAGGGATTGGACTCAGGGGTGGGAAACCTGCAGTCTCAAGGCCACATGTGGCCCTCTAGGTCCTCAAGTGTGGCCTTTTGATGGAGTCCAAATTTTACAGAACAAATTCTTTTATTAAGGGGATTTGTTCTGTGAAGTTTGGATTTGGTCAAACTTGGACTAGGTGATCTAAATATCCTATAACTATGGACCAGGTGATCTAAATATTCTATAACTATGCCTGATAAAGTCAGAAAGATGAAGTGCTTTCTAAAATATTGTTAAATGGGAAACTGGGGTGTAACTCAAACCCTTTAAAGGCAGTAGAGATCCAAGAATCACAGATTTAGAGCTGAAAGGGGACTTAGAGGTGACCTAGTTTAAGGGAGCCAGGACAGTGAGACAGCCAAGCAGATAAAGCACTGGGCCTACAGTCAGGAAGACCTGAGTTCAAACTTTGCCTCAGATATTTCCTAGCTGTGTGACCCTGAGCAAGGGAACCCTGTTTCCCTCAGTTTCCTTGTCTGTAAAATGCACTGAGGAAGGAAATGTCAAACCATTCCAGTATTTTTGTCAAGAAAATCCCAAATAGCGTTGAAGAGTGAGACACAAGAATAACTAAGAAACTGAGGCCCAGAGTGGCTAAGCAACTTGCCCAAGGGCACACTAGTAGTAAGCAGAAAAGTCAGGACTGGAGACCAAGTCCTCTTGACTCCAATCCAACACATTTCCCAGGATGCCATGCTGCCCCCAGGGCCTGTCATGTCAGCTTATCAGAGAGATAATTCTACCATCCAGATTTTACTGTTGGGTCTTCCAAAGAATCTAATTAAAACACAAATATGTTTTCTTCCCACAACTAACTCCTTAGGAAGGAACAGGTGACAGCTAGCCATCAGCAAGACCCAGTAGGACAGGCCTAAAAGGGGCCTGGAGAAGGCAGGGCAGCACCCACTTCACCATTTTGCCTCGGGCCAGCCCTAGGGGCATCTGAGGTGATGGGAAAAGTTGATTAGGAGATAAGCTGGAGGGAAGTTTGGACACAGCAGAAATACCTTTGAGACTTGATCAAACTGGACAACGGGAAACACCTCCAGGGCTAAAATGGATGTAAGGAGACTATGCCAGGATGCACTCAGGTCATGCAAATAATAAATCCTTAGGTCCACTTGGGAGTTAACTATATAGCCTCACAGATGCATAAGAAAGTTCTGGGATAATGGCAGCTACTATATTCTGCTGAGGCTGCATTTTGGCCTCTCCCTCTTCAAGCCAGGTTTAATGAATAAGCAAATACGGTGACAGAATCCCCAATTATGTGGAGCCATAAGGCTCATTGTCATTCCTTCTCCTGCCAAGGGCAAGACCAGTTCTCCAGGACTAATAGCCAGCCCCATCATCTCTCTATCCCACTGCCAATTCATACAAGAACATATCCAGGAGGAATAATGAGGCCTTATAAGTGACTATCCTTCCTTTTAAATTCATATAGCTCAAGCTTACTATACTGATTGGGTTGGACATTTATCTTCTACAGAACCAGCAGTTTCAAATTTGGGTATTTTTTAGGAAGACACACATCATCACTATGTTAGTGGTACTAATGACATTGCAGCAGTATCTATCAGATACTGTAAAAAAAAAAAATCCTGAAAAAAAGAGGAAGCCAAGACCAGGAGTTGCAAGAATGGAGATATTTTGCTCGAAGAGGTGTTTCCACACCCTGTCTCCAATGAATTCCTTCCTTTTCTTCAAGACACAGCTCTAGGCCCATCTGCTTCTTCACATTTTCCCTAAATTACCCCAGGTGAGAGGAACCCTTATCTCCAACAGCCAGGGCCCCTCCCCACACACACTTGTATCATTCTCCCCTCCATCAAAATTTGTATTCAATTCAATAAACTTTTATCAAGCACAGACCACAGACACATCTTCTCTCCCTCACCCTGCCCCCCCCCCCCCATTAAATTGTAAACTTATTCATAGGCTCATGGGTTTTAGATCTGGAAGGAGCAATGGAGATCATCTATTCCAGACTCTTTATTTTATAAATGGGGAAACTAAGGCCTAAGAGGTTAAGTGGCCTACCCAAGACCACACAGATATTAAATAGTAGAGCCAAGATTTAGAGCCTGTTCTCTTTCCACAGTCTCCTCCCTTAAGAGCAAGTTGTATGCCCCATATATCTTTGTATCCCTAGCACCTACCTACCTCAATGCTTTATACACAATGGGTATTTAATAAATGCCAGATGTTTCAATAACTTTATGAGGTTCCAAGGAGGGAAGGAATTTCTGTGGTCAGGGGAAGGGCAGAAAAGGGAGGTTCCTGAGTTGAGTAAGAACGCAAAGTTTTGAAAGTGCCACCAAAGTATTTCCATTAACAGCCGACATATTACAGGTTTGACCAGAGTTTCAACCTGCTCCTTCCTAAAGTTTTCATATAACTATATTGGAGAATTTTCTCATGAGACTATATAGCCATTGGGAGAAAAAGTTTCCTTTAACATCCTCTCTCTAGCCATCTTGGCTGTAGTTTCTCTCACTATGTAAAACAAAGGATGCCTCCCCAACAAACTTTGAGTTTACATCCTCGTTAACTTTTACTTAGGGATCATAGAGCCAGAGCCAGAAAGGACCTTGAAGACCATCTTATCCAACTCTCTCATTTTACAGATAAAGAAACTGAGACCCAAGATGGCCAAGTAACTTGCATTAAGCCAGTTTTAGATTAAACCTGACAAAATTTCATGGGTAACTAAAAAATTTTTTCCATAACCTCTAAATTTCCCTCTTCAATTATGCTTTAATAAACCCCTTCTCTTCCCACTGTAATGACAAAGTTATTTAAGGATAATTTGAAGAATTTTAAACCTACATCTATATATTGCATTGCTGGATTATATTCTCCTTATCCCCAATCACAGGTTCCCAAATTGGGAGATACTATCTCCAGAGGAGTACTAAAACTATGGATGGTGGGGGGTGGTAGTAGCCTTTGGTGCAACTGGGGAGCCTTGAATAAAAATACGGGAGCAGTGGAAGCATAAGGAAAGAAGAATATTTTTGAAAAACTATTC
This sequence comes from Notamacropus eugenii, assembly GCF_028372415.1. Lineage (NCBI taxonomy): Eukaryota > Metazoa > Chordata > Mammalia > Diprotodontia > Macropodidae > Notamacropus > Notamacropus eugenii. The sequence continues at coordinate 267,556,842 of NC_092876.1, forward strand.
ATATTTCATCTATTGTGTAACAGAGTTAAAGTTATAGTAATTACATTATTTTCCACATAAACACACAAAACGCAAGTTATAACCAATCAGTGGTCAAATCCGCCACCAGGTCTTAACAAGCAAGTGTTGGCAGGAGACATATCATGCATTGTCAGGAAGTCCAGCATGCATTGGCACGAATAAGTGTGGGTAATGACTTGGTTACAATATGATACTATATGGTTACATGATGCAATATTGTTCATCAAAATTTCAAAGATGTGTCATTTAAAAAAAAATTCTTTTGAAATGATGCAAATTTAAAAAAAAAAAACAGGTTAAAGGGTTAAACAAAGTAGATTTCCAAAGGAGTGCTGAGCAATTTTTTTAAAGGGGGTGGTAGGCCAGATAAATTTGGGGACCTCTGCCCTACTTTCTGAATGAAGCAGTCTCCTCCACTGGCTTTATATTCCACATATTTTGGATTGTGTGATTATAATGGGACAGGTTACCAGTGCAGCTACCTATTCAGAAAAGAACAAACCCTAACACCTAAAGAACATCACAATTTTAAAATGTGGGAAATGAAGAAAAAGTAACACCTCAGATACGCTACTTCTAACTATAATCTGAACTAGGACAAAAATCAGGGTGCAAAAAGAAAATAAAACTTCATTACGTTAAGATTATTTGTTTCTGGTAAATGTTTAACAACTGGCTCTCCAGTTGAAAAATGTACGTTAGGACATTTTTACATTTAATCTGCATTTTTAATATTCATTTTTTAAAGTTGGAACAACCAACAAACCAATAAATCTTATCTGAAGCATTTGACAATTTCTGATATGTAAAGGCTCACACTGAATATTTAACAACCCACTCTCCTGGCTCCAACCAGCTCACCTCCAGTGAAAACCTTTATCCCAGAATGCAGAATGCATAGAGAAAATTCCAGTGAGAAAATAAAGACTTGGGGGGAAGGAGAGGAGATATAATCTCCTAAAACATAGTTGGAAGAAAAACTATGTGGTCCTACTCTATTTTCTATTAGAACAATTATTTGTTTGTCAGCAGTTCCTTGAAAATACTCTGTATTTAGATCAAGTAGATTAGCATATTTATTATGTTGCCAAGATATTTACTGCATAAAATATTGCTCTGACAATCAAAGGAAATGGGGACTAAAAAATGTGGATCTAGATGAAGCATCATGTTTGAAACAGTCAGAAGAAGGGAGTTAAAGCTAAATGACTGTGTAGTTAGTTGTCAAACGCTGCATGGTTGCATTTACATTAAAAGCTGTTTTTGAAGAGTCTGAAAAGTGTACTGGATGATGTCTGATGTTCCTGAAGTATTGACAGTCTGAAAAGCAAATGCTTGCAAAGAGCTTAGAAAACAGCTCAAGTAAAGGGAAATGGGCAGTGGGCAGAGTAAGCATCAAAGAAGGGATCTGAATCCAGTTCATGATGACTCCATGCCTAGAGCTTATTATTCCATGCTGCCTCCTGCACACTTGACACCAAGTAGAATCAAAGAGTTGAGATTATGCTACAAAACTAAGATCTCTTGGTTGCCGATATACGCTTCTGTCCCCCATCCCTCTTGATGGGCCAAAGAAAATTCCATATAGCTTATTTCTAAACTCTCTACAATGAATCCAATCAACTGCTAGCAGGTCCTGTAACTTTTCTTCCTCTTTTTTCTTTCTCCATCAATCAGCAAGTATTCATTTTTCTTGTTGTTTAGTCATTTTTCAATCATGTCCAACACTTTGTGACCCCTTTTGGGGTTTTCTTGACAATGATACTGGAGTGCTTTGCCATTTCCTTCTCCAGCTCATTTTACAGATGAGGAAACTGAGGAAAATAGGTTTAAGAGACTTGTCCAGGGTTTCACAGCTAGGAAGTATCTGAGACTGAATTTGAACTCAGGTCTTCCTAGCTTCTATCCACTGTGCCACCTGGCTGCACCTACCTGGCATGGAAGATAAACATTACGATCAGAAGATCATAGATGGAGAGTTAGAAGGAATGAAGAAACTAAGGTCTAGCTAAGTTGAATAACCTGCCCAAGATTAACAGACAGTAAGTACTAGATGCAGGATTTTAACCTAGATTCCTCTGACCTCAAAGCCAGTTTTCCTTTCAACTGTAATAAAAAAAAAAAAAGAGGTTGGACTATATGACCTATAAGGTCTCTTCTAATTATAGACTTCTACTACTAAATATTTGGCAACATTTTTGTTAATGTCCAACTCTTCATGACCTCATTTGGGGTTTTCTTGGGTGGTTTGCCTTTTCCTTCTCCAGCTCATTTTAAGAGGATGAAAACTGAGGCAAACAGGGTTAAGTGACTTGCTCAGGGTCACACAGCTAGTAAGCGTCTGAGGCCAGATTTGAACTCATGATGATGAGTCCTCCAGACCTGACACTATTTACTGACCCACCTGACTCCCTATAAGGCAATATACTATGACAGAAAGAACAGTAACTAGGAACCAGGTGACTTAGGTTGTACTATCCAGCTCTGACATTCTTTGATGATAGATAGACAGACAGACGGACGGACGGACGGACGGACACACAGACAGACAGACAGACAGACAGATAGATAGATAGATAGATAGACAGATAGATAGATAGATAGATAAACATAGATGAATAGATATGAATTTTATCTACAACTATATCTAAAATATATGTAGATTATATGTAGATACACACATATATATGTGTAATGTTCTTTATGTCCAGGCTCATCCCCTACCCTTCATTAATATAATGGGGCCACACCTCTCCATCTGCCTTTCACTATAGCACTAACTCATTTAATCTGTACTCTGGGCTCCATTCACTCTAGACTATAGTCGGACTCTAGCCTGTGTTTTCCCAGTGCTGATGCTTCCTTCCTGTATGACAATGGGAAAGTTACTTCACCTCTGTCAAATGCCTCTGAAGTCCTTTCCAGCTCTAGGTAACAGGGTGCTATGATCCCTTTTGAAGGTTTTTCTTCTACTTCTGAAATTTCTTTCCTCTATCTCTACCTGGTGAAATCCTGTTTCTCATTAAAGCCTTGAATCAAATGTCACCTCCCTCTTTGTCAAGTCAACAAGCATTTACTATGTGCCAGGGACTGTGCTAAGCACTGGGGAGGAGAAAGGGAGGTTGGTGACCTTGCACAGCCCTCACTCACTCAAATCCCAGCCAACTACAAGTCATGTCATCAATCCCTGATGTCATGGTCCTCTTCAAGAACGAAGGACAAGCACAATAAGCTAAGCACTGGGAATACAAAGAAAAACAAAAAAATAATAATCTCTTCTCTCAAGGAGCCCACAATCTAATGGGGGAGGCAACATGCAAACAACTGTGTACAAGGAATGTGTGTGTGTGTATGTGTGTGTGTGTGTATGTGTGTGTAATAACTTGGAGATAATCTCAGAGCAAAGGCACTAGCAGTGAAAGGGGACCAAGAAAGTCCACTTGAAGAAGATAGGATTTTAATGGGAACTGAAGGAAGATAGAAGGTAGAGAGGGTTGTAGTCAAGGGGGACAATCAGGGAAAATGCAAGGAGACAGGAGATGAAATGTCTGGCATGAGAAACAACAAAGAAGCCTGGAGAGGAGTAAGGTGAAAAAAGATTGGAAAGGTAGGAAGGGGCCAGGTTATAAAAGGCTTTAAAAACCAAAGAGGATGCTATATTTAATTCTGGAGGTAATAGGGAGCTGGTCACAGGAATTATTGAGGAGTGAGAATAAATTGTCTGAGCTCTAGAATGGAATGGGGAGAGACTTGAGGCAGGAAGACCAACAAGCAAACTATTGAAATATATCCAGTCTTAAGGTGATGAGGACCCGTACCAGAACAGTGTCAGTGGTAGAAGAGAGAAGAGACTACATATGAGAGATGTCACAAAAGAAGAAATGACAGGATTTGGCAACAGATTGGATAAGGAGGGTGAGAGGAAGTGAGAAGTAGATCACATCTAGGTTGCAAACCTGGGTAACTGGGAGAATCCATATTAATATGGAAATCAAGGAGAGGGAAGGATTGGAGATCATGAGTTCAGAAATGGACATATCAAGTTTAAGATGTCTACAGAACATTCAATATGAATGGATAGGATTATGGAGGGAGATACCAGACTGCAGGTCAGCAGAGAGGACAGAATCATCTGCACAGAGATGACAATTGAATGCATGGGACCTAATGAGATCACCAAATGAAATTGTATAGAGGGAGAAAAGAAAAGGGCCTAGGGCAAAATCTTAGAGGTCACTCATGGTTAATGGGAACAACTTGGAGAAGATACAGGAGAGGAAAAACTTATTATGCACAAATTGTTCCGATTATACTTCCATGTATGAGGAAGAGAGCAGGGATGGTTTCCCACCATCTAGCACCATCTCTGAACACAGCAGGTACTTAAAATATATCTTCAGATTTGAACTTTAGTACTGTGCTTTCCCCTTGACATCCAAGCTGTATAGTGTATCCCAAAATAGGTATACACTCTACTTTTGAAAGCTCTCATTACAGACTGACGCTCAGAGATAAGTGGCCTTAAGATATCAGCAATAACCCCACACACTTCATGCCTTATACTTAAAAAGCCAGCAGTCACCGATTCCCTTCTCATCTGAAATAATTCTGTAGCCTTCATATTAGCCATTCAACTGCTAATGAAACACCGCTCTACAATCCAGCATAAATACTTTCACTCTAAAATTCTCAGCTCCTAGAATCATCCAATCAACATATAATTGTGTTTGTCAATTTAATCATGAAAGCATAAGCCCTCATAGAAGTCTTCTCCTCTGCTCTTCACTAGGAATCATAATGACAGACTTGGTCACTGTTCAGGGTCCAGTTATTACAGATTTGATCTTAAGATTTCTTTTCTTTTTTTGAATCAGACCTATGATTTCATTCCAATGGAGAGTTTCCAGTATGGGAAACTCCTTCCACCAATGAAGATCAGTTACTAGATATAATTTATATTATTAGAGAAAATCACTTGGGGCATTAAAAAATTAAATGACTTGATAATGAGAGTATAATGAGAGAGACAAGATATACTTGGAGTCAGACCTTGCCGATTTCAAACACAGCTTTCTATGATTCATGGTCTTTTATGATCACTAATACGTGAATCTTTTCATTAAATTTTAAAAGAATAAAACAATAACTAACTGGAAACTAAAATTCAAAATAAAAAATATAACACCACTGTCAAATCAGATACCTACTATAGGTCAAAAATCTAATAAATGGAGTCACTCATTGTTGGTTTATTAAAATTTGGTTGGGTTAAAATGGAAGAATTCTGAGATGCATATAGGAAAACCCTCAGAAAAAGAAAATTATTAAAACTTCTTTCATAACCTTATACCCAATTACATTACAACTGGTATAATGAAATAAATGCTCAACAATGTTCAATCAGAAAGCATCTCTTATAGAATAGGCCCTTTGTCAGCTTCAATGACTAACTAACTAGTCTAGACAATAGTCATATTTAATTAAGGCTAAACAATACCACATGACACAATTTGCAAATCTGTTTACCAAAATTGCTTGGGAGTGAGGAAATGAATGTCGATTTAAAACTTAAATCTTAAGAAAAATTTTTAAATAATATTAGGATGTGGATAAGAGATATTATTAAACATGCTTCAAAATCTTAGGTTTTAAAAATATTATTCCTAATTCCTTTTCCATAGAAATCACAAATAAACGAATATGGTAATTTGTTATCTCACATATTCAGTGAACTAGAAATGGAAAAGGATGAAATGATGAAAAAGAAATAAAACTTTCTCCTAGATTGGATATCCCAAATCTTTTCATGATAAGAAGCCGCTGTGTATTGGAGTGGGAAAAAGATTAAAAACAACACGGAGGTGGGTGGGGAAAAAATACCAAAATGTTGGGCAAGCTAATGGGAGTATGTGTGTTTGTGTTTTATTTTGCGAAGTGGAGGAGGGGAGAAAGGAAAAGTCTAGCTGGGAGACAGTCTCTTCTTTTGGAAGTAGCAAGTCAAGTACTGTTGAAGCAAGGGAGAAGTATATAGGCCTCTTACATCCTCCTAGCGTTTAAAATTCTACGAGGCAGACAGCTTCCCTCTCTCTCTCCTTAGCTCATTGTTGAAAAGGTCTTTGAAAGCAGAAAGCTGTCAGTTCACCTCTACCGCTTTAACTGGGTCTCCCAGTCCTAGGTGATACTGCTACCAAAATCTGCTGACCCAACAATTCCATCGTCCTTTTAAGCCCCAATAGGAACTACTGCATTTATACTACTGAACTCAAAGCTAACACAAAACAAGGGCCATCTTATAGGACTTACTTGGTATTGGGTGGTTATACAAGAGTCCTTTGACTGGCTATATTTTTTCCCCACAAGGCAAATGTTGCTAAGACTATTTCCAGTGTTAGGTGCTTATGTTAGAAGGGAATACCAGTTTCTCTCTCTCATTCCTACTTACTATCTCCAATATGAAAGGACTTTTTCTCTCTCTTCCTGACCATGTCACCACTTGTGGTATACCACTTTGTAGCACTTGGCTCTCATAAGGAGGGGGAAATCGTGTAGCTGTCAAGGATTTGGATTGTTGAAATTTCTGGTATACAAAACTGGAGAAATTCCAGTCAAACTACTGGCAAAGGATTCGTCAATCCTCTAGCTCCTGTAACCAAAACATATGGTGAGACACAGGAACTGGAGCACATTCACTTTTAGCTAGCTCCTCCAGAAGCCAAGGCAAGAAAAAAAAAACTGGAAAAGGGAAAATGGTTGGGGGAGGGGAACTAGACACTTAATGGAAGTCTTAGAGGGAGGAGACAAAGTGTTCCACCCATACTCTTTTTTCCAAAACACAGAGAAGCAATGTAAAAAACCAGAGCTGGTGAGAGGCATCATAGACTCATTTTTACAACACATCTTGAAACCCCTTTCCATTTCCACTCCCATGAGTTATTTGTCCTTAACTGTATCAGTATGACAGCTGACTGGCATTAAATGTTTTTTCTCCCCAAGAATAAACTTTTATGCTCATGATACTTCCCCACTGAACACTTTATTCCTGTTTTTAAGCTTTAAGAAATCAATATTTAATATAAGATTTTAATACATTCCTAGATAAAGATGGAGTATATTTTGAGTTAGTTTAACATATACCTTCCAGCTAAAGTTTGATTTTGATATGTAATATGGAAGACTATGTCAGGAGTATAAACTCTGGTAAGTCCCTGATGTCAAAGAGGTTTCAAGTGTACCATGTACACTGTCAAAGGACTAGCTTAATTCAGAGTCTTTTCACCATAGGAGCTGACCACCATTTACAAAAAGATGAAGGGCATCCAATGTACACCAGTATCTACATGGACAGAATTGTGGATCCTTGAAATGCTCATGTATATAAATTTTGTCAGAGAATGGGAGAAGGAAAGACATTCTGTATAGAAAACGCACCAATAAAAACACAAAAGCTACCTCCTCCAGACAGTGTTTGTTTTAAATTCAGTTGTAAAATGAAATTTTAAAAACGTATTAAGTGGTAACAATGTTCCAGGAACAATATTAAATTTTGGGGATACAAGTACAAGCAAGCAGGCCCATCCCTGCCTTCAAGAAGCTTACATTCCAATGGAGGGAGATGATACATGTAGAAGAGTAAGAACTGGAGGGGGAGCAGGGTTATGAGTAAGGCTGAATGATTTATAAAAGGATAGGAAGCGGTGTGTTGGGCCAGTTGGGTAAAATTAAGGACAAAGTTGAGGTTCCTAGGGAGAGGATTTTAGTACCAGGGGAAAGAGGTTGGGATGCAGATGACATGACTTAGAAGAGTTGGAAAGAACTTAATGTATAAAAATACTATAATATTTTATCCAAAAACAGAACTCACTGACCTTCAAACAACTGAAGTAATTCACTCTCTCTCTTTAATAATAGAACTCTGCTGAAAGAAGCATGGGAAATTTTTTAAAATTTTACAACTTTCAAGTTTTTAGTAAAAGTTTCAATAAATATAACCTCTTTACTATCTAGTGAATTTGCATATACTGGCCTAAAATTTTCAAATGTCAAAATGGCATCTGATCTACAGTGGATAAATCAGAATGAACCAAATGGCATACTGAACAGCCAATAGCCAAATTATAAATTAACATCACAGGGCTATTTCTAATGATGTGAAATGTCTGAGAGAGGAAATATTTTTCTCTTTTGTGATAGAACTGAATTCCTAGTTTTTTAAAAATAATTTTAGAATTTCAAAAATTGCACCTGATACCTTACCAACTAAAAAGAGCTTAGCATGGAGCCGTGGCTTATTTCTTTTTATTCTCTTTTCTCTCCATGGGAAATATTAAACTGAGTGACACTTAAGTTGGGAGGCAGCTTGGGGTAGTGAAAAGAATACTGTCTAGGCAATCAGAGGCTGGGTTCAAATCATGACCATGTCATACCTGCATGAACTTGGGCAAGTCACAACCTTTTGGGGACCCCAAGTTTCTCTTCTGTAAAGTGATGACTATGACTTCAATGACCTCAAGGTCGAATTCTGATGACAATTCAAGAAATTGCCAAATCCCATATGAAATAAACTCACTTAATACAGTAAGCTCACCAGGAGGACAGTATTTAAAATAATTGTATTTTTCAGAAGGTTTGGGTACTCTCTAGGGATAGTCCTGTAGCATCTAGTTGCTGTCCATTCCTTTAGCACTGTTAAACAGGTCCCAACCATGTTTTACACTTCACTCCTTACTTTAGAGTCATTATCTTCCCAACAACCTCTCACCCACTAACCAAAGTAAAGAAAGTTGAAGAGGAAGAGCTGCCAAAGCTAATGTTGCCCTGTACTATTAACTCTCATGGGGCAGCTAGGTGGTGCAGTGGATAGAGCACCAGTGCAGGAGTCAGGAGGACCTGAGTTCAAATCTCACCTCAGACACTTGACACTCACTAGCTGTGTGACCTTGGGCAAGTCACTTAGCCCCAATTGTCTCATCCTGGGCCATCTCCAGTCACCCTGATGAATATCTGGTTACTGGATTCAGATGGCTCTGGAAGAGAAGTGAGGCTGGTGACCTGCACAGCCCTCCCTCACTCAAAGTCAAGTGCAAGTCATGACATTATTTCTCTGATGGCATGGTCTTCTTCGGCAACAAAGGATGAACACACATTAACTCCCATAACTAAAAAGCATTTCTGGTGGCCAGGTGAGGAGACAGAAATTAGACAACAAATTTTCATTTTAACTTTATTATTTGTTCCCAAATCAATAAAGAAGATAACAGTGATGGAAGAACTGAAGAAACAAGAGTATTGAAAGTAGAGACAGGCATCATAATAGGTAATATGGTACAATGGAAAGAGAGCTGACTATATTTCGAGGACCTTGGTTCGAATCTCGCCTCTGACATATCCTGTCTGGACCTCAGTTTCCTTGTCTGTAAAATGAGGGGACCGGGCTAGTTGATCTGCAAGGTTGCTTCTAGCTCCAGTTCTCTGTTCCTGTGACCTACTCCCCAAGACCATACCCTAACACTATTATTATGCCAACCCATAACTGTCTGCCTCCTCGTAGTTCTAACATTATTCACTCTATCTCCTAATTCCCTACCTTCTCACTGCCTGAATTTCCTTCCTCCTCATTTCCATTTCTTGGCTTTTTTCAAATTTCAACTAAAGTCCCACCTTCTACAAAGAAGTTTTAACCAATTTCTCTTAAAGCTAGTACCTTCCCTCAGAAACAATCTCCAATTTATCCTGTCAATCTCATTCATACATAGTTGTTTGCATACTGTTTTCCCTTTTAGATTGGGAGCTCCTTGAGAGCAGGGACTGTTTCTTGCTTTCTTTTGCATTTCCAGTGTTGAGTATAGTGCCTAGCACACAATAAGTACTTAATAAATATTTGTGGACCTAACAGGACAGTCATAGATATGACAAATTAAGAAAATGAGCAAACCTGTTCTGAAAACTAACCCTAAAAAATAATACCACAGCTCCCTTGGATATGTTATCCTAAGACAAAGTGTTTTATGCTACAAGAATGAACCAAAAGTCACTTTCAGCCCTTTATAACTCCTTTGTTGCCATAGGAAACTCCAGGGTTTGTGTTTAAAATACTAAATCTCAATTATTACACTCTCAACTGCATAAAACCAGTTTTTCTTCCTTTTCGTCTTAACCTCCAACATTTCCTTTCTAGCTCTTTGATGTATACAATCATTTTTTAAACTTCTCTTCCATCTCTGATCATTTTATGAAGACTTCCCCGTTGGAATGGGTAGGTGAGAACAATCTGGTCCAAAGTCCATGAAGTTGGCTGAAGCAGGCACTGGATTATAGTTTGGTCAGACATGGAAGACACCAAGGTCATCTATTGCGTCCCAGGCCGTCACTGGTTGCCTTGACTTTTGTCCTACCACTGCAATTCCATGACTCTGGAAGAGAGGGAGGCTGATGACTTCCTGCAACTCTGTCTCACTTAAATCTAACCCATTGTCAAGATATCACCCCATGATGTCATTGGTCTCTTTGGAAAACAAAGGGCAAAGACAAATAATGATACTCCCTGTAACTGACCCGAATGTAAACTAAAATCAAAAGAACTTTTCTTTGTTGTTCTTAACAAGCTTTATTTCATCAGTGAAGGTCTCTTGGTGAAAAACTTCCTTTGCCCATGCATATCAGCATGGAGTGTTGCCTGGATACTAGAAGGTTAGAAAATCCTTCCCAGGGTCATACAGCCATTATGCCAGAGTCAGGACTTGAATCTAGGTCTTCCTGATTCCAGCTCACAGAAAAGTATACTGAAACAACAACACAGACTAGGATACAAGGAGATGTGTCTACATCAATACCCTTGGGTCCCATTCTTGGTCTGGTTCTGGGAATCAAAGTTGCACAGGTTACTATAACCAGGAATTAGGCTCTATCTAGACCATGGATAGATTATGGGTGGCTATATTCTTAAGATCTGAACAGGTTTTATATTAAGGCAGACAAAGGGAGCTGGAGCCTTTTACAAATGTACTAATCTGGGGTGAACAGACCTCAGGCTTTTTTGAATCTACTAATCATAGGTAGGTCAGATAGGGATAATACAGGGATTGGTCGGATTCCATTGAAGTCTGGGGCAGCCATTCAGATTCAAGGACCATTCTTGCTGTTTCTGTCCACATGTCCTTCCTCTTCCCTTTGAGGAAAGGGACCCAAATTAATAATCCCCCAATCAGTCAGGTTTTTATTTCCTGCTGAATGTATTGTTCATTAAGCCTGTGACAATCCTCAAAGGAGTGGTGATTAGGGATGGGGACAGGAACAGTCCTGATAATGTGTCTTCTCTTTAAAAGGTAGCAAAACCCTTACTCTTGGGCTAGGGATGGAGTTCCTACTCTGTAAAGGAGTTTGGATGATGACCACACAATAAGAAAGGATTAACCTCAGTCTGAATTGAGTTTAATCCAATTGTTCCAGATTAAGAAGTGCTTTCTTTTCACCATGGTAACTAGGTAGATTATCAAATCCCCTACCAGAAGAAAAGCCCCTAGAGTAAGGGCCCCTTTAATTCATGCTAGCTGTAATGGATAGAGTACAGAGCCTGAAAACTGGAAGACTTGTCTTCCTGAGTTCAAATCCAGCCCCAGACAAGCTATGTGACTCTGGGCAAGTCACTCAACCCTGTTTGCCTCAGTTTCTTCATCTGGAAAATGATCTGGAGAAGGAAATAGCAATCTACTCCAGTATCTTTACCCAAGAAAGCCCCAAATGGGGTCAGCAAGAGCTATACATGACTGAACAGCAATAAATTAAAAAAAAAAGTTTGGGAAGAAGAGAATATGTGATAAAAGATGGAAAGAAAGAAATAGCACCACAAAAGTCCTGGGTGCAAAGAAAGGTATTATGGATTAATTTGTTTTGTTTTAGAATTTCAGCAGTAACCTTGCGGGATGACTTTAAAATAGGCGAGCAGCTGAATTACCCTAACAACTCATCCGAAGAGGTGTTACTTTCTGTCACTTCATTGATGAGACAACTTTAACTACTATTCAAACAAAACCAAATAAATAATGTACTGCTATGGTAATTAGAAAAAATAGGTGGAAGATGTTACATCTGTTAAGGCTGATTTTTTTTAATGTGTTAAAATTTACAACTTAGCTAAGTTTAGGAAAGGAATGTTTAATAGTAATAAATAACTTAGAGGCAGCATGGAATAATAAACAGATGAACATCTGACTTTGGAGTCAGAAAAACCTGGGTCCAAGTCTACCTCTGACCTGATGAATGGATTTAAAAAAGCATTTATTGTGTGCCAAACACTATACTAAATTGGATTAAAAAAATACCTAAGTCAGCAAGTCAGATTCTGTCCTCAAGGAGTTTACCTTCTAGTAGAAGAAAACATATAAAAGGGAACAGGAAGATGGAAAACAAGTGAGCTTCCACATTCTTTAGAAATGGTCAAAGCGATGGAGAGGCTGGGTTCTGGGCAAACTGACAACTCAAGACTCCGTCTATCAGAGCCAAAGATTCCAGGGGCAGAGGGGAAAGGGATAAGGGAGATGATACAAGTGCATGGGCCTGGTTTGGAAATGGCCAAGAAGTGTTAAGATAAAGCAGAGAAAGCACACCTATGAGGAGGAGGGGGCAGGGAGAAGAGTTCAGGTTCTGGTAGAAGGGAGCTAGAGAGGATGATTAGTGCATAGAGTACATCATTCAGAAAAAATTGCCTATGTGACCATGGCAAGTCACTTATTATCTCAGTGCCTTTAGGGTTAGTAGCTGAATAATGATCAAGAAATCCGATGAGAAATTACAGGAAGTGACTACTTTTACCCCAGAGCTGCAAAAAAGTCAGACCCTGAAACCAAGTATAGTAAGTAGGTAGCAGTGCTCAATCCAGAATAGCCCAGAAGCTTTGAGTTCCCCAACTCTTGCTCTGAGACATCATAAAATACCCCAAAGATACAGTATTCTGAACTTCGTCAGGGTACCCTCTGGATGTAGAGATCAGTGCAAGAACCCAAAGGAACAAGATAGAGATCAAGGATGGGCATAATCATCTTACTCAAAAGGAAAATGGGAGTACAGCCTGATTCTGGAACAAAACCTCAACTCAGAAATTAAAGCTGGGGGATGAGTAAACTAAGAGGATATCAACCCCTATAAAGAATTAGCAGAGATCTAGAGATGCCTAAAAATTAAATCTAGAATGAGAAATAATGCCATGATAACTGAAAATATAGTCTGAAAGGAAAAAAATAGATCTTCCTCAAGGACTACGTATATACCTAAGAAAAGATTAAAAGACAAAATAATTAAAAAGTAAAGAATTAAAAAGAAAATAAGTAGTTTTAGAGAGAAAGTGGCAAATCTTCCCCAAGTAACAGACTCCCTGAAAACTAGAATAGACTAAAAAGTAGTCAATGATTTCATGAAGCAACAAGAAATATTAGAATAAATTCAAAAGACTGAAAAAATAAAGGAAAATGTAATATAGCGTATGTGGAAAAAAACCTACTTGAAAAGTATGCGTCAAGGAGAGATAATTTAAGAATCACTGGACTATCCTAAAAGCCTGAAAATTACATCTCAAGAAATCATAAGTGGAAACTTCCCAGATCTAGTAGGACCAGAGGGCAAAGTGAAGCTAGAATGAATCCATTGACCACTTGTTGGAAGAGAATAAAAGGAAAGATTCCAGGAATGTTATAGAGTTTCCATAAAGAAAAAACACTTCTAGTATCCAGAAAGAAAGAGTTTGTGTACCAAAGAACCATAGACAGGATTTATACAGAATTTGGCAACTTCAACTTCAAACAAAATGAGACCTCAAAAAGCAAAAAAAAAAAAAAAAAGATGTTACCCTGAAAAGCTAGGTATAATTTTATAGGAGTGGGGGAAGCATTGGTCCTTTAATGGATTTGAGGGATCTGAAACATTCCTGATAAAAAGAATAAATCTAAATACAAACCATAGAGTCAAGATAACCTAGAAAGATAAAGTTGAACAAGTGGAAGGGACTATATGATGATGAAGTAGTAACATTCTAACAGGAGAAAAAATAAGCATGTCGTCAGAACCTTAATGTCTTCAAAAGGGTATTGAGGGAGTTCAATGAGAAAAAAAAGTTCAGTGGGAATGGACTGATTCTGTTCTGAGGGTTTCAAGAGAGGAAAGAAAGGGAAGGATAAAAAGAATAAACTAGTGAAGGAAAGAAGAACCGGGAAGAATTTGATAATATTTTGCTTGAGGCTCATCAGAAGAATAACACATAAACATGGAGGAAAAAGTAGATACAGTACTCTTAACTAAACACATCATCTGATATCTGAATATGGCCAACTCACCAGGCAAGCAAGGAAGGATAAGGAATGGGGGAGTTACAGAGGATAATATTAATCAGGAAATAGTATGGAGAAAAACAAATTTCCTGATCCTGAAAGATTAAAATGAAAAAAAGAAAAAAAGAGCTGGAATCTCAGGGAGTACCCATCAATTGAGGAACGGCTGAATAACATGGCATATACATGTAATGTAACATAAGACATGATGAAATAGAGGATTTCAGACAATTCTGGGAAATAAGAACTAATGCAAATTGAAATGAGAAGAACCAGGAACATAATTTTTATAATAGCAACATTGTAAAGAAAAACAACTTTGACTTAAGAACTGTGACTAAAGCAATAACTGACTACCACATTTTCAGAGGACCTATGAGGAAGCGTATTACCTACCTCCTCCTGCCACAAAGGTGATAAAGTCAAGGATTAGGGGATTAATATTTTTCTATATGACCACTGTGTAGATTTGTTTGGCTTGACTATGTTTGTTACAAGTTTATTTTTTTCTTTTCTATTTTTAAGAAGGCAGAATTAGAAGTTAGCAATAATGATGCTAAAAAAAGGGAGCCACTGAAACATTTTTCTTGAATGCACAGAAGAAAACAAAAGGAGATTCACCAAGAAGCTTAGACAAGGTCAGTTTTGAAGGTAATGCTTGGAATTCATAATGTATTGTTTTTAATTAGTTAATAAGTATTTATTAAGCACTTACTATAAGCCAGGCATTATGCTAAGTGTACGTGATACAAAGAAAGGGAAAAAGACAGTCCCTATCTTACAGGAGCTCACCATCTATTTGATGAGGAGACAACATGCAAACAAACGTACTCGAACAAGCTATTTGCAGGATAAATAAAAAATAAAGCAAGAGATATGAAATGGAGACTTCTGCTTTCGTATATAACCCTCATCTGGGGGTTCTGTGAAATCCTCTCTTTTTGAAGTATGAGTTCAGAATTTATAAGCAAAACAAAAATAAATAAATAATCCTTTGTAGCTTGGGTCACATAAACATTTGTGCTATAGGAAGCCTGTCTGGATTTTCAGATGAATGAAATTTTTGATAGGCAGCATAATGTAATATCTAGACTGCTAGACTTAAAATCAGGTAAAACCTAGGTCCAAACCCTGCCTCTGACTCTTAGGAGCTAGCTGTACGACCTGGGGCAAGTCTTTTAACTTCCTTGAGTCAAAGGCACAACATTGTATGTTACAGATGGGTTGTGATATGCATACATGAGGTGGAAGGGAATTCTAATATGCAAACTCCAATATGATTCTAATCAGGTCAATAATTACTCCTAAACACATCCTATAATTTTATAGCTTTTTCATCATTTTAATAATTACCATCATTTGATTATCATCCAGGGATTTTATATCTATCCAGTTTCTAGTTGACTGATTTATTGTCTATTTACCAAGCATTCCCAAATTTGCATTCTCAACTAACAAAGCACAAACTACCCTTGCTTTTCTTCACACATGATATTCCAATTCCTGTCTCTATGCCTATATAAAGCCTGGCCTCCATGTGTGGAATACATTCTTGCTCATCTCTTCCTCTTAGAATACCTAGCTTCCTTCAAAGTTCAGCCTAAATCTATCTCCTATATTATTGATATTGATTGCTATATAGATATCAATATATCCATATCACCTCCTATATTAGGTCTTTCTCAGTCTCCCTCAACTGCCAGTACCTTCCCCAACTCCCATATTGTTCATGTTTGGTCATTTTCTCAGTTGCATCCTATACTTCATGACCTTCTCTGAGGTTTTCTTGGCAAAGAAACTAGAGTAGTTTCTCATTTCCTTCTCTATCTCATTTGTCAGATGAGGAAACTAAGGCAAGCAGGGTTAAATGATTTGCCTAGGATTATACAACTAGTAAGGGTTTGGAGCCAGATTTGGACTTAGGAAGACAAGTTTTCCTGACTCCAGACCCAGCACTCAATCCATTGTTCCATCTAGCTGCCCATAAACCCCCAAATCACCTTACAGTTACTTTACTCTAGAGTAGAGTACTTTACTTTAACTCTACAGAGTTACCTTCCCTGATAGTATGAGTTCCTTGAGAATGGGAGTCAATTTCATCTTTATATATATAGTCCTAGAACCTATCATGCTACCTGCCATGTAATCAGTGTTTAATAAATGTTTTCTGAATTACTGATATAAAATAAGTATAACTCATAGACCAATCCTATTGGCTACAAATAAATTTGGTCTATGAGTTAGAGACATGACAAAAATTTATCTATGCTACTGACAGGGATGAATCTTATAGTTAATTCTTCTACTGAGGTTAATTTCCTCTGTTTCTGCATCTCTGGTGCTCTGAGGCTTGTCAAGAGATTTGATCTGAAAAGTTAAGGATTATACTCACACCATCCTAGTCGGCATCTTAGGAGAAATTGAAAATTTGCATCCCTCCTTAGGATCCAAACCTTTTTATTGGAACTACCTGAAAGCTAGAAATGGGTTTTTTTTTTCAAACAAGAAAAGAGATTTATGAAATTGCTGGCAATGTGCTAGACCCTGATATCAGTGAGTAATAAAAAAACAAAGATTCATTCCCATGATTTACCTTACAGCTAAAAGAACAAAAGGAACTATTTACAGGTTTCTGCTACTGCTAATAAACACCATAAACATGATAAAATGTTCTCACAATATTCATCTGAAAAGGAAGAAATACTTAAATGAAGAAAACTTACCTAGCTTCTTTTTCTAAACTGAGAAGTCCCCATTGTTCCTTTATTTATTGCCTTAAATGTCTTAGTCTCTTAAATATTAAAACAACCCCTGACTGTTTGCCCCCCATGAACAAAATCCAAGCTATCATTAAGTCCCAAACGTAAGCCATGCTATCAAAGAGTAATGCACAAATCCCGCTTTATCTGCCATTATCTGGATTGGCCAAACATAGTTAATACTGTTTTAAGTGGTATTGAAAAATTAATCAGAGAATTTAGAGCTACAAAAGCCACACGTTTCAACAACACCACATACTACTTTCCTCTCCCGCTTTGACAACTTCTGTTTGATAATTAATTCAGTCTGGAGTGTTTAGGGATGAAGAGTCAGAACCCCTACAAGCTAAACCAAACCAACCCTGGCAAGAAGCCAAATTTCCCATACTGCTTGACCCTGGGACTTCCTGAGCTTCCACTTGGACCAGATTTCCAAAAATAGGCAGGATTAGCAGCAGACCAAACATGTGGTGGTGAGTTTACAAACAAATGACTTCCTTACTGGAGCCCTGTCAGTCAATCCCCTGGAGCCTGAATTCTGCAGCTGGCAAAGGCAGCCTAGCCAGTTTCATTATGAACAAAGGTAGTGTTCTTCCAATTTCAGAGACTGTTTCTAGAGAGGGAATGACTTTCTCCAGGTAGCTTAACTGTGGAAATAGGTCTGCCTCCTTCCTAGTTGTCAGTATGGGACAATCAGTCCTCCTAAAAATATGGCTTAGAATCCCAGGGAAAACTAGGCTGCTCTAGCCAGGGCTAGGTTTGATTCACCTCACAAAAAGTGGAAAAGAATCGTCCTCCCTTTATCCCTGATCTTTAATCTAAATACCCCGGAGAGGACCAGCTCTTGGGACATAGCACAGGATCCATAGAAGAAGGTAGGAAAAAAAGCAACAGAAGCCTTTATGAAAATACTGATGTCGGGCAGGCATTCAATTAGCTACAGCCAAACTAGGGAAGCTACTACAGGGATTGAAGGAATAGAAATAGAACACGTGGTTTTGCTCCCCAGCTTAAGGAAAGTAACTGGCCAAGCAATCAGCAGTTTTATTAAGGTAGTGAAATTATATTAGGCTGCTATAACTGTGTGGCTCTGCTGAAACTGGGTTTCTGGGAGGCATTATCCAACCCCAAATGAGGAATCAAATGAAATTAAGTTGACCAGCAACATTGCACAAAATAGTTTTTTGGGGGGCGGTGTTAAATTTCTGATTGCAAAGTTATAGAAATCATTTTCCAGGTCTGCAAAAGAGTGCTAACATGAGTCACAAGACATGAATTCAAATCCATGGGCATTCTTTTAACCTCTCAGGGCCTTGGGTTCCTGATCCATAAAACTAGGCAATCTATAAAGTATAGCTCCAGATATAGAAAAATTTTCTATCTTAATCCTAAATCAACAATTTGAGTTGTTCGTCAAATCCTAGTATTATGTATTCCAACCCCACTATAAAATTGTATTTTATCATTTGTTAAACTAAGAAAGTGTCAACACTAAGGAAGTATGGCCTTAAGAAGTATACACATACATATAAGAAGTCTTAGAATTCTTTACTTTCAGAACTTAAGCTTTAAAACAAAAGGTATGATTCTGTCCACAAAATCTTTTCCCTAAATACATAAATTCTAAATCATGGCGCGAATAAACTCTTGATCTGACCACAAATCTTTGGCCAAAGTTTTAAAATGGGCCTAAAGTCACCTTCCATCTCCCAGAGATGTTGTGAATATCAAAAGAGATGAACTGTATGACATGCTTTTGTGACCGTATGAAATGTTGTGTGAACACTGACGTATCATATACATGTGATCTTTTGTTCTGGCTCTATAATCTTCCCACATTTCCCTTTTAAAATGTTTTTGTTTCTTTCTTTCTGATAATTTTAACATGCTAGTGTTTTGATAACTGAAATAGGAGAGGAGGCAGGATTGCCTTGGGGAAATCACAAAGTTCCCTTAATGATCTCAAGTTTCCCATGAATGGAAAAGCCCAACATTTTAATACCACCATTCTACCTGTCTTCCAGTCACAGAATTACGCAATTTCTGGAGAATTAAAAATGAATGTCACACAGAGAACAATGGAAAGGTGCCTAGTGGGTGTGAGCAGTATACAAGATACAAACAATGGGGAACTCTGAAAAAGAGCAGGCGTAAAACATGTCATTGAGGAATTGTATGATAGGAAAAAAAGATTCAAAATCATTCTATTCCAAAGCAGGTGGGGGTGGGGGGAAAGTAGCAAAAGAAACCAAATTCTCTTTATAAATGGCAGTTTCCTCTCACACATTCAAAGAAATTCAAACTAATTCAGCTAAAGTCTAGCACCAGTGAAAGAAAATGCTTTTAACAATTCAACTTTACTGGTGGCTGTCACCAACAACACTAGAGGAAAAAAACCAGAATTATTTTTAAATGCTTTGCCCAGACCCTTTTTAGTAAACCACTCACAGTGTAAGACAGAAACTGAGAGAAACCTGAATTACCACAGAAGGCAACAGCACAAAAAAGAAACTCCCTTTTTTGGCCACCCTGTTAATTTAGCAAACATCCCCTTTTTATCATAGAATCAAAGATCTTTGCAATTAGCCTCAAGTCTCTTTAGGTCCCCCCAAAATGTGTAGCCTGGTAAACACAGAGGTTGGTAGTTTTTTTCTATCTCCCCTAGACTTCTTTGAGGGAGTCTGTTTATTCCAAAACATTATTTGCATGGAAGATATAGCCAGGAATCTCTCTCTTGTCCTCTTAACAAGTAGTTACATTCCCAAGGCAAGGGTAGCTCTTTGATAAACTTGGTGGTCCCAGGTATACTGAGTCCTTGCTCCTTTACTGATTTCAAAGATAGTTCAGGTAACTCAGCAACACCCTTGACCTTGGATTTGCTAAAGGAGAACATATGCAGGAGTGTAAGCAAAAAGGTCTAGAGAGAAGAGAGGCTACACTGAGAGAGAATGGGTTCCCTAGAGGGGATGCATGGACATACAGACGCCTATGACTGCCCCTCCCCTCCAAGATACCAGTAGTTAGGGAAGGGGGAAAGCCTGGGACCATAAATTCTGAGGCCAAATAAGGTCCAAGAGAAACTGGAGGCAACCCCAAAGGGAGCAGTTATTAAACTCAATGGACAATGAAGCCAAGAAAGAGAAATGGGGCAGAGCTATGCCTACCCAAGTAATAAGTTATGCAGCCCATACAGGTTCTGAAGGGAAATGAGGCCAACCACAGGTGAGGTTGCTGGCTTCTCTGGAAACCTGGAGAGAGCTGTCCAGACTTTTTGGAGGGGACAACCCCCAGAATGGCACTTTAGGTGTGGAACAACAGTGAAGGTGGAGAACTCATCAGAAAAGCGGATGGCCAGATTTCTAACTGGTGCTTTCTATTTGCAGATATGTCCTCAACCACAGTGTAGTATCTCTGGGCTACAGGCCACCTGGGCTAACTCCTATTCCTCTACAAGAGAAAATTCTCTTCTAATAGAATCAACAAGGGATGATATAACCTTTGCATGAAGACTTCTGGAGAAGTGGTGCCTACCATCTCTCCCCTGGCTTTTGGCTAGCTCTAGCTGTTAGCAAGTCAGTCCTAACATCCATCTGAAATAGGCTTCTTTGCAAATTTTTACCTACTGTTCCTATTTCCTACTGCCTTTAGTAGCTAAAGAACAAATCTAATCCCTCTTCCACGTGAAAACTCTTCCCATACTTGAGCCCAGTTTATATGTTCTCCCCAACCACCAGTCTTGTGTTTTCTCCCTTAGGGTAAACGCTACCAATACTTTAAACCCAGGACATGATCTCAAGCCCATTTACCACCATGACTGCTCTCCTCTGTACAATCTCTAACTTCCTACAATCATCCCTTCCACATCTCAACTTTTCCCATCATGGTTTCAACATATCTTGGGTTGGTACAAGAAATTAAATAGGAATTTGGGGAGAGATTTCTGGAAGCTGCAGGCAACGCGCAAAGGTCAGCAGATGACACAGAAGAAGTTTAGAAACTCAGAAATGCATAAAATATATGTGTAATATTACATAATGTCAACATATTTTATCTTTGGAAACCATAATAATTCAGACTTCTTCTCTGGTACAAAGGGAGAGCTAAAAAAAAATTTATGTGGATTTTCCAGATTCCAGTACTCCATGCTCCTAACCCCTCAACATGGAAGGAACAAATGGCTCCTAAAATAGGGTACGCAGAAATAAATGTAATATTCAAGATGTGGTCTAAGGGAAAACAGAGTGGGATCATCACCTTCTTAGTCCTGGAAACTATGTCTCTCAGTGTAGTCTAAAATTTCGTTTACTCCTGTCTATTAGATCACATTGTTGACTCAAAGTGAATTTACACTTCTCCCCACTATCATTTTTAACCAAGTGACTTGATAATTAGCCACATCTCCCCTATCTTGAACTTACAAAGCTGATTTTTAAAAATCCAAGTATAGAAGCTTATTTTTGTTACTTTTATTATTTTTATATGTTTCTTACGAAATTCAGACCCGGGTTCTAGCCTTTCAGGATCCTGACTCTTTCATTTGACATTTTCTGGGGGTTTTTTCTCATCTGCCAAAGCTGATGAGCATAACTTCTATCCCTTTATCCAAGTCACTGATAAACATGTCAAACAGTACAGCTTTCAGGGCACTCCAAGGGAGAACACCCTCCAAATTGACAATGAATTAGTAATGACCACTTTGGGTCTGGCCATTCAACCAGTTGTAGAATTCTGTGATTTTATGTGGTTAAGCATTGGGAAGAACCTATGTGCAACTTTTGAGTCTATGAGATGGAAATAGAGTTAAACTGGGATGTCTGGGGTTCTTTCACCAGGTAGACACTATTATTCAGTAGAGGCAGCTAGGTGGCACAATAGATATAGCACTGGACCTGGAGTTGAAATCCAACTTCAGGCACTTACAAGTTGTTTTGGCCCTGAGCAAATCACTTAAAAAAAAAAAATCTCTGGCTGCCACAGTTTCCTCACCAGTAAAATGGAGATCATAATGGTACCTATTTCACAGGATCAGATGTGAGGATTAAAAGAGATAATATTTGTAAACTACTTAGTACAGTACCTGGCACATAGTAAGTACTTACTCATCCTTCACATGGTAACATTCCATCATCTAACAAAAACTGAAACTAAATTTAAAATCTAAACTTTTAAATGCCTCTGTCATCACATAGTAGTAGGTGATTAATAACTGTTTATTGATTGATTCACTGAAGGTCTTCTTGATTTCACTAGACCCTGATGGTTCTCCTGAGGTAGAAAGAATCTTTCTGGTCTAAAAGAATACTTTAGACCAGTGGTTCTTAAAATGTGGTCCAGGGAACCATGCCCCTGAGCCCAGCACTTTCTCTACTGGGTTCTTTCAAATTATGAACTCTACTGTATTTTAGATCTGGCATAATATATTAAAAATTGTGTTAAATTTGGAGTCTGGAAAAGCCTGGGTTCAAATCCCACCTGATATTAACTGTGTGATCACAGACAAGTTTTTATCTTCTCTAAGCTTTATATGAGAAATGGACATAATTCTACTCCACAGGTCAAGTAATTGTTTGTGAAACTCCAGTGAGATAACACAGGTAAAGTTATGACATTTAAAGCATTGTATAAATGTCAGCTCTCATTACTTTTACCAGTTACTGAGGGGTGTGAGGAATAAAACAAAGCTGAAATGTTCAGATTCCCCTGAATCAAGAATAGTAATAAAGTTAAGTTGTAAAGTCAGCCAATTGGAAAATAGGATTTTGTTTCTACCAAACTCATGACCTAAAAGGAACTTTCACTGCTGGATGAATCCATTCCAAGTCTCCTCAGGCAGAAATGAGGGAATTTCAGTATTGTACACTTACATTTCAGTTTCCTTGGCAATATTTTATGAAGCATAGATATCTAAAACCATTATGAGTTAGTCATGTACCCAGAATGGTATCTTCCTGTCAGAACCCTATAGTTTAAGGCTGCTCTGGTGACAGACAACTCCACTGATGGTAAACAGTTTTTGTTGGAGCTTTTTCCCCTTTATGTTCCTACATTTTAAGATTCTTTCTTCCTTAAAATTTAAGACTAAAAACACTAATAAATGCCATTTATATCCATACTTCCAATGGTTAGAGAAAGCAGTACAGGTGAGGAGATAGCCCCAGCTCACTCAATTGGAAATCTAGAGAAACTGACTATCATTCACACTAGCTGTTTGACTTTGGGCAAATGACTTTACTCAATTCAGCAAGCATTTATTAAGTACCTATAATGTACATGAGTCTGAGAATACAGAAAAAAAAATCCATCACACACAGTCCTGGAGGGAGATGAAAAGTTATTTAGAGGACAAAATAGACCAGTTTGGTGTACTCTTTATAAAGGGGAAATAATTTGAAATTAGTCTGGAAAAATTGCTTGGCACAAGACTACGGAGAGCTTTGCCAAATGCCAAATAGATGAGTTTGTATTCTACCTTAAAGGCAACAGAGAGCCAATGAAGCTTCTTGAACAAGGGAGTGACGAGGTCAGACCCATGGTAGAGAAGAAGCAAGGCAGGTCTAGTTTGAGAGTTCAGAGAAAGGAAATTCCCTCTACTAATGCAATTTGTTGTGTTCTCTCTGTGTCACTTAAAGTGACAGAGATTATATTATCTAAGATTAAGAGAACTATTGAGAAACTGGGAGATTAAGTGACTTGCCCAGTCAAATGGCAGTATATATCAGAGGTAGACCTTCAACACTGGTCTTTCTGGTTTCAAGGCCAATCTCTATCCACTCTGTCATGTTGACTCTAGAGAATAGGTGAGGCAATAGGATTAGAGAATGGCAAATATCCCAATTTTTTTAAAAGCAAGAAAATGGGGTCTAAACTCTATACCAGTGGCAAAAATCTACGACTTTTTTTAAAGGGATCGTTAGTGAACTCAAAGAAAATGAAGCAATAATCATAAAGAACCAACATGGCCTCAATCAAAATTGGTCATGCCAGACCAACTTTATTTCCATTTTTGGGTGTTACTCTATTGAAGTATTGCTGCTAAAATAGTTTACCTAAATTTTAGCAAAGTACTTGGTTAAATCACATGTAATAGATGGAGAGATATGAGCTAGATGATAGCAAAATTTGATGCATTTAGAACCAATTGAAAGGGCAGACCCAGGGAGGAATCACTACAAGTTGGAGGAAGGTCTCCATTGGTCCAGTGGAGTGGCACTAGGACCTAGCTTGGTTCTGGGTTGTTGAACACTTTCACTACTGACATAGAATGAGAGCTGGGAAGCATAAAGAAAAAACCAAAAGGGGAAATAAAGAAGGGAAGGTTGATGGGATAGAGGGCCTAGATTGATTAAAAAAAGAGGTGAGAAAGAGGTTTCTCCCAATACTCTATTGTGGTTCTCTGCCAATAAGGGACATCGGGTCATAAAGATATCACTACTGTAGGCTCTGCTAAAACAGCAGGCCAGAAGATGTCATAACTTCTCCAATACTCAGGTTTTTTTTGTCAATACAGTGGAAGAAAAAAAAAAAAGATGACTTGCCCCATCTTGCAAAGTTCAAACAAGATTGCATGGGAAGTATTCTATAAATGTCAGTTTTTAATATGAGGTCCACCAAAATCAAAAAGATTCTTAAGTCATCCATTTAACTACTTCTGTTCTATGCAGAATTTTTCCTAGGCAGCTAGGTGGCACAATGGCTAGAACTGGACCTGGAGTCAAGAAGATCAGTCTCACCTTAGACATGTGACCCTGGGCAAGCTACTTTACCCTCTGTCTGCCTTACTTATCTCAATTGTTAAATGGCCATGATAATAGCATCAACCTTCCAGGATCATTATGGGGACCAAATGACATAACACACGTAAAGTGCTTCACAAACCTTAAAGCAATATACGAATGGTAAGGATTAATAATAAAAACAATTTCATGCCTCTACAATTTATTAATTTCAGGTATATTCCATGTTTATCTCAGTCCATGTCCCTGATGTTCAATACCACAGAGAAACAAATTCTGCTTCAATGCTGAAAGCAGGGGCTCAGAATATAACTGATTTCTGAACTTGACATAGAAGTGTCCATTTCTAAAGAAACCATATATATGCAATACTTCAAATGCGTTTATCCATACCTTTCACTATGAAGTGAATTAGGAGCCTTGCAGGCCAACTAGCTCACAGTAACAGCTCTACATCGTGTAAGATGTGTCAGACTCTTCAATCAGCATAAGAATGATACTTCGTGTTCGTCCTTCGCTGCGAAGAAGACCATGCCATCAGAAAAATGATGACATGACTTGCACTTGACTTTGTTCTGAGTGAGGGAGGGCTGTGCAGGTCAAGAAGACTTAGTTCAGATCTAGCCTCAGGAACTTCCTAGCTGTATGACCCTAGACAAGTCTTTTAAATCCTCTCAGACTCAGTTTCCTCTTCTATAAAATTGGAACAGTAACAGCACCTCCCTGCCAAGATTGAGGGGAGGCAATGAGATAATATTGTTAAAGAGCTTTGTACTATGAAAAGGCTAGCTATTATTACAGTATTATAATCTAATTGATGCGGGTTCTCATTCCACCAAAGCAGAAGGCAACTCTTCCAGGATTGCTCATACTCTACAACTCTTGTCCAAGTCATAGGACTATAGGTTTGGAGCTAGAAGAGACCCTGAAGGTCAGTTAGTCCAACCTCCCTTTTTACATATATGGAAATCAAAGTTCAGAAAGGTTGTCACTTGTCCAAGCCCGCCCAAATGGTAGACCTGGGTTGGAACCCAAATCTTCTGATTCTAATTCTAGCATGCTTTCCATTACACTATACTGACTGTTTTAAGACTTTAGCTTTAGAGTTATCATGCCTTAGAGGTCATCTAGTTCAAACCCTTTGTTTTACAGATAAGAAAATAAGGAGGTTAGGTGATAGCAGTGCATTGGTTACTAAAACAGGGTTTTCTTGAAATGTCATAACATTAAATCTGTTGTCCAAGCTATTTTGCAAAAGAAACCTGGCCAGTATCTCATAGATGAGTCACATTAGACTAAGTAATCTTAATACCTAGCTCAGTAAACACACACACACACACACACACACACACACACACACA
The DNA here is from genome assembly GCF_028372415.1 of Notamacropus eugenii. Classification (NCBI taxonomy): domain Eukaryota; kingdom Metazoa; phylum Chordata; class Mammalia; order Diprotodontia; family Macropodidae; genus Notamacropus; species Notamacropus eugenii. The sequence continues at coordinate 267,583,031 of NC_092876.1, forward strand.
CACAAAATTTTATTACCTCAACTAATTTTAAAACAGAATTTCAAAAAAGTTCAAGAATCTTTAAGGAATAAATGGAAGATCTATAAAAACAAGAGCTTGATACTTCAATCAATGTTAACTCTGAGAAAAATGAAGTAATATTCTCTTTGTACTAATGTACTGAATCTCCAGATAGTGGTGATAGAAAGACGATGGCAAGTATCTCTCATGCTGAAGAGGGTAATGATTCATTTACTAAGAAGGTTTTCAATGTCCATCAAATATATATATATGTGTGTGTATTTACATATGCATATATATATTTATACGTATACACACACATATTAGCAGTAGAAGTACCTACTGTATGTTCAGCACTTTGCTAGACACCAGTAGGAGGAGAAATGAAACGTGATCATGTTTTCAAGTTTACAGTCTTGTCAAGGAGGAAAATGCACATGGACAAGCTGAAAATAGTGATGTATGACTAAGAATATACATATATGAATCAGAAGCAGAAGCCAGTCAGTCAGTCATTCAGCTACCATTTAATAAGTACCCACTATGTGCCAGGGATACAAAGGAAGGCAAACAATAATCCCTGCTCTCAAGGTGCTCACAGTCTAATAGCGGAAACAAAAGGCAAACAACTATGTACAAACAAGACACATAAATTTATAAATATATGTAATATATTTACACATATATAAATATATTATATTATAAATATTTGTAAATTTATGTATTTATAAATATAACTAAATATATATTTATGTGCATACATATATAGACATGTACATATATAATATACATATGTACACACATACATATGCATATATACGTGTATGTATCCATCTCAGAGGGAAAGCATTAAGATTAAGGAGGACTGGACAAAGCTTCATGCAGATAAGACTTTAGCTGAGATTTTGAGAGGATGTATGAAGAGGAAGCCTTCTAGGCCTGGGGGATGGCCAGTAAAAATGCTTAATGTTAAAAGGTAGAATATTTAATGTGAGGAAAACAGCAAGGAAGCCAATGTCACTGGATCACAGAGAATGTAAGGGAAAGTAAAGTGTAAGGAATAAGGTATAAGGTACTTACACCCACCTGGAAAGGTAGGAAATGATCAGGTTATGAAGGGCAGCAGTAGCACAGCAGATAGAAAGTTGGCATCAAAATCCAAAAACCTAGGTCCAGGTCCCACTGACACATACTCTCTGTGTGACTGAACCTGTGAAGAGATCCCTTAATCTTTCAGGGCTGTAGGAAGCTCTCAAAGACTGTGTGCTGCAGAAAAGGTCCTGACCTGCAGTGGTAAAGGGAGTTTCCTCACCTACAAGTTACCAAACCAATGAAATTATATGTCTAGTCTCTTATTTCTTTTCTTTTTGGGGGGGAGGGGTTGGGGTGGGTGGGAAGGCAATCAGGGTTAAATGACTTGCCCAGGGTCACACAGCTAGTAAGTATCTGAGACTGGGTTTGAATTCAGGTCCTCCTGACTTTAGAGCCTGCATTCCATCTACTGTATCACCTAGCTGCCCTCCTACTTTCTATTTTTATCCCTGTAATTAAGTGCCAACTGGTCATATTCTAGAAGTTCACTTTTAAGTCAATTCTCAGATCACAGAATGTAGTTTCCAATAAGAAATGTCATGAATGACAATATTTCTAAGAGAGTCTACAAATTACCATTTAGCCCATCATATGGCTAACAAGGTTAGGAAAAGAGCTCACTTTAGTTCATTCCTGAGGCAAGGCGATGAGAGCTCCACCTTGAGTTTAAAGGATGCAAGCAATAGAATTTAGCTCTTCACTAGTAAGATTAATTAAAACAGGAAGGGACTGAAGTGAGCTCTTTTCCTACCCCTACCCAATGCCCTCCCCAAATCGTGGCTTCCTGAGTATCAACTTCTCATAAGGGCTCTATCTCCCCACCATCTTCTCGCCCCTCTCCACAAAAAGAAAAAAAAATGAGGACACACTGTGTCTCAGTATAGGCTTAGTTTGTGGTACTTCACCTGTGCCCCAGAATTCCTAGGTATGACTATTAATAGGATTAATCTGAGTTCTGGGCCCAGGAAGGAAAACTGAAAAGAGACTGAACTCCTTCCTCCTTCCATAGATCAAGGGCCAGATTTAGATAAATTTGTGGAAAAGGTTCATCTTTGGCATATTTCCACTTTCTTTTCCACATCCCATCTCTTACCTCCTAGCTACCTCTCCCCAGGACACTTCATAGTTGTATGACCCAGGGCAAGTCACTTAACCTCTGCCTGCCTCAGTTTCCTCAACTATAGAGTAAGGATATCAAGAGCACTACCTTCCAGGGTTATTGTGAGGATCAAATGAAATTATATATGTAAAGCAGTAAGCACAGTACTCAGCACATAATAGGCTCTTATTAAACGCTTTTTCCCTTCCCCATGATTAAAAAGATGTTAAGAACCTTTGTTCTAAGTGTCCCATGTCCCAAAATAATCTACCTTCCTTTCCCCACATCTCCAGATCAAGATTGCCATTCTCTTCCTCATAACTGCTCTAGGCTAGTGAAAGTAAGGAAAAAATAGTCTGATTGAAGTAATTCACAGTTATTTATAAAAGAAAAACAGTCCCTTTACTCAATAGAGAACTTGGATTTTGTGGGGAGGAAAAAGAAACTTGTTATCCCAAATGAATCATTAATTGGTAGAATTCTACCCTGACTAACAAAATAGAAAAAAATATCAGATAGTGTAGGAGAAATTGTTTTGGGGCAAGTGACCATTAGAGCCTTTTCTTGGCTCTTTTACTTCTGAAATCAGTCATTTTTTAAAATCTCCAAATTTTCATTCCTGGGGAATCTCATCAGCATGTATAAGGGAGGCCCCCACACATACACGTTGATAGATTCCCTAGGAAGAGAAACATGAGGAATTATTGGGGCTTGCAAATTGGTTACTTACTGCTTGAAGCTGCCTTGCATCAGATACCCAACTTAGTAAAGCCAGTATAACTGGGACATATGGTATTCACGTAGCATCTCGTTTTCCAAGCACTTTATGGTTATTATCTATTTCTTCAAAATATCCAAGTGAGCTACTTAGATTTGTGTTATCTCCCTTTTGCAGAAGGCTCAAAGTTTCAGGCAATCAATGCAAGACCTGGGATTCTAACAGGGGAAGGCCTGCTTAAGGCTCTGAGCATATCAGTCTAAGTGAGCAAAGAATAGGCCCTGTTCAATATGGAATACATAACTAAACTATTGTCAATAATTAAAGATATCAGTAGTCACACTAAAACATTTCATTACTCTTTCATTTATCTACTTTCATAGAGAACCCATAAAATTAAAGTAATCTCTAGCTTTTAGGAGCACACAGCCTAAAGAAGAAAAAAAAATCCAAACCTTTAAGGGACTGATCTAAGGAAGGAGTAGAGGAAATGTAAAGAGTTTCCCATGTTTGATTTGTATAAACAGGTCCATCCAGCAGTCTTCTCATTATAAATTAAACCAGAATGAAAAAGGAACCAATTTAATGGTACAAGAACAGGAAATCTGGTCCCCTAGCTTGGAAGGGCAAAGGCTGCAATGCTAGGAGTTGAAACTGAAACACACTGCCTCCAGGCGCTATCGACTTTGAAGAGAGGCTAACCCATCAAAATAGTGCCTTGTTTGTCCCTTAACTTGAGAATTTCAGTTCAAGGTCAAGTTGTAATTGAGGACAAAGGAATTCAAAGAACGACAACCTTAACCTTCATTTCTGACTTGGGAAAAGAGGATTCAACAATAATGTGGTTTTTTTTTCAGTTACTTGAAAGGTAGAGCCATACTTTAAATGCATAATCTACCCTTTAATACAAATCTAAAGCACATCCTTAGAAATCTAAGGAATCTCTGTAGTGACCATTGTCCTATCTAACCTGGGATGTCCTGCACAAGGTCATAACACTCCATTCCTGTCACTATCTGATCCTTCCCTGTTGCCTTAGGGTTGCCTAGTTAGTAGATGAGGACCTGAACTTTATTATCAATCTATAGCAACCAACCCCTCTGGAAATCTTGCCTATGCCTCAGTGAGGCTAAATGAAAATATATCAGGTCCTAGCCATGACTAAGGGTTAGGGAAAGAGGAGGATGTCCTAACTCCCTTTGTACCCTGCATATGTCCTCTGTATCACCAAATCTCATGTTTCATGACCTGAGGATGTTTTCATGTTTTCATAACCACTCTACTACCACAGTAATTCCTTGCCTTGCCTGAGATCTTCCTGGCTGCATGTGCTGAATAAAACCTACTGATCCTGGAATCAACTTCCAGAGTTCTTGCAACAACCAGCCTTAAAAAGCTGCTTCCTAAGTGTCTCGTGGAGACTACCCTTGACATGCCCAACCTCTGGCACCATGTCAGGATGCCCTAAGCTTATAAACCTTAAACATGATTCTAACACTCCCAATGGTTGCACCTCCCTCCCAAGAATCATCTTAGGGAACACGGAAAGCAGAGTCTGGGAAAATGAACCCAGTCCCAAGGGGAGAGATTCCACATTTCCCTAACTGCTTCGCAGGCTGGAACTAAGGGTTTGCCTTGAACCTCAAATCCTTTTGTTCCCGACTCCCTTGCTCTCACAAGCATAACCAGTAGGGGCAGGACGATCAGAGAATCTCAATATTGGGGCCCACCTATACCTGGAATGTCCTCTACAGCAGCCCAGCAGAGTAGTCATCCATGCTCTGAAAACCATAACTACCTCTTGAGACAACCTATTTCCTTTCTGGAAAGTTCTCATTGTAAGGACTTTTTTTTTCAATGCAGAGAACAATAAATTTGGAGTCAGAGGGCCCAATTTTGAGTTGCAGCTCTGCGTGATACTGGATGAGTAATTTAAGATTTCTGAAGAAATACCTCAGTTTCCTCACATGTAAAGTAAAGAAATGACATACTAGATGACTTCTGAGGTTTCTGACAGTTCTAAATAGAAAGTATCATAAATAACTTGTCTCACTGACTCTTCCATTCATTGTATTTAGTTTGCCTTTCCGGGTCCCAAAGAACAAATCTAATCCATCCCCCATCTAGCAGCCTTTCAAATGCTTGAACACACCTATTATGTTCCCCCCAAATCTTCTCTTCTCTCATCTAACTGTCCCTAATTCTTTCCTATAGCGTCATCTCTAGATCACCCTGGCCATCCTCCTCTGACCACTGCAATTTGCCAAAGTCCTTACCAAAAATGTAATGCCTTGGACAGAACCCAACACTGAAAAGGTTCTGATGAACAGTGAAGGACTGTTTACTCAGAATATCACTTGCCTTTCTACCCAAAGGTAAAAATGAATGACTTGGTTCACAAAAGAAAACAAACTGACGGAAATGACATTTTTGCATAGTAGCATCATTAGCAAGCTGTGCATAACCAATAATTTAGCTTCAAGACTGAGAGGGCCCAGGCTCAGAGCAGGTAACAAGAAAGGCATGCCAGTTACTAAGCAGCACTGGCTGTGGTATAGTGGGGAAAGTGTCTTAAGTCAGTCTGAACACCAGGTCTGACATTTACAAGTTGTAGGACCCTAGAGGCAATTCACATAATGCCTGTATCTCAGTCTTCTCATAAAATGAGAAATAATGCTACTTTTTTGCTCCCTAACTCACAGGACTTTCTTTGTATCCCCAGCACTGAGCAGAGTGCCTGGCACATAGCAGGCACTTAAATACTAGTTAACTGACTTATTGACAGGAATGTTACAAGGATCAAATAAGATAAAATATGCAAAAAAGTGGTTCCAATCCTAATAATACAACAGACATTTATATATGATAGGAGGGCTGAAGAAAAGCGCTGACTCTGACCTTCAGGTCCAAAGAGAAAACCACTTAGCTTAACCTATGACCAAAATAAAAATAATTTTAAAGAAGAGATTGCCTTTGTTCTATTAGGCAGCATTGGGAAGACTCAAGTTCAAAGCCTATCTCACACACTTATTAGCTGTGTGACTTGGGGCTAGTCAATAAATCTCTCCCAGCTTGAGTCTCATCATCTGGTAAATGGGAGTAATAAGAATGCCTACCTCATAGGTTATTGTGAGACTCCAATGGGATAACAACATCTGTAAATTGCTTTGCAAATCTTCCTGCATAAATGGTAGCTATTATTATTTTTATTATTGTTATTTCAAAACAAAGTTTGTGTCATTCCATCTTCATCTAAACGCAAAATTCAATGCCTGGTCTATCCAGACACTTAGAAATTCAGTTTGTCACACATTCCAGCAGGTTTTTTCACATCATACATATCTCAGCAAATCAGGCAGAAACATCAAGCTTTGGCATTAGGGATATGAACAAGAATGTTTGCAAGGCATAAAAAAAGCATCCCCTTCCTCTCTGCCCCCTCTCCCCAATTCATTATGATTATTGATTTCATTGCAATTTTTTAAAAGTAGTATTTGTATCATAACCCTACTTTCTTAGTCAATGAATCTAGGGATACAAAATGCTGTCACGGTAAAGTGGAACAGGCACTATACATCATTTCCCTTCTCAACACCAAATTGCTACATAAAAACAAAGCCAAAAGAGAGAAAGTTTCCTTCAGGTTCTGCTTTGTTCAATGGCAAGGAGGTAGGGAAGAGAAAGGCTACCCCTTCAAGTACTGCAGACTGAAACAATCCAATCTTTTGTTCCAGAAAAGGGAAGCATAAAATTCTACCCATGCTTATCACTTTATCAATCTAGTGTTTGCAATTGTGACTCATCTACAGTAGTCTTTTTTACCTGCTACACGTCATTCAAAAATAGTTTAAAATTCCCATCACTCTATGAGAATCTGATCATTAGAATTTCCAACTAAGAAGAGTAAATCTACTGAATGAGGAGAAAAGTTAACATGTTTAAAAAATTTTACAAGTAGAAACAAAATTACTGTCTGAATATAAATGGATATAAATTCAACATGAAAGTAGAGGAAGAAGGGTGGCAAAAGTACAAAGCCAAGGTCACTTTGAAGCCACTTCACACTTTATGTTGGCTTACAATACTTTACCTACCTCGTTGGCAGAGCCCCCATGCTCTCCCCTTGGTGCCTATTTACATTAAACAAGTTGCTTAAGCGACAAACCATGAACGTTGTTAAGGTCTGTACTATACAATTTAGTTTTGGAAAAAATAAATGGAAAAAAGCTGGGAAATTAGATGATTAGAAAATGGTTTCTGTGTAGTAGTAGTTTAAGATATCTTTTGGCTAAATCCAAAACAGAAAATGTATTTTAATATAGCCAAATAGAAAAAGCTGGCCAATCTTGGGATAACTTTCTGTTATGATAAAATAAATTCATTATTTCCAAAATGGAAAAAAACAGTCAACTCTCAAAACATAAAAACTAGCATTTTTAATATTTTTAAAATATAGCTAACCAAAATATCTAATTTACAGATTTGTGGTCATTGCCCCATTTGGGCAGAGATACCGGAGTGGTTTGCCATTTCCTTCTCCAGATCATTTTACAGATAAGGAACTGAGGCAAACAGGACTAAATGACTTGCCTAGGATCACACAGCTACACGTGTCTAAGACCAGATTTGAACTCATGAAGATGAGTTCCTGACTTCAGTTCCAGCACTCTATCTACTACACCACCTAGCTGCCCCAATTTATAGATAGCTCCATAGATATGAAAGGCCATGTAGGTCACATAGGTGGTTACAGTACAAGCAAGGAGGAAGGAAGAAATAGAGAAGGCAATGATGATGGGTGCTGAGAACCTCCTATAGGTCAACTTATCCCACTGTAGTTTGTAAACAATGAAGCTTTCTCCTCCCTTTCAGCTGATGCCAGACTTTGGGGTATTCATGCAGTTGCATTTTGCCAGTTCTGCAAATTCTCCTTCCATAGCAGGATCAGTGGTTATAGAACTCAGAACGACCATGTTTAATAGTGAGCAAAAACATCAACCCAGACATTGAGGCACTAAACTTTCTGGAGTTAACCAATGGGGAAGTTATTAAATTATTTCAAGTTATTAACCGGCTGATTCCTTCTCCCCTTGATTGGGCCAAGAGTAGCAAGCCTTCTGTCGCCGGGGATTATGAGCAAGTTTGACTGGGGCAACAGGTGTTGAGAGGGTTTGTCACTTAACATTATGTATTTCTCATTTAAGTAAATTGCCTCTTTTTTGAACTAATATGATGATTAATACTGACTGGTCTAAGGTGGGAGCAGGATTTAGAGAAGGAAAAGGAGAATTGCAAGCAATAATTTGAGTAGATTTGAACCCTAAATAGGATTGAAAAAATGCCCAAAAATATTCCTATACACAATGGGGTGATTTATAGATAAGTATACTTTTCTACAGTGTCATAAAAGATCTTCCATTATTCATTACATTCATTTCATTCTTACACAACTGATTTACACTAATCTCTGATAAGAACATTAATGAAATGGTCAGACTAATGTTTATTTAATCCAAGGATCCATTCCCAATGCAACTATAACTCCTCCATGTCCTAACAATAATAAATAATAGCTAACATTTATATAGCACTCTGAAGTTTACAAAGTATAGTACCTATTTCATGAGTTGCTGGGGTCAAAAACAGGTCATTACCTGGAAGTCAATTCTCAGTTCTAAACTTTCCTGTGATGATGCACACACAGTCCGTTACTGGCCTGTACACAAAGCCTCCCCAAGTTGGTAGGTTATGCCAGTGAGCTGCTGCCATTGATTGGCATGCACTAAACTGACCAAAAAACATTTGTTAAGAATTTACCGTGTATCAAGCATTGCATATATAAATGCAAAAGTGAGACAGTCCCTGCCCTCAAGGAGCTAATGGGGGCAGAGGGAAGGAAGTGGAAATAGAGCATGCTCATCAGTAAGTAAATACAGGATATCCACAAAATATACAGGGATGGGGGTGGAGCTGCTGTATAGGATATTCACCATTGGGAGAATTAGCAAAGACCTTTTCAAGGAGGGAGCATTTGAACTAAGCCTTGAAGAACAGGAGGAACCACAACGGGCAGAGAGAATATTCTAGCCAGGGACAACCTGTGCAAAGGCGCAAAGATGAGAGCATGTCATGAGGGAATAACAAGTAAGCCAATTTGGCTTGAACATAGTATGTGAGGGGGAAGAATTTCTGTGGCATCAGCCTGGAAAGATAGGCTGGGGTCAACTACTGAAGAGCTTAAATGCCAGGCAGAGGCATTTGTCTTTAATCCTAGAGGCAATGGGAAAAGACATGGTCAGAAATGTACTTTAGGAATATCAGTTTGACGACTACGTAGAGGATGGAAGAGGAAATTGAAAGAGGCGGAGGGGAAACTGGAATGGGGGAGAGGGAAACTGGAATGGGGGAGGGGAAAACTGGATTCAAGGGGAGCAATTAGGAGGCTACTGAAATATTCCAAATGAGGTGAACTAGGTTGGTTGTATGTGTTCCTCCTTCGTTGCCAAAGAAGACCATGCCATCAGAGAAATAATGACACGACTTGCACTTGACTTTATTTTGAGTGAGGGAGGGCTGTGCAGGTCACCAGCCTCACTTCTTCTCCAGAGCCATCTGAATCCAGTGACCAGATATTCATCAGGATGACTGGAGATGACCCAGCATAAGGCAATTGGGGTTAAGTGACTTGCCCAAGGTCACACAGCTAGTGAGTATCAAGTGTCTGAGGTGAGATTTGAACTCAGGTCCTCCTGACTCCTGCACTGGTGCTCTAGCTACTGCACCACCTAGCTGCTCCACTAGATTGGTTATGATATGAAGAAACAGACAGATGGACAGACAGACAAATATGATATTCCTACAAATAAGACTAAGAGGGAAAGAAAATAACTGTGATAGACCAGTATCTCCAAAACCTAGGGAAGAAAAAGTATCCAGAAAAGGAGGTAGTGAGAAAAAGTGTCAAAAGCCACAAAGAGCACAAAAGGAACAAGGTCTAAGAAAAAAAACCATTGGATTTAACAATAAAAAAGCTCATTGGAGACCTCAAAGAGAACAGCTGCAGTCAAATGGTTGAGACATAAGTCAGATTACAAGGTGCTGAGACATAAATAAGTGGGGGAAAAGTGAAGGTGATATGTATAGGAGATATGTAGTTTTTTCTAGGATTTTGGCTCTGAATAGATACAGAATACAGGCCAATATTTTAATAGTTGGGTCAAATGAAGGTTTGTTAAGGAAGGGGGAGACCTGAGAATCTTTGCAGGCAGCAGGAAAGGAATTGTTGATTAAGGAAAGGTTGAAAATTAGGCAGATATTCCCCTTTCATTGTGGAGGTAAGGGATTATGGATGTAGAATTCATATTACTTTAAGAAGAGTTAAGTATTTTGCTGAAATGCCTTTTCTCTTCTTTTTTCCTCATTTTTTTCTTAAAGGAAGGTTCTATTAGGAAATGAAAACAAAAGACATCAACTAACATTTTTAAAATTAGAGACAGGAAATGAGAATAGGGGCAAAATGACGGAGAAAGAGAAGATAATGGAATCCAGGGCAGAAGTAGACAGTAGGCAAGAAGGGTCACCTCTTCCTCAGACAAGAGTATAAAGAGTACCAAATAGGCTTTGGCCTAAAAAGGTCAAGCTCTCCCAGTGCATCCTGGGCCATGTCCAGTCATTCTGATGAATATCTTGTTACTGATCCAGATGGCTCTGGAGAAGAAGTGAGGCTGGTGACCTTGCACAGCCCTCACTCACTCAAAACAAAGTCAAGTGCAAGTCATGTCATCATTTCTCTGATGGTGTGGTCGTCTTTGGCAACAAAGGATGAACACAACAACAACAAAGGAGAAGAAGGAAGAAGAATGATGAGGCAATTTGATGTATGGACATGAATAGGAAAGGGAGCTTGTGAGAAATGGCCTCAATTTATTTGATGAAATATGAGACAAGGTCCTCTGCTGAGAGGGACGTGGGAGGTGGTGGGAATGAAGAGGGAAATTTGAAAAAAAGCTGGTTTGAAACAGTCATTGTGGGGAATGGGATAAGAATCAATCACAGAAAAATAAAGGAATTATTGTGCAGCAATAAGGGCCAGTTTAAGGCTGAATGACAAATTTGTAGAGGACCCATTCAGCAGTTCTTTAGCTTTCTTCAAAATAGGAGTCAGAACAGAGAAACTATATAGCTAGGAAATCAGGGTTAGAGTTTAGAAAGGGAGAAACCCATTAATTATGACAATGGGGCAAAGGATCCAAAACAAGAGGTGAAGCTGAGTGTGTTAACTAAAAAGTTGAAACTTTATAGGCAGGAGCGATGACCTGAAAAAGCAGGGCAGGTTAGAATTACTAGGGATTGTGGTGAGGATAAACAATATGAATTATGACAAGGGTGAAGAGGAGTAAAGCACAGAGAGATAAGGACAAGAGTTTATGGCCAGACAGAGAAATTTTTTACTTATGGGTTGTGGTGACAGAAAACTCATGAGTGATGACAAGATCATGACACAATGACCGATGTATAGAGTTAAGGTGTCATGGAGGTACATATCATAGCATCTGTGGAAATTGACTAACAGCCCCTTCCTTCCTAGTCTGAGAGAAAAATCAACAAATAAGTTGACATCTTGAGTGTAAGAGCAGGGGTTATGTTAGAGAAAAAGACTGTAACCAGGCAAGGAATTCCCTGAGATAGAAGGGAAAATGACTGGGAAGATTACAGTCACCAGGATCAAGACAGGAAGATAGATCTAGATGGTGTGAATCTCAAAGGAAGGGAAGCTGCCAAGTGAGGGAAGTAGGGAGAGGACCTAGAAGTGGCAATGGGGAGCAAGATGCATGATGATTCCTCCTCCTGGCCCAGCTTCAAAGGCAGGGCTTTCAAGAACCCAGGGTCACTGCCAAACTACGATGAGGCAATAGAATAGGGCTTCATTAGAGGCAAAAGTTGAAGTCTGGAAGACATCTTCCTGAGTTCAAATCTGGCCTCAGACAATTACTAGCTGCGTGATCCTGGGCAAGTCATTTGACCCTGTTTGCCTCAGTTTCCTCATCTGTAAAATGAGCTGGAGAAGGAAATGGCAAACTACTCCAGTATCTTTGCCAAGAAAACCCCAAATGGGGTCACAAGGAGTTGGAAATGACTGAAAATGACTGAACAGCAACAAAGTAAACAGCATTTGTTCTCAATTTAGAGATGTTCAAAAGTAGATTCACAAAAATAAAAAACCACCAGACGATGCAACCAATTAACACACTATGCTTCTGCTTTCTTCCCACTAACTATGAAGAAATTAGTAGCATACTATATCAATTCAACAGCAAATGCAGTGAGTAGTTTTATTAATGTCACCAATAAATCTGATTTCTACATTAGTCTGAATGTCAAAAAAAGAAAGAAAATGTTATCTCTTCCCTTTTCCTCCCTGTCCTCCACATTTTGGGTATGCTCATAAGCTAGAAGAATCTACAGTATAATATATTAACACTCTAGGTATTTCTGTCTTCAATAGTGTTGCGAGAGATGGACCTAACTTATAATATACTGAAGAAATCCATCCTGGAGGTTTCACAATTTTCAAGACACCCAAGGGATCGATTTTTATGATTGTTCACAGAAAGAAAGATAGCAAAAGAATGAAAATAATCATGGCTGGCATTATTTTGGGGGGGAGGGGAAGGCAACTAACAACTACAACTGTCCTCTACACAATTTTTCATCTCTATCAATCCTAGCCTTATTGCTTCAACACAATAGAGAGGAATAACATTAAAGATATTCTCAAAGCCATATCTTTTTTTTTCCTTTGGACACAAAGAACATAGCAGAGCCACGTGCCTTCTGCTGATTTGAGAGATGGATCACAATACGTCTGGTTTATTGCCGATGAGTTTCTTTCAGGTATCGATTGGTCTGGTTGACTTCTCAGATCCCCTCCGACTTTGATGTTCCATGATTTTGAATATGATATTTCATGGCAAAAAGTATTAGCAAACATTTAGCATTTCCAAATTTTATGTTTCTAAATACCTAACTGAAACCAATTTTTAGATTGTATTGGAATCTCACATTAATCTTTAGAGCCTCCCGCGTTTTAGCTCTGATACTACCAGTAAGGACAGAGGGTGTGTAGTCATCCATTCTACAAACATGTGTGAAATATCTGCTTCGATGGTCTTCTCTTTCTGCTCATAGCACTGCATTATTATTTGCAGGGACACATTAAAGAGAGCTGGGAGACTGAAATGGTCATGCAATTTCCAATATCTCTATCAAATTTCACCTAGTGGACCCAGCATATCTTTTGAGAACCACTACCGGGGAGAGGACCCTACTATAGGCAGCTGAGGGAAGAGTAATGATTATAATTGTTATTTTATTTTACTATTACCAACTCCCATTTATGTAAGTGTTTTCTCCACAACAAACCTGGAAGGCAGGAAATAAAGGTGCTACCGTCCCCAAGAGTGAGAACAGAGATCATGCTTTATCTGAGCTTTATATCTCATGAAAAGGAGCACTGACTCTGGAGTCCCAGAACCTGGTTTCAAATTCTGCCTTCACTACTTGCTATCTGTTTGGCCTTGAATAAACAATTTCACTCCCCCAAGCCTCAGATTCTCCATTTGTATAATGGAGACACTCAAACTCAAACTATGTACTTCATGGGATTGTTATGAGGAAAATGCTATAAACCTTAAAACATTACATAAAATATTGCTTTTTATAACAGACAACATATTGGCCTATTGTATGAAGTTAACAACACAGAAATGGGAACCAGCTCCGACTCTGAGATAAAATATACTACAGTAAGGTTGCAAAGAGTGGAGAAATGATTGAACAAATCAGCTGCAGGGTACCCAGTAATCCTGTGATTCATTTTCAACTAAAAGCATCAAATTGAGGGAAGATTAACTAGTGTTTGCCTTTGCTGGTTTCTAAAAATCACAAAGACTCAAAATAAACACCAGTGGTTCGGAGGTCAGTAACAAACTACCCCTATTGGCTCATACTGGGACCCAAAAAAAGGAAGAGAAGAGAAATAAAATAACCAAACAAAAGCTAGGTCCAACTCTGCAAAACTGCAAGCTGCCACTGGGATGGAGTCAAGCTCCAGCATCCCTTCTTATATTTCTTGTTCAGCCATCTTCCAGTCATGTCCAACCTTTCTGGGACCCTATTTGGGGTTTTCTTGGCAAAAATACTGGAGTAGTTGGCCATTTCCTTCTCCAGCTCATTTTACAGATGAGGAAACTGAGGTCAGGAGAGTATGGCTTTTCCTAGGTAACACATGTAGTAAAGGTTGTAAGATTTGAACCCAGAAGTTCTCAGTTCAGTGCTCCTTTCACTATATTGGGTTACCTCTTATCATTCTGAAGCCTTTGCAGGGGTGAGGAATCTGCAGCCTTGAGGCCACATGTGGCCCTCTAGGTCCTCAAGTGCAGTCCTTTGACTAAATCCAAACTTCACAGGACAAATTCCCTTAATAAAAGATTTACTCTGTAAAATTTGAATTCAGTCAAAAGGCCACATCCCAGGCCACATGTGGCCTTGAAGCAACAGATTCCCCACCCCTGCCTTAGAGTAACTCTGAGACATAGGAATCATTACTTGTATTATAAAGATAAGGTGAGGACCTCAAATCTCAGAGAGGTTAAGGGATTTGCCTAGCCAACACAGTGGGAGAGCCAGCTCTTAAACCCAGGCCTCCTATCTTCAACCCCCCAGCTCTACAACACTGATTGCATAGTGATTCAGGTTGTTGACAAGATTTTCTGCCACTGCCCCAAAAGACGTCATACGGAGAGGTCTGGAACTGGGTGCTGACTCAGATCCCAACTACCTCTTGTTCACATCAGCACTCACTCTCACTTCCTTTTTTTTCTTCCCTTTCCTCTTGAAGAAAGAAAACCTGAAGAAACTCCAATGCAGAGTCTACCTCCAGAGGTCTGTCAGAAACCACAGGGCCTAACAGGCAGCAGCTACGTGAAGCTGAAGGACTGCTAAGAGGTGCTGAGTTATCCTCACTTATAATCATGGAGATTGGTGGGGGAAACAGGAACTTCACCTTAGAAACAGCTTTTCAGTGAATTATCTGTTTAATATACTTAGAAAGACTTGAAGGAGTTGGAGTTAATTACTAGATGGCATTTAAGATTGTGCATAATTCTAAGCTAATCTATGCCTGTGCCCGTGTTTCTCATATTATGTGTGATCTTGGTGATAGTTCTAATATTTACATTCTGTTCCAGTAGATATTTAAACTCATTATGTCAAAATGGAACTCATTATCTTTCCCCAAAAGTTTCTATTGCCTGTTACTGTAGAAGACATTCCCATTCTCCCAGTTCCTTGGGCTCACAACAGGAGTTATCCTGGGCTCCCCACTCTCTCTTAGCCCATGTCCAAGCTTTTGACAAGGTCTGCCAATTTCACCTTTGCAACATCTCTCTAAAATGCCTCCCTACTCTCCTCTGACTCAGCCACAGCTCTGGCCCAGGTCCTCATCACCTCACACACACAGGTCATTGTGACAGCTGCTGGTGGTTCTGCTTTATTCAAGACCCTCCCTTCCCTAATGGATCCCCCTTCAGCCATAGTGATTTTCTCAATAATGGACTTCCAGTGACTTCCCTCTGTTATTTCCTATTTATCTTGCATACCTCTAGTTTTGTATACATTTGATTGTATGTTGTCTCCCCAATTAGACTGTAGAAATTGTTCAGTCCTGTCCAACTCTTCATGGCACCATTTGAGGTTTTCTCAGCAAAGATACTGGAGTGGTTGGCCATTTCCTTCTCCAGCTCATTTTACAGATGAGCAAATTGAGGCAAACAGGGCTAAGTGACTTGCCCAGGGTCACCCAGCTAGTTAGTGTCTGAGACTGGATTTGAACTCAGCCCTTCCTGACTCCAGGCCTGGCGTGCTATCCACTGCGCCACCTGGCTGCCCAAGCTCCTTGAGGACTTGTCCTTTGCCTCTTTTTGTATCCCTAGCACTTAGCACAGTGCCTGGCACAAAGTAGGAATTTAGTAAATATCAATTGATTAGAGACTAGAAAGGGTTTTGTAATGGTCACTTTTATGTGATTTGAGTGAATATTTTCTAAATCCATTTTTTATTGATGCCCTTTTTCTTGATATCATAATCACTTCTGGAACAAAGAAAAACGATTGAACAACCAAAACAAACGTCACATCTCCTTCATCAAAGGCATCAAATTCACAGCCTCCAAAACTTCCCAGGGCAGCTAGAGTCAGATTTAAAAGTAATTAGGAAAGGTTTAACTAAAATAAATACTACAATACAACCTAGGTAATGATAATTTGCGACTTTTAAATCAATAGGTCACTGGCAGGGATACTTGAGTTTGACAGCACTGTCACACACCGACTTCATTTGAATATATATACACACATATATAGATATAGATATAATACACACACACACACACACACACACACACACACACTATTCTTTCCCGGTAGTCTTCCCTCCCCCCATCCCCATAATTAACAGTCATGAAAAAAACGCACCTATGACCCAATTCGTGTGGCTATGTTAATGAGCAAAAGGGTAAAAATTTGGTCAAAATCTATTATAATGATTATTTCCAAACTAAAGACTATAATGAGATTATAAATCATTGTTAAAGCATCTATTTTTCTACCTCAGCTTTTGAAGAAAACCTTTTTTAAAGAATACATGATATATATATTCAAAATATTTTACCTCTTGCATATGAATTGGTTTTGCTGAACCTTTTTACTGTTGCAAACTTTGTTTCCAGGGAAGGTTCCATGGGAAGGGGAGGGCAAGAGGGCTATAATCAGAATTGAATGTAATTTGAAAAGAGCAGCATCAATTTTTAATGGTTTTAATATTCAAAGCAGAGGTTTTAGAAAGTGAGAAGAAAGGGAAAAAGAAGACCCAGTAAGGTCCTGTGGGTCAAGCAGACACTGATGAGGAGGAGGAGGATGACAGCAGGATGATGATGAGGATGAGGAGGATGAGGATGAGGAGGATGAGGAGGAGGAGGATGAGGAGGAGGAGGAGGAGGAGGATGAGGAGGAGGAGGAGGAGAAGGAGGAAGAGAATGAGGAGGAAGAGGATAGCAATAATAGCTAACATGTATATAGTCCTTACTATGTATCAGTCACTATGCTAAGAGCTATATAATTATTACTTCAGTTGATCCTCACAACCACGCTGCGAGGTAGGTTCTTTCATTAGCCCCATTTTACAAATGAGTAAACAAAGGTTAAGTGACTTTTTCCGGGTCACAGAGCTAGTAAATGTCCAAGGGCAGATTGGAACTCAGGTCTTCTTAACTCTAGGTCTGGCCCTCTATCCACTCTGCCTTCTAGTTAATCCAAGAACTTCAAAGTCCTAGCTCAATTTTTGTTATTGTTCAGTCTTTTTCAGTCCTGTCCAGCTCTTTGTAACCCCATCAGTGGTTTTCTCTGCAAAGGTACTGAGATAGTTTGCCATTTCCTTCTCCAGCTTATTTTACATATAAGGAAATTGAGGCAAACAGGATTTAGTGACTTGTTCAGGGTCACACATCTAGCAAATGTCTGAGGCCATATTTGAAGTGGGAAGATGAACTCCAAAATGACTACATCTTTAACTCCAGATTTTAGACAACTCCCACAGAAAATAACCTTGGTTTTTAGAAAAAAGAGGTTACTTACTCTTCAGATTGGGGAGAGAGGAAGTAGAGGGTGACACTAGCCTGTGCCTAATATATCACTGCAATACAGAAGGAAATGAGGCAGTAGATTTCGGTAGACCAATCTGCATATAACCCAACTTCTTAAGAAATGGAGGATGGACAAATAAGTACCACACATCTCCCATGAGGAAAACACTTTGCTTGAACTTGTGTGGGCCCGGAAATACTGGAGTTTAAGTGTAAATACATTCCAGGAGGCACACTGATTGAATGCTAATCTTTCTACATGATTTTCTCATATTTTTTTAAAGTCAGATTGAAAAGCTAGTGACTACCACATCTCTTAGAAGAGCATGTCAGATGGCTGAGGATGAGACAGCTAGGTATTTTCCACAACAGAGAACGTTAGTTAGCTCGTCATTAGCTAGCCAAAGGTTCTGTAATAGTCAGTTTCAAGAGAAACAAAACAAAAACACAGATTATTTTTAGAATAGCTAGAGAAGCAGGAGAATTTAGCTTTTTATGGACTACAGAAGACCTTTGAAAAAGGGGCTCAAGGCTTTTTCCCACTTCAGTTTTCAAAATGTCATGCTATGACCAGAAGAACCCACTGAGGGAAGTGTGGTACCACAGGGAAAAAGAAACACACTGGACAGGAAAGCAAAAGACCTGGGATCTGCTCAACATTGACACTTGTGCCAATCATTTAACCTTTAGGGGCCTTATATTTTAAAAAAGAAAGAAAAATGAAGAGGAGTTATATGAGATCTCTAAAGCCCTACTCTGAAATTCTATATTTAGTATGTCCAAGTCTCCTCTTCTGTAAAATGGGACAGCATTTGTTATAATATTCAGCAAGTATTTCAAAAGTTCTGGGAGAGAGTTTATTGCTGTTACAATTATGTTCTACTCTAAAAGAAGCCAGATGATCCATTATTATGTTTTAGCTAGGTGCCAGAAGTTTAGGGTCCAAGCATAAAAGTTCTCAGGGTCCTTATTTCACAATATCCAGATAAGGCAACAGGGATCTAGATATGCTCATACATAGCAAACAAGAGTCCTCAAGTTATAATAGGACCATCTACTTGGCCCTAAGCAGTTATCCAGTGCACATCTCATTTTACAAATAAGGAAACAGAGACCCACAGAGATAAACAGCTTTCCTAGTCACATAGGTAGTGACAGAAAAAAAAAAAAGATTTGAAACCAGGTCTTCTGACTCCAAAACCAGTTATTTTTCCTCAAGAACCTTAACTATGCAAATGAAAAACTGAGATTGAGTTTAAAGCTCTGTAGTAACCATTTAGCAAGAAAAACAAAAAACCCATGACTTCATGGCCGCCTTAATGGCTACCCTTGAAAAGCCTGGGGTACTAGGACAAGATGTCCTCCGCCCTACTTCCCAAGCTTGAGAACATAGCAATAAACACTCAGGCCGAATTCTTTCTACTCTAACAATAACAATATCACAGGCCACAAGGAGAATGAAATATCTCCACCATTTAGTCCTACAGCAGACCCAGACACAAGGTATTGAGATGGAATCCAGATTCTGTGGCATAGTTATTTTCTTCAGTCTGTAGCATCTGTCTCCATCTCCCAGCCCAGTAACAAGAGTCTTAGTTCTGCCCGTCTGCTGGAATAAATCTACTTCTGTCCAGTTTATCCAACCTCAGCTGTCAGAAGTAAATTTGATTTCTTATTCCATTCAACAGACACTTATTTTCTCTTCCAAGTCTTCTAAACTCAACCACTTTTCCCTTAACTCTTCTCTCTCCCTCCAACCCATATCCCTGACTTCTTTATTGTTTTTATAACTTCAAATCATCTAGGCATTTTTGATGGCGACAGAGCTGACCCTGGCTTATCTACAGAATCATAGATCACTAGCACTGGAAGGGATGTTAGAGGTCATGGGAAGGGGTGGGGAGACTTTGAGGACCTGGGTTTTCTTGACAAAAAGAACAGACAAATAGCCTGATAACTTAGAGGCAATGTAGAGAAGGCGATAGAATGCTAGACCTGAAGTAAGGAGGACCTGCCTCAGATACCATATAGGAAGGGCAACTAGGTGGCATATATAGGGTATGACAGTATGGAATCAGGAAAACTCATCTTCTTAAGTTCAAATCTAACTTCAGACACTTATTAGCTGTGTAACCCTGGGGAAGTCAGTTAGGCATGTTTGCCTCAGTTTCTTCAGCTGTAAAATAGACTAGAGAAGGAAATGACAAACCACTCCAATATCTTTGCCAAGAAAACCCCAAGAGTAGTCACAAAGAGTCAACTGTACAACAAGAACTGTATGTGATCATGGGCATATCACTGGACCTCTCTGGGCCTCAGTTTCCTCATCTGAAAATTAAGGAAAATGAACTCAACAACCACCATGGTCCTTTCCAGCTCTAAATCTAATCCAATATTAGCTGGACAACCTCTGGCAAATCACTTCATCTCAGCTGCCCACTTATAATCTGCAGCCCATGGAGAACAGGAATCCAGAAGTCATTTTGCCTTCACTTTTTAGCTCCAATATCCAATTCTATAATTCAGCCTTATAAGCAAGAACCATTGCCTATTCAAAAAGGAAGAGAAAGAATTAAGTACTACTAGGTCCCTATATTCTGGGGCCAAACCCTAACATTCCCTACTCCACTGCAAATGAAATTCAAACACTGTGGATGAAACTCAAAAAGTCCTACAAACTGCTGACCCTAAGCAAAAACCATTTAGCTTTTCCAAATACTATTTAAACTTGCATGGGTGGGGAACCTTCTAAGTCCTTGGGTGCAGCTATCTGACTGAGTTCAAGTTTTACAGAACAAATCCTTTTATTATTAAGGGGATTTGTTATGTGAAGTTTGGATTCAGTCAAAAAGTTACACTTGAGGACCTAGAGGGCCACATGTGGCCTCAAGGCCATAGATTCCCACCCCTGGTTTAAAGGGTGACAAGCCATTTGATTATCAGAGAACCAGACATCTTATAGGTCAGGGATCCTTAACTTGAAGTCTTCGAAGTTTTTTTATTTCATTTTGATAACTGTATTTCAATATAATTAGTTTCCTGTGTAAACCCTATATATTTTATCCTACACATTTAAAACCATTATTCTGAGAATGATGTTGGGATAACTAGGAGGCAGAATGAATAGAGTTGGACTTAAGAGTCATGAAGACCTGAGTTCAGATCTTTCTCAGATACTTACTAGTTATGTGACTCTGGATAAGACCTCTGCCTCAATTTCCTCATCTGTAAAATGGGGATAATAATACCACCTGCTTCACAGGGTTGCTATGGAGATCAAATGAAAGACTCAAAACTTCAGGGGCAATGTTATATAGAGAGATTGTTATTACTGAAGGGCCCATAGTCTTCACCAGATGGCCAAAGGGGTCTAGGGAACAAATGAGGTGAAAGGAACCTTGCTCTAAGTCCTTCCGATCCTCATATCCCAGCACTGTTGGATAATGCTTACACAGAACAATAACACACGTGCATTTTAACTGTGGTTCAAATCCTGGGCCTTAGCCAACCATAAAAAAGGTTAAGAGGCCCTGTTAAAGAGGTTCAGTTCCCAGGAGCGCTTGAGGAGACTGAAAACAAAAAACAAACAGGAAAAAAAAATACCTTCCCTCTCTTTTCAAAGCATGAAATACTGGAAAACTACTAAGCATTTCAAGTGTCCAGATCAGCATGAGTGTGATATTTCATTAGTCCAGGTAATCCTTCTGAAGGAGGGGAAAGGGAGATGATATCCAGCATCTAATTTACATGAATTAATGGGTGAATGAAAAGCACTTTTTTGTGTGTGGTGAAGCAGGGGATGAAAGGGAAAATGCCCAAGACATGTCAAAACTTGCAGGAGAAGGCATATACTGTGCTTGGAGGAGACAGTAAGAGTCTAAGTACCAGAGAGAGTGCATTTCCTTCCAACCACGACTCAGGAGCTCACACTAGTGTACAAACAAATCTTCCTGGCCACAAAACAGTTCCCTCTGAAATGGTGCTCTCTGGCCAGACAGCAATAAACAGAGTACAGACAGCAAACTTACCCAGAACCTGAGAGTGTCTCTAATTTTTTTCCCTGCCAATACAGTACGACAATAAAAATTACTTTAGAACCCATGCCCTAATGCCTTTTATTCACAGGATTACATAGGCAGAGAAAGGCTTTATTAATGAGTCCGGCTCATTTAGGTTCCGTTCCTAGAAATCTAGAGACTGTATCATTAAAAAAAAAAAAATCACCCCTCATTACCCCTGACAACCTCAATGTCAGATCAATAACCCAAATGAAATATTTTTTCCCATTCCCAGGAGGTTTGCCTTCCTAAAGCCCTTTTGTCATCCATTCTGACACATGTTGACACACACTCCTTGTAGTCCTACTCAGAAATCTGTACCTGTTGAAACGGGAACATATCCCTTAGCAAGGCTGAGATATAAATTTATCTAAGGGGTATAATTATTTTCAACTTCACCAGAATCAAATGTGTGTGTGTGCGTGTGTGTGTTCATCCTTCATTGCCAAAGAAGCCCATGCCATCGGAAAAATAATGACATGACTTGCAGTTGACTTTGTTTTAAGTGAAGGGAGGGCTGTGCAGGTCACCAGCCTCACTTCTCCTCCAGAACCATCTGAATCCAGTGACCAGATATTCATCAGGATGACTGGAGATGATCCAGGATGAGGCAACTGGGGTTGAGTGACTTGCTCAAAGTCACACAGCTAGTGAGTGTCAAGCGTCTGAGGTGAAATTTGAACTCAGGTCCTCCTGACTCCTGTACTGGTGCTCTATTCACTGCGCCACCTAGCTGCCCCTTACCAGAGTCGGACATCAGCATAGGGTATACAAAGAGGGAAAAAAAGACTATCCCTGCTCTCAAGGAGCTTACAGTCTAATGGGAGAGATAACACACAAACCAATATATACAATTATCCTTTCCCCATCACAAGCGTCCCCATCAAGGTTGTAGCATAAGAAATTAAATGGGAATTGGGGGGAATTTTGCAGAAGCTGTAGATGACATGTGAAAGCCATCAGAAGACACAGAGCCTATGACCAAATACTTAACCCAAATCTTACAATAAGGTATTGTAAACACTCTACAAAAGAAAATAAAATTCAGACTTCTTCTCTGGTACAAGGAGTGGGCCAAAAGATTTTACTCAGATTTTCCAGATCATAGGGCTGCTATACCCCTGACCCTCATGATGTGGAAGGGATAACTATGCAAAGCAAACTATATACATGATAAACAGGAAACAAGAGGAAAGACATGGGAAGATAAAGGCATACTTTCACCCCTTAAGGAAAAATGTCTCTCTAGCTCAGTAAGACAAAGCCCAGAACTCAAGCTGGCAGCACTGATTACTCAGAAGTGGGTCACCAGGCCAGATCGAGGTCATTACGGGTTTATATTTCCTTATACATTTTGCAATTTGCCTTAAATAACACTAAAAAATATTTAATTTTTTTAAAACAGTTATTGCCATTTAAAAAACTAAAAGCAAGCAGAAAAAACTGGGAAAAGGTTAACAGGTGCCAAATACCTTCATAGATCTATCCATTGATAAGCTCATATTTCTCTTTCTTTCCCCATTACATCTCACTTCCATGATTTCAAACCCTGCCAACTACTCTGCTTTACTTGTTTTGGTATTGTGGCTGGAAGGGAATTAGAGCACATAAAGAGCAAGCCTTTTGTACATAAGTTCACAACCTCTCCAACACCTCAGTAGACTGTCTTCATGAGTTGCTGTGACTTGGAAAACAAAAAAAGAAAATGTTGTTATCTGGTAGCCAACCTTCTGGCAATAGGTTGGATTGGTCCTTGCCTTCTCATTGCTAGAACCACACCTGGTGCCTTAACAGCTAGGCAGGACTTGCCAGAGCTTGGGTTCCATTCCAGACTTTAAGAATGTTCGGCACATCATTATGAGAATTTTAGTGGTTCATTGAATTATTGAAATGCAGACTGCATAGTCATCAGTCTCAGACTAATCTACTGCCTCTAACTTCCTTACTGAATAAAATTAAAAAAAAGAAAGACAGCTTTGTTTTGAAGTTCCTTAGCTCTTAAAATTTATATTAATCCATACTTTTCCTTTTACATAACTACTTGGTGGATGTGTTTTTTCTTCCTCTCTTCCTTTCTTGCCCCTCCCTTCTTGGGGAACAAGGAAGGCAAGGAATACTATCCTCCCTACCAAAAAGAGAATCATTTTTTTAAGCACAGAAGAAAAATAATAACAACGAATACATGGAAGAGAACAGAAGGAAGTTGAGAAGCAAGCACAAACAAGCAGGATAGTTTTGAAAGTTAGCATGGAGAAACGCTATCTTTTTTAAAGTGAGTGGTCCCCTTTATCTTCCATTATGCCATTGCCATAGAGGCTCAGCAGTGACCTCGTGTCTTCCCAACAGGGTCTCAAAAAGAAGCAGATGCAAAATCAAACCCTTCCTTGGTGGATTTCAAGGAAAACTGGCGATAAGAATAGGAACATTCACAGAGGAAACACTGGAGAAAGGCCAACCTGAGTCTATAAAGAATTGCCAGAACCGTGACATACGTATTTATTCTGTACCAAGTCCAAACCCCTTGGCACACTACCACACCTGATAAGAAGTAAAAGCCACATCCTTAGAAGCTTTCTACTAAGGTACAGGAATTTTTAAAAAAATTATTGTTGGACTCTGAAGGACCTATGATGAAAAATGCTATCCATCCCCAAAGAAAGAACCGACAGATTGAAACATACTTCTTCACTTTCTTTAGTTTTCTTGAGGCTTTTTTGGGTTTATGTTTACTTTCACGACATGACTAATACGGAAATGTTTTGCATGAATATACATGTATAACCTATATCCAATTGCTTGCCTTCTCAATAGGGGAAAGTGAAGAAGGGAGAGAATTTGGAACTTAAAGTTTTAAAAACAATTGTTAAAAATTGTTTTTACATGCAACTGAGGGAAAATAAAATACTAAATAAATTTTTAAGAAATTTATTATTGGAGAGTCTGCTCCTACCCTTTTGTTTTCAGAGCTGATTGATTCAGTAATAAATATGTATGAGATATTTTAAATTACGAAAAAGGAAAAAAGCAAACAGTATGAAATAGAGATCTACTTTCATATAGCATCCCTCTTTTGTTCTGCTTTGTAAATTTCCTTTACATGATGGTTTACTTCAGAATTTTCTAAAAACTTTTCCAAAAAAATTTTCTTAGTCCTCAAGTAACGTGGCATATGAAGTGTTACCCTGAAAATGTCAGCCACCAGATAATCACTACATGCTATTAATGTTTGAAAGATTATAACACCTAACACCATTATATATTTTTTAAAATCATAGTAGTTCATCATTTTAAATTTTCAGCTTTATTAGCAAAATAGAAACCTATTTAGATTAAAAATTTTCAATGCCTTTACAAATTTAATGGAAAGATAGTTGCTTGTATAAATTAAATATTAATGCCTGATAATAAAAAATCAAGCTCAGAGAAAAATATATATACAGATAAAAGCATGGCTTCAAATAAGAGTATTGTAAACAAAAACACTCACTTTACTAGTCGACAGAACTATATTGACCTTAAGACAAGGCAAGACATTCTGGTACATGTTTGTAACTAGCTAACAGACTCATTCATAGATTATTCATGTATCTGAGACTTAAAAATAGAATTCAAGCTCATATAGCAGTTATATTATTATGTAAAGAGTAGGTAAGCATCTTGACCCTACAACCCTTTCATATCTATAGATTTCCTTACAAAACTGAATCTTTTTGCCCAGTGCTTTTATAATATAGCTTAGGGGGAGGGTAGAAACTCAAAGTGCCTTCCTCTGATAATTCATAGAAACAGTTCAATGGCTAAGAGCTTTCTAATGTTACATCAGACCAAAAAGTTAGCAGAAGTCAGTTGGTGCTACTCAAATGTATGATCTAAACTCGAAAAGTATAACCAGGAGGTTAATTTTAGGAAGATACACACACACACACACACACACACACACACACACACAGCGTAACGTTAGAAAATCAGACTCAGGATCAGGATGAACTGCATCCAAATCCCACCTCTGGCATATGCCATGCCATCAGAGAAATAATGACATGACGTACACTTGACCTTATTTTGAGTGAGGGAGGGCTGTGCAGGTCACCAGCTTCACTTTTCCTCCAGAGCCATCTCAATCCAGTGACCAAATATTCATCAGGATGACTGGAGATGACCCAGGATGAGGCAATTGGGGTTAAGTGACTTGCCCAAGGTCACACAGCTAGTGAATGTCAAGTGTCTGAGGTGAGATTTGAATTCAGGTCATCCTGACTCCTGCACTAGTGCTCTATCCACTGCACCACCTAGCTACCCTGCTATCTATATAACACTGACCCAAACTATTCTCTAAGACTATAAGTTGCATAGCAGGTATTGATCTGCATTGGTAGAGGGAGATTTTGCACTGGCAATACCCTATTCCAATGAAGCCAGAAGTCTGGCCCAAATTGTACCCTCAGTTCTCTCTCTCTTTTTCCCTCCCTCCCTCCAAAAGTCCTATGCTAGGAGCTAAGAAATCACAATATGTTTGCTTCTAAGTATAACCAACTTTCTATGAGACCTTGACCAATTCAGTTAAAATGTATTTCGTAAACACCAATCAGAGGCATAACTAGAAAAAACCAAAGCATTGTCCAAAGACACAAAAAAATGTAAACATGCTCATTCAAACATGGTGGAAACCAATATAATAACTCATTCCCTCTATTCAACTGAATCTGTATTAATACTTCTATCATTTTTATAATGTGAATTACAAAGTTGACTAGAGGGAGTGTTTTTTGTGGCTTGGCCCAGGTTCAAAATTGCTACTTCTGTCTCTGGCACCCACTAAGTGGAATGTTCTAGGTGCTAGGACACAAAGATGAAAAATCAATGTAGTTCTTTGTACTCAAGAGTCTTACAAACTACTCATCTATTTTATTAATGTATACCACACACACACACACACACACACACACACACACACACACACACACACACACACACACATACATACTGGGGATGGGAGGGGAAAGTTCAATGGATAGAACCCTAGGCCCATAGTCAGGAAGACTGAGCTTAAACCTGGCCTGAGACACCCACCAGCTGTGTAATATTGGGCAAATCACTTAACTTCTGTTTGCCTTAACCCTCCCAAATCTTACAGTCTGTGTGATCCTATCTGACTTAAGCCCTAAGACAAAACAAGTTCTAGAACTGATGGAAGGTATAAATAACAGAGGCTCACATTAAGAGGTAAGCCAATAGCAAGAGGCAGTGTAAGGTGGTAGAAAAATCACTTCCTGGGCTCAAAGTCAGGAGATCTGTGTTTGACTTCTAACCCCATCCTTTCCTTGCTAATGACCTTAGCTCAAATCCTGCCTCTCAACCTTACTTCTCTCATCCTTGATATGATCCTGAACAGGAAGCAAAGTAGTTCTCACCACAGAAAGCCTAGGGACCTCTGCACCAGAAAGTATCTAAGGTCCCTTTACGGACTGTGGTCACTATGCATCTTGAGTCTCCAATCCAAAGTCAACAAATGTTTACTAAATGCCTACTATGTTCCCTCCGCTGTGAGTGTTTGGGGGGGCTGGGGGGGATTTTAAAGTCCAGCTGAGGAGGAGAGGCATAAAACACATTTAATCATATAGTGTTTAGTTTTTCATAATGGTTCATGACAACCAAGAAAATAATTTCCTCCTCTGTTAATGAGGATAAGATACTTGCCTATGGTCATTCAGCTAGTAATTAATAGAGCTGGGCCTCAAACCTACTTCTTGAGACTCCTAGGCATGTAATCTTACCATCACATCCCCCCACAAATGCCTCTTGGAACATGTTAGCATCTTAATGTTAGTTATCTACTCCAAACCTCAGTTCCACATGAGGTTCGTTTCGAATCAGGCAAGATCTCAAACAATCTCAGATTTCTTTCTTTGGTTTGGTATAGGTGGTGAATGGAAAGTTATATAGTTAAAAGGCAAGGAAAATGAATATGGGAGAGAGGGGAAAATGCTGCTTTTTAAAAATAAAAATATTGATTTTACAAATAAAAATGCATTCTACTCAGCCCCTTTCAGAAGGGTCTAATAACATCAGCCTTTAAAATAATTACAGTACATAGGAATATAAGTTCAGATAATAATAATAATAGCATTTATATAGCATTTTAACATTTACAAAGCACTTTACAAATATTATCTCATTTTATCCTCACAACCAACCTGGGAGGTAGGTGCTGTTATTATCTATATTTTACAGATTGGGAAACTGAGGCAGAGATTAAATGACTTGCCTAGGGTCACACAACAAATAAGGATCTAAAACCAAATTTCAATTCAGGTCTTCCAGACTCCAGATCCAGGCCTCTAACCACTGTACCACCTAGCACAATTTTCATAAAAGTAGGTCTGATGAACAGAATCTAAATATAGTTAGTCTAAAGATTATTTCAGAAACTTTTTTTAAAAATTCATTCCCTATTTTAACCAGTCTTCTAAATACATAAAAGATGGGGCATAAAGCTACTGAGCAGAAAGAGTCCTCTTCTCAATCTTCCACCCTACTCATAGCCAAGAGGCTGTTGCCTTGGAAACAAGGACTGTAGCTCCTAAAATCACACCTCAGCAGGTGGATGGCCAAGATCTGGATGCCTCTAGGAAAAGCAAACGATTAGAGCCATGGAAGATGGCCAATCTGTAGTAATGAGGAACTGGATGCCAGCATTAGAAAGACTGCATTTGGTAATCAATCATCTCCCATCCTTCCCCCTCCAAAAGAGAGAAGATTACGCAAATTCAACTACTACCTAACTCAAGATCTTCACAAATGAAATACTATTGGTTTGACATATGGGAGGTATACAGTCCAGTCAAATCCCCAAGAGAAGGTGGGGGGAGGTGTGATAGAAGGGAGGGCATTCTGAATGTACACCATCATAAGGTGGGGGAGAGAGGAGAGATGGGGAGAAAATTTGGAACTCAAGATCTTGTGGAAGTGAATGCAGAAAACTAAAAATAAATAAATTAATTATAACGTGAAAAAAATTTAAATTCTCTTTTCTTGGATGCTTTTAAAAGCAAGATTGATGTTTATCTTGTTTCTATGCCGACCATGTAATTTGTTTGCAAGAACTTCAGTGATGAAAAAAAATCACACCCCACAAGTGAACTTCATAGTCTATTGTACATAAAGTATGGAAGCGCTGCAGAAACTGGTACTTTGTGCCGGCACAAAGGGAAGAAACATTTAAACCTTTAGGATAAGTAAACCATGTAAACAAACCCCTGCCTCAGAATGAGCTAGTTCTTCCCACATTCGCTCTTAGTCTAACTCAAAATCTCACTGACTTAAAAAATAAAAAGCTTTCCAAGCAAAAAGCTTTGTTTTGTTTTAGTGTTTATCACAGCTGCAGGTAATGTCATATCTGCATGTTAAGAAGCCCCAAGCGTGTAATTTATTATTAAAGTTATACAGTTTAGAATAGAAAAATCTCCGTAAGACCAAACTTGTGAAAAATTCACCAAATTTTTTCTGATCTTTGTTAAAGGTAAATGTGTAAATTTTTGGATTTTTTATTATTCTTCTCCTATATCACAGCAATTCCACTACGACAGTCTTTTTTAAAAAATTATTTTATTTATTTTTTAGCTTTCAACATTCACTTCCATAAGATTTTGAGTTCTAAATTTTCTCCCCCTCCCTCCTGTTCCTCTTTCCCCAATACAGCAGGCAATCTGATATAGGCTCTACATATACATTATGAATGGCAGTCTTAGAGTGTTGCCTGGGGTGCTGAGTGACTTGCCACATAGGCAGGAGGTCAGAAGCAGGACCTAAATGTAGATCTTTCTAACTCCAAGACCAGCCCTGACTTGGCCATCACGCACTGGTGTTTCCCATAGTTTTAAGTCAATATGCATAGTGTATTTTTTGTACTGTTTAAAATGATGCATATACACATATAAATACACACACACACACATATATATATATATATATATATATACTTACCCTCATAGCCCCTTTCCAAAGATTCTACTGATATTTCATTTAATTCTGAATAACTGCTAAGGTTTTCCTCCATTGAGGCAGGACTGATTGATCATCAAAGTCTTAAATTCACTCATCTGTAAATGACTAGGCAATGGTACGGGCAGCTAGATGAATCAGGGGATAGAACACCGGATCTAGAGTCAGGAAGACCTGAGTACAGATCTGGCCTCAGACACTAGGTGGGTGACCCTGAACGAGTCACTTAACCCTGTTTGCCTCAGTTTCCTCATCTGTAAAATGAGCTGGAGAAGGAAATGGCAAACCACTCCAGTATCTTCGCCAAGAAAATCCCAAAAGGGGTCATGAAGGGTCAGACAGGACTGAACAACAACAAAGGCAATGGTATAGTCTTGTTTTCCTTTTTCTCAACTGGATATCATTGTTCAATAATAAAAAAAAAAAATGTGTTTGAAAAGGTTTGGTAACACCAGAAAAAAAAAGTTTGACCAAAATCCAAATTCCCAGGAATGAGAGAAAATATCTTTTAGAGCTTCACATAGACGTAAAGTAGCGATTTCAATATTTTATATCCAGTGACTACAACAAAAATCTACCTAAAAATAAAAATCATCTTTTCTCTTATACTTCTATTATCACACTAGCCCTTTTTATTGTATCAGTCATACTGGAGGCAAATACTCGTCAACTGAAAAACCAGCTTTCCCCAAAAAGGGAGGAAAAGTGGGGTGGCTTGGGAAGGTTTGCAAATGCATAGAGATGTAACTTATGGCCCTTGCTCTAAGAAATTTCATATTTTAAAGGATCTATGATTTCAATCCAATTGGGCACGCCTTACCCTGCCATGCTGTAGTAGGCAATTTAATGATGCTTTGGTCTCTGTGTTCTCCATTCCCCATCGCTCCCAAGAAAAAACAAAAAACCATGTCATGGCCAAGCTTCTGGTGATGGAGCTTCTCCAAATATAACTGAACTGGTCCTCAAGGTCAGACATACAGGTTGTTAGCCAGGTCCACATTTGGTACATTTCCAGATATGAATTGAGCTCTACTGGCCAAACCTTAAAGAATCCAGGATCAGTTGCACACCAGGACTGAATGCTAAGATAAAAAATAGAGATCCCAGAATAGTACTTTTCATCCAAACCAAAAATTTCACTTTTGAACCTGTTGCACAGATTGTCACCTTAAAATATTTATTTCATAATCAGGATGAAAATTCTGAGAATCCTGGGAAGACTTCTAGAAACTGCTAATAATGAAATAAGTAGAACCAGGAAAACAGTGTACACAAAGACTCCAGAAAAACATAAACAGAACAAAAGTAAGCACTGTGTAATTGTGATGGCCAAACTTGATTTTGGGCAAAGTGAGAAAATGCACTTCCCTCCTTTCATTTCAGAGATGGAAATATACTGTCAGAAAAACAATATATGTTTGGTCTTGTTGAATTTGTATTCCTTAATCTTTGTTACAAGGTAAAGCTTTCTAGGGGGACAGTGGAGAGATAGATTAGGAAATGCAAGTGATTATTTAGAAAGAAACTCAATATATTGTAAAATGAGACATTATTATGACTTGCTAAACAATCACTAAGCATTAAGTGTAGATACTAGGAAACTTCACATTCCAGTAATGCCCACATTGCTGGAGATATGTTTAGCTGTGAGATTTAGACTTTATCACCTACTTTAATAAGTATTTATTACATAAGACTGGAGACCCAATAAAGAAGATAACAATGGCACATCCAAAATCTGAAGACATTCGCAGCATAAATGATTGCTACTGTCCTCAAGGATTTATAGTCTAAATTTGATTCTAGGATTTTTGCTGCAATGATTCTATGGCTAGAGTAGAAAGGTTTTCCTCACCCAGTGCTGATTCCTGATTTGGATTTCATTTATCGACATTTAATAACTAATCAATGTGACCATAACACTGCATGGTTTACAAGCAAGGTACAATCCATTCACCTCACCTATAATTTCTTCTAGCCTTGAATAATCAAAGATTATTAAATATGTGCCAGCCATTGGAGAGTCAAGGAGAATACCTTCTATCCAGGGAAACAAGAGGGATACATCAAAGAAAATACACATACAAACATACAAATATATTCAATGGAAATACAAAGTAACAAGAATGAGAAAAGAATCAGGAAAGGCCTCATGTATGAGGTGGCCCTTGAACTAAGCTCCAGGAGAAGCCAGGAATTGATTTTAAGATGTGAAAGTGAATACCAAGGGAAAACTGTGCAAAAACAACTAAAGCAGCCCAATTTTCTGGAAGTTTATGGATTGTAATATCTGGCACTCTCAGTTTTGAATACTGAGAGGTATTAAAATTAAAAACTTCGAAGAGTTGCTTAGCAACCTCTCTACATCTACAGACCAGATAAATGACACCACCACCACCACCAATCCCCTAAAAAAAACCAGGGCTATTTTAAGAAGTCTATTTATTTCAATTCAGATGTCCTTAGCAATAATAAGATTTCTACGCCTTCACTTGAAATGTGTTTTTCAACTCATTTATCTCCTCACTCTTATAGTCATCTGCCATTTGGTAAACAAGGTAGCCTTTTTATTATACAGGATAGCTGAATTCCCTGTCTTTGATTAAAAGGCAATCATTTTCCAGGCAGAGGCAGTCTTGAAACTGGTCCGTGTACACTTAAAGCAGCCTAGAGACACAAACTATCAGTCTGTCTACAAAACATGTCCTAGAAGGCATAGACATGCTTGCTGGACCGGATCCAGCATCCTTAGCATGTGTTATTTGGTGTACATGTCAAATCCACACAGAAATTGCACAGCCTGCTGTTTCACTGGTTGGTGAGGCCTCAGCAAAAACAGGGGTTACTATTAGATGATCTCTTCCAGTTTTAATACTACAGCTTATATGAATTACTATTCTGAAGCATCCACAGATAATACAAGACACTCTTCCGAGGGAACTCCTACAAAGCAAAGTAGTGTCTATTCCAGGATCCCCAGCACATTAAAAAAAATTTTTTCCAGCATTTCTTAGGTTTGTTGGGACTTAAATATATACGTATATGTGTGTATGTGTATAAAGATAGATAGGTATCTATCTATCTATATATACATTTATACTTTTTAAGCTATTAGTAGGCAGGGGAAAGAAGGCAGTTCAGACTTGTAATTTGATTGGTATAAGGAATTCCTGATGAGGAAAATTCCCTCTACCAACGTGGGGTAAGCAACTTTCCTGCTTGAATAAGTATTCAAGATGTAAAGTCTTCAAGATTTACTTGGGTGCACCAGAGGGAAAATGATCTGTCCAGTGTCACCTAGGCTCCATGTATCAAAAGTGGGACTTGAAGCTAATTCTTCTCTGACTCTAAAGTCTGCTCCGAATCATCACCCTGCCTCCAACCAAAGAATTAAAGCTTGTGCAAAAACACACACACAAAAAAAACCGCATTTAAAAAGAACACAGCAAAGCATTAGAAAACCCATATGAACTGAAACACAGTGAAGAAAGTAGAATTTGGAAAGTAATTTTGTACAGTAGCCAAATAGACATATAAACAACAACCAAAAAGAAAAAACAAAACCGTAAACAGAATACTGCCATTACAGAAAGCTTGGCTCTGAATCGGTGTTGAGAAAAACATCCTCTTCTCACCCTTTATCAAAAGAGGTAAGGAGTGTTTAATATTGAATATACTATCATGAATAGTTTTATGTTTGCTAATTTTGTGGAACTGTTTCTGTTCATTCTTTTTTTTTTTTTTGGCAAGGCAATTGGGGTTAAGTGACTTGCCCAGGGTCACACAGCTAATATGTGCCAACTGAAATATTTGTCAAAAGGTCATTTCTGAATCTCATCCTCTTGACTCCACAGCAGCACCTCTATGTTTATTCTTTAATTTTTGTTACAAGGCAAGGCCTTAGAGGAAAGAGAGATATATCTGCAAACAACTGGCACAGAAACTTTCAAATTAACAAAGAATGGGAATTTTTTTTTTTAACTATCAGGGTATGGGTCTAAAAGGGCCTTTGTGATCCATCCTTACATAAATAAAACACAGCAATTCCTGTATGTGCGCAAGTAAATCACTGTGGTAAAGCTTGAGCTACTCAGCTACCACAAATACTGAGATAAACATTATGCCCAGTCTAAGGCAGCTGTTGTTCCACTCCAGCGCTTCAGCATAGCATCCGTTGGATAAGTATTGCTGAATGAATGAAAATCAAGGACCAAATGGCAGGAGACTGATTCTCACTTCAGGGTAAATGCTTAGAATGTTTACAAATGTCATTTATTTCACTGGTTTCAAATGTTCAAAGCCAGGTAGCCGAACAAAGCTAAAAGGATTTTGTTCTGCGAAGGGTGGGGACAAGGGGTGAAGGGACGGAGAGGAGGGGATGGGGGGCGGTGGAGAAGAGCAGCCTGAAAAGGTAAGCTTTCTAGCTAAAAGGACTTTCATAAGCTCTTAGTATGGCCACCAGTATTTAGGGGACAACAGGAAGCCACCGCTACTCAACGATGTCATTAACATAATGATGAAAAGAATTCCTCAGAATGAGATTGAGCGTTTAGAAGTCCCCAGGTGGTAGCTAGCTACCAGATTATTGAAAAGTAACTTCATTTGTGAGAACAACAGTATGGAAGTTCAGCATTTGGTGTCTCTCCCAGTATTTCCATTTGTCCAAGTGCCATATTAAAGAACTTAATCAATTCCTATCTAATCAGAAAGCTGTTTTAACACCCTGTCTCCCAGGGAAGTCTAATGGCGAATGAGTGCTGTTTAATCAGAACTGCACTGGGGAAAACATGATTAGAGAGAAAGCAATTGGCCAGTACTAAGGGGTTAAGTGGTGTTTAACTAAGTGTTAAATTGCAAAGGGCTGAGTTTCAGTGTTTTAATAAAGAAATTGCCAAAAATGGATTGAAATGAAGATTAAATGGACCTGTTCTATTTATTCTACGTTCTGCATGTGCCTCTCTCTTTATATACATATATATATATGAAATATATATATAGACATATATGCATACACACAACAGATTTTCGTAGCTAACCAATGTTATCCACACAGGAAAAACCAAGTGGATGAAGCGCATCTGTTGTTCAGACCATGTATGTACTTGAATGTATAAACCACAGACTAGTCCTCCAGTGCATTACAGACAGCTTGAACAGATATTGCAGATGGAAAATAAGATGAGCCTAGAACCGAATAAGGAGGAGAAAGTAGTTTCTTGAATGACCCCCATAAGCTTCGTCCTGAAAGAAAACATCATCCTTCAACATTCTTTTGATGATACTAAATGGTTGTGAAACATGGAATACCACAACCTCAAAAAAAAAAAAAAGCACTTACTACTCAAAAGATGATGTGGAAAGACATGGTGGGCTTACACAAACTATACCACATTACCAATGGTGAATTGGTATCAAAGATTTCAAAGCTGTATGATCAAATAAGAAGGTGGGACAGTCACATAGTGAAATATGACCAAATAATGATCAGCCTATGAACAATACTAAATAATGTCAAAAGATATAGGGGAAGATCTCCATCATATTGGGATGAGAAGATGTAGGTAGATACTGCGAGGTAGCTCAGGGGATAGCGTGTTTGGCCTGGAGTCAGGAAAACCTGAGCTCAAATCCAGCCTCAAATACTTACTAGCTGTGTGACCCTGGGAAAGTCATTTAACCTGTTTGCCTCAGTTTCCTCATCTGTAAAATGAGCTGGAGAAGGAAATGGCAAACCACTCCAGTATCTTTGCCAAGAAAACCCCAAATGGGGTCACAAAGACTCAGACACAATAATCAATCAAACAATAACAATCTGTAGTCTTAGAAGAGGTACCTACATTGATGAGATCACATTTTTATTAAAATATCAAAGTTATAATCTTGTAAGACTTCACAACCAACATGACATGAAAAAATAGAGTTCTACATCTGCTGGTGTAGAATAATATTTGGCACATAACAGAACTTTCAATTTGATACTCAGAAATCTGAGAAAACACTGGGCAATAGAGGAGATGGGGGCAGAGAGAGGTGTCAGGGAGGGTGTTACAGTCAAATGAGCCCTGGACTTAAGAGTTAGAAGACCCAAGTTCTCAACTCTGTCACTTACGAGCTATGTGACCCTTCGTCAAGTCACTCTACCTCTACGAACTTCAATTTCCTTATCTATTAAAAATGAATTGAATTAGATGATATGTAGGGTCCCTTCAAGCTCTGTGTACCTGTTGGTGAAGAAACAAGTGGAAATAGGTGTCATTGGAACTCTCAACAAAGTCTAGAGTTCCCCTACCAACAGTGGCACACGAATCAATCCAAGGATTTTCCATATTTCCTCCAAACTATGACATGTCATGTCCTATCACTTAAAAATCAAGAATATAGACCATAATCCAAGTGTCCATAGTACAACTTAACCTGCACATAGAAAGGAAAACGACAGCTAGAAGCAAACGTTTCTCTCCAACCAAAAGTTAAAAAAAAATTGAGAAATAAGCCAAATGTCCACCTACCTGACTGTCTTTCCAACTCTCAGTCTGCTTTTAACTGAGCTAAGGTTCAAGTTTGAACCAATCCAACGCACCATTAACAAGGTGGCGCTGACAAGGTAAGCTGGGCTAATTAACTGTGAAACAGATTAATTCTAAAGTGACCCCTCTCCCAGAAGACCTGGATATCCAGTAATTGATTCCAATCAATCTCAGGATAACTCTCAACTTGACCAATAACATTTGAGGGAATGGATAGCCTGTAAATGATGTGGAGAGCCCCAGCGTGAGAGTGACAATTGAGCAAGTTTTTGTTTCTGTTTTTTTTTTAATTAATGTTGGCACCTAACATTGCAAGCTGATAAACAGTGAGAAATCAAAGTCTAATTTCTTTGCCAGGAAACTAATTATGTCAGAGAAATAGCAATAAGCAATGATGCTAGTTGATGATGTGAGCCTCTGATAAGTGGGGGATGTGGATACACCCCACCTGAATGCATTTAACAGCAGTCCTCAATACAAAAAAAAAGCTTTGCCATAAAAATTTCTACACCTTTCTTGGGGGGAGCTTTTAAAACCCAAACACATGCGTACAATTCCTTGCCCATCTTGTACTTGCCTATCCCATGCCCCCTCCCACCTTCTAACCTGGGTATAATATATGGGTCAGTGAACGAGGCCTACAAAACCATTGGCTTTTCGAGACATAAGCCAGAACCTAAACAGCTGTGTGGTCTGGAACGAGAATTAAGAGTGGGAAGAAAATAGTACAACTTTTAAAAGGAGCATACTTCTTCATGGAATTCTCATTTGCATTTCGCATATTCAGCTTTTTTTTTTTTTTTTTTGCAGTGATTCTAAAGCCCTACAAAGGTTATGGTCTCAGAGCATATGTTGTTAATAGGTCAGATTCAGAGATTTTTCCTTCTTTCTTTTAAATGGTTTCTGACTGAATAGTATTTCATAACCACATGATTGCAGTGCTGAGTTTTCCTATGTTTAAGGGTCAATTAGCATATCCGGCATATACCCCAAATTTCGTAGATTTACAAAATATTGCTACCAAGGGTTTAAAGAGAAAAAATCATAAACTATTTCTCTCTACATCCAAGATTAGAATGGTCCATGCCTAATACAGTGCTAAATAGCTAATTTGTGCTTAGTAAATACTCATTACCAATTTCATGCACTAAACAAGTCATCCACCACTACCAACTAAATCTTCCTAAAACTGCACTTTGCATGTCATCTGCCTGCTCAAAAACCTTCTATGACCCCCCCACTGTCTACAGGATAAAGTTCAAATTCCTTAACTTGGCATTCAAGGCCTTCCACAATCTAGCCCTTTATCTCTGCAATCTTACTATTCTTCTACCTCCAGCTCAACTCATGAGTTTACTGTTCTCTGAATGTATCAACTGAATTTCCACCTTCCTATTTTCACAGTTTCCCTGCCTGAAAAGCCTTTGTCCAGTTCTAAAAGTACTTCCATCTGTTATGGAAAGCTCATAGGACTTCCAAGAAGTCCTTCTTGTTTTCCCAGACCTTCCTCACTCACTGTTAAAAGCTCCTGTAACACTTACTGCCCATACCACTCAACAGAGCTTATTTATCCTTTGAAGTATATGACCTAACTCCCCAACTAGACTACAAACATCTTGAGGGAAGCAACCATCATATAACAAGAGCTAAACAGTGTTCTATATGTAATAATCACTCAATAAAACACTGATGGTGTCTTCTGCTAGTAAACAAAAGAATTTTCTTCCATTGTATAATAGGGAGGATTTTTTTCCCTTCACAAACATTTGACATTTTTTTTTAAATGACCTGTATAGTAAAACCACCTGACTTCTACACTTCCATCCAAACATTTTCTTCTCCAACTCAGACATGGGACAGATCTGCCATACTCTCAACTTAAACATCTTAAACATTCATTGTAATAAAGACTTTTAAATAAAAATGGAGATATAAGAGGGAACCACTGTGCTAGAAATCCATCTTCGATCCTGTTATACCGTATGTAGTCTACAAATAAGGAACATGAAGTGCTGGTTAGTAAGGTTTTTTGTTTTCTTTAAATATTTGCAAATATTTTCTACTAAACTCAAAATTCTGCACTATGGTGGGGTAGTGGGAGGAATTCTGGACACAATCTGGGCAAAATGATACGATTGAAAAACCCTAAAAGTAGCAAAAGCAGTGAGTTTATAAAAGAATAGCCTTTCAAGAAAAAAAAGCCTAACCAAAAAAATGAGTGAAACTATTTTCCCTCAGCACATCTGTTTTGAGTTACCTGTACAGCATGTGATTTTGAAGGGTAATCAATAGGATGGACCCAAAGACACAGGAAACTCTTAAGCCCACTTTATTTAAGTGCAACAAAAACAAAAGAATTAGAGAATGGAGTGTGGAAGTTTGGACCAAATGCTATATAAAATGGGTCTTGGGTTCAGGTCAGCTGCACCAGAATATAACAGACTGTTATTCATAAGTATATTCCTAAGGGGGCAAAAAAAACCTATGTGTCAAGCAATCCTTAAAATAGAAAAATAATGATACTATCTTGAGTGCTATCTCGAACCCCTCCTCTCCTGCCAAAAAACAACCCTTCTACATCTGGTACACAGTCAGGGAGCAGGAATGGCTGAAAGTACTGCATAACTCAAAGACCTTTTGCCATCTGAGAAATATCTACTTTAAAACATACACACATACATAGACTCCAGAGTAACATACATTAGGGATTACTCTGTTTTAGACAAGCTCAATAGAGCTGAAAACTTTATTTTTCTCGTTTTTTTCCATCGTAAGAGAATTATTACCTGATTTTTGAAAAAAAAAAATGCCATCCAAAAGGGTCCTCTTTAGAGAACAGAGGTTACATTCTTGCTTTGTAAATGCCTTACAGCCATCAATAACAATGATAAATTGAGTTACTTATCCCACAGAAATTATTAATGCCATCCAGGGATGGAGGGATTCAAAGAGAGTAATCTGAGTTGTACAGTAATTGCACTGTTACTTGATTGAGTATATGATAAGACCTGATTAGGAAAAGTCCTAAGAACAAATCACAGGTCCAGAA
This sequence comes from Notamacropus eugenii, assembly GCF_028372415.1. Taxonomy (NCBI): domain Eukaryota; kingdom Metazoa; phylum Chordata; class Mammalia; order Diprotodontia; family Macropodidae; genus Notamacropus; species Notamacropus eugenii. The sequence goes on from NC_092876.1 coordinate 267,622,273, forward strand.
TTTGAGAAATGGCAATGGATTTCAGTGGTCATCTCACCTAACCCTATGTAATGTTAATGGAATGTGGAGATCTTCCCCATCCATTAATAGACCTATGTCATCACATGTTGACAGGAGCCATGTTCCCAGGTCTAAAGGTACACAGGTATTTCAATCACAGCTATGACATATCCTGAGTCACATAGAGCCCTTTGGGGGAGGAACTTGCCTAAGGAGGAGTTTGCTTAGGGGGAAACTTGCTTGTAGGAAGCCTTTCACATCTTTTGGTACTAAGCTAATTAGGCACTGAGTCAAGAGGGTTGTGATGCCTTCAGGTTCTGAGCCTATTAGCCAAAAGTGTAAATATATATCTGTGTGTGTGTGTGTGTGTGTGTGTGTGTGTATCTTTAATAAAAGGATTTGTTCTGTAAAACTTGTACTCAGTCAAAAGGCTGCAACCAAGGACCTAGAAGGCCATATGTGGCCTCCAAGATGCAGATTCCCTACCCCTGTCCTAGATCTTTCCTCTAAATCCAACTAAAATAAGTATAATCCCTTTTCAAGGTGATGACCCTTCACAGACTTGAAAATAGCTGTCATCTCCCTCCTAAATTTTCTCTGATCCACACAAAACATTCCTAGTTCCTTCAGTTGGTCCTCAGATGATGAATTGAAGACTCCTTGAAGTTCAGAGGAGGATAGACAGTTTACCCATAGCCTTCCCAATTTTTGGCTGCAGAACAGATCACAACGTGGCAGATGTGGTCTGACCAGGATAAAGTACAAAGGTCCTATCAACTGCTTATTAAATTAGTATTCCCCCTATTCATCATAACCTAAACTATCTCATGCCAGTTGCTTTCCTTATTCATTGACTACTGCAAATTAAATATATAAATGGATAATACTGAAATGTTACAGCAAACTTCAAACATGCATCTCCACGTCTTCATGTTTTGAAATTTTTACCAATGCCACACAAAATCCAAAAGCCAAATGTCAAAAAATTACATTATTCTAGTCTTCTTTACTTGATAAAATGTCACCATCTATGATTATGGCTAACAAACCACTTTCAACATGATATCTCAGTGCTATACCACTTGGGTAGCATCCTTCAAGAACAGATAGGCAGGTTATAAATAAAGATAGTGGTTGATGAACTCTTCTCACCAGTCTCCATCTGCTGGTGAGAGGAGTTAACCTGTCTCAGAATATGGTGGAATCAAAGCCAAATTAAATATAACGCTACATGTCAAAACAGCTTCTTATTAGTTGTTGACAGGAAAGAAGAAATCTAGATACTATTGCCCTAAATTGTGGAATGAGAAAATAAACTAAATACTTCTTAATAAGGACCAGGTACATCAATTTATGCAAAAAAAACCCTATAATTTTTATTTTGAAATAAAAAATGTTATCCTATCTCTATCTTCCTTGCTATAGAGATGTAAAAAGGCACGATGCTAATTGACAGTTTGGTCTTTTGAGATATTCTTATATTCAAGTCCTTCTAGTGTTAATACAAGATGCTCAATAAGAAAAATCTAGAAGATAATACTATATTTGGTCATGTTACTCAATAATACTTTTGCTTGAAGATAGTAGTAAATCAAGATTTATTAAATGTCTACTAGACATACTTTGCTTGAATCTCTCATCTTTTGGATTCCAGGAACTGTCTTCCTAGTTCTATTTTCTACTCTATGAATTCCCTTTGCCTCTACCTATTCTTTGACTCTGGGCATATTCCCTATCAGGGGTGGGAAACCTCACCTCACCTCATCTCAAAAGGGTGCCTTTTGTGGCCTCAAGGTCACTTGTAGCCCTCCAGGTTCTCAAGTGTAGCCCTTTGACTGAATCTAAACCTCACAGAACAAATCCCCTTAATAAAAGGATCTGTTCTATAAAACTTGGACTCAGTCAAAAGGCCACACCCAAGGACCTAGAAGGTCACATGTGGCCTCAAGACTGCAGTTTCCCCACCTTTGCACCTAGGTCTTGGCCGATAGAAAGTTTGTCTAGTACAGGTAGGAGTTGAAATCCCAGGCACAGACCAAATCTAAGTCTATAGCCCTAAATACTCCACTGCACCATTAAATTTAAACATAAGGTATGAACTAAGTCCCTATCCTATCTCCTTCCTCCCAACCTCCCTATTGCTATGGTTTTATCATCCTCTCAATAACCAAGGATTTTACATTAGATGAGTCCTCTCCCTATCACCACCCCCACCCCAGTCCCAATTCTTCTCTTTCACTCCCAGAAATAGTCCAATCAGACTACTGCAGATACTACTCCAGAATTCCTCTTAGAGCTACCATCTTTACTCCACTTCCACATTGTTCACGTCATTCCAGCTCCACCTTATGCCTGAATTATTCCAACAATCCCCTACTGGACCTCCCAATCTCTCTTTCTATGTCTCTCTGTCTCTCTCTCTCTCTCTCTGTCTCTGTCGCTCTGTCTGTCTTTGTCTCTCTGTCTATCTCTGTCTCTGTCTCTGTCTGTCTCTCTGTCTGTCTGTCTCTGTCTCTCTCTCTCTCTGTGTCTCTCTCCCTATTTCTCTCTCTCTCTGTCTCTGTCTCTGTCTCTTTCTCTATCTCTCTCTGTCTGTCTCTGTCTCTCTGTCTCTATCTCTCTCTGTCTCTGTCTCTCTCTGTCTCTGTCTCTCTATCTCTGTCTCTCTCTCTGTCTCTGTCTCTCTGTCTCTCTCCTCTGTATTATATACACTTAAAAACATTTTGAGAAGAGGACCCTCAGGCTTCAGCAAAATGATCAAGATGTCTTTGACATACAAAAAGCTGAAGAATCCCTGGTCTCTTCACTCGTTTGTTGTGAGGTCATTTTTCAGTCATGTCCAACTCTCCCTGACCCCATTTGGAGTTTTCCTGGCAGGCATGCTGAAGTGGTTTGCTGTTTCCTTCTCCAGACATCCCTGGTTTAATCAATCCTAAAACCCAATTGCCTGAATATTCCTCTGATGCTATTGAATTCATGTTCCTCTTCTCCCCCCAAAATAATAACCTCTCATTTATACAGAACTTTGAGATTTGTAAACCACTTTTTTCACAACTTCAAGAAAAGCAGTAATTCCAATTATTGTTCCCTTTTTACATATGAAAAAATTGAGGAATAGGGTGAAAGGTTGAAGGACTTGTCCAAGGTCACATAACCAGAAGCAGGTTGAGAATCAAAATAAGTCCCAAGTCCAGGGCTCAATGGTGACCATGGAAAAGTTTCTAGTTCATAGGATCACAGATGCAGAGATGCAACATACTTCAGGGTCATAAATTCCAATAAAGGTCATTTAGTTCAACCCCTTCATTTAACAGATGAAGAAAATGAAGTCCAGGAACGTTCTTACCCAAGGTCATCCTGGTAATGGAGAGGAACCTCCAGATTTTCTTCCACCTGAATCAATTATATTGAACTCTTCTTGAGACAAATTAAAGTGGGAATGAACATTCAAACAAAAAATAAATTTTGTTCTATATCTTTCCTATAGCTCCAGGTAGAAAACAACTAAGTAATAGAAGTATTATTCCTGTATTTAGCATAACAATTGCTGTCCAGGAGCTAGACCACACAAACTTAGACCTTGCTTCTTTCTAATCAATGAACAAGCCTTTAGGAAGCACCAGTTATGTGCCAGGCATTGGTCCAGAGGCTGAAACTCAAACCCTGTATAAACAATAGAGTGCTCTTAAGAAGCTTATGGTGTCCTCATAACTGAGTTGTTCCAACATCTATTTTTTTAATGCAGGATTTAGAAATGAAGACTTAAAGGAAAAAAGATCCGAAACTATTTATTTTCCACCCCACACTCCTTCTCATCTCCTACTTTACTACTAACTTGTTAGAAAGGAAAGAGAGAGAACTCAAGAAATAATGTCTCCGTTTCAAATATCCAAAGGCTTTTTATAAGTCAGGGTAATTACTACTAGACTTTAACATTTTGAGGGGGGTGAAGGAAGAGTTTGAGTTTGCCAGTATCCTTTTAATACAGGAAATACCAGTCAACCTACACATCATTATATTACCCAAAAAAATAGAGCAAGCAGCTTTACCACTGTTTCCTTCTCTTTTTCCCAAAAACATCTGCGACTTCATTCTTCGACTGAGGTACATTATTTCCTGTTTCTGACTTTGGATGACTGCTCCATATGCAGACTATCAACCTTGCAAAGAAATTTCATGAGAATTAACTGGATGCATGTTGGTACCTTAGTTAAAGAAAGAGTAGAAGGAATAAAACATCATTTTAGGGAAAACAAAGAGGGGACAACTTTTTAAAATTTGATTTTATAAAACAGGAATTTCTATAACATAATATAATTTTTTTAAAAAGATGATTGCACATGAAACTGCAAATCTACTATGTAGAACTTCTATTCCCTTTAAATATATAATTAAGTTATCATGTAAATTTCTTTTTTTCCCTTTTTTCTTCCCTCCATACTCCATGACACTCCTCCCACTAGGGACAGCTACCATTAAACACAAATAGGTATTTATATATAAAATTATTCTATATAAACTTCTTTTTATCCGTTCTTTCTCTGAATGCAAATAGCATCTTGCTTCACATATTGCTTCATACAGTTAATCTGGGGAACAACTTTCTTAAAAGATCAGCCTATTCTCTTCAGATCACATAAGAGGGAAATACCTGCTTTGATCTCAGCATCCCCATGTACCCTCACAGTGAGACATAGATGTACTTGGAAAGATTAATGGGTTCACCATATGTCTGTGAAACACTTTTAAAAAGAATGCTTATAAAAATGAGCAAGAGTGGACATCACTAGGAGCCCAAGAAGGCCAGGTAAGGTTGCCTGGTCTCCTGGATTTCTACCTGTTTTCTTCTGGGTGGATCTAGCCTTGGCAGTAATCTGCAGGAAATGAAGAAAACAGAACAATTTTAAGTTATACAGGGTCTGTGATACTATGTGACCCATATGTTAAAGAGTCAATAAGTTGCGGAGCATCCAGGTAAATGAAAGCTAATCGAATCTTACAGATAACCCTCAGACTAGCCATGGATATCTGGTCTCTTTAGTTGCTACATTTGTCTCTTCTCTGATTCATTAAAACAGATTGGCTAGAACATGCTTCCTTATAGAAAAACTGCAATGCCAAGCTTCAGCCTAGTGGGAAGTTAAGCACTTGGCAGCTTAACTAAGGATAAGGATACAATGTAACACGACTAGCTATGTGGAAATGGCATATGCCCCGATAGACCAGATACATACCAGAACAGGTGCCTAAGAGAAATTACATGGACCCCACGCTTTGGACTTGTCTGTAAAGAGTCCAGACCAGGGGTGGGAAACCTGAGGCCTTGAGATCATATGTGGTTTTCTAGGTCCTTGGGTACAGCCTTTTGACTGAATCCAAGTTGTACAGAACAAATTCTTTTACCAAGGGGATTTGTTCCGTGAAGTCTGGATTCAGTCAAAGGACTGCACTTGAGGACCTAGAAGGCCACATATGACCTTGAGGCCACCGATTCCCCACCCCTGGTCCAGCCCCTAATGCTCCAGGATGGTATGGGACCAAGATTACCTCAGATTCTAGGCATCACTGTGTTCCCAGAGTCCTTTGGGGTACGGGGATAGAACTGCCATGATTCCCAGTTATCCTGAGGCAGCATGATGTACACAAAGAGCCTTGGCCTTAGAATCAAAGGCCTAAGTGAAAACCCAGGTTTCACTACTGATTACACAGGTAATTTCAGGCAAGTCATTTAGGGTATCTAGGGCTCACCTTTCTTCGTTATAAGACAAAGGCTGAACTCCGGTTCCTCTATGGTCCCTTCCAAATCTAGCATTCTACAAAACTATGAACTGTTTAGAATACAAAGTTATATGGGTTTTAAAAGCTGCTTGCCAAGGAGTTATGGGAAATCATCCATTTAGCTATTGTAACTTTAAGACTCAGATCATGGATAATAGGGTAATTATCCTTACTATTTTCACATAAAGTTTTAAACACATTTGTACATTTTCAAGAAGCTAAATCCTGTTGTGTCTTAGTGACTTGCTTCTATGAACAAAAGGCTCTTATGCTATTAACAGCTAAGTCCTAAGGCTCTAAAATCTGAACTGTTGATTAGAACTCAGGCATATGAGCAGGTCAGAAGTACTTACACAATAAATTGTAGTTGAATAGATCATCGAAAACAAGTGAGTGAAAAAAAGTACTAAACAATGTGGATGACATTCAACTTATATATGGCTCAAGAGCTCAAAGTCACAAAAAGAGTAACAGACATTTAAAAAAACAAGCATTTTCTTTTAATCATCTCTTGGAAAGCTCTTGTAGACAGAGCCAGGCTTGGGTGGATTTCTGCATGTTGAATCCTAGTAGAAATAATCAAACTGTTAAGCCCTCAAACAAAGCCTGATTTTCAAGTATGCTCAAGATGAATATGCTAGAGATGTCATCCCAGTTTTCAGGACAAAGGAAAAGTCAAGTTACTGGCATCAATAAAAAAGCTGGCTGGTCCATTTGACAAGCAAAGTAGGCACTCAGCCCCAGGTGTAAAAAGAAATTTCCACGACATTGTCTACACAAAGAATTCAAATCCCTTCACCCAGCAGTTCCAAATCCAATCCTATAATCCAGTTCCTTTTTGGGGAGAGGGGATTGCCAGCCTCTCTCCAGTTTGAAATTTTTTAATTGCTTTCAAGTGGAAAAAAATGTGTGCCAAAGGTATTCTTTATATTCAAAAAAACCCCACCTTACTTTCAAACTATGAGAAGCTCATAACAGACTGGCTTTCACTAAAGGCCTCATCTGATACCCCATCACTCCATGGAGGTGACCCCAGGTTCTCCAAGGATATTCCAAAAGAGCATAAGTTCCCACAGGTCCTACCAAACTGGAAAGACCAGGTCTACTGATCCAGAGACAGGCTTTATCTTCTGTCTGAGCATTATTCTGTCCAGGTTTCAAAGTGTTTATTATCAAAAGTTCAGCTACCAAGCAATGAAATATTTTGGACAAAACAACTCATGAGGATCATCTCCTGAGGCCTAGGGGAACTACAAGGTCACCAAAGGGCACTTCCACACTGACTAAATTAAAGGTTTTCTGAAGTAAGGAGTACCTATGGCCAAGTACAGCACTAATTTGTGTTAGACTTAAATTATGAGTGAAATCCCTGGGGTCCAAAGAACTTGAATACAAAATAGAAGAGAATTTGATCCCTAGATAATCATACAAAGGGTTCTTTTCCCTTAAGAAGTATAAACTACCCAGCTGTCCAAATAGATTCAGAATTACCATTAAGCAAGATATAAAACAAAGTTAATTAGCATAAAGCAAGTCTTACATAGCAATATTTGTTTGACAAAAGTTTTGTATTTGTTTTTAATTACATGCATATTGAGGGAATTTTCAATCCAGACCTGAAATTTCTCAACAGGAAGGAAACTCCTTCCACTAATGCAGATCAACATCTGTAACTTATAGTCTTAGAAAACTGCCTAGACACTGAGATATTAGGTGACTTTTTCATAGTCACACAATAAATATGTTAGAATTGAGGTAAGACTTGAACTCAGGACTTTAACCCTCTATCCATAACAATAACTGAAACATATTATCACTCATCACTTCTTGGCCCTCTTACATGTTCATATAAATCCAAGATACATGGACTCCGGTTGGAACAACTGGCTACATTCAGGAAAAAAATAGAATTTTTGAAAATCACACAAATCAAAAAGCTAGATCTAGCATCTAAGAAATTTTTAAAAAGAAAAAAGCAAAGCCTGTTTGTTGACAGGTATCCAAAGTCCTATCTCCACCATATGCAATCCCTTGCTACTCATCATAAGACAGAATGAATAAGTAAAATTGAGTCAAGAAATTTATGGGATCAGAAATACAAAAAACAAGGGAGAGAGTAATGTAAGAATATTCTCAAATTTTTGCATCTCCTCTGTTCTGTGTATATAAGTTGTTTGTACACAGGTAATTTCGGTCTTGTCTCCTTCAGTGACTTGTAAGCTCCTTCACTGAAGGGACCATTTTTCCATTTTTTTGTACCTCAAGTTACTTCAAGGAAGAGTAGGGGCTTAACATATGAGTGTTGACTTAACTTGAAGATATACATAAGAATCACATAGGATGAGAGACTGGATGGATGGGTAGTAATCAACACTTCTGGAAGGACTATTGACAATGATAATTTCATATGTCCCATGAGAGAGTGATCTGAGGTTAGTCACACACTATTTCCAGACCCCCAGTTCTTCACTTGTAAAGTGAATGGCTTGAACAAGATGATTTCTTAGGTTTCTTATCTTTGGTAATTGGTAATACTCAAGTGTTGTAACAGGAAGTCAACTAATCAAGCCAATGAATATACATAACCATATGCAAAATTCAGTAGTTGAGACTGAAACTATGAGTATTTTCACTTTTAAGTTACTGTTTTTCAAAGTGTCTTATGAAATAATCCTCATTTTAAATTCATGAAAGCGCTAAGCTTATAAACTAATTCAGGAATTAACAAATACAGCAAAATAAAACTCAGGTCAGCTCCCCCAAGCACCGGGATTACCCAATCATCCATTATGAGGGTACAGCTTTGGTATTTAGAGCAAAGCAGCTTTCAAATACATTAAATCCTAATTAAATTTTAAACCATAATGAGAAATTCCATTACTTATGCCTTGACCCTTATTGAATCACTTGGACAGAAAAGTACAAAATAGCTGATCACATAGAGACTTGATCAATGACATCTTAGAAACAGTTAATCCCTAATGTGAATTTCATAAAAAATAAGATGTTTCATCATACTAAATTTTCACACATAAAATGGAATTGTCCTCAAGGTGTCCAAACAGAGAAATCCTACCTCCCTCTCCAAAACTATAAAGTTCACATGAAATTAAAATTGCATTGCTTTCCAAAGTATCAAATACCCAACTTTTCATAATTACAGATTAATAAAAAAACTGAACATTTGCCTCTAAAAATCTGAATGGCTTAAAAAGAAATCATAGTAATATAGATTAAGTTAATATTTCAAAACTTTTTAAAAAACATGGCTTAATTTTATTACTACTTTCTTCTGAATCATTCTATTTTAATAGCTGCTGCTTTCCTCCCCTGGAGAATCTTCAGCACACGAGTATCATAAACTTATACTAGAGAGGCTTGCCATTTTATCTCCAGTCCATTTTACAGATGAGGAACTAAAGCAAACATGGCTAAGTGACTTGCTCAGGGTCACACATCTGGGAAGTATCTGAGACCAGAACTGAACTCATGAAGATGAGTCTTCCTGACTCCAGTGCTCTATCCACCACACCAAGATCACCTGGCAGGATAAAATACCAGACACTGAGGTCCTTTCTCAAACTAAACTGCTATCCATTCAAACTCTACTGCAGAGAGTGTAACTACGATGAGCTGTCCACATTGTTCAAACGCTAAATGTACATCTGCCAAAAAGATTATTTTATGGAGAACTCACACAGGGCAAGCACTCAAACGACAGAAGAAAAAATACAAGGATACTCTCAAGGTCTCTCTTAAGAACTTTGGAATTGATTGTATGACGTGGGAAAAATTGGCACAGGACTACTCAGTATAGCACACCCACGTCAGAGAAGGGGCTGTACTCTATGAGCAAAGCAGAATTGAAGTAGCTCAAAAGAACTGCGAAATGTACAAAATTAGAGAATCCACCCCAAATGCTCATATGGACTATTTGTGCCTGAACTGTAGTAGAGCATTCCGAGCTCACATTGGTCTGATTAGCCACAGTTGGACAGATTGTAACTTGAAGGTAGCATAGTCATTTTGGTCCTCTTCAGGAACAAAGGACAACAGCCAACCAATCAACCAACATAAGTTTATATTTAACAATTATTCAGGTACATTAGAATAAATCTTCATTATGAAGGGAATGTTATTTTAGTTGATTAAGAAATGATTTTAATGCTAAGGAAATACTTATATAAACTAAGGTTTTTCATCTACTTCAAAGATAAAGTTAAAAGCCTTTTCTTATTATCAGAGAACATGTACAAAGACAAATACACATTAGCCTTGTGCTTTGCTGCTATGATCAAAGACTCATAGCAAATTTCTCATATTATCAGGTCAGAGATGCCCCAGTCCCTGGTCATCAACCACATAATATATTTACAGTCCAATAGGGAATCAAGAAGTCCTAGCTTCACCCCCTAATTTAGTAGTTCTGCCTATAGTAGCACTAGGTAAATGGACTTTTTCTTTACCTCTTGAGGCTAGCTAATCCAACTCCTTTTCTTTTCACCAGAGATGAATCAAATCTATCTACAAATCAAAGCTATCTATAGTCACATGAAAAAATTCTCTAAATCACTCTTGATTAGAGATGTGTAAATTAAAAAACTCTGAGATACTACTTCACACCTATCAGAAATGATGAATGTTGGAGGGGATGAGGGAAAATAGGTATACTAATGAATTGTGTGCAGTTAGGAGGTACAGTATAAAGAGTGCTGGGCCTGAGTCAGGAAGATTCATCTTTCTGAGTTCAAATCTGGTCTCAGACACTACCTGTGTGACTCTGGGCAAGTCACTTAATCCTGTTTGCCTCAGTTTCTTCATCTATAAAATGAGCTGGAGAAGGAAATGAAAAACAGCTCTTGTATCTTTGCCAACAAAACCCCAAATGGGGTCATGAAGAGCTGGGCATAACAACAACAATTAATTGCTGGTGGAATAGTGAACTGGTCCGACCATTCTGGAAAACAATTTGGAACTACACCCAAAGGGTAATAAAACTAGGCATACCCTTTGATGGAGCAATACCATTTTCAGGTGTGTATCCCAAAGAGATCAAAGAAAAAGAAAAAAGACCTCTATGTACAAAAATATTTATAATAGATCTTTTTGTGGGAATGCGGAACAAGTTGTAGCATATAACTGTGACGTAGTACTATTTATTGTGCTATAAAAAAATGACAAGCAGGATGCTTTCAGAAAAACATGGGAAGACCTATATGAAATGATGCAAAGTGATGCACAATATCATTGTGCACAGTAACAACAATGTTGCAATGATGATCAACTCTGACTTCGCTATTCTGATCAAGACAATTAATGCCAAAGGATTCATGATGAAAAAATGCAATGCACCTCAAGAACTCTGAGTGCAAATTGCTGCATGGTTTTCTCACTTTATTTATTTTTTTTTTGGAAACATGGTGAATATGGAAATAGGTTTTGCATGATTTCTCACGTGTAATTGAAATCATATTGGATATGGGATGAGGAAGGGGTGGGGAGGATAGAGATAATCTGGAATTCAAAATTACAAAGAAAAAAATGTAAAAAATCAATAACAAAAATTTTAAAACCAACAAAAAAGAGGATATCATCTCAAATGAGAAAGAAAGAATTGTATTTAAAACTTGTTCCCACTTAAAACCCTACCCCCATTCAAATACTGTGGTAAGCTAAAAGAATAGCAATATTCTTTCTGTATTATTTCCTTTGCCTAGCAAAAACTGGCTGATTTTGGATCTATGATATCTTATGGATTGTAGGGATTAAATAGACTGCTGGGAAATAAGAAACACTTTATGTAGGTAACTTTTTTGTACTTCCATTACATGGAGTATAGAAAAAAATAAGCCCATAAATAATGTGCTAACACATATGAGGAGTATTCTATAATTTTTAAAAAGTCACTAGGCTATAAATCAGGAAAACTGGATTCTAGTCTTGGTTCTGATACTACCTGTGTATATCCATGAACAAATAAGTCAGATGACCTTCTCTATAAAATGATCTCACACCATGATGTAACACTTAAAGGCCTTTCCAACTCTAACATTTTATATTCTACAAACAAAAATATACTCTCTTGACGTTCTCCTTCTCTCACTTCTCCTTCCCATCCATTCTGTGGAAGGAATTCTAAAGGAGATGAAAATGGCCAGGATTGAGGAAGGTAAGAAAGAGAAACCACAGCAAAGACCCTGCTTGAGTCACTCATTCAAAAAATTAGTTATAGGATGTTGACCCAATGGATACCTAGCCTGCAAAAACTAAATAGAGGCTATTTTTTTCTAAGAGATCAAAGATTTTTCAACCTGATCAAGCTTGTACGCCAATACAGACCTGGAAAATGGACTGAAACAAAAAGCAGAAACCTCCAAGAAATAACTCCCCCCCCCCGCCATTTTGTGTAAAAAGAACAAAAACTATGACTTTAAGTGATGCTATATTTAGACTGTGAAAAGGCATCTGTAAAAAGAACACTTCTTATTAAGTTTGGCACATGAGTACAAACCATTCTGCACAGCTGGTGAGTTAGGATACTTCTTATCAAGTTCTAAAAGGAGAAAAAAAGTATACATGTATAAGTGTGAGGGGAAAAAGCCTTTGACATTCAAGGCAAATACCCAGTAATCAGTGTTTCAGAAACAGTGAAGCTGTATATTCTTCTATTAGGTCAAAGTTCTTCAAAAGGAAAAGATGGAGTAATATAACTTCTCCCTCAGACATAATAAGTTCCTTCTTCTGGACCAACCTAAAATTGAGTGATACATTCTAATCTGGATAATGTTGATGATCTCATGCTGGCACCACACGGTAATTATGCAGGCAGCACATAGCATATCTTACAGTATAAACAGGCTTTTAGGTTGTATTATAGACGTAAACTAAATATAACTGTTGAAATTATCTACCATATTGCAAGTTGCTTAGGACAGTACAGGCAAGTAAGTGAAAAGCATACTAGATAAGAGTCAGAAATACATGTATATTCTAGTATTAATCACTCTTACAACCTTAGTCAAATAACTATCTCTTTGTGTCTCAGTTTTTTTTCTATATGAAAATGTGGATTTTCTGTTGCTTCACACCTTTTCCTATCTCTCAAGTTTATAATGAGAATTAATGATGGTGAATCATGAACATCTCAAAGATTTTATGAGTAGAAAAACAACTACTTCGTATGCCTTAATTTATCAACAAAATGTTATTATCAATAAACATCTACAGTTTTAATTTCTTCCACAGATTCAAAGAAGGAGAATAGAAAGGAAGGGTCAGAGCTGACTGACTTCTATATACTACAAAGGAGGAAAGGTATCCCTATATTAGTGACTTCCTTCCTCACTAAACAAAGTTTAAATGCCCACCCAACTCCTCCTAAGATCAGGGAAATCTATGAGTACAGACTGCAGTAACAATATGGCCTCATTTGAATGGAACCATAAAGGCATCATTTCTAAACTATATAGAGAACTGAGTCAAATTTACAAGAATACAAGTCATTCCCCAAATGATAAATGATCAAAGGATATGAACAGGCAGTTTTCAGAGGAAGAAATTAAAGCTATCTATAATCATATGAAAAAATGCTCTACATCACTATTGATTAGAGAGATGCAAATCAAAACAATTCTGAGATACCACATCGCACCTATCAGATTGGCTAACGGGACAAAACAGGAAGATGATAAATGCTGGAGAAGATGTGGGAGAGTTGGAACACTAATTCATTGTTGGTGGAGCTGTGAGCTAATCCAGCCATTCTGGAGAGCAATTTGGAACTATGTCCAAAGGGCTACAAAAATGTGCATACCCTTTGACCCAGCAATATCTCTTCTAAGACTGTATCCCAAAGAGATCATAAAAATGGAAAAGAGACCCACATGTACAAAAATACTTATAGCAGCTCTCTTTGTGGTGGCCCAAAACTGGTAATCAAGGGAATGCCCATCAATTGGGGAATGGCTGAATAAACTGTGGTATATGAATGTAATGGAATACTATTGTGCTATAAGAAATGATGAACAGGAAGACTTCAGAGAGGCCTGGAAGGACTTACATGAATTGATGATGCTGAGTGAAAGGAGCAGAACCAGGAGAACTTTGTACACAGCAACAACCACAGTGTGCGAGGAATTCTTCTGGTAGACATAACCTTTCACAGCAGTTCAAGGAGGTAAAACATTTCCAGTGCACTTGAAGCAAAATGCCTTCCACATCCAGAGAAAGAACTATGGAACTGGATCGCATAATGAAACAGAATATTTTCTCGTGTTATATTTTGTTTTGATTTTTCTCATAGTTTCTCCCATTCATTTTAATTTTCCTATGCAACATAACTAAAGTGAAAATGTAAAAAAAATGAGTAGGATCATGAGTATCATTCCAGTAGTCATTTAAGAATTCTAGGTCTGTATCAAATGTGAAAAGAAAAAAAATTCACTCAAAAATCAGTCACTAGATTCAGATTCTCAAAACCTCCTACATTAATGAGAAATATATATACATATATGTTATCTAGAGGTATATAGGCATTCTCTATCTATAGATATTATACATAAATATATCTGAAGATACTGTGTTTATTATATAAAAATCCCTACTAGTTATAATCAAACTTACTTTTGAAATATTTTTAGATTTTTAAAAAGGACAGTTTATTGTAAGTAATACTGATTTCCTATTCAGAAATTAGAACCTTTATTTTTTTAAGTACAGAGTGTGAACACTCCAGTACTGTCACTGTACCAGGAAGGCAAATCCTAAGTGTTTGAAGGCTTCACCAGCAAACCATAAGTTCTGGCAAGTTGTACCATGATGAAGCAGCTTCAAGTGTGGTTCCAGACTCAGGTTCTGCTGTCAAAGACTAATCTGAGTATAGAGAGGATGAATTATTTGACCGTAGTATCCCATGGGAGAGGATAGGTTGTGAGATATATTAATGGAGGGTATACCCCGTTACCAAGATCACAGAACCCCTGAAGAGCTCTGAACTATAAATTTTCCTCTCCTCTCCATGATGCATACTTAAACCACAGCAACTATACTTACTTCACTGTTTCCAAGTCCACATCTGGAGTTTTTAAATGCAAATGATTTAAAATATAAACATGTGGCTTCTTTCTAACATTGATTCCTGGTGGAGTAGGAGGAGTCAGAACACAAATAAACTTTTGTATTTTAATAGAATGTATACTTTTGGGGAGCAGGGGGAAGATAGGCAGGCACAACCCTTCTCTGTCAGAGAAAACAGAAAACAAAAATTCCAGATCCATCTTATTTCAACAGAGACACAGCTAATAATGGTTCTTCTATAAGAGTAAAAGTATACATTACAAGCTCTGGGGAGTACAAGTCTTACTCCCAGGTCAACTATGATCCTGCCTGCAGCCTATAGTTGGGAGGAACTGAGTAGAGAAGCAGGAATACTGGAGCAATAGTGAAGAAATCCTCAGATTCCCATATAATTAGATTTTCTAAGGCCAGGAACATAAGAATGAGAGAACATATGAAGTGAAACATCCTCTACACCAAGAAAGTTTACCAATACATGTTGTGTGTGTGTGTATGTGTGTGTGTAACATCCATCTCATAGTTCAAACACTCCATCAAAAGTTTAATGCCCTCTGCCTTTTAATATAGTTCCTGGATGCTAAACCAACTAAGAAAATAGATCATACAGGACTGGAGAAGTAATAGCAACCTAATTATCATAAAGACCCATGCCTAATGCCATTCTAAACACATTAAGGATAAAACACTCAACATGTGTCCCTGAACAGTTAAAGAAGCAGCAGAGTCAATAAATGGTAAGAGCTCTGACGTCACATCGGGAGACCCAAGTTCAAATCCTGGCCCTACTTAGTAGCTGTGTCATCTTAAGCAAGTTAAACTCTCTGAGCCTCCATTTCCTCATCTTTAAAACAGATATACGCTCTCTTTGGCCCATCCAGCACCAGAATGAAGACCATTCTCAGCAACCAGACCGTCGACATCCCAGAAAATGTTGACATCTCCCTTAAGGGTCAGACAGTTATTGTGAAGCGGCCCAGAGGAATCCTCCGTAGGGATTTCAACCATATCAATGTTGAGCTCAGCCTCCTTGGAAAGAAGAAAAAAAGGCTCCGGGTGGACAAGTGGTGGGGAAATCGAAAAGAACTTGCAACCGTGCGCACAATCTGTAGTCATGTACAAAACATGATCAAAGGTGTTACCCTGGGTTGTCGTTACAAGATGAGGTCTGTGTATGCTCACTTCCCCATCAATGTTGTTATTCAAGAGAATGGCTCACTTGTTGAAATCAGAAATTTCTTGGGTGAAAAATATATCCGAAGAGTGCGCATGAGACCAGGTGTTGCTTGTGCTGTTTCTCAAGCCCAAAAAGATGAGTTAATTCTTGAAGGAAATGATATTGAACTTGTTTTAAACTCAGCTGCCCTGATCCAACAAGCTACCACAGTCAAAAACAAAGATATCCGAAAATTTGTGGATGGCATCTATGTTTCTGAGAAAGGCACAGTGCAACAAGCTGATGAGTAAGTTGAGAAAGATGCCAAAGGCTGTGTCCTGAGGAGTCAAGACTTATTCAGATGTCAAAATAAAAATACTTTTTGTCAAAAAAAAAAAACCAGATATACACTGCCCTACTGTCATCACAAAGTTAATTTTTAAAGATGAAATGGAATGATCAATATGAAAACTCTTCTTAGAACTATGTTACGCTACACAACTCATTGCAATACAACTGTGACATGTAAAAGATGAAATGACTGAGGAAACAAAGATTTGAGCTTCCAAGCATTTTGATTTATTAAGCAATGTATGCCAATTACTGAACAAACAGGGACCAGACCTACTCAGTTTGAGCCTGGACCCTGAGTACAGGGGGAGGCCAGGCTTGTATACGTTAAAAACATTTACTCAAAAACTAATCAGCTGAAAAACAAAGGAAAAAGCCAAAACTGTCTCTACTCTCAAGAAAGTGACATTCTACAGGAAGAATACAAGTACATAGATGCCATTAATAATCTGCGGTTCAGAGAAGGCTTCACAAGAAAAAGTGGCATCTGAACTGAGCTTTGAAATAAAATAATGATTTCTAAAAGTGGAGATGAGAAGGGGCCTTGCAAATTCATGGAAAGAAGATGGAATGGCAAGTTCAAGCAACAGCTAGTTTGACTGAAGCAGAATGAATGACAGAGAATAATGTGAAATAAGGCTGGAAAGATATGTTGAAGCCAGATTTGGGGGTGGTGGGGCAGGGGGAGAGGAACTTTAACACCAGATTGTAGATTTTGTATTTTATCTTATGGAAAATAGGATGAGCTACTAAAGGATGTTGGGAGGAAAGTGATGTCATCAGATCCCAGATATATATATCCATATGTATGTACATATATATATCCATATGGATGTACATATATATATCCATATGGATGTACATATTATATACATATCCATTTTTAGCAGCTATATTGAAGATGAATTGGAGAGAGAAAAGACTGGAGATAGATTTATTAGTAGACTATTACAAAAGTTCAAACAAGAGGTGACGAAGGTGTTAGGTAGGTAAAACCAGTAAGAATTAGCAACTGATTGCACATTAGAGTAAGAAAGACAAAAGTGTCAAGAACAAGGTTATAAAACTAAATAGTCAAGAGCATGGTAGTGTATCTCACAGAAAAGCCTCTGAGGGAGATGAAGAGTTCCATTATGGACATCTTGCTTACAAGATATCTAGGTGGATAAGTCCGGCAAAAAGTTGAATGGTGATCAGGATAAATATCAGGGCTACATATGTAGATTGTGGATCAAGTGAGATAATACGTGGAAAGTGCTTTGTAAACCTAAAACAACTAGATAAAGATGGAGAGAAAGAGACAGACAGACAGACACACAGACACAGACACAGACACACACACACACACACACACACACACACTACTATTATGGGGGTGTACATGATTCCCAGATCCAATTATCCAACCCTAACTTCTTTCTTGAAGTCCAGTGCCACATCACTATCTTTCTTATGGACATTTCTAACTGGATGTCTGATAGGCATCTCAAAGTCAAAATGTTAAAAAAAAAAAAATCATTATCTCCCCCTCAAAAAAACCCCACTCCTCCTTTTCCCAACTTCTATTTACTATCAAGGGCACTATTATCCTTCCAGTCACCCAGGCTCTCAACTTACATGTCATCCTCAATTCTTCTTCATTCCCTTTCTTACTGCCATATCAATCTATTGCCAGGTCTTACCATTTCTACCTTTATGACATCTCTCATATATACGCCCTTCTCTCCTCTGATACTGCCATCATTCTGTCATGTCTAGACTATTACAATAGCCACTGGTTGTAGTTCATCTCAAGTTTCTTCCAACTCCAGTTTATCCCCTACTCAGCTGACAAAGTGATCTTCCAAAAGTGCAGGTTCAGCCTGCCCCACCTCCCTACTGATTAACTCCAATAGCTCCCTCCCAGATCAAATATGGATTTTGAATCCCTTTGCAATCTAGCCTTTTCCTATCATTCCAGTCTTTTTACACTTTACCGGCCTCAAAGAACTCCATGATTCAACTACAGTGACCTAGTTGCTGTTCCTCAAACAAAATTCACACTCAATCTCTTGACCACTTGCCTTTTCACTAACTAGTCCATCGTGCCTAGAGAATTCTCTCCCTCCTCATTTCTTTTTCCTGGTTTCCCTGGTTTTCTTCAAGACTCAATTCAAGACTCACATTCTACAAGAAGCCTTTCCTTGTACCCCTCACTGTTCATGTCTTCCCTCTGGGATCCTTTCTTGAATACACTGTATACATATTGTCTATACCTAGTTGTTTCCATATTGTCTCCCCCATTGGAATAGGGGTCTTTGAGGGCAGGGACTGTGGTTTTGTGCTTAATAAATACTTGCTGATTGGTGAGATGTCTGAAACTAGGAGTAAGTAAGATAACGAAGGAGGAAACAAAGGCCCTGGATTGAGAACACACATGGCAGAACATTCATAGAGAACACTGCATGGAAAGCTGAGGAGTGGTGAGACAAAAGTAGAAGAGACATCTTTCACAAAAGCAAGGAAAGGGAAGTCAGTGCTTGAACATTTACAAAGCACTTTTCACATATTGCCTCACTTGATCTGTAATCTATATATTACAGAAAGAGCAAGGACGATGAGGACTAGGCTACTGTACTGAATCATTGGACAATTACTAGGTAACCTCAAAGAAAGCCATTTTTTGTCTGGGGCGGGGGGTGAGATGTGTAAGATTGGGAAGGGCTGAGAAATAAGTGGGTGAAGTAGAGAAAGTAAGGGTACAGGAATGACTCAGTTGGGTCAGACTAGGGCCCCTTCCCTAGATAGGAGTAGAAGGATGGCTAGGACGACTGATGCAATTGAAAAAGCATAACTGATTACTATATACCAAGCATTCTGAAGGGACAAAGAGGGGAAAATTAACAGTCCCTGATTTCAAGAAATGTATATTCTACCAATGAATCTATGATTCTTGACACCAAAGGAGTTTACCAATCCCCTGAGAACATTCTTACCTACCATACCTATCATTAGTGCATTTGAAAGACACAGGGTTTTGGCTTCTCCAAGATGGGTGCACCTGTAGAAGACTCCAGTTCAGCAGGGAAACAAAGGGAAGGGAACAAGCCTTTGTTAAACACCAACAACATGCCAGGTACTGTGCTAAGCACTTTACAAATATTCTCTCACTTGATTCTCATAACAACCTTGTGAGGACGATGCTATTATTATTATCTCCATTTTACAGTTGAGGAAAATGAGGCAAAAAGAAATTAAGTGACTTGTCCAGGGTCACACAGCTAGAAGTATTTATAGCCAAATTTGAACCCTGGTCTTCCTGACTTCATGCCCAGGACTCTATCCACTGCACTACTTAGCTACCTTGCTTTGTACTTGAAAGTAAGTTGGGCCTTAGTTTTATTTCATCCAGCCTTTGCACTGATACTGATCTAGTTGTTGCATTTAAAAATGATCCTGACTATGGTTTTATGGTACTTGGAACTACTTCTTTCTGGATGCTTGCACTATTTTTTTCTTTGATGTGGGAACTCTATATTTTGGCTATGACATTCTTGGGATTTTTTGTTTTTGGGTTCCTTTCAGGAACAAGAAGGAAATAACCAGTGGCTTCATTCTGTCATCCATGGTTCTAATAGATTTGGGCAGTTTTCATTTATGATTTGTTGAAATACAATGTCCAGAAGGGAAGAAACCTATTAGAACCACATAACCATCGTCAGGATCACACAAGACCCGACAGCTTCTACTAAAAACCAAAAAAGTTCTTAGAATATAATATTTCAAAAGAAATGAATAGTTTATCCTGAAAGGCTAAATATAATCCTGGGTGATGGTAGAGATGGGCATGGATCTTTATGAGAATAGGGGATTTCATTCATTTCTAATGAAAAGACCAGAGCTGAGTAAGAACTTTAAAATGCAAATAGATGAATCCAGAAAAATGTAAAAAGGTAAAAGTTTTTGAGTAACTGGAAGAAGCAATGGAATGATATGGTGCTAACATTCTAATGGAAAGAACAGAACAGGCATCCCTTGATAACCTTATTGTCTTTAAGGGGTATTAAAGGAAGCTAAATAAAAACAGAGATCCTGGTGGTAGACTGGTTCTGTTCTGACAGAAGAGAGGGAAAGGAATATTAGTGTGGAAAGGAAGAAGGATAGAATTTGTGTTTTTCTCATAATTAAAGGTCATGAGAAAAAGAATTTACAAGTATGAAAGAAGGGACAGGGGAAGTGGGCATCAGATGAACCTCATTCATACCTGAAATGAACAAAGGAGAGTTGAACACACACCCAGAGTTTGGTACAGAAATGCACCAGATTCAATAGGGGAAACCGGTAAAAGGCTAATGCTGGGGAGAGGATAGTTACAAGCAAACAAGCTTACAGATTTGAAGGAGAGATTGAAGGAAGAAAAGAAAAGAACTAGAATCTTAGGGGGTGGTTTTGATTTCCTCTTAGACAATTAGGACAAATGTTGAGCCATAATAAATGATGAAACAATATCAGAGAATCCAAGGTAGTATAAAGTGACTCCTAGTGAAGGAAACAAAAGCAGGAGAACAGTTCATATGAGGACAATACTTAAAGAAAAACAACTTTGAAAGACAGGAGTTTTGATCAAAGCAATAAGGATTCATGTCTCCAATAATGAAACATTTTATACAATTCCTAACAGTGAGGAGATGGACACAAGGTGAAGAAACATACTTTCTTAGACATGGATGCTGTATGGATATGTTTTTTCTTGGTTATGCATATTTGTTACAAGGCATTTTACTCCCCCTTCTTTCTCCTTTTCTCCTACTTTTGACTTGATTGGAGCTAGAAACAGTGGGGGGAGAGGGGAGGAGAGAGAGAGAGACAGACAGAGAGAAAGAGAGAGAGAGAGATGAAAGAGTCTGCACTTTTTAACATTTTTTTTAGATGCACAGAAGAGAACAGAAAAAAGTTAAGAAGAAAGCATAGATAAGCAGGAGGGTTTTTAAGGTAATGTGTGGAATTTATTTTATGCTTGTACAAATGTATACATATATGCATATATACATATATCTTAAGGAATATGAAATAGATTCATGGTTTCATATATAATCCTCTTTTATGTTCTGCTCTATGAATGAGAATATACTTTTTTGATGTTCAAAATAAAAACAAATTAAGGTATTCACTTCTTTCTTTACCTCTATCCTTCCTCTATCACTAGCCCTCTGTGTAGTATATGCTAAGAAGGCACTGGATTTAAAACAGAATTACCTGAGTTCAAATCCCATCATTGATCATTACTACCTATGTGACCACTGTAAATAACTTCTATCTAGGTCTTAGTTTCCTCATCTGTAAAATGAAAAGGTAGAATAAATTATCTCTAACATTCCTCCCCAATCTAAATCCCAGGATTCTCATCTTCACCTTCCTCTTTTTTTCCCTAGCTCTTAACTGGTCATCATATAGAACTGAAACTTTTCTTTATATTTGTTGTACTTAATGGAAAAAGTTTTATATTCCATGTCTAACTTGTGTGTTTTTAATTTTTTCCTTTTTTTTATGAGTTCTTAAGTTGGAGGTCTACAAACTTTTTTTAAATTTTTAATAACTATTTAAGTATAATTTGCTTCCTTGGTAATCTTATGCATTTTATACATTCAAAAACATTATTGTGAGAAGGGGTCCATACGTATTACCAAATTGCTAAATGGGCCAAGCACACACAAAAAAGAAGAAAGAAAATAACATAATCCTAACTAAATTGCTTTTATACAGGTCAGTAGTTAGACTCATTGTTGGTAGTTCATTGGCCCTGGATACAAAGGGGGTAAGGAGGGAAAAACTCTTTCTCCTCTGTTACATAAGATCTCAAAGCAAGTAATTATTAACACACACACACACACACACGTTTTGAGTAAATCAGAAAACATATGTCAATTTATAAGACACCAACCATTTTGTTTTTACATACTTCCTCAAAAAAGGGCACAGCTTTACACTTCTACAAAGAGGAAGTAAAGTTCAAGTCAGACCTCAAAAGTCTTTTGTTTTCTCAAACAAGAAACAACTATATACACCTCAGGTTAGTTTTTAAAATTTCTATTCCTCCAGACGCTATCTTATCCGGAGCTAGGAAAATTCAGTCACATAAACTTTAATACGCTTGATTTACTTTAGAAAGAAATGTGTCCTAAGAAACAAAAGGTGTGGGAAGCAAAGTAAAAAAATTGCTCTCTTTCAAAGAGGTGTTTGGCAATTTCATATAAAGTGAGGCAGACAAAGAGAAGGAGTTTAAAGTCAGGGAGGGGAACGAGTGAGGAAGGCCAGTGTTGTTAGGAAAAGCCAAGCATATGCTAATTATTAGGACAGTTTGGGAAACGCTGGGCACTTTAAAGTGATATAAACTTCCCAGTAATACAACAGAAGGGGAAACCCACTACAAGAGTAATTGACGAGGAAGAGAATTTGTTACAAAGTTACTTCAGTCCTACAGGAACTTAGTTACTGAAATGCCCACAACCAGCATTCTGAAATGATCCCAACTAAAAAGCCCCATAATAGTGACCTTTCAGGAAGATCCAAGGTTTTTACAACCGTATTCGGCTCCCCAGCTAGTTTTAGCAATGACATTTACTCAGATTGAAGGGTCGAGTGTCTTTGCCTTAAAAGATATCAGACTGAGAAAAGAATCAAATAGAAACTTTTTTTTCCCAAGTACACCTACATAATTATAAAAACCTGGTAGCAGGAACTAAAACCTTTCTCAGAATATTAATGTTCTAATTTCTGGAAAGTGTAGAAATGATACTCCCCTAATGTAAAGACCTATTGAAATACTGACGTATCAAAACTAAAATAGATACAGTCAACATAAAAGGCAACAGTCATGAAGAAGATTGGGGCAGTCATGTATCAGCTGGGTTTCCCTTGAAATTTATCATAGAAAGTCAAGTCCAAAACCTTCCTCTCACAAAATCCATACTAAGTTACTTTAAAAGAGTGTTTCTCAGATCATTTTACCAAAGTGCTGGTAAGGAGTTATCTCTCTGTTGTATTAGCCTCATAAACGATCCAAAAGCATACTTATATTTGGCAGCAGATTAGAGAGGTGTTTTTTGAACAATAATACATCATAATGTGTTTACTAAAATGATACCTTTCATCTTATGAGAAGTAATGGAAAGAAAAGAGCCCAGGGAAGACTGAGAAGAGAAAAAATGGCAGAGTCCAAAGGAAGTTGTGTAGCCAAAGGAACACCTCTCCAAACCCACAATGATTCATTCATGTAGAAAATGTGGCTATTCTCTTGTTACCTGTTCAGTTAGTTTTAAAAACATGTATATGACTGAATAGACCACTTCCGTGTTTTGCCATGTTATGGTGGAACGAAAACAGCACTGCATCTGGAGTCAGAGGAGATGGGTTTGAATCCTGGCTGGGATGCTTATTAATCATACTGGTAAATAGTTAACATTATTTATACATCATTTTAAAAGTTCTTCACATATATTGACACATTTGATCTTTACAACAACCCTGTGAGGTAGGTGCTTTCATTATCTGTAGATAAATGGAAGCTGAAATTTAAGTGACCTGCCCAAGGTCACACAGGTAGTGTGTCTTATGTGAGATTCAAACTCAAAACTTTCTGATTCCAAGCCTAGGGTTCTACTTACTAGTTGTTTGACCTTGGGCAAACCATAACCTCTTTAGGCCTCAGTTTCTTAATCCATACACAGCAGAGGGAGCTAGAGAATCAGACTAGTCTTTTCCAACCTAAATCTATGATCCTATGAAAGAGAAAATCCTGTGAGGTTTGGAACAATATCTTATTCCACCTACGCCTTTCCCACAGTTTGGTTCCATGAAGACAATCTCACCTTGTTCAAAGAGGTAGTCCAACCATCCTGTAGAATAAAATTTTGATGTAACCTTTGTCTATGGAATGTAATCACCAAGTCACTCAAGCAATATTCTAGTCCAGCCAAGGATGATGAGGGAGACATGAAAGCACTAGAAAATATTTCCACACATGTCACAGAAAGGGAGGAAAGATTTTTCCACAATCATTGATTCAAAGCCGAGGCTACTTTCTTGGTTCATACTGTCCCCATCATATGTCCTGCTTTTTTCTTGTCCAAATGTTTTTCAGTCACTCAATACCCAATTCAAATCCCCACCTCTCCTACAAATCCTTCCATGACTACCACAGGTCTTATTGAGACTCCATTCTCCTAAGACATCTTTATTTTCTGTACTACATAATATAACTACAATTACATAAGATCTTTGGGTCAGTGTAATAGCAATTTAAATGGAAAGATCTTTCTCATTCATTAATAGGCCCATCAGACCTACTTGAATCACCTGGAGGCCTAAGACACATGTGATGAGAGGAGCTTGATGAATAGGTGGAACAGGAAGGGTAGAGCAGAACCTGGAGGAAGTGAGTGAGCAGAGGAGAGAGGAAGCAGGCAGACAGGCAGGCAGGTAGGCACAGCAAGGCTCAGGTTCATGAGTGTTTGCTTGTGAGAAGGCCCCAGCAGAAGCTTGGGAATAGCTTTACTGCCTGCAGAGATCATGTTTACTAACTTCTTGGTCATCATGACAGATTTAGCTTTCTGGTTCTGGGATTTGACTTTCTGGTGTCTAAATAAAAGTTTTTCTTCTGTGTTCTATATGGAGAGTCTTTTATACTTTGTGATCAAAAACTACATATTCATATTCACTACCAGTGCTATGAATACCGCTTTGGTGATAAAGTCATGAACATTAGTGTCTATATCCTTAACTAGCCTGTAAGATTCTTGACAACAAAAATCTAATCTTATGCTTTTCATAAGAGGGGTAATGCAAGAGTAGTAAGTCAGTAAATACTTATTGGGCAGTCAACTGAACACAACAGCTGCCTCTTCCTCACCCCTACCCCTCAAGTATAGGCATTCTCTTCCACGTAACTGTACTAAACATTACCCCTTTTATAAGCATTGGTGTCCTTACTAAAAAGAATATGAACATACTCAGAATAGAAGGCATATTGTTACCCTTCTCAAGGAAGCCCAAATAAAATGGGAAACGTAGATAGAATCCTAATATGATGAACTTGATAGAACATTAAGAGTGCTTTGAATTTTGCCAAATAATGAACATATTACTACTAAATACAAAGAGATTGTTATTTGTAAGTACCTAGTTGCCTTGTTCTTGCTAATAATGCAAATCAGGATCTGCCTTGCTTTCAAGATTCACCCTGACTTCTCATCTTAGCCCTATCTGTAACTATTATTTTCTTCAATCTATAACTATCAGACCATAGACATGAAAGCCATAATCTTCTAACACAGATAGGGACTAGGGTCTTGCCCCATCTCATTTAAGAAAATATGATAGGTCAGCCAAAATTGGCTAATAATGACCACAAAATAGCTTTGTTCTAAGGAAGTAGATAAGTTAAACACCATTCAATAAAAAGGAATTCTGACCTGTGGAATCTTATGTAGTTGAGAGGGATATATTGGCTCACAAAGTAAAAATATAGCACTGTCACTACAAAAAATAATATGGTCTAGGGAAATTCAGGGGCCATGTTAAAAAGCACCTGAGGGTTCTGATTCCTATTTCCCTGACAGGGAAATATACGTGAGTCAATGCCTACACATGCCCGCCATCCTTTGAGATTTCACACCTCCCTGGAAATGGCCACTGCAACTCTTTGCCTTCCCCTCACTCTACTCAACCCAAAGGCATTAGGCGCTGAAGAATCCAAAGGCAAAAATAAATATTCTTTGCCCCCAAGGAGTTTACAGTCTACTTGGGGCAAATAATATGTACAAAAGTAAACACAAAATAAATACAAAGTTAATTACAGGATGGAAGGGAGCGTCCTTGGCTGGGAAATTAGGGAGGGCTTTTTGCAAGAGGCAGCACTTAATCTTTGAAGGGAGCCAAAAAACTGAGATAACAGACAAAAGGGATAGTCTGTTCAAAGTCCCAGAGGGAGACAATGGAAAGGCACCTACAGGGAACAGTGAATAGACCTATTTGGTTGATCATAGAGCTAGGAAGGAGGAATGTGAGAACAGAAGAGTGTATAATTAGCCTACAACCAGACTGTGACTATCTTTAAACACCAAAAAGACTAACCAGTCTACATTCCATCTTAGGGAAATAGGGAGCCACTGACATTTCTTGAGCACGAAAATGAAGAGGTCAAGTCTGTGCAACAGGAATATCAAGTAGATATTCCTACATATGCACAGCTAAGTGGCACAGTGGATAGACGGCTGGGCCTGGAGTCAGGAAGACTCAAATCTAATCTCAGACACTTACTAGTTGTATGATTCTGGGCAAGTCATTTGCCTCAGTTTCCTCATCTGAAAAATGAGCTGGAAAAGGAAATGGCAAATGACTCTATTCTGTTTGCCAAGAAAACCCACAAATGGGATTCTGAAGGATCATACATGAGAGAAAGCAACTCAACAACAACATTCCTAAATATAGATTGTTGTAAAAATGATTTGAAAATCAAGTTACTATGTAAAGGTGACTTAAAATGTGATTAAGAAAACTCTAAGGAAGTTGGCTTTACAAGCAAATCCCACATAAGGTTACCCTGACAAAAGCTTTTTGTGCATTATAACCAAACCCCGCCTATAACACAGCTGGTTGGAACAACCATTTATCAAATTGATTCTATGCCACTAACTGCTCCCTAATGACGTTAGGCTGGTTTTGCCCATAATTCACTTCTTGAATTTTGCTGTTTGATTTATATGAAGTGAAACCCTACACTCCTGGTCTCTCAACCCAATTCTGGCCTCAAATATCGTTCTCTCCTCCCTTTTGTATCCCTTGCCCCTCTTTGATATTTCCACCCTGCTAACCCCTCAACCCAGGGTAACTTCTACCACCTGCTTCTGCTCATACTCCCAAGTTGCCAAATGCTATTTTGGAGAGGGAAGACTGTTAAATCGCAAAATCAACCTATCTGGGTTCAAGCCAAACTTATGCTTTCTAAGCTCAATTAGACCCTCACTACTAGACAGCAAATCTATTTACTCTTCTATTATTGACATATAACCCTCTCCCCCACAAGGTTACAAGTCTTCTTTGCATATGTAGAAATATCCATTTCCTCACTCTTAGCAGATAACATCTCCTCTCCTCTAAATGTCCTAACATATCTTCTCTGTTCTGGGATCACAGGATTTAAAACAGGAAGAAGCTTTATCAATGACTTAGTACAAACAATCCATTTTACAGATGGGAAAAATGAGATTAGGATAGGTTAAATAATTTGTCCAAGGGTCACACAGGTAACAGAACCAGGATTTTAATAGGATTTGACTCCAGATGCAGAGTTCTTTCCAAGTTCCTAGAGGTAGAGTGGCTTACCCAAAGTCATACCTGGCCAGTAGCACAGTTGAGATTCTAACTCAAATGCTCTAACCCCAAATCTAGTACTTTTTTGGCCACAACTCAAAGTAGCACTCTTTCCAATAGAAGCTAATTCCTTCACCTGTACCTTTGATCTCATCCTCTCAGTAATTTCTAATACCTGGTTTCATTTATCTGTCACTTTCACAAATCTTCCATTATTTCCCTCTCTATCAGATTCTTTTCCTCAGCCTATAAACACTGTCAGGTCTCCTCAGCTTAAAAAAAATTTTTGAGGCCCTTCCCTTGAGCCTCCTACTTCCTCAAATTACCATGCTTTCTTTTCCGTCTCCCCTTCACTGCCACACTTCAAGAAAGAAAAGTCTACACTTACTCTCAACTCCTGTAATATGGTTGCAAACTCACTACTAAAATAACTCTCTGAAAAGTCATGAATAACCTTATTGTTATATCCAATGAGACTTGCTTCTGTCTTCATCCTCCTTGACCTTTCTGTGGCATTGGACACCATGGTCCATCTTCTTCCAGATACTTCCATCCCTATATTAACCTCTTTGACTTTATATGCTCCTGTATTTCTCCTACCTTTCCTTCTTTGCTTCCTTTGTCATCTTTTTCATATCTCCTGAACAATAATAGCACCCTCCCAAAAACAAGTCCTCCATTCTCCTCTCTCCTTATCTTATTAATGGGTTTATATTCAAAAATCACAAAATGCTAATGACTCCCAAATCTATATCACCCTTCAACTTCTCCCCAGAGCTCCAGTGGTTTGTTTTTTTCCCCCAAAATGCCTACCACCTGTATGACCTGCTGGCACCTCAAACTGTCTAAAGTTGAACTCACCTTCTCCCCACCCCAACTTTTTTAAAGCTCTCATTGCCACTACCATCCTGCCTGTGACTCAGCCTTGTAGCATCAGAATCATCCTTAACTCTCCCAAGATATTCAATAAGTTACCAAGTCCTGCCAGTCCCATGCCCACAATCTCTCTAGCATTCAGCCTCTCATCCCATTCCTGTTACAAACACCTATTATCTCATGCTTTCATTTGTTCCCGCCAAATTATTTTTGCTTCTCACATGTTAGACACTGGAAATAGGCCCATTTGATTAGTTCTTTGCCTGACAGTTTCATTATTTAAAATCAAATTTGTACTAAGAGAAACAGGTGCTAAAAGGAGTAGGGAAAATGGTTTATCACCTTTTATTCTAGCCTTTCTTAAATACTAGTGGAGAGGTCATAAGTCAATTCAATAAGTATTTACCAAATGCCCACTATGTACAAGGTGAATGTGAAAGATTAAAAAGGACCTGTTCCTTAACATGGTGCTAGGTACACAGTAGGACTTAATAAATGCTTATTAAATGACTAATCCTTGTCCTTGAGGAGTTAACAATTTAAAAGAAGGGGAAAGGTTAATGACATGTACACAAATAAATATAAAGGTAGAAAGTGACAGGGGAATGATCAAAGGCAAAAGGAAAAGGGGACAACCACAGATGAGATGGACAGCGGCAGGGAAACAACGAACATGAACTTAGAGTGGCATGGAAACAATGAACATGAACTTGGACAGACTTTGGGAGACAGTCAATGATAGAAGGGCTTGGCATGCTAGGGTCCATGGGGTTACAAAGAGTAAGACACGACTGAAGAACAACAATGATGATAGAGGCAAAGAGGAGCCAGACATAATTGTAGTCATGGACCTTTGTCACTGGAGAGTAAGTGGTAAGTTTTACAACTGAGCTGGGGAGGAATATAAGCAATATTAAATGCTAAGACAAAAGCCTGGGAACAGGACAAACATCCTGCCTAGCACCAATCCTATAGATTAGGATAGCTAAAAGAGAAGAGAAATATTGGTGTCATCAGTAAATGCAGGTAACAATAATATAAATTCATCAGACCAAACAGAATTCTGTCATTCTAGATGAATGTCTGATGTGTTTTTAAGCTGACAGACTAAAGATGTAGCAAAAGTATCTATACTTCACAATGTTAATCTTGAAAATATTAGAAAAAAATTGATGCCTAAAACCCTGGAACAGCATTATAAGCATTTGCACCTTATTATGTTATTTGCCATCTAAGCAGTTATTACATTGCTACAGAATCTTTCATCTCTGCAAGTCAAAAAAGTCATTTTTTATTTCATCTAAAATATAGTTGTCTCAAATACATCCACCTCTTCAAAATAATATTCTGTCTATTCTGTAGTTAAGTACTCTGACTTTTCAAAGATTGTCCCCACAGAACACAAGCT
The DNA here is from genome assembly GCF_028372415.1 of Notamacropus eugenii. NCBI lineage: Eukaryota > Metazoa > Chordata > Mammalia > Diprotodontia > Macropodidae > Notamacropus > Notamacropus eugenii. Next base: position 267,652,263 of record NC_092876.1, read on the forward strand.
ATGGAATGTTCTACTAAACCACGGAGGCTTCAGGTACTGACCCAGCAATGTGTTTCATCTGAAGTCCAGAGGAAGTAAGTGGAGAGTGGTAGTTTTCAGGGAGAGGTTGGGGAAGGGATTAGGATAACTACCAAAGACTATCTACTCAGGCACAGAGATGTTTTCAAAAAGCGCCTAGTGATGAAATTTTAGACATAAAAAGAAATGCATCCTAAACAGCCAGGAAGAGAGAGGAGAGAGGGGGTGGGGAGGAAAGGAGTCCAGATGTAGTTATCATTCCCAAGTTAAGATCAGTATAGCAATTGAAAGAAGTCAAAGAGCTATCATATACAAAACCTTATTTGATCCTCATAACAGTAGAGCAGGGGTATATTAGTATTCTTGTCTTTCAGATAAGGAAACTAACATTCAAAAAGCTTCAAATTACTTTTCAAGGCAGGGAAAGAGAAGATATACCTGTATGCCCATCCCCTTATTTAAGACTCCTCTTCCCAAAGCCAACAGACACAAGAAATTTCATTTTCCCTTTAGATAAATGATTGAGGTCACTTTATGATCTAGTTCTTCAAACCATGATTATCCTCACCCAGACCATCTCGTGATAACAAAACTGGGGATATGGTATTATCATTTAACCCTTATTTCTGAAACATTTAAAAACAAACCAGGATTGGCAGCTTGCATTACTAGTAACTAAGAGAAGTCGGGAGAAAATCCAGGAGCCATGTGAAAAACTGAGATTCACTTCACACAAGAAGATATAAAACAAAAGAAAAAGAAATAGCTTTAGTCTTTAATAAATAGAAAGAAGCATTATCCACCACAAAATAAAAAGCAGTTGTTTAAAACCACAGCTATTCTCTACTCAGAATGATGAGACAAGACTTTAAAAGCTGAGTGTGCAAGCAAAGGTTTCAAGCTTTCACAGAAACTGTGAAAAAGATTCCAAGAACTTAGAGTGTTAGCCTGAACCGGTAAAGCTTTATAAAGCATGAAAAGGCCCCACTTCCTCTACCAAGTGCCCTACAAACTCCACTTATTACTATCTTCCAGCAGCTTCATGTACCCCTCAGTCCTTTTTTCCCAGAATATCTGAACCTCACTATTTCTCAGGTACATTTCACCTATGAGGTACAAACAAATTATATAGATGATGCACTTTTTCTTTCCCTGACTCTATTTCCAAGGCTAAAAAAAGATCCAAGGATAATGCAGAATATAATAGCTTTGTAAATTCTATGGTGATGCCTATGGAAGGATTATTCTAAGTAAATACCTTTTTATCAGTGTATATACCTTTGCTTTAAAAGCACTATTTCTAAACCTTTTGAGGTGTAAAGCAAATACTATTTAACCATATTAAAATTGTTTTTAGAGCATGTGATTAAGTAAGCCTTATTTAAGGAGGCTTTACTATGCATACATACAAATTACATTGGGAAGATTTTGGAACTGATGGTCAAACACTGAAGCATCAGAAAGTACATGGGAACAGATGTCTGACCAAGTCAGACTAAAATTAGCAGAATAAAACAAGGGAATGTCTAACAGTTGTCAAAGTACATGAACCAAATAGACAGTGGAAAACCTAGTATCAGCTTACAAAACATTTTAAATGCTTTAAAATCAATGGCAAGAGAGTTAATTCCAATTACCAGCTGTACTCTTCCTGCTAAATGTAAGTTAAACAAAAACCTTTGGTATGAATTTATTGGTAATAGTCTGTAAGGATCTATGAAACTTTGGATCTTGTGTTTTAACATAAGAAAGAGATAGAGAGAAAAATCGGTACTAGACATCATGGTAATTAATCTCACTTACGTCTCTGGGGCGATAGGCCCAAAATGCAACGTCTTAGACTAAACAGCTAACCAATGGTTTCGATCCAGGTTAAAAGACTGAGATGAGACTGGGCCACTATTTGTACTAAGAAGTGGGAAAGACCGTAGAATAGGTTTAATTATATGTGTCACTGTCAAGATGAGTTCCCCAGTGTCAGAATTCCAACACAGGCTTTCCCTCCTTCAGAATGTTCATTTCATTGTAAATTGTTTGGGGGAGGTGGAGCTAGAGCTTTGTGGAAGAGATCGAAGGGGAGTTGATCAGTCACTTGGTCTGTTGTACATAAAGATCAATTTATGAAAGGCAGCAGGGCACACACAAAGGTGGCGTGCTTTAATCCTCATTACTTAGTGCAGAATGAGGGAAGGGTGGGCCCCTGGAAGGCGCACAAATCTCACCAGTCTGGAAATAAGCAGACCACCTCCGGGCAAACACTATAGAGCAGCAAGGGGTAGCATCTCAGGGAGGAAGGAAAGGCGACTAATCAATGGACGGAGGCGGGGGTTCGAGCCACCACCAGTTAGGGAAAACCCAGACGGACATTCGTATCCTCCCTTGTCACAGCTAGAGACTGAGCACTAAGCTGGAGCCCGAAAAGCAGCCTTGAAGGGCACACACACACACACACACACACACACACACACACACACACACACACACACACACACACACACACACACACACTGCTAGGCAGTTTAAGAGGAAGTCAGAACGTAATGTCAAACGGATAGATACTGGCTAACCACACATACGCCTTCAAAGAGAGACAGCTTGGGTTATTCTACTTGATTGGTTCATTGACGTATCTCCAATCTATATTGCTCGCTCTCTTTCCCCGTCCCTCCCCCGCCCCCCCCCCCCCCCAGCGTCTCCCTCCTCTCCTTAGCATTTGCATGCCTTCCCCTGCTGAATGCCAAATCTGACTTAGCCTCCACTACGCAGCACATTATTAGCCCCGGGGAGAGCCTTCAAGCCTCCCCTCCCCCTCGCTCCGTCTCAGATCTTAGCCCACATATAATCACTCCTTTCACACACGCACACACACACATCCAGGCTGCAAGCTAGAACCACCCAAGCAGTCAGTCACCCCCTCCCCCGCCTTTGGCAGGGGCAGAGCTGGGGGGTGCGAGAGCAGCAGGGGCATTTCCGACGGCATAGGGCGGGGAGGAGGGCAAGGGGGAGGAGAACGGGGAAACGCCGGGATTTCGAAGGCAGCGCACAGCCCTCCACACTCCTCCCCTTCTCCCTGTGTAAACAGCTCGCCGGGAGCCCGGGAGCCCAGGCGAGCCTCGCTCCCCATCCCCATCCCCATCCTCGCCCTCCTCTGGCTCCCCAGCCGGGGCTGACGAGCCGGCGCCAGCTGCGCTGTCCGGGAGCCGCGGGGAGCTTCTCTCCAGCCCGGGAGGCGGTGGCTGGGGCGCCTGCCCTGCGCGTCCGCCCGGGGCTCCCCCCGTACCTGGTCGGTGAGTTTGAGGACTGCCATTCTTCCGCTGTTTTGCACGCACACTCATGCAGCTCCTGGGTCCGGAGATGTCAAGCCAGGATCCGGGGAAGGGAAGGGATTAGAGGGGGAGGGGGAAGCTGGCTCCCGAATCTGACAATCCTGCTGAGGCTACTCCTGCTGCCGCGGCTTCTTTGGTGGCGGCTGCTCCGTCAAAAGAAGCTGGGACTGGCTAGTGGTGTTTGCAGACGAGCCTTCCTTTATACAGGAAGTACTGACGGCTGCCAGCCCAGCCACTACTGACATCACCCGGCTCCGCCGGCCTGCTCAAGGCAAGGCCGAGGCTGCCGCCTGCTGCTCGCAGCCGGCAAATTCGCATCCAGCTCCCTCCCGGGCGCCCTCCCTGTCCTCCAGCCCTGCCCCTCTCCCCACATACCCATCCGCGAGCCAGGACAAGCCAACTGCTGACCGGTGACCCCAGCCTGGGAAGTGGGTGCACCTTCTGCCCGGGCATCCATCCATCCATCCATCCCTCCTCCCCCACTCAGCCACGGCTCCAAATGAGCTACCTCCCCACTGCGCTCGTCTGTGTGCCAAAGTGGCCCCTTTCCCAAAGCGGTTCTCCTCCCATCCGTGCCCACAAATCAGGTACCCCCCGCGGCTCCCTTGTAGCAGATGGCATTCCTCTCCTGTCCTTCTCCCCCCTACCCCCATCACGCGCCCAGAGTCATGCAGACTGCTAGAGGTGCATGCCTCTACAAGGCACCACACACACCTTTCCCAACCTCTTCCCCACCTCAAACCTCATGATTCCTTCTTGGTTTGTGGGTCTGATCCTAGCACTTTTAACCTGTCTGGACGCCAGGCGACATTCAACCGCCAGAATTTTTTATTCTTCCTTTGTTCAGTCTATACCACAGCAACCAACCCTGTGCTGATCCCTAAGCAAGTGTGTAGTAGTTTCAGAGTTATACTTGTATGATTGTTTTACTGAGACTAATTCCCCATCTCCAAGCCCTCATTTCCACACCCATGAGCACCCCCTCTCCCAAAATGTAGAGAGTATTCTTATCTTGAAGTGGAAGCTAAAGAGAAGAAAATAAGGTTCCTTACTCTAGAACGTTGTAGAAATTTGTATGTATTTTTATAACTGGATAGCCTCAAATGATTCCCCCAGAATGTGAAGTTAGCATAGCCTTCAAAATATAAGAGATGAAAATAAGTGACTGCAGCAGTTTGCAAATAGAGTGGAAATAATGATAATAAGGGTCACAGTAATTATTGTTGTTCCCAGAATATATTATCAAATTTCAGCAAACATTTGCTGCAAGCTGGGTGCCCACTGTGTGCCTGTCTTTGTCTCTAGCTAAAAGGAAGAGAGAAGTCATTGAAAAAACACATTCCCTACCCTACTGAAGCTTTAACTCCAGGAGGGTTTTTTGTCAATTGTAGTGGTGTGGTTTATTGAGCAAATCAGTGAAAGCTCACTTGCAGCAGCTAGGTGGTACAGTGGCTACAGCACCAGTGCAGGAGTCAGGAGGACCTGAGTTCAAATCTCACCTCAGACACTTGACACTCACTACCTGTGTGACCTTGGGCAAGTCACCTAACCCCAGTTGCCTCATCCTGGGTCATCTCCAGTCATCCTGGTGAATATCTGGTCACTGGGTTCAGATAACTCTGGAGGAGAGATGAGGCTGGTGACCTGCACAGCCCTCCCTCACTCAAAACAAAGTCAAGTGCAAGTCGTGTCATTATTTCTTTGATGGCATGGTCTTCTTCGGCAATGAAGGAGGAACACACACACAAAAGCTCATTTAACAGAAATGCAGATATTGAGATGATGTATCTTCTTTGTCAAACAAAACCTTCAGGATTTGGAAGAGGGAGTGTCAGGGGACCTGTGCTCCCTTCTCCCTCCTTTGGTATCTCCATTTCCCCCAAGAGAAAGGAGCTACAGATGATTCAAAGGACTATGGCTTAACTCCTATCATTGTATATGGCCTCCCTGTGCTCTTGCTGGTGATTGGATTGGTAGGCAACAAATAACACTGCTGCTATTCAAAGAGGCTAGGTATAGTAGGCATGAAAAGAGGAGAGTTAGTTGAAAGCATGCAGCCTACTTATCAACTCCTTTACAATTTTAAAAAACTGATTTTTAATTTATTATTTTTCCTTTTTTCCTTCTTTTTTAAAGATCACTGTCATTTCCCACTAACTCATTTCCCCTTACCTCTACCCCTCCCCCAGCCCACATATAGGAGTAACTCCCTTTTTTACAAAAAATCAGTCAAGTAAAACAAATCAATAAAGGTCATGTCTAAAAATGTATGCCTCATTCCTCAACTGTAGTTCATCACATCTTTATCGAGAGGCAGGAGGAATATTCCACCATCACTCTTCCAAATTCATATTATTCACTCTTCTGTAGCAAAGGAAGGGGCAGCTACATGGTGCAATGGATAGAATGGTCTTGAAAGCAAAAAGTACTCAGGAATGAGTTCAAATCTGGTATAAGACACTTGCTAATTTTGTGACCCTGGGAAAATCACTGTTGGCCTCAGTTTCTTCATCTGCAAAATGATCTAGAGAAGGAAATGACAAATCACTCCACTATCTTTGCCAAGAAAACCTGAAAATAGAGTCCTGAAGAGTCAGACACAACTGATATGACATAACAACATAGCAAAGGAAATGCCTTTCACAGATGCAAAGGAAATTTCCATTATCTTAACCGGAATCAGTGTTTTATCTTCATTTATCCTGCATTGTTATATTTTAAAAATAAAAGGAATCCCGAAATCCCTTTTTTTACAGTCAGTAGTTCACGCAACATGATTCTTGGTCTTTGGGAAAACAACTGAGGTCAAACAGTCAATCAACAAGGATTTATTAAGTGCCTTCTACCAGCCAGCCACTGTGCCAAGTGCTGGGAAAACAAATAAAGGTGAGAAACATTGTCTGCCTTCAAGGAGTATACATTCTAATCAAGGATACAACATGCAAATAAGTAAATAGAAGATATGTACAGTATCCCTGCCATATCATGGGTGTTGGGGGGCAAAAAATTTTGGTCCTCCCTTCGTACCAGAGAAGTCTGTATTTTTTCTCTTTCTTTTATGGGGTGCTTAAAGTACCTTATTGTAAAATTTGGGTTGGTATTATACAATATGATACATATATTTTTATGCATTTCTGAGTTTCTAAACTTTTTTCTGTGTTATCTGCTGGCCTTCACATGTCATCTGTAGCTTCCACAAAACTCCCCAAAATTTCCCATTCAGTTTCTTATGCCAACCTTCAATCTATTGAAACCCAAATGGGGAAAATTGAGGTGTATATGGAATAGGTGAAGGTAATCTGAAGGGGAAAGGTATTAGCATCTGGGAAAGACCTCCTGATGGTATGATTGGAGCTTGAGTCTTGAAGGAAGCTAGAGAAATTAAGAAGCAGAGGTAAGGAATGAGGGCACAGAGCATTCCCAGTATAAGGAAGAGCCAGTACAAAGGGCACAGAGATGAGAAATGGAGTGTCATATGACAGAAACAGCAAATAGGTAGGTGTACTTGGATAAAAGAACATGGAAGAGAGTGAGGTGTAAGAAGGTTGGAAAGATAAAAAGGGACTAGAATAAAAGAGCTTTAAATGCCAGAAAACTTTGTGTGTTCTTGGAGAAAAGAATGACATGGCAAGAGCTAAGTTTTAGAAAAATCACCTTGACAGCCAAGTGGAGGATGAGGACATGGGGAAAGATTTGAGGCAGGATATCAGAAGTCTTTCAGTAGTTCAAGAGAGAAGTGATGAGGGTTAGAGTTGTGACTAAATGAGTGGAGAGAAGAGTCAGATAAGAGATGTTGTGAAAGTAGAAATGGTCAGAGATCAGATATGTAGAGTGAATGAGAAAGAGAAGTCCTAAATGATTTGGGAGTGATGTTCTTGGGGTATTGTTCATGAGAGATCCAGATGGACCTGTGATTTCACTGGCATAGCAAACTCCCTTCTCAACAAACTCCCCACAAATGCAGGTCAGCGTCCTTTCCTCAAAGTGCAATCTAAGAGAGTTGTTGGAGCACTGAGAGCTTGAGTGAATTGCTTAGGGTCACACCACCAATAAGTCAGAGGTATGACTTGAACTCAGGTCTTCCTGGCTCTGCAGTAAGCTCTCTATCTATTATGGCATGCCTGCTCCAATGTACTCTCTTTTTAAATTAATTTTTTTCAATTATCATTTGTGTATTTTTTTCTTTCACATACCCACCTCTACTGAAGAAGCAAAATAAAACGAAATCCCTCATAATAAATAAGACAAACAAATAATAAATGTAGTAAAATAGACAAAACAAATTCCCATATGACCATGTCCAAAAATATGTGTCACATTTTCTGTATTGGTACATCAACTCTTTGGCAGAAGATGGGTAGCATTCTTCATCATCAGTCCTTTGGAATAAAGATTGATCATCATGCTGATCACAGTTGTCTTTCAGAATTGTTCATCTTTATAGTGTTGATGTAATAGTGTTTAATAGTTCTCTTTGTTTGACTTACTTCATCCTGCATCAGTTCATTCAAGTCTTCTCAGGCTTCTCTGAAAGTATCTTCAGATACTGTATTTCTTACAGCACAAAAGTATTCTATTACATTCATATCCCATAAATTTTTCAGCCATTTTCCAGTTGATAGGAACCCTTAATTTACAATTCTTTGCCACTTTAAAAAAAAAAGTTGGTATATGGTATATATTTTATATATTGGACCTTTTCTTCTTTCTTTGATTTCTTTGGAATATAGGCCTAAAAATGCTATTGCCATCTCAAAGGACATTACTTTGGCACATCGTTCCAAACTGCTTTTCAGAATGGTTGGACTCATTTGAAAACTCCACTGATATGTCGATGTGCCTTCGACATTTGTCATTTTCCTTTTTTTTTCAACTTTGCCAACTGATAGATATAGGGTAGAACATTAGATTTGCTTTAATTTTCATTTCTCTAATTATTAGTGATTTGGTGAATTTTTATATGGCTATGGAGAACTTGGATTTCTTCCCTTGAGAATTCCTGTTTTTTTGTTTTATTTTTTTTTTTACCATTTATCATTTGGCAAATGGCAAATTATTGTAAATTTGAATCATTTATATTTACTTTGGAAATTATACCTTTGTCACCAAAATTTTCTGCAGAGCTTTTTCATCAGTTAACTATTTCCCCAATCTTAGCTCTATTGTATTTCTTTCTGCAAAAACTTTTTAACTTCATATAATCAAAATTGTTCATTTTATCTTCTGTGATTCTATTTCTTATTTGGTCATGAACTCTTCCCCTATTGATAGATCTGAAAGGTAATTTGTTCTTTGTATCTTTCATTTGTTCAATGATGTGACCTTTTCTATATAGGTTATATATCCATTGGAGCTTTTCTTGGTATATAGTATGAATGATATATGGTATATGATATAAACCCAGTTTCTGCCAGACCAATAAGTGTTTTCCCCACAGTTTTTATCAAAAAGCAAGTCTTTCCTCCAATAGCTGGGATCATTGGATTTATCAGACATTTGGTTACAAGTTTTTAACATTGTGCTGCAAGATTTACTTGGTTTGGTATGTTGATCAATTTTATTATTTTTAACCCATGTCAAATTGTTTTGATGATTATGGCTTTGTATAGATTGTCCCCCAAAATTTTTTTTGCAGTTTTTAGCTTTAGTAACTTCAGAAGTACAAATACCACAAACTTATGAAACAACATTTGAAAGATTATTTAAATTTTCTGAGTATTGATGTGTTTCTTATTAGAATTCAATATAAATGTTATCTTGTGCTATAAATTGCTCTAGTCAGCTTTCAAATTTTGTAAAGAAAAAAATTCATCAGCTGCTGCTCAGCAACTGAAAGGCTAGCATTTGCAATTACAGTCTTAAGATTATCCAAAGAATGAGGCTTTGACACATACATGACAGTTTTGATGTGACCCCACAAGAAAAAGTCTCATGAAGACAGATTAGATGACTAGGCAAAGGGATGTCCTCTATTAATCAACCACTAGTCTGAGAAAGAGTCATCCAAAAATTGTTGCCCATACAATATATAATAGCAGGATGCCCCATTTTGTTAAAACTAATATTAAAAGTCTATTATTTGAAATAAATGAAATTAAATAAATATAAAAGAAATGAACTATCAAATTATATTTTCTGCATATTTGTAACAATACTTCTGAAGTTATTAAGATTTAAAATTACATTATGATTTTGGGAGCAAACAATAGTATAATGTGAGAACTGGTATTGCTAAGCTCTCTTCCTATCTACTTTTTCTCATTATAAAATACTTGGCATTTTGTTTGTTCAAGTTTTATTATTTTTTCTAGGCAGCAAAGTGGTTAGCATTCTGGCCCTGGAGTCAGGGAAACCTGAGTTCAAATCTGGCTGCAAATAGTTATAGTTGTGTGACCCTGAACAAGTAACAATCTCTATTTGCTTCAGTTTCCTAAATGTTAAATGAGAATAACAGAAGCAGCTAGCTCCCAGAGATGATATAAGGATCAAATAAGATATAAAATACTTAGCACAGTGCATGGCACATAGTGCTATATAAATGCTTCCTTTGGTTAGTTTTATAAAGTAATCCTTTGGTAGTTTGGTTGGGGATAGCACTGAATAAGTAAATTACTTTATATAATGTTGATCTTGTTCTTTTAACTCAGCCTACCAGTGAACAATTCCTATTTCTCCAATTTGTTAGGTATGTCTTTATTTCCATAAATAGTGTTTTGTAGTTGTATTCCTACAGTTTTTGTGTGTATTTCAGTAGGTTAACTCCGAAACATTTTACAAATTTTATAATTATTTTAAATGACCTTTCTATTTCTATCTCTTCCTATTAAGTTTTGTTGGTAATATAGAGAAATACTAATAATTTATGGACATTTATTTCAGCAACTTAACTGAAATTAATAATTTTAATTAATTTTCAGTTGACTCTAGGGTTCTCTAAATACATCATCGGCAAAAAAAAGTGACGATTTTGTTTTTAATTCGCCCCTATTATTCCCTTAATTTCTTTTTCTTTTCTTATTGCTATAGCTAGCATTTATAGCACTATATCAAATGGTAATAATGACAATGAACACCCTAACTTTACCCTTAATCTTACTGGAAAGGACTCTAGTACATCCCCATTACATATTTTGCTGGCCTTGGGTTTTACATATAAATCTTTAATAGCTTAAAACTACATTAAGGCTTTTGAACAGGGATAAAGGTCTTATTTCTAGAATATATAGAAAACTGACTCAAATGTAGAACTATACAAGTCATTCCCCAATTGATAAATGGTCAAAGGATATGAACAGGCAATTTTTAGAGGAAGAAATTAAAGATATCTATAATCATATGAAAAAATGCTCTAAATGACTTTTGATTAGAGAGATGCAAATCAAAACAACTCTGAGGTACCACATCACACCTATAAGATTGGCAAATATGACAGAACAAGAAAATGATAAATGTTGGAGAGGATGTGGGAGAGTTGGAACACTAATTCATTGTTGGTGGAGCTGTGAGCTGATCCAACCATTCTGGAGAACAATTTGGAACTATGCCCAACAGGCTACAAAAATGTGCATACCCTTTGACCCAGCAATATTGCTACTAAGACTGTATTCCCAAGAGATTATAAAAATGGGAAAGGGTCCCACAAATATTTATAGCAGCACTCTTTGTAGTGGTCAAAAACTGGAAGTCAAGGGGATGTCCATCAATTGGGGAATGGCTGAATAAATTATGGTATATGAATGTAATGGAGTACTATTGCACCTTAAGAAATGATGAACAAGAGGACTTCAGGGAGGCCTGAAAGGACTTGTATGATCTGATGCTGAGTGAAAGGAGCAGAACCAGGAGAACTTTGTGCACAGCAACGACCACAGTGTGTGAGAGTTTTTTCTAGTAGACTTGGAACTTTGTAATAAGAACTTTAAAAAAAAATCCCAATGGTTTTCTAAGGCAAAATGCCTTCCACACTCAGAGAAAGAACTATGGAATTCATTCTCAGAATGTAGCAGATCGTGTGTGTGTGTGTGTGTGTGTGTGTGTGTGTGTGTGTGTGTATTATGTTTTGGTTTGTTATATGATTTCTTCCATTTATTTTAGTTCACCTACGTAGCATGACTATAGTGAAAACGTATTCAATAGGAAAGTATATGTAGATCCTATATAGAATTGTAAACCATCTCGGGGAGGGAGGGGGGTAGTGAGAGGTAGGTGTGGGGGCATCAAAATCTAAATTTTATGGTAGTGATTGTAGAACATTAAAAAAGAATTTAAAAAGAAATGACTTTTGGAACACCCTGTATATTATTTATTATACAAAAGTACTTTTATTCCTGTTTTCTGGTTTTGTTGTTGTTGTTTTTATCAGAAATAGATGTTATACTTTGTCAAAAGCTTTTTCTGTCTCCATTGATTTTTTTTGTTATTCTTTTTATTAACATGGTCAATTATAGTTAAAGCTTTCCTAATATTAAGTCAAGCCTGTATTCTTGGTATAAACTCCACCTGGTCATGTATTACAGTGTTTTTGTGATTTACATGTGTATAAATATACATATATAAATATATGCATATATAGCTTTTTTGCCAACATTTTATTAAAATTTTTGCATCAATGTTCATTAGGGATATTGGTCTATAGTTTTCTTTCTCTAATTTGACTTTGTGCAAAGGCCATATTTGTATAATAAAAGAAATTTGGCAGAATCCCTTTTTTTCCTATTTCTGTAAAATGTTTGCATAATGTTGGAATTAATTGTTCTTTGAATGCTTGATAGAACTTTCTTATGAGCACATCTGATATGGAGATTTTTTTCCCCTTTCAGAGTTCATCTATGACTTTTTCAACTTCTCTTTTGTATAGGTTGAATTGTTTTAATTCTCTATTTCTCATTCTATTAATAAGAATATTTTAAATTTTTGTAAATCATCCATTTCATTTACAGTCAGTTTTCTCAACATATTGTTGGACAAAAAATCAAACTGTATTATTAGATTTTTAGTTTCATCTCTAACCCTCCTTTTCTGTTGTTTTTATATATAGAAATGTTTGTTTTTTCAAGTTCATAATTTTTTCAAAAGAAAAATTGCCAAAAATTCATAGAAGTAAGAGGCAGTGAGGGCTTAAATCAGAATGGTGAGAGGAGAGAAGAGTGTGGGAGAAATATATAGGAGAAAAAATGTGGAAGTATAATGGTCAAGACCTGGCAAATAAATGACTAAGGTGGTGAGGGAGAAAGAAGTTAAAGAATAAGTTATAAATATGAGCTTAAAAACCTGGGTAGTTGAAAGAATCATATAGGTAGGGAGAAGATGATGAGTTTGATTTTGTACATGTGGAGTTTGAGACACCTATAAAACATCTGGTTGGAAATGTCCAAGAAAAAGTTTGTGATACAGGTCTGGAGTTCAAGAAAGAGAGACTCAGGCTGAAACTATAGATTTGAGAATGATTGGCATAGAGATGACAACTGAACCAAGAGAACTGAGAAGAGGTGTAGAGTGGGAAGAGAAAATAGCCCAGAGACAGCGGTTTTGTCCTCACACCTGTTACAGGCACTATTTTTATCAATGACAAAGGATGGTGACATGATTATCAAATTGCTGATGATTTAAATTTTTTCTTTTTAAGGAAGTTAATTCATTAGATAAGGATATTGGTATGCCACAAATTGTGGATAGGCTGAAACGATATCAAAACCTACACAAATATAGACCTGGCATAATAGGATTTCATGTGAAAGAGACTTAAGGGTTTTCATTTACTGCAAATTCAAGATGAATTAACACTGTGATGGCAAGCAACCCAAAGTGATGTTAGGTTACACAAATACAGGATCCAGAACCGTGAAGGTCATAGTAAAAATGCACCCAGATTGTTATCATACTCCATCTGTGTTCTAGACCCTGAATATGCAAAGATGGAAAATAATTCCCTTCCTGACCTCAAGGATCTTACAGTCTAATATGAAGGATGAGGCATGTAAACAAATAAGAATGATGGAACGCTAGAATATATTAAGGTCAAAGAAAATATTCAAAGTGTTGTTGGGGAGGGAAATATCAATGAAGGATTCATGGAAGAGACAGCAAGGAGCTGGGTCTAAAAAGAAGAGAATGCCAATGTCTTCATCTTTGTAGTAAGTACATTTTAGGCAAAGTAGATAAATTCAGATGCACTTAGGCAGGGGGTAGGTCAGGATGAGCTAGGGGAATACAAGGTTTTTTAATTGAAAAATTTTGTTTTTATACAGCAAACCCCAATAAACACCTCAATGAACCACCACCCCTACAACGTACAATCCTCCAAAACAGTTAAACAAAATAGTATGAGTATTTACAATTGTTAGTACATGCGACTTTAAATGTAATGATTTGTTAAAGGAAATGAAGGAATGGTGCTTCAACTTTACTATTTTAGTACTAATCATCAAAAAAAGCACTATGCTCTATGAACAAAGCAGAATTACAGTAGATCTAAAGAAATATAAGATGAAAATGTTCGTACAGACTATTTGTTCCCAATCTGTGGTAAAACCTTCCAAACTTGTTTTGGTCTGATCGGCCCCTGTAGGATGCACGGTACCTTGATCCCAACAGAGTGATGTCATTTTGGTCCTCTTTCTGAACCAAGGACAACAACCAATTAACCAATTGTATCCACTTATTTCATCTGAATTTTATTGCCTTTTGATATTGTCTTCTAGTCAATGTATATGTTTTTTTAGTTCTAGTTTTTTTTACTCTATATCATTTCATATATCTTCCCATATATCATATGGAAAATGAAGTCTCTGCCCTCACAAAAGTTACAATTTGTAAGTGGGATATTTTCAGTTTTCTGAAGGTATATTCTTCATAATTATCTATTAGTTGGCCTATGAAACACATCTATGGTTGGAGCCAATAATGTAAGGCCTTGCCCCATGTAGGTTAGGCTAGTTTTCCCTTAAAAGATATTGAAACTGTCTTCCCTATTTAATTGGTATAGGGAACCAAGGTTCAGTCTATTAATATGACTTCCTTGGTCACTTGAGGACAAAAGGCCACAAGGAACTCCAGCTGGCCCTTAATAGGATGGCCAACTGGAACTTCTGCTGCCATAGGCAGTTAGGTGGCATGATGGATGTGCTGGACTTGGAGAAAGAAGTCCTGAATTCAAATGTGACCCTAGACTCTTACTATTAGTGTAACCCTGGGTGCGTCCCTTAACTACAGTGTGCCTCAGTTTCCTCAGCTGTACAATCAGGATAGTAACAGCACCTACCTCCTGGGGTTGTTTTGAAGATCAAATGAGATAACATTTGTATAGAGCCCACTCCAGAGCCTGACTCTTAATAAGCACTTAATAAATATCTCCTTTCTTCCATGGGCAACCTTGAGACAGTAAGCTGTGCTTAGCTGAACCAAAGCTGTATCCTTACTGAATATCCTTCCTCCTGTTAAGTAATTCTCTTTTTAACTAGCATGTCTTCTGACATTTTCATTTCATTCCAGTATCAAAGCTGAGGTAACGGATCAGTTTGGTCATCGCTAGCCTGAAACAGCATCTTTGAGATAATTAAGTTAAAAGTTTCTCCCATTTTAAAGATTACAGTGAATGAGACCAATGTCAACCAGCATAGACAAGCTTAGATCTTATGCATTTTCATTTCCAGGGACTAAATTTTATAATTTCATAGATTTACAGCTGAAAGATAGATTAATAGATAATTTAGAATTTTAAAAATATTTTGGAAGATATTTCAGTGGTCCTCTAGTCCAATCCTATCATTTTATAGATAAAAAATCGAGCCAAAGAGGTTAGGTGCCTTGCCCAAGGTTACACAGGTAGAAAATGGCCAAGTATATGCTTGAACTCTTTTAATACCACTCTACATTTTCCCTTTTATCAATTAAATGTTTAGGGATGTAAACTTAATTGAACAAGGGGATTATTGTTGGGTTTTTTCCTCTACTCTTTATATATAATATATATATATATTCAAAAGATAATGAATACTGCTATTCAAACTGATGTGCTTCCTAGTCTGTAAGAGATAGATGTACAATAAAGAAAATTTCAAAAAGGAAAAATAATTAGAAATAAAGGCTACCACCTTTGATAAAATTTATAATTAACTCGATTTTTGGATTCAAAAGTCTTGAAACTAAACCAGTCGCTCTGGAGTTCAGATTAATTTGACCTTAGACAAAATGTGATTTCCTGTTCCCTAAGAATATTTTTTTAAATATATTTTAAAGACTCATGAGGATATTTGCAGAGCATGTATATATAGCTCTACAAAATAAAATTTAGTCCATCTAAGTGTGAGTTAATAAGATACATAAAACATTTTTCTATAATTATACATTTCAACAAAGAAGATGGGACAAAGTTATTTTGGGTTTTATTAAACCCTAAATACTTAAAACCTAGTCACAATCTGAGACACAGCTGGGTTTTTCCACCCAAGGTGTCATCCAATGACAATAGAAATTATAGAAAATACTGAATTCATTTATAGAGAATATAAAGATATAGAATTTAGTGTCTGGTAGTTAAGTGGCTGAATACACCTTTAGAAAGAAAATCTATAATGCAACACAAGCCCAAAATATTTTGGTTTTTCCCTCCCACTATTTTTCTACAGTACAATAGCCATAGTGTGATTTTCTGTGTAGAAGAAATGTCCTGGAAAATATCAACTCCACCAAATTACTCGCTGACAAGTTTCTGGGGACTTTGCTAAGAGCCAAGAAAAAATGCCTGTTTGTACAAAGAAACTTCTCTTGCTGAGAATAAGAATTTTCTAAGACTGTCCATTAAAAGAATTAAGTCATTTTAAATGTAGCCTGTTTGAAGTTAGTTACGCTATCAGGTCATGATTTTGAAATGGAATAGACCCAGGATCCTAGTGCTTATAAATAGGAGAATATCAAAATTAGGGGGAAAAATAGAGGAAAAATTACACATTATATATGTTCTAATATTTTTTAATTCATAAAATAATCAGTGTAAGCTTCTTGGGGACAGAAATATTTTCATTCTTATCTTCATATCCTTAGTATTTAGTAAGTGCTTAATAAATGTTTGTTGAATGGAATGGAATGAAAGCATTAATTAGCAAGTATCTACTGTAGAAGATATAAGAAAAATGAGCAAGTTTCTACCTTCAAGGAGTCTAATTGGGAAGACAAGATTAACACACATTAGAAAATGGCATAAGATAATATGCAGGGTCATCACAAAAATCTTGTGCAATTTTCAAACGTTTAGCTTTTAGATTTCATTTTAAAAATATTTTAGTTTTTAATGACATATTTATTAAATTTCTTTTACAGTGCTAACTAAACCAGATTGACTGGGACTTGGCCAGAGAGCAGCAAAATTGAGAAGTCTGCTGACATACTTTGCAATCGCTCCAACAGTATTGAAAGAACTGAATTTAGCACCACCTTGGCAACTTTAGGGAAGGGGGAAGGAAATAAGCGTTTACTTAGGACCTACTACTTTCCAAGCACAGTGCTAAGCACTTTAAAACTGTTATCCCATTTGATCCTCACAGCAACCCTGAGAGGTAGGTGCCGCTGTTATCTTAATTTTACAGTTTAGGAAACAGGCAGACAGAGGTTGTGACTTGCCCAGGATTGCACAGATAGTAAGTGTCAGGGTTGGATTTGAACTCAGGTCTTCTGGACTCCAGGATCAGCTCTCTATCTAAAATTTTAGGTGATACATAGTCACCACACCCAAGAGAAATTTTCCCCTGGCTGCCCTCCCCCTTTAGAATGGCTACCTTTAAGGACACATTTAACTATGTTGCCCTTGACTCAAAAATGTCCAGTTATACTTACAGGTCTGAGGGGTTTTTTAAAGACAAACAGTTGATGCAACTATATACTTCAACATGACTACTATGTACCATGATATCTTAGCCCTTGTGTTTTCCTTGTATCCTTATTTGTGTATACATCTTATTCCTTGAATTAGACTATAAACTTGCTAAGGGAAAGGACTATGTCAAAGCTCATCTTTGTAGTTTCAGCTCCTAACAATGCCATGTAGGAAGAGGGAACTTAAGGCATGTTCATTAAATATGAGTGGGATGGTGAGTGAGAGGCTGCCATCTTTTACCTGAACTGTTGAAATTGGTTCAGTGGCCTGTCCTAAATCTCTTCTCTCCTCAATCCATCTTCCATATAGTTAACAAAGTGAGAGTTGTAAAACAGGGAAACGAAGGATGAACAAAACCTGTGAGTAGACCAAGCTGTCGAATGGGGACTTAGCTAGCTGGGTAACTCAGCTCATCCTCTCTCTCAACCTAGCCCTCTACTCTTCCTTCTCCTCTCCAAAAGAAGGTAAATTTTGATGGCCAGAAGCTGCCCAGTTAACTTGGGGTACACTAGCTAGATTTCTTCCTTCCTTCCTTCTTTCTTTTTCGTTTCTTTCTTGTCTCCCCTAAAACCATAGACCCAGTGCCCTCTGAAGCCCAAGGATTGAACAACAAACAGATCCCTGCCCACCCTCCATTTAATGGCTGTTTTTGGACCCTCCTGGCTTAGAGTTAATGACAATAGTAATAGTTTCTCTTCAGAAACCCTGAAGCTACTGTTCCTCGCAGCGTGATTTATCTTTTTTTTTCTTTTCTATTAAAGAGGTCATTCCCCTGACTACTTTTTAAAGAGGCCTATTCACTGAATGGGCATAGTGAATACCTGAAAAGGTCTTAGCCTAAAAGGCCAAGGTCTCCCCTTGCATCCTGGGCCATCTTTAGTCATCCTGATGAATATCTAGTCACTGGATTCAGATGGCTCTGGAGGAGAAGTGAAGCTGGTGACCTGCACAGCCCTCCCTCACTCAAAACAAAGTCAAGTGCAAGTCATGTCATCATTTCTCTGATGTCATGGTCCTCTTCGAAAACGAAGGACAAACACAACAACAACAATGGTTTGGTCAAAAGAGCTAAAAAAAATTTTTTTTAACATATTTACTTCAGTGCTTCTAGGATCATAGCTTTTGTGAGATTCATCATCTTTCCCATAGTCACATAATGCCCACTGGAAACAAGGAAGGGGCATACAGCCCAATTAAGCAACTAAAATACTTGTTATGGGTAAACACAACTAACCATGGAGTTACAGTAAGTCTAGAATGAGATTTGCACCCTAGATCAGCATAGCAATTATCATATAAAGTCACAGAAGCATAAGTCTAGGTCTAAAAGGGACCTCAGAGCCTAGGTTGAGTCCAACCCACTTGGTTTTTAAAGATAAGAAAACTGAGGACCAAATGGGAATGTCAAAAGTGAAATTTGAATCCAAAGCCTATTGTCTAGAGACCCAGTGCCCTTTTCTTCACTTTATCTCTTAGTTTCTAGACCCTGGTGCAAGATTACTCTGGCTCAGTAGAGGGAGTGGCCTTTATAATTATTGAACAGCGTAGTACTGGTCCATAGGGCTTGGGGCAGATGTTGGTAATTTTGTCTTTATGTTTGCTGTTGCTCATCTTTCATTTGTGAAGAACAGTGATGTCATGATGCTGGGGCGAGGGTACAGAGTGTTTGGCTATAGCTAATCAGTCCAGCATGAGTGGGGAAGGTTCCACCACAGGTCAGGCAGAAGTAGTCCATGGGAACACTTACAGTAGAAATGGCTCTGAATTTGCACAGCTCACATTACCTTTGTGCTACAGTGATTCTGCTTTACTCATAGAGATTGCCACCTTCTTTGATGCTGGGAGGTCTTGCACCATTCTGCCACCACTCACAAACAATCCCAAAGTTCTGAGAGATCTTGAGAGTGTCCTTGTACTGATTCTTCTGACCACCTGGTGACCGGTTGCCTTGTGTAAATTCAAGTGTGCATTTGGCATTCGGGCTACGTTGCCAGCCATCAGAGTTACACTCTGCAATAGGATTTGAATGTTTGGCAGTTCAGCTCCAGAGAGGACCTCAGTGTCCAGTACCTTATCTTGTTAGCTGATCTTCAGAATCTTCTTAAGAAATTCAAATGGAGGCAGTTCTAATTTCTAGCATGTCCCTGGGATACTGTCCAGGTGTCATATGCATACAACAATGAGGTCAGCACAATTGCTCAGTAGACCTTCAGTTTGGAAGGCAGTCTATTCTCTTCTCTCCCATACTTTTTTCAGAAGTCTCCCAAATGCTGACCTAGCTCTGGTAATGTGTGCATCAACCTGGGAAAGTATACTGCCAAGTAAACTTACCCACAGAATTCAAAATTTCTCCATTTACTGTGACTAATAGTTCCACATATGGATGGTGCACTGCTGGCTGGTGGAGAACCTCTGTCTTCTTGGTGTTGATTGTCCAGCCACAAGGAGCACAAGTGGCAGAGAATAGATCCATACTCCCTTGCATCTCAGCCTCAGAGGCTGTATTAAGTGCATAGTCATCTGCAAACAAAAAGTCACATGTCAACCCTCCCTCCACTTTTGTCTTGGCTTATAGTCTTTTCAAGTTAAATATTTTACCATCAGTACTATGACTGACCTTGATGCAATTTTTGTCCTTGTTGAAGGTGTTTGACAACACCATGGAAAACATGGATTCCATTTCTTAAGCCTAAAGGCTGTCAGTCTTTCATTGGCCTTTCTGCGTCTGAAGCAGGGGAGGTTTCTAAAGAAGGAGGCTATGTAGAAGGGAAAGCTTCATCACTCTCATCACCACCAGGAAACCCTGTCTGCTTTCAAGTATCTAGGCTATGTTCAGTTCTCTTTGGATTTTGCCTGACTGATACTGACAGTTCAATCATCCTCTCTCTCCCAATTTAGCACAGGACATTGGGATGCCTTGGAATCCACAATAACCAAAACTAATCGTGTTGTCTCCAGTGCTAAAGTTCTCATTTCTCTCCAGGCTCCCCTCCAGACATTCCACACTATCCCGTAACAATCTTATCACTTTGGAAGTTCATTCTACCCCAGGTCTTCCATCTCACACTGGAAGTACTCCCTGCTTCTGCAGTCCCTTCCTGTAATTGATTGGTTCCTTTTCAGAACCTCCATTTTAAGGAAGGTGCCCAGGCCAGCTCTATCCTCATTCCTCTCTCTGGACTTTCTCCCCCATTACCCTACAGGTACTTCCTCTCCTTGCTCCCCATGCCTTTCAGTTTCCTTTTGTGTGATTCCTTACTCTGAGAACGTAGAGTAGACATTATTTTTCTGCTTATATTTGTACTCCCAGCACTTGACACAGTTTCTGACACATGCTGATTTGACTTGACTAAGATTTAATAACTAGTTATTCAATCTATGGGGATGAATGACAATCAGATCCATGCGGATCTTTGTATCTATCTAGGAGGCACAATTAGAGTCTTTTACACATAACCAAATTCCCAAACAATGGCCCCTGTTCATCAAGGCAATATGATTGCTGGAGATGTTCACACATTTTAAGGGGACATAATCTCATTAAGTTTGATCTAGTTCTCCTGATCAAAACTCTACATATCTATAGTACAGAAACATTTCATTTGATGATGATGATGCCAATCATTGACATTTGCATAGTGCTTTGAATTTGCAGAGGACTGAATGAAGTGTGTGTACAATGCTCTGCAAATCTCAAAGTGCTATGTAAATATCAAAGATCATCATCATTTATTATTATTATTAACTAAAATGTTTTCTTGCTTCTCTCTGCCCATTCAAACCCTACTCATCTTTCAAGACTGCTTCAAGTCACACTTGACTCATGAAGCTTTTTCTAACTTCTCCAGTATCTATAGAAATCTTGCCTTTCACTGACATATTTTAGCCTTTTATTGTCTATCAATTCGCTTGGCATGAAATCATGTGCTTACTTAGCAAGGGAGTGAAGAAAGGTTTCAGAAGAAAATGAGAAGATTAAGGAGCAGAAGATGGGAAGGAAAAAGTTCTTGAGCATACGGAACAAATTCTTAGTTATGTTTCTGATTTAGAACATCAGCCAAACCCAACCCAAAAGTTTGGGATGTTAAGAGTTCCAAAGAAAAAGAATTGAAGCAACATTGTTTAAAAAAAAAAAAAACAATCTTATAGAAAAGGGGGAGGGGTGGAAATCCGGAAATGTATCACCCACAGAAATGATTTTTTTAAATTTTCCAGCTGAGGCAAGGGAATTAAAGTTCTTTCAGAATAACAGTGTTTCCGTTGTTGGAGGAGTTATTACATTAAAAATAAAGTGAAGCATGTTCAAGGATATCAATCTCATTTAGCATAATGAAAGATTATAGTTAACTGAGGTTCAGATGGTATGGAACTGTAGGGTTCAGATGATATGTAACCAGAGAGGCACAATCTTGTTAGTTTGATTTCAGAAGGGCAAAATTATGAATGCCAGAATTAATCAAATGATCGAAAAGACATTAAATAATTCAATTAGAATCAAAATTACTTAGGAAATAATCAGAAATAATACAGGGCTTGTTTTTTCACAAAGCAGCAATCCCTCTATTCACTACTTAAGAGACTTGGGTCTCCAAATGGAGTAGACAGAAGTGTGAAAAAAGCCACCTATATATAATATGAGGTAGCCCAGTGCATAGAGTGCTGGTCCTGGAATTAGGAGGACCTAAATTCAAATCTGACCTCAGACATTTACTAGCTGTGTGATCCTGGGCAAGTCACTTAATCCTAATTGCTTCACTTCCCTTATGTGTAAAATGAGCTAGAGAAGGAAATGGCAAACCACTTCAGTACTTTTACCAAGAAAACTTCAAATGGGATCAGGAAGAGTCAGACAAGACTAACTGACAAAACAACAGATCATAATATCTCCCTCACTGACCTGAAATTCACACTAATAATATTGTATCAGTTCTAGAGCCCTACTCTAAGGAACTTTGTCAGTCAACAAAAATCTATGATGCATTTACCAAGTGTCAGACAATATTCCAAAACACACAAACAAAAAATAAAAGCAGTCCCTATCCTCAAAGAGCTTACATTTTAATAGGGGAGACAGTAAGGAAAACTAGTATCCTTTCAAGTACAAGGGTTGAACTATGGAAAACTATCACGATACGTGATTGGTTTATTGTCTCATTTTTGTTTAGGTGCTACTTTGCTCTGCACTACCTCATGATATTCTCATGTTGATTAAATTGAGTTCCTCATACAGGGAGACTAACTTCTTGGGAACTACATTTCCTACTAGCCTGTGTACGGGAAAGCTGGCAATGATACTATACCAGCACCGACTAGCTGAGCGGGAGAATTTTCAGTTTGCCTTTGGAGAGCCTGGGCATATGTTATCATGAGAAAAGGAGAATGCTGGAAGGGTAGAGCAGGGTAACAGAAGACAAAAGAGGAGAGAAAGGATGCAGAACCAGGAGATTGGTACTCACCTGGGTTTAATTCCTCATGTTATTAGTAGGAAGCTTTTGTCAAAAGAAAGCTTTTTGGTTTGGTTTGGTTTTAATTTGGGGGAAGAAAGCTCTGAAGGTAGGAAGGAATGATTTGCACTTCCAAAAAAAGAAGAATAGAAAGAAAAATGGGTCAATGAAACTTTTTTTAAATGTACAGAAAAGAAGGAAATTCAGAGGCAAATAAGATAGTTTTGAAGTTAATGAGGTAGAAATTATTATATACTTAAATCTTTTCATACAATTTTTTTTATTCTGTGACAGACAGTCAGTAAACATCTATTAATTGCCTACTGAGTGCCAGGCACAGTACTAAGCAGTGGGGACACAAATATGAAAAAGAAAGCCATTCCCTGCTCCCAAGGAATTTACAATCTAATGGGGAGGAAGAAGATACATTAAAAGGAAGCTTGAAAAGGAAGTCTTCTCCTCTCCACTCTCCAATCTGGGAGCAGAAGGCACTAACCAGATATAAAGTACCAAGAAGGAATGATCTTTCAGAATGATCAAGTTCCTGATGATAAAAGTTTCTGGGGATATGATGGAGAAATCCACAGCAGTGCAGCTGGTTGGGTGATGAATGATTTTATACACACACACACACACACACACAC
Source organism: Notamacropus eugenii (assembly GCF_028372415.1). Lineage (NCBI taxonomy): Eukaryota > Metazoa > Chordata > Mammalia > Diprotodontia > Macropodidae > Notamacropus > Notamacropus eugenii. The sequence continues at coordinate 267,675,565 of NC_092876.1, forward strand.
ACACACACACACACACATTTCCATAAACAAAGTAGAACAGAAAAGAAGATTATATGTGAAGCCACCAGTATTTATTGCATAGTTTATTATTTATATAGGCTGCAATACATTCAAGATGCTATTTTCAAAGCTGTCCTGCTTGTTTGTTTTCTTGAGAACGTTCTTTTCTCTTGTGCATTTTCAAATGTTTCAATAACCTTTCTATTTTTTTGACAACACGATAACTTCCTCTCTCCTCTTCCCAATTCCTCCCTTCAAAATGAAAATATATATATAGCAAAACCTTTGTAACCAATAAACATAGGCAAGGAAAACACTTTCACAATGATGTGTCTGAAAATGTATGTGTCATCTGACAACTTGAGTATACCACTTCTCCATCAGGAGATGAGCAGTATGCTTTATAATTCGTCATTTCTTTGGTCATTGCATTGATCTGGGTTTTTAAGTCTTCACAGTTTTTTTTCTTTACAATGTTGTTGCTGTACAAAGTATCGTCCTAGTTCCACTCTTTTCACTCTGCATCAGTTCACACAAATCTTCTCAGGTTTCGTTCCTATCATTTCTTATGGCAGATAACAAACAACAATAGCAGTATTTATATAGCGCTTGAAGGTTTGCAAAGCACTTTAAAAATAGTATCTCAAGTTTGACTACATTAAATTGAAAAGTTTTTGTACAAACAAAGTCCATGCAACCAAGATTATGAGGGAAGCAGAAAACTGGGAAAGAATTTTTACAACTAGTGTCTATGCCTCATTTCTAAAATAGATAGAGAACTGAGTCAAATGTATAAGAATACAAGTCATTCCCCAATTGATAAATAATCAAAGGATATGAATAGGCAGTTTTTAGAGGAAGAAATTAAAGATATCTATAGTCATATGAAAAAATGCTCTACATCACTATTGATTAAAGAGATGCAAATCAATGCACCTCTGAGATACCACATCACACCTATCAGATTGGCTAACATGGCAAAACAGGAAGTTGATAAACACTGGAGAAGATGTGGGAGAGTTGGAACACTAATTCATTGTTGGTGGAGCTGTGAGCTGGTCCAACCATTAGCAATTTGGAACTATAACCAAAGGGCTATAAAAATGTGCATACCCTTTGACTCAGCAATACTACTTCTAGGGTTGTATCCTAAAGAGATCATAAAAAATGAGAAAAGGACCCACATGTACAAAAATATTTATAGCAGCTCTTTTTGTGGTGGCCAACAAATGGAAATCGAGAGAATGCCCATCAATTGGGGAATGGCTAAGCAAGTTGTGGCATGTGAATGTAATGGGATACTATTGTGCTATAAGAAATGATGAACAGGCAGACCAGAAAAACCTGGAAAGACTTATATGAACTGATGCTGCATGAAGTGAACAGAACCAGAAGAACTACAGTAATAGCTACAGTGTGCTAGGACTCTTTTTGATAGACTTAGTCCTCCACAGCAAGGCAAGGACCTAAAATATTTCCAAAGGACCCATGATGCAAAATGCCATCCGCCTCCAGAGAAGGAACTATGGATTCAGAATGCAGAATGAAGCAGACTATTTTCTCTTTTGTTTTGTTTGGTTTTGTTTAGTTTTACTCACGCTTTCTCCCATTTATTTTAATTCTTATATGCAACATAACTAATGTGAAAAAAATTTAATAAGAATGTATATGTAAAACCCATATAAGATTGCATGCTATCTTGGGGTGGGAGGAGTGAGGGAGGGGGAGAAAATTTAAAACTTATGGAGGTGATTATTGAAAATTGAAAACAAGTAAATAAATGAATTTGAAAAAATATATTATCTCATTTCATCCTCACAACAATCCTAGGAGGTAGGTTCTGTTATTCTACAGAAGAGGAAACCAAGGTTAGCAGAGGTTAAGTGACCTGTCCAAGGTCATACAACTAATAAGTGTCAGAGGTCAGATTTAAACTCGGGTCTTCCTGAATCCAGGTCCATCGCTTTACTGTGCTACCTAGTTGTACAATAATATTCTGTTATCTTAACATACTATAATTTGTTCAACCATTTCTACCTTTGCTGAGAATTTTTAGGTTCTTCTTTTGTTTCTAGGTCTTCACTAAAATCAGTAGAACTGTCACAAATATTTTGGTGCATATAAGAGCTTTCCCTCTATCTTTGATATCTTTGGAGTAAAGACCTCATAGTAGTATCACTGGGTCAAAGGACATGCACATTTTAGTAACTTTTGGGACATAGTTCCAAATTGTTTTCTGGAATTTCCAGACCAATTCATACTTCCACCAACAGTGCATTACTATTTTACTTTTAAAAAAAGCCTTTTTTTAAACAAAAACAAAGATATATGGTTTCATATACAATGTTTTTATCTGTTCTTCTTTGTATTTGGAAATAATTGTAATGTTTGTATTTGTCAAATTTAAAATAAACAAAAAAATAAACATTTTTCAAAAGAAATGTTTAGAGGGTGAAGATAATTGCTGTCATAAGGTCTTGGAGGAGGTAAGACCCTAGTAGATCAAAGGCAATAGTGGATAAGTTGGTTTTATGAGGAAAAGAAATGTTTCTTTAACTGGAAAGGAGAGAAGATGAATCTGCAAAAGAGTTTGGAGGAAGTAAGGAATCAAGATGAAGAAATTAATTTCAGATGACCTCAATCTTCTCAGGGAAGTGGGAGTCTGAGACATCTGCAGTTAAATTGAATGGGTGAGGACAGTCAGAATGCAAGAGGAGAAGGTGGGAAAGAAAAAAGAAAAGGAAAATAGCTGCTGTGAGAAATGAAACAAGGATTCTATAAGGTTAAAGTGGAATGATGGTCAAACCATGTACCATGAACTGAAAATGCATGAAATAAGGTCCATTTTGTGATGTGTCTCCAGTCATATGCTGCAGGAATGGAGTAGGTATAAAGAAACCAGAAGGTTGGGATTACTTAGGGATAAAATATCAAAATGTTGGGAAATTTGGAAGGTCAGAGGGACTAGTGAAAGGAGCAGTGGTTTGTATAACATTAAAGTGGCTAACATGAGGTAGGCTGAGTATGGAGTCCATCACCCTCTGATGGTGAAAGACTGAAAGGAGATCATTTAAGGCACTGAAGATCACCAAAAGGGCAAAGTAAGGTTGACAAAGTTGAAGAGGTAGAAGTCTATAGTCATAGTTATATGACCTGGCCAAGCTTCAGTTTTCTCCTCAGCAAAACAGGAATCAGACTACCTTTCCTACTTGTCTCACAGGGTTGGTATGAGAAACAGATGAGAGATCTATATATGTAAAAGAGTTTGACTACCTGTAGTACAATATATAAATACAATGCTGTTTTGTTGTCCAATTATAAGAAAAGGGAGAAGTATAGGGAAATTTCTGTGAAGTGATGCAAAGCAAACAAAAAACAGAACGAAGAAAGCCGATATATTAAAAAAAAAAACTACAAGAATGTAAATAGAAGAACAAGAAAATTCCAAATGCTGTGCAATTATATTGACGAAGTTTGTCTCCAGAAATGAGATGTAAAAATGTCTCTCCCTCTCTTCTCTGCAGACTTGGGAACCTCTGGGTATAGAACATCTCATATTTTTTTTAATTTAATATTTTATTTCCTCCACTTACATGTAAAAACCATTTTAACACTTTTTTTTAGATTTTGAGTTCCAAATTCTCTCCCTCCATCCCCTGCTCCACTTTTGAAATGGCAATTTGACATAGGTTATACATGTGCAGTCATACAAAACATATTTCCATGTAAGTCATTCTGTGAAAGAAAATACAGATTAAAAAAAAGAAAAATAAGGTAAAGAAAAAGTATGCTTCGATATGCATTCAGATTTCATCAGCTCTTTCTTTGGAGTTGAATAGCATTTTTCATCATAAGTCCTTCAGAATTGTCTTGGATCATTGTATTGTGATGAATAGCTAAGTTATTCTCAGCTGATGATCATACAATATTGCTGTTACTATATACAATGTTCTCCTAGTCCTGCTCATTTCACTTTGCATCAATTCATTTAAGTCTTTCCAGATTTCTCTGAGAGAATCCTGCTCATCATTTTTTATAGCGCAACTGTATTCCATCACAACCATGTACAACAACTTGTTCAGCTATTCCCTAATTCATGGGCATCCCCTCAGTTTTTAATTTTTTGCCACCACTCAAAGAGCTGCTACAAATATTTTTGTATATGAAGGTCCTTTTCCTTTTTTAAAAAAATCTCTTTTGGATGCATATCTATTTGTGTTGCTTGGTCAGAGGGTATGCATGGTTTTATTGCCCTTTGAGCATGGTTCCAAATTGCTTTCTGGAATGATTAATCAGTATACAATTTCACTGACAGTGCATTTGTTTCTCAATTTTCCCACATCCCCTCCAATATTTGTCATTTTCCTTTTCTGTCATATTAGGCAATCTGATAGGTATAGCATGGTAGCTCACAACTGTTTTAATTTACATCTCTTTAATCAATAGTTATTTAGAGCATTTTTTTCATGAGACTATAAATAGCTTTGATTACTTCATCTGAGAACTGCTTGCTCATATCCTTTGACCATTTATCAATTGAGGAATGACTCTTATGTCTATAAATTTGAGTCAGTTTTCTATTTGAGAGATGAGGTCTTTATCAGAGAAACTTGGGGTAAATTTTTTTTTACATTAATGATTACTATGCATTTCCCTCCAGCCTTTCTCCCCCTTGTTTATCCTATTCTCTCTCTCCTTTCACCTTGTTCACTGTCAAAAGTATTTTGCTCCTGACTTTTCTCTCCCCCAGTCTTCTCTCTCTTTTATCAGTCTTCCCTTCTCTTATCCCCTTCCCCTCCTACTTTCCTGTGTGGCAAGATAGATTTCTACACCCGACTGAATGGTGTGTTCCAACAATTCCAAAAAGAGTAAAGTTCATGTGCTCTCTCATTCACTTCCCCCATTTTCCCCTTCACTGTAAAATCTCTTTCATGCCTCTTTAAGGTCAGATAATTGACCTCATTCTATCTCTCCTTTTCCCCTTCTCCCAGAGCATGCTTCTTTCTCACCCCCTAACTTTGTTTTTTTAGATTATGATCCTATCATAATCAACTCGCACCCATAGGTATACTCCTTCTAACTGCTCTAATAATTTTTAGCAGTTACAAATAACATTTTTCCATATAGGAATGGAAACACTTCAACTTTATTGAATCCCTTATTATTTCTCTTTCCTGTTTACCTTTTTATGTTTCTCTTGAGTCAAGCTTGTATTTGAAAGTCAAATTTTCCATTCAGCTCTGGTCTTTTCATCAGATATACTTGAAAGTCTTTTATTTCAATGAATATTCATTCTTCACCGTGCCCTCCCCCCCTTCCCCACCCAAGGATTATACTCAGTTTTGCTGGGTAGCTGAGTCTTGGTTGTAAGCTTAATACACTTGCCCTCTGGATTGTCATATTCCAGAGTCCAATCCTTTGATATAGAAACTGCTAAATCTTGTGTAATCCTGAGGATTTCATATGTTGTTGTCAAACTTAGTTGACGTGTTGGGTTTTTTCTCTTTTGAGGGACAAAAGCAAAGTAATTGGAATTAGGTGGCTTACTACCCAAGGTCACACAGCTAGTAAGTGTGTCAACTGTCTGAGGTCAAATTTGAACTCAGGTCCTCCTGACTCCAGGGCCAGCACTCTACTCACTGTGCCACCTAGCTGCCTCTTGTGTTGATTAATTTCACTGAACTACTTTCATCTCTCTTTTTTCATGCATTGCTACAGGAGAAGAGCAGAATGTCAAAGTAGATTTTGAGCTGCCCTCGAACCAGGAAGACCTGGGTTCAAGTCCAGCTTCTGACACATACTGACAATGTGACCCTGGCCAAGTCACATCAAAATGCTGTAGACAATTCTCTAAGATACTAAGTTGCAGAAAAGATAGCACCTGAATTAACAGAGACAGTTTCCTGGACAGGGAACTCCCTGCACCAGTGAAGTCCAAGGTCCAGTCCCTATTCTTTTTTTTTTTTTATTCCAAGTCTCTTCTTATTTATTTATTTATTTATTTATTTATTTAATAATTAAATTTATTTATTTAACTTTTAACATTCATTTTCACAAAATTTGGGGTTACAAATTTTCTCCCCTTTTATCCCCTCCCCCCCCCAAACACCAAGCATTCTAATTGCCCCTGTGACCAATCTGCTCTCTCTTCTATCATCCCTCTCTGCCCTTGTCTCCGTCTTCTCTTTTTTCCTGTAGGGCCAGATAGCTTTCTATACCCCTTTACCTGTATTTCTTATTTCCTAGTGGTAAGAACATTACAGTTGATCCTAACACTTTGAGTTCCAACTTCTTTACCTCCCTCCCTCTCCACCCCTTCCCTTTGGAAGGCAAGCAATTCAATATAGGCCAAATCTGTGTAGTTTTGCAAATGACTTCCATAATAGTTGTGTTGTATAGGACTAACTATATTTCCCTCCATCCTATCCTGTCCCCCATTACTTCTATTCTCTTTTGATCCTATCCCTCCCCATGAGTGTCGACCTCGGATTGCATTCTCCTCCCCATGCCCTCCCCTCTATCATCCCCCCCACCCTGCTTGTCCCCTTGTCCCCCACTTTCCTGTATTGTGAGATAGGTTTTCCTACCAAAATGAGTGTGCATTTTAGTCTTTCCTTTAGTGGAATGTGATGAGAGTAGACCTCATGTTTTTCTCTCACCTCCCCTCTTTATCCCTCCACTAATGAGTCTTTTGCTTACCTCTTTTATGAGAGATAATTTGCCCCATTCAATTTCTCCCTTTCTCCTCCCAACATATTTCTCTCTCACTGCTTGATTTCATTTTTTTTTTAAGATATGATCCCATCCTTTTCAATTCACTCTGTGCACTCTGTCTCTATGTATGTGTGCGTGTGTGCATGTGTGTGTGTGTAATCCCACCCACTACCCAGATACTGAAGTGTTTCAAGAGTTACAAATATTGTCTTTCCATGTAGGAATGTAAACAGTTCAACTTTAGTAAGTCCCTTATGACTTCTCTTTGCTGTTCACCTTTTCATGCTTCTCTTCATTCTTGTGTTTGAAAGTCAAATTTTCTTTTCAGCTCTGGTCTTTTCATCAAGAATGCTTGAAAATCCTCTATTTCATTGAAAGACCAATTTTTCCCCTGAAGTATTATACTCAGTTTTGCTGGGTAGGTGATTCTTGGTTTTAGTCCTAGTTCCTTTGATTTCTGGAATATCCTATTCCATGCCCTTTGATCCCTTAATGTAGAGCGTGCTAGATCTTGTGTTATCCTGATTGTATTTCCACAATACTTTAATTGTTTCTTTCTAGCTGCTTGCAATATTTTCTCCTCGACCTGGGAACTCTGGAATTTGGCCACCATGTTCCTAGGAGTTTCTCTTTTTGGATCTCTTTCAGGCGGTGTTCTGTGGATTCCTTGAATATTTATTTTGCCCTCTGGTTCTAGAATCTCAGGGCAGTTTTCCTTGATAATTTCATGGAAGATGATGTCTAGGCTCTTCTTTTGATCATGGCTTTCAGGTAGTCCCAAAATTTTTAAATTGTCTCTCCTGAATCTATTTTCCAGGTCAGTTGTTTTTCCAGTGAGATATTTCACATTATCTTCCATTTTTCCATTCTTCTCTCTTTGCTCTGTGATATCATGCTTTCTCACAAAGTCCTTAGCCTCTATCTGTGCCATTCTAGTTTTGAAAGAACTATTTTCTTCAGTGAGCTTTTGAATCTCCTTTTCCATTTGGCTAATTCTGCTTTTGAAAGCATTCTTCTCCTCATTGGCTTTTTGAGCCTCTTTTGCCAATTGAGTTAGGCTAGTTTTCAAGATGTTAATTTCTTCAACATTTTTTTGGTTCTCCTTTAGCAGAGAGCTGATCTGCTTTTCATGCTTTTCTTTCATCTCTCTCATTTCTCTTCCCAGTTTTTCCTCCACCTCTCTAACTTGATTTTCAAAATTCTTTTTGAGCTCTTCCATGGGTGGGCTGGGACACAGAAGCCTTAATTTCTGTGTCTTTGCCTGATGGTAAGCATTGTTCTTCCTCATCAGAAAGGAAGGGAGGAAATGCCTGTTCTCCAAGAAAGTAGCCTTCAATAGTCTTATTTCTTTTCCCTTTTCTGGGCATTTTCCCAGCCAGTGACTTGACCTCTGAATATTCTCCTCACACCCACCTCGCCTCCTGATCCTCCCAGCCAGCTTTTGGGGACTGAGATTCAAATGCTGCTTCCAGCCTTAGGGCTTTTGGCGGGGGCAGGGCTGCTATTCAGTATGAGATTATGTTCAGGTGGTCAGGTCAGGGCAGGGCCGCCTCTCAGGCTCAGTTCCCTCAGGGGGTTTATGCACAGACCTTCCACAATGGATTCAGGCTCCCGCCCGCTTGGGGAGCCCCTGTCTGCAGCTGCCTCTCAGCTTCTACCTCCGGGGGGGGGGGGGGGGGGGGCCCGAATCATGGGGGCATCCCACTCCCCTCTCGACCCGCCAAAGAGACTCTCTCACTGACCCCGGTCACCTGTGGGCGGAGGGGCTTGTGCCACCGCTGGAGATCCCGTCCCTGAAGCCTGCTCAGGTCTGTTTCTCTTGGTGCCGTGGCCGCAGCAGGTCTGGTCTGGGCTCCGCATCTGCAGTGCGACAGACCTTTTGCGAGAGGTTTGCAGGTCCCTCTGTGGGTGGAGGGACCCGCGTGGCCGCTGGAGATCTCGACCCCGTAGCCCACTCGGATCTTTTCCTCTCGGTGCCGCGGCCGCGGCAGGGCTGCACTCAGCTCCCAGTCCCGGCGCCCAGTCCGCAGCCCGAAGGACCCCCCGTGAGAGGTTTGCAGGTCCCTCCGGAACAGAAATCTCCCTCGCTCCAATATTCCGTGGCCTCTGGGTGCAGAATTCGCCGTGAGTTACTCCCCTGTAGCCGTTCTATGGGTTGTGGGTTCAGAGCTATGTGTATGTGCGTCTTTCTACTCCACCATCTTGGCTCCACCCCCAGTCCCTATTCTTAAAGGAAATTTCTCTCCAATTGGAAGGGGAGAAATATAGTTGGAAATGAAGGTTACATATAAATACTAGAAATAAAAAGAATTTGACCTGCGTTTCTTCTCTTGGCTCAAGGAAATGACTGGAGAAACTTCCCCTAATAATATAGGTCAGTATGCTCTGTGCAGTTTATAGTCTTAGGTAGTTACCAAGAACACTTTGAAGTTAAGTGACTTGCCTAGGGTCACATGACTAGCATTTATCAAAGGCAGGATTGGAAACAAGGATCTCCTGCCTCCAGGATCAGTTCTCCATCTCCTACTCATTTGCTTTTAAGTCCAAAAGGGAATAAACTTGGGTCTGGGACAGATGGCAGAAATCCCTGTTTTCAAGTGGGGAGCAGCCAGGGACAAAGGGAGCTTCCAAGATTCACAAGGGATATTCTGTTTTTGAAGATGGCTAAGATGTAGCAAAGACTTTCGGTGATAATTTGTTTCATGAGTCAGATTTATTGGACCCCAGTTAGAAGATGTCTGCTTTTCTTGGAAGTTCCACGAGTGGTTGACATAATTCTCATTGTTCCTTTGGTGTATGGAAATATGAGATTATGCCGAAAATTTTCTTCTCCTACAATTCACAAATAGCAGAATGAAGAAGAAAGGATACAACCTTCCAACCCTGGAAGTTTGGGAGGAGACATGGAACTTGTTTGGACTGTGGGTGTTGGGAATGCTGCTGCTGCATTCCCTTGGTATCACAAGGCTTGCTATTTTAAGGAAAATGTTCTTGTTCTTAAAAGAAAAACAAACAAACAAATCTTTATTTCCCCAGATACCAAAAAGGGACTAAATTTAAGTGTCAAAGTAGGGTAGACTAGTGAGAAGCATCATAACACCAACAGTCAGGGAAGGCTTATTGAAAAGGAGGGAAGTGATCATTGGAAATATCTGAAAACAGAGTCAAAGCAAAGCTTTTATGATCAGAGGACAAAGTTTGAGAATCTTAACCTCTGAGAGTTTGAAAAGTGTTATTGCTCACATTTTGAGCTATCACAAAATAAAGGTCTATGCAACACAAAGAATGGAATTTTGTGACATTAAGATGTACATCTATAAAAAGTAATATAAAAAGGGCATTTTTCTGTTTGTGCTTCAAACAGAATTTTTTTCTTGTATGTGTGCCTCAGACAGTTACCTACTTTGACTAGTTTCAGCCCTGCCTAGAAAACATGGGTTATTCAGTGCTTTAAACATGTGTTCTTACCCAGCTGGAATAGGAAAGGGACTGCTTTGTGCTTTATGTTTCATACTCTGAGGGAGTCATGATTTCTAATTAGTGTAGAGAATACTGGAAATGAAGCTACTTACCTACAAAAAGGTAACTTATATGAGTTCGTTCCAACTTACTTGAGGAGAGACCTAGAGAGATGAGCTCCAGGAAGGTGGTGGAGAGAGAAGGACTTTGAAATGGAAGATAAGCATTACATTACTGGGCTTGCCTGATATTCTAGAGAATGTATGGAATGGACCTCCTCTGCATGAGATCACTTCCTCCTTCCTTGGATGAGCTGAGATCTTATCTTGATCCCAGTTGAAAATCTCTTTTACTCTTGTGCATTATCCAGTGTATCCAAATCTGTAGAATTTCTGCAATTCCTTTTTTTCTGCTTTGCTCAGATAAATAGGTTTGCTTTCTATTTGTGATGCTCTTTTGTGTAACTGTCTTTTGATGGGGAGGAGTTAAGAGAGTGAGTATAAGGTAATGATTACCTTAAGGGTGATCAGGAAAGTGGCTGAAGTGTGTTCGATAGATATCATTCTGGCAGGATACCCTTCTTGGAGTCTTGCCAAGAGATTATTCGACCTTGGCTTTTCCAGAACTAGTTCTCATCCCAGGTAACATGCTGCTGACATGAATATGGCTCTTGTCTCTCTTACTCTCCTCAGAAATGGGTCTGACCTTGGATCCATACCACCCTCAAAATGTGTCAATAAATTCAGACAATCCACATATAATTTTGTGTGTGTGTGTGTGCTGTATATCTTATACCTGTGCCAAGATAGGTGAGACTGCCCTGATATAAATACAAAGTGCCTGAGATATCTCTTCACATGGAGAAGTTGGGGAGCCTGCTTCTGGAAAAGTTGTGATGGTGTAGGATGAAAGTGTCTATTATGTTGAGAGTAAATACTTGTATATCTTCATAGTAAATATCTCCAAAGTAAATGTCATGCTGTAAAAGATAATTGATGTGAACTAGTTAAATAGAAGTGAGGTGTTACTTACTGGCACCTCCCAGTAGGAAGGACAGAACCAGGATGGGTTCAAGTCTATGGCAATAGAGAGAAGATACCTCAGAAACCCTTCAGCTTGCATTAGATGTAACAGCCTAGCTTTGGGAGCACTATAGCATGCTTGATACAATAGGAAGGAATAGAGGCTATGGGGACTAGCTGGACTCCAGGGGCGTAGCCTCCAGTGAACAAATCTCTCCTCCATTTTAGCTTCAGCCAGTAGCGATGAAGATTTAACCCAAGACCACAAGTCATAGATGGGTGAGGAAACACTGACTGACTGGAGTTTCTTACTGTACCCCTTTTCATCTCACAAGTATAAAGGAAAGAAACATGAACCTTTTCCAATAGGTCTGTGTCGACCCTTCATTTGTCCTGCTTTCAGGAGAAGCAGTTCCCTTGTGCTTATGCCAAAATCATTCACCAAGGAATATCATTGTGACTGGCTTCCTTTGAAGAGATGATTTGAAGAGACTAGCAGCCGAAAGACGAATCCAAATAGAGCATCTGGTTTCTGTTGAAAGTCTAGTTCCTGGATTCCTTGAACCAATTCAGGATTGTTTTATTTGTTTTCTGTTCTGTGCCCTGCTTCCCCACTCCTACCCCCAAATCCAACAGCTGACAGCCTGGAATGAAATTAGTCATTTCTCAATGGATGCTTTCCTCATGAGGAAGGGCTTTGTGCAGAGAGGAAGGAAAGTGGCCATTTTAGAAATCTGAATTCTTGTCTAAGAAATGCTGTCTGTTAAAAGGTAATATGATGAAAGGGTTAATTGACACTTTGGGCCTCATATATTTAAACCTCAATGGGTGGGGTTTTTATCACACCAACACAACTTTCAATATGACTACCAAGAGGCAAAAAAATAAAAAAACTGAACTGGTCAGGGACCACAGGGAGGCATTTGGAAGTGCCTTGTTGTTAGCTGAAAGAGCCCTCATTCCATTCATCCCCTCATTCCATCTTACCTCCTGCAGACTCCATGAGTTATCTATGTGTTCCATGACTGTTTCTAGAGGCCCCACTAGTGCACTCTTGCATACATATATGTCTGAAGCTGCCTCTTTTAAAGTCATTTTTCTCTTTAATTAATATTTGTTTCGGCTATCTCCAGGTCATTATGTCCCTAAATTTAGGAATTCTGCTGTTTATTAAATGGATCACAAACTCTGGTACAAAAATTACCCTAGTTCGGTTGTTGTAGTTTCTGCAGATTTTCTCTGTATAGAAACAGACTGAGCAACATTCTGTTTCCCCTTCAAGAAATAGTAAGAAAGTTCTTAGAACGTCTCCTAGCCTGAAGTTGCTAGACCAGAGGATCCCAAACTTATTTGGCCTACCACCCCCCCTTAAAAAAATTATTCAGTGCCCCACTGGAAATCCACTTTCTTTAACCTTTTAATGTTTTTTTTTTAAAAAAAGTATTGTAAATCAGTGAGGTTTTCCTTTTATTGAAATTTTGACAACACAATATTGCATTATATAACCAAATAGTATCATATTATAAACAAGTCATTATACGCACATATTCCTGCCAATGCATGCTGGACTTCCGACAATGCACAGCTCACTTGTTTACCAACACTTGCTTTTTAAGATCTGTCAGCAGACTTGACCACTGATGGGTTATAACTTGCATTTTGTGAATTTATTTGGAAAATAATGTAATCACTACAACTTTAACTCTGTTACACCACAGATGAAACATGTCAAATTGTTTTTCAAAATTTTTTTATCTTCTTTCTTTATGCCACCTACTTTATTTTTATTCAACACTCCTCCAATTGTGCCTGAGGTTACTAAAAACCCCCTTTAGTCCAGCACCGCCCCAGGGGGTGGTATTGCCCACTTTGGAAACCTTTACCTTGGACAAATCTGAAAGAGAAAGCCTTATCAGTCTTCCTGTGATGATCAACTCCAAAACAATGTCCTACTCAGCTCTTTTTATCAGTCCAGGAAAACTCCTCCTTCAGACCATTTATAGGGCAGTGACTAGACAAGGACAAGGGTGAGGAGTTCTTAATTGATCTATATAAAAGAAGAATCAAATGGATTGTGACTAGATTGGGGTATGTGAGAGGAGAATCCTTAAAGAAAGTGCCTATAAAAGAATTAAGTGGATTTAGGAAAATTGCTCCGAGATTAGATTATTATTGTTCTGGATTGAGAAAGCAAAAAGATACCTTACCCTGAACTGCATAACTATGCTGATCATATCGTGAAATTTTGTTCAAGATTCCTGTAAATGTTACTTCAAAAATGACTTGTAGGGAGAGATGTCTGAAGGCATAAGAGGACTCTACCAATATGGACACTTTTCACTCTAAACTTGAAAAGTGTGCATATCAAAATAATGATAAATTCATAAAAAACTATTTTTACACCACCTCACTTGGCCCTCACTAAATCCTTTTTTTTTTAAGAAACATAGTTTTACTTCTTTAAAGTAAGGATTTGAAAGAAGATAAGGAGATGAATAGAATTTTAGAAAAGTTAGATATGACAGACCTTGGAGAAAATTGAATGGGAATAGAAAGGAATATACCTTTTTCTCAGTGGTACATGGTACCTACATAAAAACCTCCCAACAAAATGCAGAAAAGCAGAAATATTGAATACATCCTTTTAAGATCATAATACAATCAAAATTACATTCAACAAAGGGCCGTGGAAACATAGACTAAAAGGTAATTGGAAACTAATCTATTCCTAAAGAATGAATGAGTCAAAAAACAAATCATATAAATAATCAATTATTCATTAAAGAGAATGACAATGAGACAACATACCAAAATTTGTGGGATCCAGCCAAAGCAGTATTTAAGGAAAAATTTCTGTCTCTAATGTTTACATCAGTAAAAGAGAGAAAGAACAGATCAATGAATTGGTCATACAACTAAAAAAACCAGAACATTAAAAATCCCCAGTTAAAAACTAAATTGGAAATCCTGAAAATCAAAGGAGAGATTAACAAAATTGAAAGTAAGAAAAACCTTAAACTAAAAGATAAAACTAGAAAATTGGTTTTGGGGAAAAAAACCCAGTAAAATAGACAAAACTATTGCATTGTTTAATTTGATTTTTTTTTAAAAGAAGAAAACCAAATTACCAGCATAAAACCATGAAAAAAGTAAATTCACCACCAATGAAAATGAAATTGAATTATTACAAGCAATTTTGCCCAATTACATGCCAATAAATCTAACAACCTAAATGAAAAGGATGAATATTTACAAAAACATAAATTGCCCAGATTAAGAGAAGGTGAAATAGAATACTTAAATAATCCTGTCTTAGAAAAAGAAATTGAACAAACTGTCAGTGAGCTCCCAAACAAAGAATCCCCAGAACCAGATGAATTCACAAGTGAATTTACCGAATATTTAATGAACAATTAATTTCAATATTATATAAACTATTTGGGAAAATAGGCAAATGAGTCCTACCAAATTCTTTTTTAGAACATAAACATAGTGCTGATACCTAAGCCAAGAAGAACAAAAACAGAGAAATAAATTGTAGACCAATTTCCTAATGAATATTGCAAAAATTTTTAATAAAATACTAGCAAGGAGATTATAGCAATTTATCACAAAGACCATCACTAGGACTGGTGGGATTTATACCAGGAATGCAGAGTTGGTTCAATATTAGAAAAAATTATCAGCACAATTGACTATATCAATAACAAAACCAACAGAAATCATGTGATTATCTCAATAGATGCAATAAAAGTTTCTGAGAAAATACAACACTTATTCCTATAAAAAACACTTAAAAGTGTAGGAATAAATGAGCTTTCCTTAAAATGATAAATAGTATCTATTCAATATTGTACTAGAAATGCTAGCTATAGCAATAAGAAAAGAAAAAGAAATAGGAAAAAAAGAAATTAGAATAGGCACTAAAGAAACAAAATTATCACTTTGTGCAGATGATATGATGGTATACTTGGAAAACACAGAGAATCAACTTAGGCAAATAATTAACAACTTCAGCAAAGTTGCAGGATATAGATTATCAGCATTTCTATATATTACCAACAAAGTCCAGCAGCAAGAGATAGAAAGAGAAGTTCCATTTAAAATAACTGTAGACCATATAAAATACTTGGGAGTCTACCTACCCAGACAAACCCAGGAACTATATGAACTCAACAAGAAAACACTTTTCCCACAAATAAATTCAGATCTAAACAACTGGAGAAATATTCATTGTTTATGGGTAAGTCAAACCAACATAATAAAAATGACAATCCTGACTAAATTAGTTTACTTATGCAGTGCTATACCAATCAAACTACCAAAAAATTCTTTTATAGAACTAGAAAAAATAATAACAAAATTCATTTGGAAGAACAAAAAAGATCAAGAATAGCAAAGGAATTAAGGAAAAGAAAATGTAAAGAAAGGTGGGTTAGCGGTACCATATCTCAAACTATTATAAAGCAGTATTCATAAAAACAATCTGGTACTGCTAAGAAATAAAGTGGCATATCAATGGAATTTGGATTAGGCACGTAATGCATCATAGTGAGTGACTATAGTAATCTACAGTTTGATAAACCCAAAGAGTCAAGCTTTTGAAATAAGAATTCATTTATTGACAAAACCTACTGGGAAAACTGGAAAGCAGTTTGGCAAAAACTAGGCATAAACCAACATCTCACACTGTATACCAAAATAAAGTCAAGATGGGAATGTGATTTAGACATAAAAAGTGATAATCATAAGCAAATGAGGGGAGTATTAAATAGTTTACCTGTCAGATTTATGGGTGAGGGAAGAATTTATGACCAAATAAGAGATAGCATCACAAGATATGAAATGGATGATTTTAATTACATTAAATGAAAAGCAGTTTTGCACAAGCAAAACCAATATAGCTAAGATTAGAAGGAAACAAGAAAACTGGAGAAAAAAATGTATAGCAAGTATCTCTGATGAAGGTCTCATTTCTCAAATATATAGAAAACTTAGTCAAATTTGTAAGAATATAAGTTATTTCCCAACTGATAATTGGTCAAAAGATCTGAACAGGAAGTTTTCAGATGTAGAAATCAGTGTTATCTACAGTTATCCCTCCATGGCTATCTACAGTTAGCCCTGGCAACCTTCCCTTCATGGTTTCAATATATCACGGGACAGCATAAGAAATTAAATAGGGATTTGGAGGAGAGTTTTGCGGAAGCTGCAGACAACACGCAAAGGCCTGCAGATGACACAGAAAAAAGGTTAGAAACTCAGAAATGCATAAAATTTGTGTAAAGTATTGTATAGTATCAACATATTTCATCTTTTAATAGCATAACAATTTAGATTTCTCTGGTACCAAAGGACGGCCAAAAATTTTACATGGACTAGATCATGATGTGAAGTAGGGGTGGGAGAAGCGGGGAATGTCCATAACCCCCACTCCCACTCCTCCATGGTAATGTGAAAGGGATAACTATATCATCCTATGAAAAAATGCTATTAATCACTACTGATTAGAAAAATGCAAATGAAACAACTCTGAGGTACCACCTTAGCACTAAACTCAAATAGAAACCAGAGGCCATTAAACCACACATAAGGATCTCTGTGGGATGCATGTTGACTTGATCTTAAAATGCAATATCATCTGTTTTATTGTATTCTATTTATTAACTATATCCCAATTACATTTGAATCTAGTCTGGCTGATGACTCTGGAGTGTCATCAACCACACACAACCTGCAAGCTGCTCTCTGTTCTAAGTGAACTCCAGAGGAAAGTCTCCAACCTTGCTACAATGACTGAGGCTTGCTCATTTGGGCACCTGTCTCTGATTTCCCATTACCTCTGTCAACTGGACCAGAACCAGTCTCTAACCTGTGAGTGGCTGGAGCTGAACAAATCAGGCTAGAGACAGGAGAGTCAGGAATCTAAGAGAAGTTTAATTTCAAAGTGAGAAAAATGCTGGCAAGCAGAAGTCCTCCTGAGAAGGAGAGCTTATGGCTTTTATCCATGAAAACCAGAAAAAGATGGGACCCAACGCAGTCATTCTTAGGTCTTGAGTAAACAATTTCCACAGTTGGCATTTTTGGGGACAATATAGGTGGTATTGGGTCCTGTGAGAATTGTTGAGCCTTTTGATTGTTCAGTGGGGTGCAGAACCAGAGTTAGCCTGGCCAGAACAGTAGGGAAGCACCTAGTTTAGTTCACTATGCATGTCAGGAGATTTGACTGATCACTTTTTACTGTTGCATGCTGCCTTTAGTACCAGCTCCACTGAGATCCTATGGGAAATAGGATCAAAGCGATACAAAAATTATATAATTTTATCAGAGGATAAGATCATCCAGAGGGTGAATGCAAAGGATTGTTGTTATGCTAACCTCAGGGCACAGCTTGCTTGCTGGGCCTTAGCTCTAGAAAACATGTCTCTTAATATCTTGACACCTCCATCCTTGCTACCTCAGCAAGATTTTCATCTTAGTGATGAAAATTTCATCTCTATCCTTCCCCTTCTTATCAAAGTTGAGAGTATTTGAGCAACACCATCTTCTCCTTCCCGTCCCTGCCTCTTCCCACCACATCAACTCATCCAGTCAGACCAGGACAGTTCTGGTTTCATTTGTTCCTTGATCCTGATGGACACCATTCAGCTTGAATCTAATAAGGGCTCTTTTTTTTAGAACTAATTGTACTCAGAAAATTTTTTTTAGCTAAAGTTCTGTTTCAGTAGAACTTAATTCATGATATGAAATTTTTTAAAATTAATTTTATTTATTTTCAGTATTCTACAATCACTACCACGTAACTTAGATTTTTTCCCCTACCTTCCCCCTCCCTCCCTGAGGCAACATACAATTTTATATAGATTTTACACATACATTCCTATTAAATACATTTTCACTGTAGTCATGCTGTGTAGAAGAATTAAAATGAATGGGAGAAATCACAGAACAAACCAAAACATAATACACACACAAAAACTGATCTGCTTCATTCTGTGATTGAATTTCATAGTTCTTTCTCTGGATGTGGAAGGCATTGTGCCTTAAAAGACCATTAGGAATTTTTTTAAGACCTTGCATTGCAATGAAGTTCCAAGTCTACCAAAAAAAATTCTCGCACACTGTGGTCATTGTGCACAAAGTTCTCCTGGTTCTGCTCCTTTCACTTAGCATCAGATCACATAAGTCCTTCCAGGCCTCCCTGAAGTCTTCCTGTTTACATGATATGCAATATATATTTATATTTATATCACTGTGTTTCCCTGCTATGGGACTTACAGGGAATTTATAATGATTCCTTTGCCTGGCTTTTGAGGCCTTCCACAATCCCACCTCACCCCACCTAGCCAACCTTATTTCCCACTGCTTCCTATACCTTCCATTATAGTAGATTCGGTGCCCTTTTCATCACCTCTTACAAACCGCGGTCATTCATGTTTCCTTATCTTTGTGCCTTCAAAAAATGTTTATTTTGACTCTGAACTCAAATATCAAATAAAATTAGTATTTCCATATACCAAACTGAACAGAAAAAGAAAATTGTACAGGTAACAGTGAATCTCTACTTCATACAACTGGATTTTTGTTTTAATAATATAATAAATTCAATATATAACTTTGAAAGTTGTCCAGCTTGTCTGACCTTCCTTTTGTTTTCATCAGTACATTTTAAAATAATATGTTTATAGCACCCCCATCCACACCCTCACAGTCCCCTGGATTGCTTCCACAATTCATATTTGCTTTGGCAGAAAATGACCCCATAAGATAATTGACTGTTCCTCTCAAGCTTTTATCATCTGATAACCTTGAGAAACTGGGATTTCTAATACTATTCCTGATGAACCCTCATCCAATATGCTCTCCAATATTGATCATTCCATTGACATAATTTAGGGTTTGTTAAAGGATATTTACTCATAAGGCATAGCAAGGACAGAAGTGACAAAAACATTCCCCTGCCCCCCCAAAACTAAAAGGCATATTGTGACTTTGTGACAAAGTCCTTGGGGAGAGTAGATTCAAGTTTAAAGTGCAACAGTAGTCAGGTATGCATGAAGAGAATTTGTGGGGATGAACGGTACCTTGTGACTCCAAGTCCTGAGTCCTTAGAGTCCCCTCTAAGTTGTATTGAGGGCATTCATTCTGTTGGTGAATTGGTCAATGCACTGTTGAACCAGGTCAGGCAGGACACTTGGCTGCTATAATGACTCCACAGTTTCTGCTACCAATTTCAGGTGCTGAAGGAACCTCAGATGACTCTTCTAACCTTTTGAAACTTACAAGGCCATAACTTGGTCAATCTATTCACTTAAGATCAGGAAAAAAGAGTGCAAAAGAAACAGACATCATGTGCAAGGGACAGATGGCAGTGAGGTGAGGGGAAAATATACAGCCAGCTGCTTTGCACTCCCATCTGACAGCTCACAGCAGTCCTCCTTACCTAAGAGCCTCCAGGAGTGGGGAAGAAAGAGAGAGAGAGAGTGAGAGAGAGAGAGAAAGGGAGGGGGGGAGAGAGGCAAAGAGAGGGAGGGGGAAAGAGACAGAGAGACAGAGAGGGAGGGGGAGAGAGAGAGAGAGAGAGAGAGAGAGAGAGAGAGAGAGAGAGAGAGAGAGAGAGAGAGAGAGGAGGGGGAGAGGGAGAGAGAGAGAGAGAGAGAGAGAGAGAGAGAGAGAGAGAGAGAGAGAGAGAGAGAGAGAGAGAGAGAGAGAGAGAAATCATTCCCTCAAACCTTTTGTATACACACTCATTTTGGCTTTACCTCTATTGAATCACTGGTCTCATTGATTCCTAAGTCATTTAGGTTTTCATTATTTTACTATATGGATCTCTGGGTTACTTCTGGCCCAAAACAAATTTTCACTGATTGGAACCCACTATGAACATGCCAGGACAACAAATCTAAGCATACTGTAGGACTGGGTCTTCCCGTCTTATTTCAATAACCTTCAATTCTTGTATTTCCTTTTTTGCTTTACAGCCCTATCACTAGCCTCTCTCTTTCCAACTTTCCTTCCCCAAGTTGAAAAAGAAAAAGAAAAGAAAACCCTTATAACAAATATGCATAGTAAAGCAAAATAAATACCTACGGTAGCTGTGTCCAAAAATATATATCTCATTCTGCACTTCAGATTCATCACTGCTATGTAAAGAGGTGGAGTCCTCTGGAATTATGGCTTATTACATTGTTTAGATTTCTTAAGTCTTTCAAAGTTGCTTTTTCTTCACAAAGTGGTTTGTTATTGTATACGTTTTCCTTTGAGCTCTTCTCACTTCACTATGCATCCGTTGATATTAATCTTCTCAAATTTCTTAGAAACCATCCCTTTTTGTCATTTCTTGCTGTACAACAATGTTACATCCCATTCATAATAATCATCACTAGCATTTTATCATGCTTTAAGGTTTACAAAGCATTTTGCCTACGTTCACATATGGTATATGGCATATACTTTAATTCAGTCAGCCTTCTCCAATTGATGGATACCTTTTTTACTTTCCAAATCTTTGCTATAACAAAAATTGTTTCCCTAGATATTGTTGTACATAGGAGTCCATTTCCTCTTCTCTGATCTCTTTGGGGTATATATTTGCTTTTACTCTTCCCTCATCTGTAATGTCCTTGGCACTTCTATTCATAGCCAATATTCCTCCAGCATAACTTGATGCAAGATGGAGCTCAAACCTTCTCTGATTACTCTATCCCTCATGGATACCTCTCTTCTTTAAAGTGCCTTGTGAGCCATATAGTGCTATTACATATTAGCTATTATTATTATTTATTCCTTGTACTATTAAATATCACTTATTATTTTCTTGTTGTACTATTACATGTTACCTATTATTATTTATTCCTTGTACTATTAAATATTAGCTATTCTTATTATTACTATTTTAATGACTTTTATGCTTACTGACTTGCACAAAAAAGTGTATCTTATTATAGGATCATGAATTTAAGGTTGGAAAGGATTTTGGATGCTATCTAATCCAACCCTCTCATTTTATAAATGAGGACACGGAGGCCCAGAGACATTAAATGATTTACTTAAGGTCATACAGGTGGTGACAGAGATAGAATATGAAATACAGTTCCCCAGATCCAAATCCATCACTCTTTGTACTGTACCACACTGTGTCCTACATCCTATTCTCTATTTCCGCTGTACAATTTTGGAGTATTTGGGATTACTTAGGATTTTAGCACTTAGAATAGTAGGATTTTAAAGTAAGAAGGAACCTGAGAGATCATCTCAGGGTTGGGGAACCTGTAGCCTCAAAACCACATATGGCCTTCTAGGTCCTTGGGTGCAGCCTTTTGATTGAGTGCAAGTTTTACAGAACAAATCCTTTTATTAAGAGGATCTGTTCTGTGAAGTTTGGAATCAAAGGGCCACAGTTGAGGACCTAGAGGGCCACATATGGCCTCAAGGCTGCAGGTTCCCCACCCCTCTAGTCCAGTCTTATTTTACAGGTAAAGAAACTGAGGCTTAGAAACACAAAGTGATATGTAAAGGGTACTAGGGATAGTCTGTGCTGAATTTGAATCCATGTCTTCTGACTTCTAAACCCAGTGCCCCTTCTATATTGCCAACCTGCCTCCTTTGCAATCAGTAGACCTAAATTTGAGTCCAAGCTCTGCCACATACTGTGTGACCAGAGGTAAGTCACTCAGTCTATCTGTACATTGGTTTTTCCATTACTAAAATAGAGATAGTAATACCAACCCTACTTAACTTAATGAGGTTGGTATGAAAATCAAATGAGATAATATAAAGGACCCTGCAAACATACATTCACACACACATAAGAAGTATTAGATGCTATCTAATATAACCCTTTCATTTCACAGGGGAGACCGTTGAGACATTGAGACTTGAAGTGACTTGCCCAAAGTCACTCAGGTCATGAATAAAGAAGGTGGAATTGGAACCTATGATCTCTGACTCCAAATTCAGCTCTCTTTCCACTATAACATATTAGTTACCAAGTGTCATTTGCCCTTTGTGCCACCTGGTTGCCATATATATATATATATATATTTGTGTATATATGCATATAGCTATTGTATATGAGTGTGCATGAATCCCTCTGTACACATTTATGTGTGTATATGTATACATATGTATATATATGTATATATGTGAGCATATATGAGAGTAACCAAAGGGTCTCAAACCTGTTGCTGAGTTAGGGGAGTAAAGACTTCCCTGGTGGACTAGGTGGATGTGAATAATTTGTTCCAATAGACCATTAAGGCAGCAGAAGCAGATGCTGTACAGTGCTTAGAACTTGGTCAGACATCAAAGACACCAAGGTCATCCACAACATCCTGAGCATCACCAGTCATCCTGACTTTTTTTTTTTTTTATTAATTTATTTATTTAACTTTTAACATTCATTTTCACAAAATTTTAGGTTCCAAATTTTCTCCCCATTTGTCTCCTCCCCCCACCCCAAAACACCGAGCATTCTAATTGCCCCTATCACCAATCTGCCCTCTCTTCTATCATCCTTCCTTTCCCTTGTCCCCGTCTTCTCTTTTGTCCTGTAGGGCCAGATAACTTTCTATGCCCCATTAACTGTATTTCTTGTTTCCTAGTAGCAAGAACAGTACTTGACAGTTGCTCCTAAAGCTTTGAGTTCCAACTTCTCTTCATCCCTCCCTCCCCACTCATTCCCTTTGGAAGGCAAACAATTCAATATAGGCCATATCCGTGTAGTTTTGCAAATGACTTCCATGATAGTCATGTTATGTAAGACTAACTATATTTCCCTCCATCCTATCCTGCCCCCTATTGCTTCTATTCTCTCTTTTGATCCTGTCCCTCCCCATGAGTGTTGACCTCAAATTGCTCCCTCCTCCCACTGCCCTCCCTTCCATCATCCCCCCATCCTTCTTATCTCCTTCTCCCCTACTTCCCGTATTGTAAGATAGGTTTTCGTACCAAAATGAGTGTGCATTTTATTCCTTCCTTTAGTGGAATGTGATGAGAGTAAACTTCATGTTTTTCTCTCACCTCTCCTCTTTTTCCCTTCACTAAAAAGTCTTATCTTGCTTCTTTTATGAGAGATAATTTGCCCTATTCCATTTCTCTCTTTCTCCTCCCAATATATTTCTCTCTCACTGTTTTATTTCATTTTTTAAAGATATGATCTCATCCTATTCAATTCACTCTGTGCTCTGTGTGTGTGCGTGTGTGCATGTGCGTGTGCATGTGTGTGTGTGTAATCCCACCCACTACCCAGATACTGAAAAAAGTTTCAAGAGTTACAAATATTGTCTTTCCATGTAGGAATGTAAACAGTTCAACTTTAGTAAGTCCCTTATGACTTCTGTTTGTTGTTTGCCTTTTCATGCTTCTCTTCATTCTTGTGTTTGAAAGTCAAATTTTCTTTTCAGCTCTGGTCTTTTCATCAAGAATGCTTGAAAGTCCTCTATTTCATTGAAAGACCATTTTTTCCCCTGAAGTATTATACTCAGTTTTGCTGGGTAGGTGATTCTTGGTTTTAGTCCTAGTTCCTTTGACTTCTGGAATATCATATTCCACACCCTTTGATCCCTTAATGTAGAAGCCACTAGATCTTGTGTTATCTTGATTGTATTTCCACAATACTTGAATTGTTTCTTTCTAGCTGCTTGCAATATTTTCTCCTTGACCAGGGAACTCTGGAATTTGGCCACAATGTTCCTAGGAGTTTCTCTTTTTGGATCTCTTTCAGGTTGTGATCGGTGGATTCCTTGAATACTTATTTTGCCCTCTGGTTCTAGAATCTCAGGGCAGTTTTCCTTGATAATTTCATGAAAGATGATGTCTAGGCTCTTTTTTTGATCATGGCTTTCAGGTACTCCCATAATTTTTAAATTGACTCTCCTGGATCTATTCTCCAGGTCAGTTGTTTTTTCCAATGAGATATTTCACATTATCTTCCATTTTTTTCATTCTTTTGGTTTTGTTTTGTGATTTCTTGGTTTCTCATAAAGTCATTAGCCTCCATCTGTTCCATTCTAATTTTGAAAGAACTATTTTCTTCAGTGAGCTTTTGAATCTCCTTTTCCATTTGGCTAATTCTGCTTTTGAAAGCATTCTTCTCCTCATTGGCTTTTTGAACCTCTTTTGCCAATTGAGTTAGCCCAGTTTTCAAGGTGTTATTTTCTTCAGCATTTTTTTGGGTCTCCTTTAGCAGGGTGCTGACCTGCTATTCATGCTTTGACTGCATGTCTCTCATTTCTCTTCCCAGCTTTTCCTCCACCTCTCTAAGTTGATTTTCAAAATTCTTTTTGAGCTCTTCCATGGCCTGAGCCCATTGAGTGGGCTGGGATACAGAAGCCTTGACTTCTGTGTCTTTCCCTGATGGTAAGCATTGTTCTTCCTCATCAGAAAGGAAGGAGGAAATGCCTGTTCACCAAGAAAGTAACCTTCTATAGTCTTATTTCTTTTCCCTTTTCTGGGCATTTTCTCAGCCAGTGACTTGACTTCTGAATATTCTCTTCACATCCACTTCACCTCCAGATCCACCCAGCCAGTGCTTGGGGTCTGAGATTCAAATGCTGCTTCCCAGCCTCAGGGCTTTGGGTGGGGGCAGGGCTGCTATTCAGTGTGAGATTAAGTTCAGGGGCTCAGGTGGGGGCAGGGCCGCCTCACGGGGCTCAGTTCCCTCAGGGGGTTTATGGGGAGACCTTCAACAATGGATCCAGGCCTGTGCCTGCTTTGGGAGTCCCAGTCTGCTGCAGCCTCTGCTGCTGCCTCCTGAGGGGGCCTGAGTTATGGGGACACCCCACTTCCTTCTCAGCCACCCAAGAAGACTCTCTCATTGACCTTTGTCACCTGTGGGTGGAGGGACCTGCGTGGCTGCTGGAGATTCTGTCCCTGAAGCCTGCTCAGATCTGCTCCTCTTGGTGCTGCGCAGCCAAGGCAGGGCTGGGCTCTGCTCCTGGTCCATAGGCAATGGACCTTTCGGGTCAGTTTTTCAGGACTCTCTGGAACAGAAATCTCCTCCACTCCATTGTTCTGTGGCTTTTGCTGCTCCAGAATTTGTTGGGAGTTCTCTTTACAGGTTATTTATGGGCTGTGGGTTTGGAGCTAGCATATGTGTATCTTTCTACTCCACCATCTTGGCTCCTCCCCTCAGTCATCTTGACTTTTGTCTTCCCTCAGACTCCAGTGACTCTGGAAGAGAGAGTAAGGCTGGATGATTTTAATCCAATTTACTTGCAAGTCAAAAGACATCATCCATATCTCTATTTTACTATTTCATTATTTTATTATCTTACTATTCACCTATTTTACTATTTTACTTACCTTGGAATTCTGTGGCAATGGGCCTGTGGCAAAGCCACACTGGGAACTGTAGTCATAACGCTGCACACAGGAGGCTCAGACTGTAGGGTTGTCTTCTCACTGGACTTAAGCACTAATGGCATTCAGCAGCTCCCTGGGTATCTGGGTAGCCTTTTTCAAGGACCACACTGCTCACTTCCTGATATGAGAAAGGGGCTAGAAAAGGTATCCTAAAAATTGTCTGTTTTACCTATCTCTGGCCTGATTATTGTGACAGGTGGGAATCCCACCCTGTGGTTGAAACATACACACACAAAACACAACAACGTTTGTGAAGATGATTCTCTCATTATAGCACATGGAATGTGCCCACCCTTATAGACAACACAAAACCCAGTAGACCTGAAAGACAAACAGCTCTTGTTGTGAGAGAGCTCAGCAGTTATCACATGCCAATAGCAGCCCTGAGTGAAATAGGGCTAGCCAATGAAGGACAACTTACCAAAGTCAGAGCTGAGTACACTTTTTTCTGGAGTGGCCACAGTCAAGGGGAGGGCTACAAAGTTGGCATAGGTATTATAATGAAAACAAATCTAGTCAACAAGCTAGGAAGTGAATGACAGATTCATGACAATGAGATTACCACTTGCAGCAAAGCACCACACCGCCATCAGCTTACCACGATGAGCCCTGCTGGGAGACCCTCATCATTAACGTGTTGAAAGAGGACAAGCTTGTCATTCCGGGTGACTTTAACACCTGAGTAGATGCAGACTGTAGGGTATTACAGGGAGTCCTTGGGAGTAATGAAGTCAGAACCAGCAACAGTTAGTCACTACTGTAGACTTGTGTATCTCATGACCTTCTCATCACCAACACTGTCATCCATTTACCTAATCACAATAAAACGTCATGGATGCACCCTCTCAGCAAACACTGGCATTTAATAGACTGTCATTGTAAGAAGAGATAGATGGAATCTGTGAGTGATGAAGGCTGTGTGGCATGGACTGTTGGACAGATCATAAATTTATCCTCTCCAAGAGACACATTTACATTCAACTAAAGTGATGGCCCCAAGGCATGATGACTATCAGAAAATTCAAGTGAACACATGCGTGACAACCATGGAACAGAGAAGGGAGGACAACTTGTAGAGATTTGGTGTACAACAATGCATTTATTCATCTGGGCCAGAACACTCTCACATAACAGGATTGGTTTGATAAAAAATGATGGAGAAATTCAGAAGATGATAAACAAAAAACAAGAACTCCACAGGGTTTACTGGCAGGATAGTTTATCCATTTCTAAGAAGTCAGTGTTTAACTCCATCAAAAGTAAAATGCAAAGTTAAGTGAGATGCAGGATTCTTGACTCAGTAAGAAGGCATGAAATTCAGTTTTTTGCTGATAGTAATAACCCAATATGCTTCTATGATGCCCTGAAGGCTATTTATGAGCAAAAGATCTTTGGTGCATCACAACTACTCAGTGCTGAGGGAGCCACACTAATTGGTGATAAGGACATGATCCTGAGGAGACTGGCTCAACACTTCCACAGTATTCTCAACAGAGCATCATCAACCAATGCTGAAGCCACTGACCATTAGTCTCAAGTTGAAGTCCATCCCTCTATAGCCAAACTTTCAACTGAAGAAGAGGTTTTGAATGCTATTGGGCTCCTACTATGTGGCAAAGTGCCTGGTTCTGATTCCAGCAGAGATCTACAAGGCAGGGAGCGCATTGCTCGTAGAAAAGCAGGCAGAAATCTTTCAGGTTTTATGCTTATGCTAATTTTGGCCTGACAATTAGTACCAAGAAAATAGAAGTTCTCCTCCAACCAGCCACAAGTGGAAGTATCAGTTACAACAAATGGAGAAATTTTGAATGCTGTGGATAAGTTCACTAACCTTTATGGTATACTTTCTAGGGATGTCCACATAGAAAATGAGGTGGATGTATGCATTTCAAGAAGTAGCTTGGGAGGCTGCTAAAGAAAGTGTGGGAGAGAAGAGGTATTAGGCTGCCTACCAAACCTAAGTTTTGGAGCCATTGGAGCTGACGTCACTGTTGTATGCCTGTGAAACCTGGACAGTCTACCAGCACCAAACTGAACCACTTCCATTTGAATGGTCTTAGAATATTCTGAAGATAACTTGGCAAGATAAGGTACTGGACACTGATAAGGTTCTGGAGCTGAACTGCCAAGCATTCAAACCCTACTGCAGAGAATGCAATTCCAATGGACTGGCCACATGGTTTGGGTGCCAAGCATGCATTTACCTAGAAGACTTTTATAGAGAATTCACACAAGGCTAGTGCTCACAGGAAGGTCAAAAGAAGCAATGCAAGAACATTCTCAGTGTCTTTTTGAAGAACTTTGGTATCCATTGTGAGACACAGGAGAGACTGACAAAGGACTACTCAGCATCAAAGAAGGCTGTGCTCTGTGAACCAAGCTGCTGAATCGCAGTATACCAAAAGACACATGCGCTGCCAATGACAACATGTGTGTACATACATCTGTGTTCATATGCACACCTGCATTGTATATGCACATGCATACGCACATGCATGTACACGTGTGTAGTATTTTTGCATAAATGTGAACATTCATTGTGTGCACATGTGTGCAGTCTACATACACATGTATGTCATATGAAATGTCAGTGTATGTGTAGGTGTGCTCATGCACCTGTGTTTGTGTGTGTGCACGTATATCATACACGTTTGTGTGTGTCTGTATACATGTGTATATTATGCATATACACCTATGTCTGCATGTATATGGAAGTATGTATTGTGGTTTTTTTTATTTGATTCTCATGACCTGTGAAGTAAGGGCTATCATTTCTACCATTTTACAGATGTAATTTAAAAAGTTACATAACTATCCCAGAGCCACACAGATGACCAGCTTACTCTGCATTACCCAAATTGCTTTTCTGATAACAATGCTGTGAGGCACAATCCCTACAGAATGGAAGGTGGCCATATTATTCATTAGATCATAGTTTTAAGGGTTAGAAAGGGTCTCAAAAAGTTAGTTCCCCTCCCCTTTTACAGATGAGGAAACTGAGGTCTAGGGTACATGACTTGTCCAAAGTCACACTAGCAGAAATGGGATTTGAACACAGTTCCTCAAATTACAACATTCCAGTGCTCTTTCCACTGTAATGTATAAGGCCAGCATTATGATGAATTTATAGATGGAGATGCTGAGGTTTAGACAAGTAAAGTGATTTGTCCAGGGTCATATGACTAGTAAGTATCAGAGCCATCTCCCGATTCTTAGGCATGAACTCACCAAAGATAATAATCTCGGGGCTTTATTAGAAATTGCTTGGTTTTGTTTGGGATTGACCTTCTTTTGACATCTATAAAGCATTCAGACTCCCAAATTCTGAATCATAAGCCCCCCTTTTTTGTTTAATCACAACCCTTTTATGGCTCATGTTACTGTTTTCCTACGTACCCCTCCCCTGCCTTACTATACCCTCACTTTAATTGACAAAAAAAGCCATTTGGTTATTTTCCTCCTGTATCTTTTCTTTTTAATTAAGTGTTTCATTAGAAATAATATTAAATGTCATTACAAACAATTAAGCTTGCTTAGTAACTATTTTACATTTAAATTAATTTCAATGCATAACATATTGGAACGCATTTTAGTGCAGTCTTCTAAGTCTTGTATCTTTGTTAATTCTATTTTTTAAAGAATGATATCATTGATAAAATAGTTTAATTGATTTTTTTGTTTTTAGGAAAAAATCAGCAAAACCAATCAATACATTGAAAAAGTCTAAAAATATATGCCATGTTCCACATCCATGTTCTCTCCCCCCACTCTGCAAAGAGGTAAAGTGAGGTAGAGGTAGCTCCTTAGGTCATTCTTGTTCTCTGTAATTTTGCAGCATTCACTTTTGATGGTTTTGGGGGTGGTCATTCTTTCCATTTACATTATTGTTGCCTTTGTGTGTGCTGTTTCTTTGACTGCAATTATTTCACTGCATCAGTTCATTGAAGTCTTTCCGTGCCTCTCTGTATACATCAAATGGGACATTTCCCACAGCACAGTGATGTTCATTACATTCAAATACCACAACTTCTTTGGCCATTCCCTAATCAAAGAGCATCTACTTTGCTTCCTGTTATCTGCCACCACAAAAAAAAAGGGCAGCTATAAATGTTTGGGAGTATTGTTTCTTCCTATCAATGACTTCCTTAAGGTATATGCCCCATAGTGGAATCTGTAGTACTATCCTTTTATTCTCACTCATTTTTCCTGTGTGTTAAACATAGTTTGTATGCCATTCTGGTATAAAACAATATCAAATTCGAACTCACTTTTATTTAAATGAGAAAGTGAAAAGAATGATATTTGGGTCCTCAGTCAATGGAATTACAAGTCCTAGCTTACCATAAGACAACATCAGTGTTGTTTCCCTGCTCCAAAGCTGTAGTATAAGGGAATTGGGCTATGAGGGCTATGAGGAACTTGCAGCCTCAAGGTCACATGTGGCCCTCTAGGTCCTCAAGTGCAGCCCTTTGACTGAATCCAAACTTTATAGAATAAATCCCCTTAATAAAAGGATTTGTTCTATAAAACTTGGACTCGGTCAAAAGGCCATACTCAAGGACATAGAGGGTCATGTGAGGCCTTGAGGCCCCAGGTTCCCCATCCTTGGCCTCACATACATGAGACTGGTGCTAGCCTAGTTCTCACAGTAACTAGCTGATGATCATGGGCAAAACTCTTTCTTCCTGGCCTCAACTTCCCCCTTCTGTCAAATTGGAGGATTAGACTGGATGGTCTTCTAAGGTCCTTTCTAGCTCTAAGAGTCTATGAAAGTCCAAAATCTGAGCCCCAAACACCAACCTGATAATTGCCAAGGAATGAGTTTAGTTTCTGCTTTTTCGGGGCAAAGTTACCTTCACTGAAGGAAAACAGAGAAAGAAACATGCCTCTAATCTCTCAGCACAGAGGGGGCGGAATACTAGGTCAAAATGGTGTATATATTGTCAGCTGGGGTCAGTGCTTTTGAGATTTTTTAAAACTTCTTTGGGGGTTGTGGGTTTGGATTTTTGGACTTATTTGGTTATACAGGAAGATTTCATTAAGGGGTTTGGGGCATGTTCAGAAATGACTATAATGTAAAAGCAGAAGTCATCAATAAAACTGATTTTTAAAACACACCAGAGTCTCCTTTCACTGTTTAGATTCTACCCTCTGTAACATCTACATAGCTCTAAGCATTAATGATTATATCTTGCTCAATCTCCTTGCCATAGTTGGGATTAAGGTTTAAACAGCCCTATTAAATTACAATTTTGTTTAAAGAATCTATTTCTAGGTCTTTAGAGAGCTTTGAATTACAAAGAAATCAATATTTCTTTATTCTTCTGTTATAGCTTTGAAGTGAAAGGAGCTCGTCATAGATTTAAATAAAGCAAAACCCATCCATTCCAACTCTCTGATTTTATAGATAAGGAAACTGAGGTCCCAAGAGCTTAAGTTACTTGCTCAATGGGACACTAGTTGGAAATGGCAGACCCAAGTTTGAAATCCAGGAAACAGGACCATAGATTTAGAACTGGGAAGAACCTTAGAGGCCTTTGGTTCCAGCCTACAGATGTGGAAACTGAGACACAGAAAGGTTGAGTAACTTGTCCAGTATTACTGAGCTGGGAAGTATCTGAGACAAGATTTGAACCAAGGTCTTCCTGATTCCAAGTTGAGGTAGCTAGTTAGCTCAGTGGATAGAGCAATGGGTTTCAGTCAGAAATACTTGAGTTCAAATCCAGCTTCAGACATTTTACTGCCTGTGTGAACCTAGGCAAGTCACTTAACCTCTGTCTACCTCAGTTCGCTCAACTGTAAAATGAAGATAATAATAGCAACTAGCTTTGTCTGGCACATTATAAGAGCTTTCTGTCCTTCACAATCCCCCACACCAGGGGTGTCAAACTCAAGTAGAAACAGGCTACTAAATAGTTTATGAAGGTTATGCAGGTTAGATACTGACTTAGAAAATCACATATTAACATTATCTATGTTCAGTTGTATTTTCATTTATTTCATGTATTATTTCATTTACTATATTCATTTCATTTCATTCATTATAATATTCAATATTAAATTAAATATTTCCCAATTATATTTTAATCTGGTTTGGCTGCACTTGGGAGTGTTGGTTGCAATGTGGTCAGCAGTCCTGAGTTTTGACATTTCTTCTCTCTACCCCAATGTTTATTGATTTGCCTGAATTAATGCCTTAATGACTTTTTCATGTTATTTAAAAAATGAAAAAGACAAAGATAATACTCCTTTTCACCTTTACAGAGACCCACGTCTGCTAACTCTGCTGATGAGATGGAATTTTGCTATTTATCTACTCAGCTATGTATGCACATTTCATTTCCAAGCATCTACTCTATTTTGCCTATTCATACTTTCTGATATGTGTTGATGCACTTGAGCTCTCAGGCTCAAATCCATATAGCCAGGGTAACCCTCTGGACACGTTCTCTTTTATTCTCCGGACCATGCTGAACATGAGGAGTCTGGGAAAGGACAGACAACGAGAGGTCAAACAGGATTTTCTTCTTCCCTAAAGGGATGGAGAACACAACAGGTCTCCTCCAGGGGGATGAGTGACACTTGTGCTGTCTTCGGGTAGAGTCTGCACAACCTCAGCTGTCAGCCCTTGGCTGCCTTCAACCAACAGCGAATGAAAGCAAGATCAAGTTCAGATAATTCCCCTTTCCTTCCTTCCCCTAGAAGATACCTAGGAAAAGTTTAGTCTGAGGCAGGCATTGACTTATAAACTTTGAAAAAAAAAAAATGACCTCTATTATGGCACATTTTAATCACCTTGTAACAACCCTTCAAAATGGGAGACAATTCATGTTGCCCGCCCAGTGGCCTCTGGGAACAAATACAAGTAGTACTAAAGTTGAACTGCTTACATTCCTACATGGAAAGACAATATTTGTAACTCTTGAAACTTTTCAGTATCTGGGTAGTTGGTGGGATTACACACACACACACACACACACACACAGACACACACACACACACACAGACACACACACACACAGCACAGAGTGAATTGAATAGGATGGGATCATATCTTAAAAAAATGAAATTAAGCGGTGAAAGAGAAATATATTGGGAGGAGAAAGGGAGAAATGGAATGGGGCAAATTATCTCTCATAAAAGAGGCAAGCAAAAGACTTTTTAGTGGAGGGGAAAAGAGGGCAGGTGAGAGAAAAATATGAAATTTACTCATCACATTCTACTAAAGGAAGGAATAAAATGTACACTCATTTTGGTATGAAAACCTATCTTACAATACAGGAAAGTGGGGGAGAAGGGGATAAACAGGGTGGGGAGGATGATGGAAGGGAGGGCAACGGGAGGAGGGAGCAATCTGAAGTCAACACTCTTGGGGAGGGACAGGATCAAAAGAGAGAATAGAAGCAATGGGGGGCAAGATAGGATGGAGGGAAATATAGTTAGTCTTACACAACACGACCATTATGGAAGTCATTTGCAAAACTACACAGATATGGCCTATATTGAATTGCTTACCTTCCCAAAGGGAATGGGTGGGGAGGGAGGGATGAAGAGAAGTTGGATCTCAAAGTTTTAGGAACAACTGTTGAGTTCTGTTCTTGCTACTAGAAAATAAGAAATACAGGTAATGGAGTATAGAAAGTTATCTGGCCCTACAGGACAAAAGAAAAGATGGGGACAAGAGAAGGGAGGGATGATAGAAAAGAGGGCAGATTGGTAAGAGGGGCAATTAGAATGTTTGGTGTTTTGGGGTGGGGGGAGGAGACAAATGGGGAGAAAATTTGGAACCCAAAATTTTGTGAAAATGAATGTTAAAAGTTAAATAAATAAATTTAAAAAAAAACAAAAACAAATACAAGTAGTAAATGAAAGTAGGGGATGGTTATTTTTTTCTCACTGTAATCAACCAAGAAAATTTTGCAGGAGATTTTTCTTATTTCTGTCTGGTCAGCTTTAGTTGTCAAAACCCAAACCAACAGCCACATGGTTTTCATTTCCTGGCCTCCTCCTTGTGTCTCAGGAGCAATCCCTATGCTTTAAAACAAAGGCACTATTCTCTGACTGGGAATTATGGCCACTGTCACCCTCAATCACAGTTTTCAAAGTAGAGAATTTGAAATCTAGAAATGAATAGCAGACTATATCCTTTATCAGCTAAAATAACAAATGGCTAAAACAATAAATCAGGTACCCTTTTCCCGTAAGCAAGTCCTGCTAGAGACTTAAAAAGCAGAAAATTAACCCCTGCCTTGGAAACTGTCTGATTGGTATTTGGGGATTGGATTTGGAACATTCATAGAGAGAATCTTAGAGCTAGAAAGAACATTAGAAGAATGTACAATTGAAACTACCACTACCACCACCACCACCCACACCCATACCCACACCCACACACACACACACACACACACACACACACACACACACACACACACATATAATTTGAGGAGAAAACTGAGGTCCCAAAAGTTAAAATGTTTTGCCCTAGGTCACCCGGCTAGTTTTCTCACTTGAAAAAAAGTGAGATTGAATTTAGCATAACTTCAAGTATTTATAAATTTGATAGACATGCAAAAATCTTACCTACGTGGAGCTTGGCCTTGGATTATATTTTGGAGTAAGGTTACCTTCGAGGACTGTTCTTGCTTACTCCTAAGCATTAGACCTAGTATCCCATTTCACCTTAAGCTGACCTTCTAATCTCCAAACTGAATCTTAGAATTTTGGAATAGGAGAGATTTTGTAGATTATCCTATTTTACAGATCAAGAAACTGAGGCCAAGCGAAGGGAGAACTGAGAAAGAGAAGCAGGCGGAGCCAAGATGGCGGAGTAGAAAGACGCACATACACATAGCTCCAAACCCACAACCCACAGAACGGCTAGAGAGGACCAACTCACGGTGAATTCTGCACCCAGAGGCCATGGAATATTGGAGCGAGGGAGATTTCTGTTCCGGAGGGACCTGCAAACCTCTCACGGGGGGGTCCTTCGCGCTGCGGACTGGGCGCTGGGACTGGGAGCAGAGAGCAGCCCTGCAGCGGCCGTAATACCGTGAGGAAAAGATCCGAGCGGGCTACGGGAACAGGATCTCCAGCGGCCAGGCGGGTCCCTCCACCCACAGAGGGACCTGCAAACCTCTCGCAAAAGGTCCGTCGCGCTGCAGACGCGGAGCCCAGCCCAGACCTGCGGCGGCCACGGCTCCGACAGGTACAGATCCGAGCAGGCTTCAGGGATGGGATCTCCAGCGGGGGCACAAGCCCCTCCGCCCACAGGTGACGAGGGTCGGTGAGAGAGTCTCTTTGGCGGGTCGAGAGGGGAGTGGGATGCCCCCATGGCTCGGGCCCCCCCGGGAGACAGAAGCTGAGAGGCGGCTGCAGACAGGGGCTCCCCAAGCGGGCGGGAGCCTGGATCCATTGTGGAAGGTCTGTACATAAACCCCCTGAGGGAACTGAGCCTGAGAGGCGGCCCTGCCCTGACCTGACCACCTGAACTTAATTCTCACACTGAATAGCAGCCCTGCCCCCGCCAAAAGCCCTGAGGCTGGGAAGCAGCATTTGAATCTCAGTCCCCAAAAGCTGGCTGGGAGGACCAGGAGGCGAGGTGAGTGTGAGGAGAATATTCAGAGGTCAAGTCACTGGCTGGGGAGAATGCCCAGAAAAGGGAAAAGAAATAAAACTATTGAAGGCTACTTTCTTGGAGAACAGACATTTCCTCCCTTCCTTTCTGATGAGGAAGAACAATGCTTACCATCAGGCAAAGACACAAAAATCAAGGATTCTGTGTCCCAGCCCACCCAATGGGCTCAGGCCATGGAAGAGCTCAAAATGAATTTTGAAAATCAAGTTAGAGAGGTGGAGGAAAAACTGGGAAGAGAAATGAGAGGGATGAAAGAGAAGCATGAAAAGCAGATCTCCCTGCTAAAGGAGAACCAAAAAAATGTTGAAGAAATTAACACCTTGAAAACTAGCCTAACTCAATTGGAAAAAGAGGTTCAAAAAGCCAATGAGAAGAATGCTTTCAAAAGCAGAATTAGCCAAATGGAAAAGGAGATTCAAAAGCTCACTGAAGAAAATAGTTCTTTCAAAACTAGAATGGCAGAGATGGAGGCTAAGGACTTTGTGAGAAAGACAGATATCACAGAACATAGTGAGAAGATTGGAAAAATGGAAGATAATGTGAAATATCTTATTGGAAAAACAACTGACCTGGAAAATAGATTCAGGAGAGACAATGTAAAAATTCTGGGACTACCTGAAAACCATGATCAAAAGAAGAGCCTAGACATCATCTTCCATGAAATTATCAAGGAAAACTGCCCTGAGATTCTAGAACCAGAGGGCAAAATAAATATTCAAGGAATCCACAGAACACCGCCTGAAAGAGATCCAAAAAGAGAAACTCCTAGGAACATTGTGGCCAAATTCCAGAATTCCCAGG
This sequence comes from Notamacropus eugenii, assembly GCF_028372415.1. Classification (NCBI taxonomy): domain Eukaryota; kingdom Metazoa; phylum Chordata; class Mammalia; order Diprotodontia; family Macropodidae; genus Notamacropus; species Notamacropus eugenii. The sequence continues at coordinate 267,711,562 of NC_092876.1, forward strand.
TGAAAGAGAAAATATTACAAGCAGCTAGAAAGAAACAATTCAAGTATTGTGGAAATACAATCAGGATAACACAAGATCTAGCACCCTCTACATTAAGGGATAGAAGGGAATGGAATAGGATATTCCAGAAGTCAAAGGAACTAGGACTAAAACCAAGAATCACCTACCCAGCAAAACTGAGTATAGTACTTCAGGAGAAAAAATGGTCTTTCAATGAAATAGAGGATTTTCAAATTTTCTTGATGAAAAGATCAGAGCTGAAAAGAAAATCTGACTTTCAAACACAAGAATGAAGAGAAGCATGAAAAGGTGAACAGCAAAGAGAAGTCATAAGGGACTTACTAAAGTTGAACTGTTTACATTCCTACATGGAAAGACAATATTTGTAACTCTTGAAACACTTCAGTATCTGGGTAGTGGGTGGGAGTACACACACACACATGCACACATGCACACATACATAGAGACAGAGTGCACAGAGTGAATTGAAAAGGATGGGATCATATCTTAAAAAAAAAAATGAAATCAAGCAGTGAGAGAGAAATATTGGGAGGAGAAAGGGAGAAATTGAATGGGGCAAATTATCTCTCATAAAAGAGGCAAGCAAAAGACTTATTAGTGGAGGGATAAAGAGGGGAGGCAAGAGAAAAACATGAGGTCTACTCTCATCACATTCCACTAAAGGAAAGAATAAAATGCACACTCATTTTGATAGGAAAACCTATCTCACAATACAGGAGAGTGGGGGACAAGGGCACAAACAGGGTGGGGGGGATGATAGAGGGGAGGGCATGGGGAGGAGAATGCAATCCGAGGTCGACACTCATGGGGAGGGAAAGGACCATAAGAGGGACAGGATAGGATGGAGGGAAATATAGTTAGTCCTATACAACACAACTATTATGGAAATCATTTGCAAAACTACAGAGATTTGGCCTATATTGAATTACTTGTCTTCCAAAGGGAAGGGGTGGAGAGGGAGGGAGCTAAAGAAGTTGGAACTCAAAGTGTTAGGATCAACTGTGATGTTCTTACCACTAGGAAATAAGAAATACAGGTTAAGGGGTAAAGAAAGCTATCTGGCCCTACAGGACAAAAGAGAAGACGGAGACAAGGGCAGAGAGGGAGGATAGAAGAGAGAGCAGATTGGTCACAGGGGCAATTAGAATGCTTGGGTTTGGGGGGGGAGGGAATAAAAGGGGAGAAAATTTGTAACCCAAAATTTTGTGAAAATAAATGTTAAAAGTTAAATAAAAAAAAAAAAGAAAGAGAAGCAGATCAATGAATGGAACATGCAACTAAAGAAACTAGAAAATCAACAAATTTTAAAACCCCTGTTATAATAACAAATAGAAATCCTGAAAAATCAAAGAAGAGATAACTAAAAATGAATAATAAGGCTAAGGACACACTTCTTTACTAAAATAAAAACATAGAATCTAAGAAAAGGAAGGGACCTCAGAGCAGTCTGCACAACCCATATCTAAGCCAGAACCTCCTCTTTAATATCCCAGGTGAATGATCTTCTAACCTCTGCTAGAAGACTATTAACCATAGAGAACTAACTCAAGACAGCTTATTCTACTTACATGAGCTAGTCTCCCTGAGGACAGAGAAAGTACTTGTGTTATCTCTTTGTGTGGTATTTTTGCCTCTGGACTTGTCATTTCATCCAAGTGAGGAATTCTTGATGTAGAAGCTACCCTCTCCTACAAAGAACGGCAAGTCACATCTGTTAATCACCATTGCAAGATTGCCTGGTATGGTAGAAAAACAACGAATCAGGAGACCTCAGTTACAGGCCAATATTTGTCAGGTAAAAAATGATATTAGAGTCCTGAATTTAGAGTCAGGATCTCAGTTCATATCTGCATAACTGAAGCAACTTTGATGAAGTTCCTTTACCACCTCTGGATCTCAGTTCATAGGATTAGCTAAAAAGACCTTAAAGACCTTTGAGTTCAACCCCCTCATTTCACAGTTGAGGAAACTGAGTCACAGGAAAGTTAAATAACTTACTCTGGGTCACACAACTAACATGTCTCTAGGTCCTCCTGACTCCAAATCCAGTGTTCTGTCCACTCATACTCATTTGTAAAAACTAAGTTAAACTGACCTTAAATGATCTTTACATTTCCTGCTAGCTCTAAATCTTATAATACTACGAAACTTAAACTGGCTAACTTTGAGCAAAGCATCTCACTGAACTTGGTTCCTTTATCTTCAAAATGGAGATACCACCACCTGCCTTGCCTGCTTCACAGGGTGGTTGTGAGGTTGTAATGCAGTGAGGTCCATCAATGCTCTTTAAAAACTAAGCAGCGGGGACGGAGCCAAGATGGCGGAGTAGAAAGACACACATATGCAGGGTCTCCCCACACAGCCCATAAAATACCTGTAGAGAGGGACTCTCAACAAATTCTGGACCAGCAGAAGTGAAGAACAGAGTGGAGGAGATTTCCAGCCCTGGGTGACTTGAAAGACCCACAGGAAACGTCAGTTTCACCAGACGCGGAACAGAGCCCAGCCCAGCCTTGGCCGCGTGGTATGGCTCACGAACAGCACTTGGGGGCGGAATCTCCAGTCGCGGAATCCCCAGTCCCAGTACCAGTGGTTCCCAGATCCCTCAACCCACAGGTGCCAAAGGTCAGTGACAGGGTATTTTCAATTGGTCAGGAAGGGAGAAGGGCCTTCCCATAGCTCTGGCAGCAGGCAGAGGCCACAGAGGCTGCACAGCAGCACATACGGACCACTCCATTGTTGGCACTGAAGAGCTGAGTCTTACCTCAGCCCTGTGTGGAGGCCCTGGCTGAGCTTGTCTTTGTCTCACACTGAATGGCAGCCATCCAGCTTATCTGAAAATCAGCCCCCAGTGCTGACTTGGCGGAACTGGAGGCCAGGTGGCTGTGGAGAGGTAACTGCTAAGATTCTGGGCACAAAAATCCCTCTCTGCATCCAGACCAGTACGCACTAGATCATGCCACCTTGGAGGAACTGAGATCTCACAGATTCCCAGAGTATATCCTACTCTTCACAAAGGACCCAAAAGTCACATAACTGGTTGTGGAAAATGCCCAAAAAAGGGAAAAAAAATAAGACTATTGAAGGTTACTTTCTTGGTGAACAGATATCTTCTCCCATCCTTTCAGGTGAGGAAGAACAATGCTTACCATCAGGGAAAGACATAAAAGTCAAGGCTTCTATATCCCAAACATCCAAAATAAATATTCAATGGGCTCAGGCCATGGAAGAGCTCAAAAAGGATTTTGAAAATCAAGTTAGAGAGGTGGAGGAAAAACTGGGAAGAGAAGTGAGAGAGATGCAAGAAAAGCATGAAAAGCAGGTCAACACCTTGCTAAAGGAGACTCAAAAAAATGCTGAATAAAGTAACACCTTTAAAAACAGGCTAACTCAACTGGCAAAAGAGGTTCAAAAAGCCAATGAAGAGAAGAATGCTTTCAAAAGCAGAATTAGCCAAATAGAAAAGGAGGTCCAAAAGCTCACTGAAGAGAATAGTTCTTTCAAAATTAGAATGGAACAGATGGAGGCTAATGACTTTATGAGAAACCAAGAAATCACAAAACAAAACCAAAAGAATGAAAAAATGGAAGATAATGTGAAATATCTCATTGGAAAAACAACTGACCTGGAAAATAGATTCAGGAGAGACAATTTAAAAATTATGGGACTACCTGAAAGCCATGATCAAAAAAAGAGCCTAGACATCATCTTTCATGAAATTATCAAGGAAAACTGCCCTGATATTCTAGAACCAGAGGGCAAAATAAATATTGAAAGAATCCACCAATCACCTCCTGAAAGAGATCCAAAAAGAGAAACTCCTAGGAACATTGTTGCCAAATTCCAGAGTTCCCTGGTCAAGGAGAAAATATTGCAAGCAGCTAGAAAGAAACAATTCAAGTATTGTGGAAATACAATCAGGATAACACAAGATCTAGTGGCTTCTACATTAAGGGATCAAAGGGTGTGGAATATGATATTCCAGAAGTCAAAGGAACTAGGACTAAAACCAAGAATCACCTACCCAGCAAAACTGAGTATAATACTTCAGGGGAAAAAATGGTCTTTCAATGAAATAGACGACTTTCAAGCATTCTTAATGAAAAGACCAGAGCTGAAAAGAAAATCTGACTTTCAAACACAAGAATGAAGAAAAGCATGAAAAGGTGAACAGCAAAGAGAAGTCATAAGGGACTTACTAAAGTTGAACTGTTTACATTCCTACATGGAAAGACAATATTTGTAACTCTTGAAACTTTTTTCAGTATCTGGGTAGTTGGTGGGATTACACACACACACACACACACACACACACACACAGAGCACAAGGTGAAATGAATAGGATGGGATCATATCTTAAAATAATGAAATTAAGCAGTGAGAGAGAAATATATTGGGAGGAGAAAGGGAGAAATGGAATGAGGCAAATTATCTCTCATAAAAGAGTCAAGTAAAAGACTTTTCAGTGGAGGGAAAAAGGGGAGAGGTGAGAGAAAAAACATGAAGCTTACTCTCATCACATTTAACTAAAGGAAGGAATAAAATGCACACTCATTTTGGTATGAAAACCTATCTTACAATACAGGATAGTGAGGGAGAAGGGGATAAGCAGGGTGGGGGGGCAAATGGAAGGGAGGGCAGTGGGAGGAGGGAGCAATTTTGGGGAGGGACAGGATCAAAAGAGAGAATAGAAGCAATGGGGGGCAGGATAGGATGGAGGGAATTATAGTTAGTCTTACACAACATGACTATTATGGAAGTCATTTGCAAAACTACACAGACATGGCCTATACTGAATTGCTTGTCTTCCCAAAGGGAATGGGTGGGGAGGGAGAGATGAAGAGAAGCTAGAACTCAAAGTTTTAGGAACAACTGTTGAGTACTGTTCTTGCAACTAGGAAATAAGAAATACAGGTAATGGGGTACAGAAATTTATCTTGCCCTTCAGGACAAAAGAGAAGATGGGGATAAGGGAAGGGAGGGATGTTAGAAGGGAGGACAGATTGGTGATAGGGGTAATTAGAATGTTTGGGGGTGGAGGGAGGGGAGAAATGGGGACAAAATTTGAAACCCAAAATTTTGTGGAAATGAATGTTGAAAACTTAAATAAAACAAATTTAAATAAAAAAAAACAAAAATCAAAAAAACAAAAAACTAAGCAGCAACAGCCAGTATTGGAAAGCATGGCCAAAGAGGCCATTTCATCAGGGTGAAGTCAGGATTCAGTAAGAGTTAGTAGATGGAAAACGTGAGAAAGGAATAGCTTTAGCATGAAGAAAAGTTTGTTAACTGTGGAACAGGCAGTCCAGAGGGCACAGTGGAAGATCTGGGTGGAGTTAGAATGAAAATTTTGGGTGGGAGAATTAAGGAGAATGGGAAAGAGGAATTTGGTGGTAGGGGGTACGGAATGAGGTTTAGATGATGTACTCCAGAAGTTCAGAGTCCCTGGGATATAAAGGGTATGACACATACCTATACACATGTATGTGTCCCCGTTTATGTGTGTGTGTGTATGTTAATGTTCACCCACATTTTATAAATTATTTTGGCATATAATTGGGGAAACTAGTTTTTTATAGTTTCCTTTATATATGTAATTTTATGAAATAGCCTCTTTTCTGATGTTACTTTCTCTTTTAATTAAAAAAATGAGCAAGGAAAAATTAAAACTAAGCAACACAGATGGAAAGTACTACGATTACATGAAGGGGACACATTTCGACTGAGCAGCAAAGATAGGATTAAATCAGTTAAAGTCATATCTGAAGGTGAGGGGCATTATAGAGGAAGAAATGAGCTGTCTGCTAAAAGGGGAAAGAGAGCATTCTAATAGTATCTCAGGCTTTCTTGGAACAGCCTAAGGACTTACACCATACAATAACCCAAACACTAGTGAATACTAGACTTAAAAAAATAAATAAATAAAGGGAATCCTCAGAGAACTTCATACTGAGCAGCATCCTGTCTTCTCATCTTTGGGGAAGACAATCTTGACATTGAACTCAAATCATTGAGGCAGGCCTGTGGGCAAGTCTGAGGTATGCAGACCTTTCTTGCAGTCAAGCCCGGCAACCCCAAAGTAATACTGCCTCCTCCCTCTCATTTCCTTTGTATTACTTTAAATAAATCAAAAGCAGAGGTCTATTTCTGTCTCTTACATTTGGGATACTTAAATAACCTTAAAAGAATTAACATTTAGTGAACTTTGCTGCCCTCTTTTGCCCATCAGGAGATATTACAGGCAACAGAAGAATTTGAAAGCAAGCTATGAACAACCTATGAAATTATGGTCCAAATGACAAAAGAAATGCAAATTAAAACAGTTCTAAGCTTTTGCTTCACACCCATGATCAGCAAAGATGCACAAAAAATTGAGTTGCCAGAGGGGCTGCAGATAGACATGCATACTAATGTAGTATTGAAGTAGAATTGTGTACTGATCCAGCCATTCTGGAAAGCATTTTGGAATTATGGCCCAGAAATCATTAAACTGTACATATACTTTGATCCAGTGACACAATGATCATGTTTTTACCCTGGAGAGATCAAAGAGAAAGTAACCACAGGTACAAAAATATCTAATAACTGGTTGCTGAGTTTAAAACAAAACAAATTCAAAACAAAAACAATCCCCCAAAGATTGGGGAATGGCTGAACAAACCGTGGTATATAAATGTAATGGAATACTATTTTACTGTGAGAAATTATAAAAACAATGGATTCAGAAAAACTAGGAGGTCTTGTATGAGGTGATGCAGGATGACTTAAGCAGAAACAACAAAACAATGTATACAATGGCTACTACATTGTAGAAAAAAGAAACTGAAAGATTTAAGAATTTTGTTCAGTACAATGGCCAAATGAAACTCGAACCAGGGGTAAAGCATTACCCAACCTTCTTGATGGAGAAGTGATGTACTCAAGTTGCCAAATGTCACGTAAATTTTCAGACTGTCAGTATGGGGATGTTTTTTTGACCGACTATACTTATTATACAAAGGTTTTGGGTTTTGGGGGTTTTTTTCTTGTTTTCTTTTGCAGTTTTGGGAGACAGAAGATGAAGCATAGCTTTGCAAGAAAATAGAGGAAAAATTGAGACATTTCAAATGCACCGAAGAAAATAGTCTGAAGAAAAGACTTACAGTTTTGAAAATAGTATCTTGAATGTATTCTCTATCATTATCTCTAGGAATTTCCTCACCAGGAATTTCATTACTCTTCAAGATCACATCAGCTTTGGTACTCACACCTTACTAGCCCGTGAGCCTCTCTGATTAGGTGGAATGAGAACTACTCCCAGAACTTCCAATGAAGTGGGTGTCTTGGCCAGCAATCTCATAGTTTCCTCCTTGACTGCACTCCATTGGATATCATATCCTGGCACTGAGTATGTTTTCCCCACTCTCATCACTTTTCAAGAATCCTTTTATGTGGTCTTCCCCCAGATTGTAAGCGCCTTGAGGGCAAAGATTGTCTTTCTTTTTTTACCCCTAGGACCTGAAGACTTCTTACTCCAGGCTCATCACTATCCACCAAATTAATGCAGTATGTTTTCAGATTCTTCAACAGCTCATATAAAACTTACTAATTTTATGGAAATGGATAAAAGTGAGACTTTCTTTCTCTCACATAGACACACACACACATTTTTCATACTCATCAACAATTTCCACAGGCATGGCCTCCATCCTTTGGGGACTCTTATGGAAATGTTTCCTTTGTCATACCCTTTAGCCTGGGAAATCTGAAACATCCTGGTTATCGAATAACCTCCAGGTAGTAATACTAGCTAGTGATTTTGAATAGAAAGGACACCTGCCTTATGCATAGCCACTTACATGACAAAATTTGATTAGTGCTAAGAAGCTCCTCTTGTCCATGAGGGTAACCTACACTTCCTGCTGCAAACAATTGTTTTTACAATGCAATTGAAATAAATTAAGGATAAAAAAATAAATTAATTTAGCCATATAATCATGAAGGGATTTGAATACTGAATTTCAAGATGAGAACTGGAATGGACTTTAGGGCTCATTCAGCATAAAGGAATCAGGCGTAGGCAAGGAATATAGCAACCTTCTGTTTGATAAACCCAAGGACCCCAGCTTCTGGGATAAGAACTCATTGTTTGACAAAAATTGCTGGGAAAACTGGATAACAGTGTGGCGGAAATTAGGCATAGACCCATACCTGACACCGTACACAAGAATAAAGTCCAAATGGGTACATGATTTAGGTATAAAGATTGATACCATGAATAAACTGGAGAAGCAAGGAATAGTGTATTTATCAGATCTATGGAGAAGGGAAGAATTCTTTACTAAAGGAGAGATAGAATGCATTATGAAATGCAAAATGGATAACTTTGATTACATTAAACTGAGAAGTTTTTGCACAACCAAACCCAATGCAACCAAAATCCGGAGGGATGTAGTAAATTGGGAAAGAATTTTTACAGCTAAGCTTGGGGATAAAGGCCTCATTTCTAGAATATATAGAGAACTGATCCAAATGTATAATCATACAAGTCATTCCCCAATTGATAAATGGTCAAAGGATATGAACAGGCAATTTTCAGAGGAAGAAATTAAAGCTATCTATAATCATATGAAAAAATGCTCTAAATCACTATTGATTAGAGAGATGCAAATCAAAACAACTCTGAGGTACCACATCACACCTATAAGATTGGCAAACATGACAGAACAAGAAAATGATAAATGCTGGAGAGGATGTGGGAAAGTTGGAACACTAATTCATTGTTGGTGGAGCTGCGAGCGCATCCAACCATTCTGGAGAGCAATTTGGAACTATGCCCAAAGGGCTACGAAAATGTGCATACCCTTTGACCCAGCAATATCGCTACTAGGACTATATCCCCAAGAGATCATAAAAATGGGAAAGGGTCCCACATGTACAAAAATATTTATAGCAGCACTCTATGTAGTTGCCAAAAACTGGAAGTCAAGGGGATGTCCATCAATTGGGGAATGGCTGAATAAATTATGGTATATGAATGTAATGGAGTACTATTGTGCCATAAGAAATGATGAACAAGAAGACTTCAGAGAGGCCTGGAAGGACTTATATGACCTGATGCTGAGTGAAAGGAGCAGAACCAGGAGAACTTTATGCACAGCAACAACCACAGTGTGTGAGAGTTTTTTCTGGTGGACTTAGATTTGTGTAATAACACAAGAACTTCTTACCAAAAAAAAAAAAAAAAATCCCAATGGAGGATCTCAAGGCAAAATGCCTGCCACACTCAGAGAGAGAAATATGGAAGTCACTCACATATTGTAGCAGATCATGTTTGTGTATGTGTATGTGTTTGTGTATCATGTTCTGATTTGTTATACGATTTCTTTCATTTATCTTAGTCTGACTACATAGCATGACTATAGTGAAAATATACTCAACAGGAAAGTATACGTAGAATCTATACAGAATTGTATGCAGTCGTGGGGAGGGAGGGGGGGAGTGGGGGGTAGGTGGGGGGGATAAAATCACAATTGTATGGCAGTGATTGTTAAACATTACAAAATAAAAATAAATAAATAAATAAAAAATAAAGGAATCAGGCTTGGACATCCCAAGGTCATACAAACATCATAAGTAACAGAGATTATCCCTCTGCAATGAGAGTTAGAATTTAGAGCTAATTAAACTGACAAAACCTTAAAATGCTTTTTTACATAGTAAGCTTAATAGATATTAATTAAATATGCCAGTCTCAGGTTCTCAGATTAGTAAAAGTCAGGCAAGGTAGTGTCCTTCCCAACTGCCATCTCAACCTCCAAGTAAAAGGTTTAGGGATTTGTTCTTAAAATTTTGTTAAACTACACAAACCCAAAATTATCGACCCTATTTTTTTTATTCCTTATTATTTATTCCATTCCCACAATATCTTTCTCTATTTTATTAACTATTTAGTAACATGCCACACATGTTTTCTTTATGCCCAATCTTTTACTGGAATTTTTCCAATATTATTTTTCTCTCATCTACATTATTCTGTCAAGTATCTCAAGTCTAATTGCTATATACACTGGGTTTTAAGCCTTCCTGGTTCCAAATGACATATTATAGGAATGATTTCTTGGGCATCACCTGCACTGAAGTTTTCAATGAAAAAAAATATCTTTCACATTAGAACATTAGATAGGTTCTAAGGTCTCCAGAGGTGAACAGGTGTTGTTAATCCCCAGATGCTCCTACAATTTTTTTCTCAGCTTTTGCTAAAAAAATATTTGATGCTTTCATTTTCTTCTTCCTTTAACACTTAAAGCTCTGACATTTCTTTAAAAAGAAAAAAATGACTCTCTTTTATTTGCTATATGATTTCCCCCTTCTTGGATAAATTTCCCCATACAAATGAAGACTGACAACTCCTCTGTAATTTGTGGTCTTTCTTAAGAGAATTAAGGAACACTGAGAAACTGACTTGTCCTTAGGCCCACCACTAGTATGTGTCCAAGGGCACTACTGGAATCCAGATTTTCCTGAGTTCAAGGCAGATCCTCCAGCTACTACATTACACTTCTATTAAACATTTTCTTTTCCTTTACCCTGGCAAAGGATAACTTATATTTTGGAACATGAAAAGCTTCAAAGTTGTAGTTTGCCCTACAAATACTATCAAAAAAAATTTTTTTCTACCTTTACAGAAAATAAGCTGAGATACAAAGCAGCTTAGTAATCATTCACTTTTGCAATAAAACCCAGTTTTTAAGTCAGAGGTTGGTTACCCCGTAAGGCAAAAGGCCAGAAGGGCCCAGATGTTAACAAATCAGGCTGTGAACAGATATTTACGGTTGGTTTACTGTACATACCTTAACTGTTAGATATGCCAAAGGTCACTGTACAGATTGAAGAGTAACAGTACATAGATATCTTCAACATATCAGCAAAATTCAAGGAAGGTGCCCTGGTATGTTGGGTTGACCCACAGGAACAAGATTTTCGCAGGTTAGATTTAGAGAATACTCATTTGGATAAGAATAGAGATCCACTGGAGAATATGTAAGCACATAGTCATAAAGAGACATCAAGGAAACTGTAATTTCATAACTATAGGTACTTCTACCAAAGAGATCACAATCTTTCTGTTGCTTAGTAGTCTTCCAGAGCTACCATAACCAAAAGAGAAGTTCATCACCCTAAGACCAACCTGAAGTGTGTAAATGTAGTAAGAGTGGACCTTGAAGAACACATACAGACCACCGCCACATCCTACTTAAAACTTTCCAGCTTATACTCCAATGGCCTTTAGGAATCTAATCATCTCCACAAGATTATGGAGTCTGTACATACATCTAGCCAGTGTTATGTCCTACCAAACTCATAGGGTAATTGAGGTATGTGAATGGGTCAGTTTAAACCCCCTCAGGTTTAAAAACCTAACCATTTGCTAAATTAGATTATGAAAACAACTCTTTCCTGGTAAGCATACATAAACTTCCTTTTTATAAGTATCAAACTGACCAAGAGCACTTTGGTATTAGTTCCTAAATTCAAGATTTGGAGCCCACTTTCCCAATAAATACTGCAAGCAGCTCAAAGAGGCTAAAGAATGTCTACTTGCATCTTATTAATACTCAAATTTCCCTTTGGTGGAAATTTACTGAGCAGCAAATCTGTAACAATGAAGCTAAGGCTGTTCTTACTGCCTAACAACATCTAGATTATGTCAAGAACTACACTATAGCTATAAATAAAAAAAATTTTCTGTAACAGAGCACTTTAAAATTGTTTTACATTCAAAAGAAATTTTTCTTGCAGCACTAACTTATAAAAGTCAATAGTAGGAATCTTAAGATAAAAGGCCTCTGAATTTCTATCCCAGTCCTGACAACACTTTCAGTTTTCTTAAAAAATGTCTTCCTTCTAGTTATTTTGTTTTTCTGACTCCCATGATATCGACAAGCTTGAAAAGCTGTTTACAGTATTAGAAATTTAACCAAAAAGGAAATCTTATGTGGCTGTAATGATTTTCAATTTGTTTTAATTAAGTTTTTTGGCTCTTCAGAAACTTTCTTACTCAGAACATTCTCAGTCCAAATATCTCATATGATAGCTAATCTTAAAGCAGCAGAATCAAGACAGTGTAGAGCGTGGTATCAACATATTCAAACTAGCCGATTAAAAATTGGTCTACTAAATCTTTAGATACAATAAGTTTTATTTATCTGGTGGTGCCTGATGGTCACAGGGTACTGTACAACAAATCTTTAAAATACAATAAGAAAAAATTGAACAGCCAAAGAGATCAATTGAGAGGGCAAAGGCCCACAAAGGAACCAACAAAAGTGCAGAAAAGAACCCACCCACTTTCCCATTACATTAATTTCTGCCCTTGTTTAAGTTTGGCTTTAGGAACATCAAAACAAAGTGTTAAAGAAGTTTGGAAATAAAAGAATTTAACTTCACATAGCGTCTTTCACTTTCACAAAATGCTTTTCTTATTCAATAATAAGCATACAAAATGATAGTAACTCTAAAGGAACTCTTGAGCCTCTGTTTGGTCCAGATGTTTAAGACTGCATCCTTTAGGACTTCCCCTGTCTCTGTGCCCACCAATTCTCTGCATCTATAAAGTCACTTGTGGTGTAATAAGTCTCCTGTGCTCTATTTTGCCACAACAAATGCATAGATACTTTCACGTGTGTAGCAAGGTGCTCAGCACATAGTAGGTACATGAGGAGTACTTGAATGGCATTTTCAAATTTCACCAAGGTTGAAAAGAACATACTGCACACGCAAACCTGGCGTGTTCCAATTCAGCTCTGAAATCTTTCTTAAGTCTCATGATCAATTTGGAAGCTAATTTTACACCAGCTATTGTTAATAGCATGATTTTCATATTTGTCATTTCTACCTATTTTCAAAATCTGCCATAAGAAATTATGTGAAGATCATATTTAACTGAGTGTGGGGATGGTGGAGGGAGGGTAAGCAGAGTCACATAACGTATCAATGGGTCACTGCCAGAAAGCTATTCCATGCACGACAATCAGATTTCAAATTTTACTGCCCAAATATCAATTCTTTAAAAGTAAATTTAATACTATCGTCACACTTTTCTCATCTACAGCTAACGAAAACATTCCAAAAAGCCAGTATACGAAATGGCCAGTATTAGACAAAGTGAAAAAGATAATCACCTTACAGTGTCATGAGCATTTTCTCTCCCACTCTATCTCATACTTACCTAAATACTAACATAAGGGTTAAAAAGTTGTGGGTAAAAAGCCAAAGCCTTAAATGAGGGATGCTGGACCATAAAAACAGGACAGCAAAGAAGCTGCAGGTGGAGGTAGAAAACAACCTTTTCTAAAATATTGCTTATTAGAGAATGGCACTTACTTATTAGTGCTGGTCCCTCCAAAAATGGTGTATTTTAGTCCAGGATTGAAATCTGAAAATTCATTCACTATTTAAGTGCCTAACGCAAAACAAATGTGAAGCAGACAAAAAATGTTAAGCTGGTATCCATAATATTGAATCAAGGATGATCAAACAGACTTTGATCATGTCATGCTTGGGAGATTTAAAACTTTCTCTTTGTTATTATTGTTCCTTGAAGATTGTCTCCCTCACAACAGATAAAAATATTTTGCAGTAGAAGATACCATTAAAAATTTAGTCAGGTGTTCCTACAGTAAATCTGTTATTCGCTATCAAAAGTTGGACACAACTTTCAACACCTGTTTTTAACAATGCTTGTCTATAAAGCATTTTGAGATCATTAAGAGATGAAAGGCGCTATGTAAGTGCAAAATATTATTCAAGACAAATCAGTAAAGGTGCTCTTTCGGTGGTGACAAAGAATGAACCTTCATGGTTGAATGGTTATGTTACTTTGAAAGTCAGAATAACTCCCAAAGCACTCTTACTCTGAAACAAGAAGGAACAATTTTGACAAAAAAACATTTTGTCACCACGTAAGAGAATGTGCATTCTTCTTGCTTTTTAAAATAAAATCTAGGTGACAAAGGTTAAATTATGCCACTCAATCTACACAAACCAACACTTGATCAAAGTTCCTCATTTTACAAGTCTCCATGTTCAAAAAACACACACAAATTAGCATTTTGTACACAAATGTTTATTTTTCAAATAAACATCCCCTTTAAACACAAGGAATGAAATCTAAATCTTCATAAAGATGAATTCAAAATGAAATCCCTCCAGTATATTGTGTGTAATCACTGTGTCCTTGGTCACTACTGGCATTTACTGTTTAACATCAAAAACAAAGACAGGTTATTTAAAAATCATGCTACTGGATTTCTAGCTCTTCTTCTATGACCAGTTCTACACTGATCTGCAATGTTTAAAATTTTACATCACCGAATTGAAGCAAGTTTAAGGTGTGGAACAGCTGTGCATTAAACACAAAAACAAACAAATAAAATTATAAGATATAGTCAAGTTCATAACGAATATAGGTGTTTTTTTCATCATTGTAGATTCTTGGATAATGTGCTATGAGTGCATCCTGTGAACCAATATAGATAGAATTGTAAATCTTCCAGTACACATCTCTGACTTTTCTGGCTGGGTGAAACAACCCCTAAAAATAAAAAATAAATTAAGAATAAAATTACTTTAGTTTTTCAAACAATATACTGATGTAATCTGCTTTTCAGAAGCCTATTTCAAATATAAAATGTCAGCAGTCTAGATATTTTTTCTTCTCAAAGGATAAATCAGATTTCTAAAGTTTAGAATCTAAATTGTTAAGCAATTTGTTCAGACAAGATAAAACTTTTTGTCATTTTCCTTAATGAAGTAACTGTTTTGCCCATATACGTAGTATCCTACAGTTAAGAACACGATTTATTAATTTTGTACCTGATTTTTACCCAACTAATTTCATCACGATGAAGACTGATTTAAAGAAGTTAAAGCACAAATTCATCTTTTTTCAATTTTAACATACCTGCAAACAGTATTGCAACATTCTACATGGTCCAATAGCAACTCTTAGGCCTTCCAGGGCTCCCATAACTGCCTGAATAACATGCGGAGATGTCTCAAATACATTAGGCCATACGTAATTCAATAAATGATTAAGAGAATCTTCACAGCCAAATCCATAAACCCCAAGAGACATGTGCTGCACCACTGCACTGGCAGTCTGTCTGTGTACAAGATCTCTGTAATAAAACAAAATTTAGTTTTAATTTTGTAGAAAACATCTAACTGCTTATTAGGAGTTTCCTTAATTCAGAATATTAAAAGCAGAAAATACTCCATATATTTAACATCTACTTTAGGAAAACAAAAGCATTCTATCTGGAAAGTTTTGTTTCATTATAACTATTATCATTAGAACTGAATTCACCTCAAAAGCACAACATGCTTGAAAACTGTTCCCCTGGCCAATTTAAAGCATTTCATTAGAAGTCAGAAAAATGAATATCAGAAACAATTTTTCAAATCTACTAATAAAAAATCAGGAATAATGTACATAGCATGATGATTGAAATAACACATACTGTAACCTCATGAAATTTGAACTTCACAAATTTAGAACCTAAGATTATTCAAACACATTATGCTTCTGATAAACTGTTAGACTTTCAAAAGGCAACAGCTTTCCCAAGCCAAGGGAATGAAAATTTTAATTTTATGTATTCACTCAATAGTTTGATTTCATTAAGTAACAGACCTACTATTAATTACAATTTGTTGCAACTGGAACAAAATCTAATTTACATGGAATTTTAAGAGGAAAATGAAGTTTTCCATGTAACTGTGTTTTCTCTTATCTTATTACTGAAGTGTTTTGCATCTTGGCTATTTTTATCGTTGTTGTTCAGTCATTTCAGTTATATAAGATTCTTCGTGACCCATTTTGGGCTTGTCTTAGCAAAGACAATGAAATGGTTTGCCATCTCCTTCTCCAGCTCATTTGAGAGATGAGGAAAGTGAGGCAAACAGGGTTAAGTGACTTGTCCAGGGTCATACAGCTAGTAATTGTCTGAGGCCAGACTGGAACTCAGGTCTTCCTGATTCAGGGCCACAGACCTATCTACTGTATCACCTAGCTGCGCTAGCCATTTTTAGTAATACTGTAAAACTGAGGTAACAGTACCTACCTTTCAGGATTGTTATAAGAATCACATAATATTTATAAAGCACTCAGTACAGTGCCTGGGACATAGTGCTTAATAAATACATATTCTCCCCTTCCATTTGGGTGGAATTAGATAATCTTATACTCCTTATTACGCTACTGAATACAGGGAACATTAATTTAACCTTCCCTTGATGACAAAGGACCATGATGATGATGGCCATCAAATGTTCTCAATGATGTCTTGGTATTATATATCAAGCTACAAGAGGGTACTTCTCTGCTACATAATCCCAGACTGTAATCTTTTGACAGACAGGGACTTTCAAATTTTCACCTCCTTCATCATATAGTGGCCCAATCCAGCTTCCCAATACTTATTAAACTAGTAACTTGGAACTTTAACTGGCTAGGCATTAGCCCCACATCCCTTCTGACAAAAAAAAAAAAAATCCCAAAACACTAGGACTTTGTGATAATGAGTTTTTCTTACTGCTCAAAGGTTTTTTTCTTTTATTTCTGTGTACAAGACAGTCTTCCTAATGGCTGAGGCTTTCTGAAGTTAAACCTCCAGATAAAGATACATGCATGTGTATAAATACACACAATATATGAAAAGAAGTGACCTATAAACCAATTTCACTGTAAAAGACTAAACTGATGTTGTGCAACAAGTCTTTTATAATTTTTATGTTTCTTAACAGCAATAAAGAGAAAGTGAAAGGAATCAAAACTTATTAAAGTTCAAAAAACTGACCTGTCCATCAAAGCATCTTCAAGTAATGGTGTTACAGCATAAATATAGTCTTTCCCCATTTCTCCAATGTATTCAAACAAGAAAGAAAGTGATTTCAAAACACCATTTTGAACGTTCAGTTCAGGTACTCGATATTCATTCATCAGCGCAGGTAAGACTGTGAATGGTGAACATGTCTCTGCTACGATAGCTATGGCCACTGTTGTACATACTCGGTTTTGTCTTTCTTGTACTTTGAGATTGTTTAGCAGGGTAGCCAATACGTCATGAGGTCTAGGAAAAAATACACCAGCAAACTGTTAGCATCAAAATTAAAATTAACTATATTGAAAAACAAAAAAGGGAATAGAATTTCACATATAATGAAATAGAAAAGATGTGGTATACTCTTTATTTTCTAGTTAATATTCCACTTGTGGGACATATGGAAGAGGAGATTCATATTTTAAGGGACCCAGAGGACCTAAAAGCATCTTCTAAGACTAAGACTTTATGGTTCTAAGAGCCTCTCTTCAAGTACAAATATGTAATTTGTTGTTGTCCGTTTCTAAGACAAATTACTTTAATGTGATTGGTTCATTTTTAAAATGTAGCAAAAGTTTTTATTTCTAAAGTCAAGAAAATGTTTACAATGAATTTAGTCTATACTCAAAGCATCTGAACTAGTGGTTGGCAACATGACACAAAATCTGCATGGTCTCTAAGTAACTGGTAATGGTACTGGAATCATATCTCGGTAGAGAGGGGAGGCACTTCTTTCTCTTCCTTCCACTCCCAAGCAAGGTATTAAGAAGGGTTACTGATTATGGCTGTCACCTCAAAGCCATCAATAGCTATTTTTTGCACGTTAGCTAATATTTTAGTGAGATAACCATACCCTTGAATCTGTCCCCTTCTCTTCAGCGGCCTAGCTGAAACCCTTATCACATCTTGCTTGTACTATTGCAATAGCTTCCTGTGTCGCCCCTCTCCAACCCACCCTACACACAGCTATCAAAGTGTGGTTCTGAAGCATGTTATTTCCTGCCCAATAAATACCAGTAACTCTCTCCTACTACTTAGTTCAAATATACACTCCTGCTTGGCATTTAAGTATCTAGACAACTGCCTCCAACCTCTCTTTCCAGACTCATTAGATATTATACCAAGCATCCCTGGAATTACATCCCTCCTTACTTCTGCCTCTCAGAATCCCTATTTTCTGTCAAAGTGAAGCTCATGTAATGACCTACAAATGGCATTTCCTAATTCTTCCCCAGTTGTTCGTTCTTGCTCTCAGAAACTGCCTTACATTTACTCTGAATGAAAGAGGAGTTTGCTCTGACAGAATATACAATCTTTGAGACAAGGGACTATCTTTGTAATGCCAAGGTCTAATGTAGAATTTAGCACAATGAAGTGCTTAATAAACGTTTGTTCAACAAGACCTGAAACTGGCACTGTTGAATTTAAGAAGATTGATATTTTCATTGTATAAAACAAAATATTCACAAGTCTGAAATATATTTCAACTATGATTCAAGAAAAATACATTCAGAGAACTGATGAACCCTGAGTACAGACTGAAGGATATTTTTAAAAATTTTATTTTTTCTAGCTTTTTTTTGGCAACATAATTAATATGGAAATGTCTTTCATGATTTCACATGTATAGTGCTTGCCCTCTCAATGAGTGGGGAAAGGACTGGAAAGAGGGCAAGAATTTAGAACTCAAAATTTTAAAAATAAGTATAAAAATTTTGAAAACTCAAATGTAATTATATAAAATTGAAAAGAACATCCTCCCAATTAAACTTACTTAAAATTTAAAAAAGGATATTTTAGAAAATGCCAGTGGAAAATAAAGTAGAAGTGCCTTCCCAATTGTAACTACTCAAAAATATGCATTATTTAAGTATTCATTATCTTAAATATGTAAACCAGTTTAAAATATCACAAGCAATTTATAGCAAAAGAAAAAAAGTCAATAAAATCAGTATCACTTACCCAATGGCTTTTGCAATATAACCAAAGGTGTTAACTGTAGCTCTCCGGATAGCTTTTTTATGAGCTTTTAACAACTCTAAAAGTTCAAAGCAAATTCTCATCCATTCTCTTGCAGAGACATATTCCGCTCCCCTGATTACAAAACAGACCATTAGATATTCCATTGTTAAGAAATAAACCTTTTTAAAAGCAGGATAGAAAACATGTGACACCTTCCTTGGTATCTTTGGGTCATGTGGCTCCTTAGGTCTTCAAAAAGATAGTGTGCAATTAACAATATTAATTTTCTAGCCATGCGCAGGGTATGGGATAGAGTGAAGGGTAAAGGAGTGCATGCATACACACAACATCCAGGTTACCCACCAGCTCCCACTCTACTAGAGCCAGTAGCACAATAATATCAGCAGTGTCTATCTGGCATATATATGAGACAGTCCTCTTAAAAAAAATTCAGCTCCCTGAATGCCAGAGGATGCTCAGGCTGTAGAGGCTTTCAAAGATCCCACAACCATGAAGATATAATTTCAAGTGACAGTACTGGCTAGGAACACAATTACACTATGGTTTCTTAACATTTTGTGTGTCATATATCTCTTTGGCAACCTGATAAAGTTTAATCTTCTCAAATAATGTTTTTAAAAACATAAGATAAAATACATAGGATAACAAAGGAAACCAATTCTACTGAAATACAGTTATTATCAAAATTTAAAAAAAACACCCCCCTTCTCCCCAAGTTCATGGATCCCAGGTAAAGAACTCCTGAGCTAGTGGGTAGGAGAGAGACAGAGGACTGGACCAGTGCTTTCAGTAGCATAGAACTCCTGAGTGAGCAAACTCCCTTATCAAAGTGGGCCAGCACCGATCTCTGCAACTAGAGGTTAAAGTAACTTGTCCAGGACAATGTTTTCCTAAAAGTAAGCAAATGCAATTCTCTCTCATAACTTCACAAATTTTTATTAACTCAATGACAACTAGTAATCAGATGAAAAATCTGATTAGGTCTTAAAATTTTAACTGAGAATTATTGAAAAATTGCTAAATAATATCAATCTTTAATGGATTCATAATACAGGCTGACTTCGACAACATAAGGTTATTTTTAACAAATGAATATGAGCAAAATATTTTACACATTCTGGGAAAACATCAAATTATTATTTAAAGTTAACTTTTCAAAAAGGCAGGTTTGGAGAGGAAAAAATTTTTAAGCTTTTTAGTAATACCTGTCAGCAATACGTCCAACAAGATCAATACAATTTTCTTGTACTTTCTCATGTCTGTTCTTTAAGATTGGTGTAAGCCTTGGCAATAAGTCTTTAATTGGTGGAGTCATCTTATGCATACCTATTTAATGAAAATCAATGAACATTCAATTAATATTTGAACCATATTTTTTTTTTCCCTTTATTGAACAACTTGTGTATACAACTAGGCATAAGTCTTTCAACTACCTATAGAGAACTTCAGACACTGATTTTTAAATTTTATTTTTGCCATCAACTTTCAACTATGTACATTAAATAAAAGAAAATCAGTGAGATGGGCAAGTCAAAGTGGTGAACAATCCCCAAAAAAATTTATTTGGTTTTGGAATTTGTTTCTGTATTGACATCAAAGCAACGGTCTATCTAATGATCTGACAAAGAACACTACTACTTCAAACCAGGGGTAGAAGTTTAAATTAAAGTAAAAATTTCAGAAAGGGCCCCCTTACCCTTTAACTGCAAAACAAACAGATCTCCAGTCTCCCTGCAATGCAGGGGATACTTGGGTGGTATTTAAACCTATGGAGAGAAAAAAAGGAGGCAGCTGGCAGGGGCTCTTGCTCTCACTCAAAGATTTTTTGCTCTGACTGATTTGCTCTCCATTGTCTTTCCCACTTTCCCCAGGCAAACCATAAGGTTTGAAAACCCCATGCACACCAAAGTCAAATGATTATCCCTTAACAAATTGAATCTTTCAAGTTTAAGGGCTTAATTGATTTGGGGATCATATGCATATTCATCAATGCAGTGTTTTAGTTCTCTAAGTTTCCATAAATATATTTCATTAAGTTAGTAGGATGAGTAGCTGCCACAGCCCATAGCTGACTAGCTTCATGGAGGTTACCTGGGGCCCCTCCAAACCCTGAAAGGGTTGCTTCTTGACAGTAGCCTTACTTCAAACATAATGAAGTGAAACAGTGAAAGAGATGCAGTATAGCACAGTGGCTAGAGGGCTGGACTTGGAATCAGGAGACCTGGGTTCGAATCCCACCTTAGATGCTTATTAGCTGTGCCAAGTCACTTACCTTCTCAGAGCCTCAGTTTCCTCATCTGTAAAATGGGCATAATACTTGCACTACCTACCTCATAAGGTTGTTGTGAGGAAAGCGCTTTGAAAACCTTAAAGCATTATATAAATGTGAGTTATTATTATTATCGGGAAAGCTATCTTGCTTCATCATACTGCCCTCTTACTAAAACCTCATCCTCATTCTCCACTTTCTAAAAATCATTTACTCTAAGCTTGCTGCATTTATTTTTGACACTTCCTTAGGAATAACTAATAGTATATTATTTTAAAAGCTCTGTTACGCAAGCTAGGGAGATGACTAAAGGCAAAGAAACCTAAAGGTAAATAAATGGTTTTTTAATCTCAGTTAAATCAAATGAACTGGAAAGCTAACTTCACCATCATCTGACAGTCTTGGGTTGTCTTAATGCTCTTTAATATTATGTTCTAAACCTAAAATGAGATTTTAGAATTAGGTAGGAGACTATTTCTCAAGGATCTAAATTCTATAATGCCAAGCTCTTCAAATTTAGAACAGCCCCTTCCTATTCTAACAGACTGTACTAACCTAAAAAATTTATTCTTTGGAGATGTAATAATTTCATGGCCTCCTTATTTAGTTTGGAGCAACCAGAAGTGTTCAAAACCAGAAGTGGGAATTACTGCTCCAACTACTATGCTTGAGTGCAAATTAACAATTTATAAATCAACAAGTATATCTCACATTTTCCCAAAATTCCATACCTATTACATTCACAATGGCCTTCAGTGCTCCAAGGATGCTTCCCAATACTTCAGGGTACTCTTCACCCAAGTACTCATATAGGACAACACCCAAATGTCCCATCAATTTTTCCTAAAATAAAGAGATATAATTTAGAAACAGATACCAAAGTTACTTAACATTTTATATATAAGAGGAAGGGGAAGAATGTAAGAAAAAAATTACCTCTTGACAAGTTTTCATAACAACAGCAGTACGAGAGATAAGGTCAGCAGCCTGCTGTCTCACTTTGGCTGATTTGTTGTTCAAACGCCACAAAACTGTACCACAGATCTGAGGCAAATAGGGTTTGACTCTTTTGCCAAGGGCATTGACTACTGTGCCAAAACCATTCAACATCACTGAGTCCTTTAAAAAAAAAAAGAAGTTAACTTACACCGTGGAACACAGCAATAGATATAAATGAATGTTTCAGGTATTTCCTTTCCATTTAAAATTCTTCCTCATATTTATAAAGTGTTTTAAAGTTTATAAAGCAATTTCCTTACAACTACAAAGTAGGAAGTATAGAGAACTCTTCAGCTCTTTTTACAGATAAGGAAACTGAAACTGAGTTTAAGTGACACCCAAACTCACCCAGTTACAATGAAATGTCAAAACAAGGGTCAGCACTTAGATTTCCTGACCCTAGATCAAAACTGTTACTGGTGTGGCTCACTGTGGTTTGAGGAACAAGTAAAACTACATAATGAAAGAACTTCATTAAGAATAAGATGGAAAATTAAAGACAAAGATCCAAATTTTAAGTTTTATCCCAGGAAAAACTTTAAGTAAACAAGAATTTGAGGCCCTTGCTATCTTAATTTCATTTTTTTTTAATATCTGCACAAAAATGTAAGACATTTAGGTGTAACAATCTGTTAAAATTTGCAAAACAGAAAGAAGGCAAAATTTTCTTACAAGTTAAACTTGTTACTACCTCTGTGGTCTGTTCCTGAAAGGCATAAAGGATGCCATCAATAAGCTGCTCTTCAAGTTTGTGGTCAATATCTGCTGCACCCAAATTCCCCATTATTTTCTCAATAGTTTCCATAACCATTTTCCTGTACTGTTCAGCTTCATCTTTCAGATCATCCACAATCCGGGAAATAATCTCTGCTGCACCTACTTTGTTTGCCAACTCCACTGTGGTATCCACTAACTGAAAACAGAAAAAGCAAGCATTTAAACATTCTTAATTCATTTTTCTTTTAAGGAAATGAAGGCTAAAGGCATCTTGACAATAATCCTCCTTTGGTTCCCCAAGTCCCTGAGATTTCAGTAAAGAATAAGAAAATTCTTAGTTTAAGAATTAAAAATTAAATTTTTCCCCCTTCAGTCTTAATATAGTTTACATAAGGATCTACCTAACTTTAGTATCATGAAGAATGGTCCACTATGCTTTTCAATCAACAAAAAATATTTGCCAACTACCTACCATGTAATGAGGCACTATGCTAAGCCCTGCACAAAGACCTGAACATTGGTTATATAGAACAAGCTTATAATCACCTCTAAACCCTCTGCATTCTTTCTTCTCATACCATCATTCAACTTAAGCTGCCATCTCCCAGTCACTAAAGATCTCAACTGACAAATCCAATGGACTTCTTTCCATCCTGCAGCACCTAAAACTTTACCACGATCTCATCGTTCTCCTAACTGAATGACTATTCCTTCTCAGTCTCTTCTGTTAATTCTTCCTCCTTCTAACACTCATTTGGCATGACTTTAGCATGGGCATCCCCCCAACATTCTGTCCTGGGTTGCTTTCTCTTCACCTTCTGTCCTATCTCATTCAATCCCCTCAGCAATGATAGGTTCAATTACCTTTATCTATGAAGATGATTCTCGTATCTATAGATCCAGCTCTAAGTTCCAACTACCTATTGGTTATATTAAACTGATTATCCTGGAAACATTTCCAACTCAACAAGATCAAACAGAACTAAATCTCCCTGCCCCACTCTGTCTTATCCCACACTAAAACACTTCCCTGTCAAAGGCAATAGTCATCCTCCCAATCACACAGGATCACAAGCTCCATATTATCTTCATTCTCATTCACCCTACATATCCAATCCCAGTCCCAAATTGTTGATTTTACCTTCACAGAATCATCTCTCAGATATGTCTCTCATTTCTCTATTTACAAAGTTATAACCTAGTTGTGAGCCTACTTCAGGCCTTCATTTCTCGCCCGCACTCCTGCAATGGCTTTCCTCTACTTGGTGGTTCTGCCTCTATTCACTCCCACTTATCACCCACTCAGTTGAATGATTTTTGTAAATTATCAAGTCCTATTATTTCAAGTTTAAAGCTCTTTACAATTTTACCCCATCGTTTCTAGTCTCTTATACTTTACTCCCCTCTGCAAACTGGTTACTACACAGGCCTTCTAGCAACTTCTTGAACCCAACATTTCACATCCCATTTCTGTGTCTTTCTTTACATAGGTATGTCCCCCATGCCTGAACGTACCCCCTCTCCAGACCTTTCTCACCTCTGAGTCTTAGATTCCTTGACTTCCTTCAAATCCTTCCTTGTGCAAAGGACCTCAACTTGTCTCCCCAGCTGCCCAGTGCCTTCCCCTCTGAGATTACTTCCTATCTACTCGTACTCTGGGCATATCTTGTATGGACTTATTTACATGTTGTCTCACTCCTAGAATGTAAGCTCTGTAAGGGAAGAGACTTTTTACCTTTCTTTGCATATTATCACTTTAGCACAGTGCCCAGTACATCATAAATGCTTTCCGAATGACTGGTCGTTCTTATTAATTAAAAATTTTGATTTTTGCACTCTGCTTTTAGGAGAAAGCAAGGTATTACAACGGGAAAAAAATATCTGTATTTAATAAAGAAAACTGGCTTCCAGCATATGTACTTGTTCAATATAATCTATACTTTGCAACCTCTGTCAAGGGTACCATCATCTCAGTTAAATGAACTAGAAGCCTTAGTTATCTTGACTCCCCTCCCTCTCTCCATAACATCAGTCACTGCCCAGTCCTGATATTTTGCCTTTGCATCATCTTGTTTTTCATTTCCTCAATATCAAGACCCTTGTTCACGTAATTACCTCTCACTTCTATTATTATTGTATTGTATTATCTTTCAACCCTCTGGTCTATCCTATGTATTAACACAGGTGTAGTCATCCTAATGTACAGTTCTAAAGTCAGTTCCCAAGGCAAAAAAATTTCAGAGCTTTCTTCTGTCCATGGTATGCAGTTAGCATTCTAAAACCTGGTTCAAACCTGACTTCCCAATTTTTATCTTATTTCTCTTCCAATCCCTTCTAGCATTATATACTGTAATAAAACCAGAGTAATCAACACTGTCTTAATTTGTTCTTTTTGTCTCTGCTTTTATTCAAGATTATCCCTATACTTAGAATGTACTATATGCAAACAGTACTTTTCAATTTTCAATTTTTCAAGGTCAGGTTAAGTTCTACCTCCTACAAGAAACCTTTCCTTCTCCTTTCAACTAAAAACAATCAATCAACCAGCACTTAATTGCTGCAGACAAGGTACTTACTAGATGCTGGAGGACACAAATACAAAGATTAGAACAATTTCTACCTTCCATGGAGTTCTGATTCCCCTGTTCCTCAACCCCCTCGATTTCCTTTGTGTTTCTATTCATTTACCACATTCTGATTTTTATTATAGTTGTACAAAGCAGAAGCTCTGGCAGATCTAGCCAAGCTGGAAAAATGCCAGATACAAAGCTAGTAACACTGTCTATTGTCCCAGGAAAAGCTAAGTTCAGAGAAGCTATCTCTGGGGTAACCAAATGAGGGGTTTTTCAGTCAAAATATGTATACTAAGTTATACTGCACAGGGATTGAAATCTGTACCAGATGTGGGAATATCCACTCCTCACAAAATCCCCAATCCTTGGAAGTATGCCTGGGATCTTAACTGCTACATGTTGAAGACACCTCATCTCTTACTTGTCTTTAAAATTGCCCAGAATCATCACCTAGCAGACACTCAGCAAATATTAAACTGATGCCCTGAACTGAGGCAAAGACCCAGGACTGAACTGTATGCAGGACATTTATGAAACATCACTAAGCAGGAAAGTAAACAGAGACAGCTTCATTATTTTTATACTTCAAGGGTTAGATAAACACATGCTAACACTGAAGTTTTGCTTTCAATAAGTGCCAAGTATTTTTGAGAATATGATTCCCCCAAATTGCAGAATTGGAAAAGAAAGCCAAAACCCACACAGGATAAATACTGTTCATGAAAACCTTATTTAAAATATTGCACTATGCAGATTTTATTTAGATTTTTGCTAGACAAAAAAGTACAACAGTTAAGAGTAAAGCATGACCCCTAAACTAATCTACTTCTCAAGCAAGAAGAAAGTTTTATACACTGTCTACAGACATATAATTTTGGATTCAATCAAGTAAGTATGGCAGATTCCCTATAACCTCCCACTATCACTGTTAAATTAAGAATGATTGCAACATCACAATGGTTCACATAACTAAACCTTACCTGTCTATAATTTCTTCGATCCAACGCCATTCTGTGTTGCCAAAAATGTTTGAAAAAAGGAGGAAGAATCTCTGTTTTGATGTAATTCGCTTCTACACCATCTGTCCCACAACACTGCTTTACCACCTAGGAGACATTTAATAATAATGTAGTGAAGATGCTACTATAAAACTAAACTGGTTTCATTATTAATGCTTTTGCCATTTCTTCTTTAGACTGTGACACAAATCCATTTTAGGTATATTACTATGCCATACCTTCAACACAATTTTCTTCATTTCTTCATCAGGAGATTGGAATTCTCTGATAAGGATTAACATCACTTCTCTAGTATAGTAGTTTGCGTATTCTGCATCCATGAGAGGAATAAGGTATCCAATAGCTTTCAAGAAAGCAGCCAAGCCCTGTTTTAATATTAAAAAAAAAAAAGTTAAGTATAAAACTATGGTTCAAGCTGTAACTTGAAAAGGAAATAAGCAATTAATTTTTAGATATACCTTTCCTCTGTGCTGGCGGATACCTTTCCACAAAGGCTTCAACACAGAATCAAAAGATTCAATGCCATAAGGAGTAGCTGCTTCAGCCAGCGCAGCAATAGCCAAAGCACTAATGGTCCGGACTTTCTGTTGTTCATCCACAAGACCTGAAACATAAGACTATTAATTTGAACAACAAAAAACCTACATTGCTTCTAATAGTCTAATCAAAATACAGAGATGGTAAGTGAAACAGAAAGTTTAACAAAAAATAGGCCAAAAGCTCCCACCATAAATGTGGCCTATTAGCACATAACTTCTATCTTTAATACTATGACTTTGTACATCCTAGGTTAAATCATTACTTGTGTATTATATGCGTGCATGTGTGCACACACGCACACACACACATGCACAAAGAGACACAGCTCTATCAATCAGGCTCAAAAGCACATATCCATTTTGCTGTCAATAACAGTAAAGAACATCCCATTACACTTTCATTCTTGCAAACACTATCCTTCATTATCTTGCCCCAAAGTAACATCTGACCCGTCAAAAGTTTTAAGTCAAATATCACATTTTTAAGTTCAAAACAACATTAAGTTTAGTATATTCATTACAACTTACCATGCTCAATGATTTCAACTAAACTTCTGAGATGAGGGAGGATGGCACAACCCATAAGAATAGCAATTTGCTGTACAATCTTAATACCAGTATGCCTAGCCTGCCAGGACTTCTTGCTCTTACACACAGCTTTCAAGAAGGGCAACAGTGAAGGAATGCCCAAGGCAGATGCAACAACAGCAAAAGCTCGAGCTGTTGTGTTACGGACATATTCATCCATGTTATCAATATCAGGTCGCATAGTGGAAATCATGGTTGCCAGGCCAGCAGCCTAAAAGAAAGGTTAAATCACTCATGAAGTTGAACACTTATGCCTCAAGCACTCTGTTAATTATAACTCACTTTATAGCTGATGAAGCAATTCCTTAACAATAATCCTGTGAAGCAGAGAGTGAGAGTATCTTTACTGTTATATAGTTAAGGAAACTGATGCCCACAGAGCCACAGAGATGGGTTAACATTCCTGTGGACACACTGCTAGTGTCATGGTGAGGACCTGAGCCCAGGTGTTTTGATTCCAACCCCAATGCATTTACTATTACACAACGCTGTCTCCCCTACTAGTCACCAATCTGCTTTAGTACAATTTTCTGGTGCCAAGAACAAGTGATGGGTTAATTAATTCCTTCCCTCTAATTGACATTTATATTTTAAAACAAGAGCAACTGCTCTCTGAAATTCACACATTGACTATGGGAAGATTTAGCTTTCTTCTTGAAAATTTACTCAACGCCATGAAAAATATAAAGAAATACCTTAGCCAAATTTGAAATTATCTCCCTGCCTTCTACTCTGGCATAGTAATCTTCATCAATCAACAGTGGTTCAATAACCACAAGGATCTGTAAAGACAAGAAAGTAGGTATTACAGCAACAATCAGCTCATTTTATAGATTACACACATAATTATATCACTCATCAAGCCCCAGATAGAATGGAATTTAAAAGTATGGGATTTGGCTAATATAGAAATGTTTTACAATACTTCACATATATAGTGGATATCACTGCTTCCTTTCTCAATGGTTAGGGGAAGGAATGGAGAAAATTTGAACTCAAGAAAACCAAAACAAAAGAAATGTTAAAAAAAAATTTTAAACAATAAAAATGGAGATGGGAAAGGAAGAGGTAACCAAGAAAGCAAAAAGGGAAGTCAAAATGAAAACCTGTAACAGGGATGAGATTATGTATTAAACTGTCCTAATAACCTAAAATAGTCCCTAAGAACATTAATGTATTAAAAGCATAGTGTAACTTATTAACTTATTATCATAACAAGTTTCGAGTTATGAAGTTAAATCATCTTTTAATTATTCCATATAAAAGGACACAGAATTAAATATTTTCATCCAGAGGGATTCAAGGTAAAAATAAACTAAATTTTAAAAAATTACTAAAGGGTTACACTTGGGATTACAAAAGCTCAAGTACTTAGAGTATTCCAGAGAATTCTGGATAATAAAAGGTTTTTATTGTACCATTTTTATAATCTGCCCAACTATCCTATAAAGATGTTTTATCACTGATGAGAGCAAATGTTTATGTAGGGCTTTAGCGTTTGCAAAGCATTCTGCACTTTACTCCATTTGATCCGTAAGATAATCTTGTGGGTGAGACAGGTGTTATCAGTGACCTCATTTCATAAATGAGAAAACTGAAATACAGAAAGGTTAGGTGATTTGCCTAAGGTCACGCAGCTAAAAAGTATCTAAGGCACAATTTAAACCCACGTTTCCTGATTCCAAGTCATTCTACTTTCCCTATAACCCACAACATTCATTTTTAAGTCATTTTTCATAATTACAGAACACATCATGAAAAAATACTATTTCTCCAATTATATTCAAAAGCTATTATCATTTTTTAAATGTGAAAATAAATCAATGACAAGATTCAAATTTTAAAAGCTAAGAAGAAAAAAAACAAACCTTATGTACATACGGTCGAACCAAGTCATCTAGCTTGTACAAAATTCTATCAATAACTTTTACAAGCAAATGACGTTCCTGATCTTCAAGCGTTGGAGACATCAGTAATGGAAGAATCTGATTGAACAAAGGCCCAGCTCCAAATTCACGAGCTTTGTCAGTGATTTGACGCAACGCAGCCTAAAAACAAGAAATCAGTTAGATTAGAGAATTGCTTTATTTTTAATTTATTCCTTCTGAAAACAAGCTTTCATGATTCTTTTTCAAAAAGGAGGACACTTCAGGAGCACTTCTGGCATAGCACAGGAATGAATTTACCACATATGAGCTATTCGACTGTAGCCAAATAAAAGGTGAAAACCAATGATTTTCTGGTGCAACCTGTGATAAAGAATGCTAAAAAAGTCTACAATTTCAGAGAGTTTTATCTTCCTATTTTCAGGGCACAAATGACATCAACTAGCTGTTTCAATTCTTTTCTATTGTTCATAATAATATAAAAAAAAATTTTATATTCTAAAAGACAACTTCAGATCTCCAGAACAAAAAATTACAAAACCTAAAGTTCATTTCAAATGTTAAAACATTTGATGCTGTATAAAAACCTATCTTAAAGTTAAATCTTTCACCCTGCATAATAAATTTATTTCATCCTATCCTGTCTGAAGGAAAGCATAATACAATAAGGTGGGGACATAGAAAAAATAAACTACTATACTTAGTAACACAATAATGTGATTTTTTAATTAATTCTCACCTTTCTCATTGGAGGTGTGCCATTCTTGATTTTTAAAAGCAATTTCATTATTTTTCTCTCTTTTTGTTCTTCTGGACTAAGTGTTGATTCATCTACATCCACCTACAGAATAATTTTCATAAATAATATAAAAGGTAAGATGATATGGTATACTATAAGACCATCCATTCCCCACTCCCTCAAAATAAAAAGGACACATTAAGCCTTTCACTAATTCTATTATTTTTACTTACCAACAGCTTATCAAAGTATTGAATATCATCAGGTTTTAAAAACGGAAGATTTCCAGATGGTTGGTCATTAACACTTTTCATAGTCCTATCTTCAGTTTGCATGTGGAATCCAGTCATGCCACCTAAAGGTGTAGGAGTTGCTGTCAGTTTCCGAGCTGGAGTACGAATAGGAACATAGCCAGCAGGAGGAGGGAGTACCTAATGAATTAGAGAGTTTAACAGTGACATATAAGTATCATCAAAATTACATAACAGCATTACATGATTTAACATTTTAAGAATTTCTGACTACCTAATGTCAAGAATTTAATACAAATCTCAAACACATTCTCTACATTAATGAGAAGTTTTAAATTACAAGGAAGAATCGCCTTCACAAGAATCAGTGATTACTTTGATATAATTCACATTTTTTGGTTTTGTTTTAAACCTGTAATTTCACTGACATAGCAAGTGTTTTATGAGGAACTTCCTCTACCAATGAAGTCAGGCAACTTAACAGTTTTAGAGAGCTGCCTGAAACTCCTTCAAGAGTCTCAGAGGCAGGATATGTAAGAGGTGAGATTTGAACCCAGATAGTATACTGGTTCCTGCTTCTCTTAAATATCTGTTTCATTATGCAGCAAGGACAGTGACTTAAAATTTTGATCACATAATGTTTTCTAAGACACATTATGACAAGATTCCATAATATCAAAGACAATCCTTTAGAAATGACTGATAAAAATGTGTGGTAATACTGCAAGACACAAAGGAACAAAAATCAGAGTTCATAATTGGAACAAAAAAGGTACTTTTAAACAATAATCTTGATCAATGCTTGCCTGTAAAGGCTATACTTACTCAAGGCTTTAAAACTATATATCATTTTTAAAAATTTCATCAATTTTAAAATTTTAAACAAAAGCAGGCATACATCTATCTTATGTTCCAAAAATTAGAACAGGAATTGCATTAATTCATGTTTTTGATGGAAATGCCATTTTCCAGTTGTTGGTTTTTTGTTGTTTTTTTTTTTCTTACAAAGGATCAAAAAATTATTTCTAAAAAAAATTTTTCAAACTACTTGCAAAATTAATAATTAGAACTGAGAAATCTGAGGGTTTACTTTAACAATAGCATCAATTTGAGACGAGTTTTACTAATGAAATGCAGGTGTGTTCCTACCCAGCAAAACTGAGTATAATCCTTCAGGGGAAAAAAAAATGATCATTCAATGAAACAGAAGACTTTTAAGCATTCCTGATGAAAAGACCAGAGCTGAAGAGAAACTCTGACTTTCAAACACAAGAATCAAGAGAAGCTTGAAAAGGCAGACAGGAAAGAGAAATCATAAAGGACTTTCTAAAGCTGAACTGTTTACATTCCTACATGGAAAGATATTATTTGTAACTCTTGAGACTTTTCTCAGTATTTGGGTAGTTGGTTGGAATGCACACCCCCCCACACACACACCCCCATGGGGAGTTGAATAGGAATAGATGATACTTAAAAAATAAATAAATAAAATTGAGGGGGAGAGAGGAATATATTGGAAAGAGAAAGGGAGAAATGGAATGGGGCAAATTATCACTCATAAAGGAGGCAAGAAAAAGCTTTTTCGGTGGAGAAGAAAAGGGAGGAGGTGAGAGGGCAAAAGGGAAGCTTACTCTCTTCACATCTGGCTTAAGAAGGGAATAACATGCTCACTCAGTTTGGTATGAAAATCTAGCTTACACTACAGGAAAGTAGGGGAGAAGGGATAAATGGGGTGTGGAGGGGATGATAGAAGGGAGGGCAAATGGGAGAAGGGAGTAATCAGAAGTAAACAATGGGGAGGGACAAGGTCAAATGAGAGAATAGAATAAATGGGAAGAGATAGGATGGAGGGAAATAGTCTTATACAACATGACTATTTTGGACTCTTTTGCAAAACTACACATATACAACCCATATTGAATTGCTTGCCTTCTCAGTGGGGATGGGTGGGGAGGGAGAAAAGGAGGGAAGTGGGAATTCAAAGTATTAGGAATGAATGTTGAGAATTGTTTTTGCATACAACTGGGAAATAAGAAACACAAGAAGTAGGGGTATAGAAATCTGTTGCCCTACAGAAAAAGAGGGAAGGGGATAAGGGAAGGAAGGGATGTGATAGAAGGGAGGGCAGATTGACGGTAGGGGGTAATCAGAATGCAAAGTGTTATGGGGTGGGGGGAGGGGAGAGCAGAGCTCAACATTTTGTGGACATGAATGTTGAAAATCAAAAAGAAATAAAATGGAAAAAAATGAAATGCAGGTGTTAATCAATTATCAAACCAGAGAGAGAATCAAATTAGAGTACAAAAATAGTTTTAAGATTATTTTTATTTAAAACAAGAATTTTTCAAGTTCCTGTGAAAAGGCCTACACATATGCAATCTACTATTGTTAACTGATTTTATAAAATGCAAAATTACATGTAGAAGCAGGTGGTACCATAGTAAGAATGAGGTATAAAGACTGGTTGTAATTCATTACTGTAAAATGGTGTTGGTATGGACAACCTTTTGTAGAGAACATCTGATTTCATGCTTAGATGTTTCAGAAGTTCTTAAAATTAGGTAAATCTTAACTGCTCATATAAGAGAAATACCAATAAGACCCAATATGGTTAGGTACTTAATAAATATAATCTGAGAAAGTGCTGCAGCTGATAACAGGATTTTTTTTAAAGCAGCAAGCTTCCTCCAAATTCCCCACACTCAAGAAAAAAGCTGGTGTGACCAAATTATATGGCTGAAGAATTCATCCTTTTCCTACAGTTGTACCTTAAAGATATCATGCTAAACAGAGTTACCATGTAAAGAAAAGTTCTTCCAATCTTTCCCGGATAAAGGCAGGGTTAAAAACCCCCATCTTCCTTTTTGCTATCTTGACATCACTACAAAGAATCCCCGGGCTTTGGATGAAGATCTTGAGAAGCAATTCCTTTTTACTTTTCTGACTAGCCCCTACACTTTTCTGGTCACATACATGGAAAGTATTGAAAGGAATTTAAAATAAATAGCTGAATAACTGATATCATATAGCTTACTTTCTCAATGGGTGAGGGAGGAACATGAGGGAAGGAGAAAATTGAGAATGATTTTTTTAAAAAAAGGAATGCTTAAAAAAAATTTCTTAGGAATAAACAAACGGACAATTAGCTAGCTGAAACAAAGCTCAGTCTTATTGCTTTGATACTCCAGTAAGCAATCTTCATTTAGCTGATAATTACAACTTACAAATAATCAGGCAATCTGATCTTATTTAATATACAAATCACATAAAATTACATTTACATCAAGTACAGGGCTAAAAGTGATGAGGTCTTTTTCTTTGGGGTCAATTTTAAGAGAAATCTATCTTTGAAGTATTAAGTTAAAACATGGTTAGATATGTTTCAGTATAATGATACACAGGGATGGGGCTAAGGAGAAAAGATTACGGAGTGCAGGCTTTAGAAGAGTCAAGGCAAGTAATAGACAATCAAAGATTTTATGCAGGCTTCTTTAAAAATGTCTAGGGCAATTAAAAATAAAATTCAAATCCTAAAAGAAAGAAGCTCAATATAAAAAAGTTTACTATATTATGCTATTACCTTATATCCTTCTGGGAACATAGCATCCAGCTCTTCATCAGAAAGCGGACGATTTCTCTCATCAATTTCTCTCTCCCATCTCCATGCCTGAAGCTGTTCAGGGGTCATGCTCATTATATGACCTATATATTAAGCAAAAAGATATATACAGTTAACAAACTGCCTAACATTAACTTTGAGACTTATTACCAAGGCTCTTAAAACCAATAGGTACTACACAGAACATATATTTTCAACTGCATTCATTAGCAATTAAATGCACCACCAAAACTTAAGTATTTCTACATAGCTCCAAAATTTTCTTATGAACCACACTCAGAAAAACAAAACTGGAAAGCCTTAAATTGGAGTTTATAATGAAACATGCATTATTTTAAAAGAGATACAAAATATAGTTCCAATAAGTACCTGGAGTAGGTGTCGCCATGTTCATAGCAGGTGTGCCAATTGGTGTTTTACCAGGAGTCAAAACAGGAGTGCTCCCACCCATCTGACTAGCTGGTGTTTCATCCCAACGTGACTTTCTTTTGCTTGCTCCAGGAGTTGGTGTTTCACCAATTGAATCTCCACCACGATCTGTACGAGGAGTCTCAGCCCACCCACTTCCATGACCAGGAGTATCTTTCAAAATACAAAATCAAACACAATTTCAATTTATTTAAGCAATATAAATTTTAGACTATCTCAGATTTTCATGGAAACTAGTCTTCAGTTCTAGCAGTAAGATGACAACTAAAAGCTACAGAAAATAAAAAATTCCAAGAATAGATTTCTTTCATTCTATCCCCTCAGTTTATATAGTACCACTCCCACCCAAGGGGGAGCCAGAGTGAAAGGGGAAAAGGAAAATATAAGTACTTCACAAATGTTTCGTTTTATCCTCAAACACTTGGAGGTAGGTACTACTACATCCCATTTTATAGAAAAGGAAACAGAGTCAGAGAGAGGCTAAGTAACTTGCCCAGAGCTGTCACTCTAACAAGTGACTGAGGCCGAATTTGAACCCAGTTCTTCCTGATCCAACTCCAGTACCAGTCTAGCTGCTATTAAAACTTAGCAATGTCACAGAAAAGATTTCTTAGAAATTTGTAATACCAGTTTCTAAAGTTAGACTAGGACAGATCTAAGTCACCTAAGCACAAGGAAACACAGTAGAGAAGACTGTTATTTCACAATGACCCTACACTAATCCTCAAATTAATTTTCAGCATCTTTGAACTAGGAAAACAAGGCCAGGTGATCAAACTTTGCTCAACCCACAAGAGTTACTTGCTGCTCCTTTATGCCAGAGATCACACAGCACTGATTGCATGGTCAAAATGATTTTCATTATTACTCAGTAAGCCACCCAAGTATGCTTAATTAAAGCACTTAACCCAAAACACACCTCTCTCAGTTTTAGGGGTCTCATCCCATCTGTTTTTACGTGCACTTGAAGTTGCACCTCCATGGCCTGGAGTTGCATGGCCAGGCGTATCACCACGCCCAGGAGTAGCAGCTCCTGCTGGGGTGTGGCTAGGAGTAGGATCCCATATTTTTGAGCCAGGTGTTGCTCCAGGTGTCTCACTACCCTTTGCACGACCAGGTGTTTCATCCCACCTCAAGGAAGGTGTATGCCCAGGAGTCTAAAACAAAAAATTCAATTTTGTGTCAACATATAATTAGCTATGATTTCTACAAAAAAAATAGTATGAGACCCATTAAAAACACATTTTCCACTGTATTTATTATAAAATATTAGAGGTTAAAGTAGAATATCAGTGGTTTCTCCTCAAAAAGCAAACGTGCCTACTCTCTAAAAAGTACTTTAATAGTTTAGACTAAGTGAAAATTCAAGATTTCAAAATAATTGCTAAAAATCTACTCTAATGTACCTGGCACTTTATAAATAAAGCATTTTCTTCACAATTCTGTTCGAAAGGTACTATCTACTAATAACAAACATGCAAAGTTTCCAAAGATAGGTCTTCCAGCAACAACTCCCAACTCCTCCCTTAAACGAAGGAGAGGGTAGTTATAAGTAAATCTCTTTCTACAGCTAAGAGAGAGAGTAGACTGGAATCAAATATTTGTAAAAACTGCTTGGGACACGGAAGGCACTATGTAAATATTTATTCTCTCCCTCCCCATCTGATGATCTGCCTAAGATAGAATGACACTTTACAGAAAGAAACCAGTAGTTGTTGCTTCTTTTCATAAGCATGCATTTTTAGCACAAGGCAATGAAATGCAAATTTTTCCTTTAGGTTTCAAAATTAAGAAACTGGATTTTGTCCTCAGTGTACAGTTTGATCACCCAAGAATAAGACTGAGCTTAATAGAATAAATTTTCTCCTGTCATCCAACTATCACCAAGAGCAATACAAATTTTATTCCACTACTTTATTTTTAGGTTTGATAAAATGGCTATGCACCAAATTACATATTAAGGACCATTTTAGAGGTTAACCTCATCCCAGAAATCTAAATTAGCTCCATAGAGGAGCAGGAAAGATCTATACAATAGGGCTATCCACTCTACCACAATGAATAAATGACCTGTTACTGGACATTACTGTTAACAACATACTCAAGATTTCAAAATGAACAGCTACCACTCTAACAGAAAAAAAAAAGAGCTCACAAGAAGGATATGGTGAAGTGCGGAACTGGAGAATTACCTCTGCTTGATCCCAGTTTGAGAGCTTTTTTGGAGTTGCACCAGGAGTCTGATCAGCTGTCTGATCCCAACGCCTTTTGCGTTTTGAAGGAGGCTGGGATGATGCACCATTGACAACTTTAAGTTCTCCAGCTTTTGCTTTTTCTGCTAGTTGTTGCCTAATTTCCCTCTGAAATATAAGATTAATGATGAAAATATATTCCTCAAAATAATTTCAGTACTATTCTCAAACATTATTACCCACATTTTACATCTCTTATCACATCCTATATTTCATAATGCATCTTCAATCTTCCCTTTCTTTATCCTTCCCTTATGTTTCTTTTGGTCCACTCTCTCCCTCTCTAGATAACAAAATAATCTCTTCCAACCATCATCACACCCATACTAGGGAAAGACACTTCACATGTTGAAAAAGGTTCTTTCTGGAAGCATGGCTTCAATCAGTCTTCTCTGTCCATAAAAAGTCAGTACAATTTCTATTTTTCAGAACGATCTTTCTTCTAAAATTGTATAAAGCATAGTATAATTTTTAAACTATTATGTTTAACATACTATAAATTATCTTAATATTAATCTCCTTTATTAATCCCTATAACCATAATCATAAAATTATGAGAAAAAAATTTACAGACCTCCTCTTTAGTCAAATGCTGTTCTCGCATAACATCCATATATGTCCTAGCATTCATTTTAGGATCAGGTGTCTTGCCTCCTGCAGAAAATAACAGCAACAGGACAGGAGCACAATGAATAAAAAATAATTAAATTCAAATGATTTATCTGCCCTGATCTAATAATATGTTATTTCATAATCACTTAATTTTACTTTTTTTTAAATCAAAAACTTTAATAATTACACATCTTACTTTTTATTGAGTTTGCTGATCAATTTAACCTGTTTGAACACAAACATAACTACTGCAGTTTAAAACAAGTACTTTAATGCAGATAAAACAATAAAATGACAAAACACAGTTAAGAGTCTTCAGAAGTGATGGGTTCCTGGGTTGCTAATCCGGAATACGTACACTTTCGTGCCTTTGTCTCCACCAGCAGTTCTGACTTCAAGCAGCAGAATAGCAGCCTAGAAAATTATCTCTTTACCATTAGTAACACTTTGGATAGATATTTATATTCAAAACATTACCTGTGCAAGCTGTTGAAATCCTGACTTTCATTAACTAAGCCTATATCAGTGCATCACATAAAGGTCTAGAATACAGTTATACTTTGGCATATCTGATTCAAACACTTCTACATTTGTATTCAAGTGCCATGTTATAAGAGGGCTTCTTTTGTTTTTATTTCCATGACACATTGCAGAAAATTTTAATATTTTCTCTTATGGAAGCATAATTACAAATAACTTGAAATATGATACATCTACAACTACTATGATATATACACACAAAAAGAGTTGTGTACAATGAGATGTATAATTCTATTCCTGAAATTTCATTATTTGTTCTTTAAACTTCAAAATATTTTAAAGAAGCCCAATAAGAACAAGATGCATGGAGGCACACTACTCTTAGAAATGGGAAAATGTGCTATACAAATAGTATAGCCATCACAATTTGGGGGTGGGGGGGGGAACGAAATTCTCTAACATTTTCTATGCTGAAGACCATGCCCAATTGGCAGTGTCATTCTGACACTAGCTTTGATAAGACTTCCTTTGGAATACTTTTTCACCATAATCTACACAGGATGTGTTGAACTGCACCCTTAAGAATGCAGACAGGACTGGCATATAGCAGTACTGCTGTAGGAAAGAAATTAAGGACAGTTAGTATGGGCCTGTGAATTCTGACATACATGTTTAAATCAATTACAATTAAGCAAGTAAAAAAATATCCCTACTAATTCATGCAGGCAGAAATTCTAATTTGTAAAACCTGCAACAGAGTCTAATTTTAAGAAACAGGCACCTTATTTTGATTGTGAAACTCACTCACCTGAGGAAAGCTTCCATCAGGCCCACTATGCCCCTTGAACTGACTTGCATACTAAAATTAGCAAAACAGACTCCAACTATTAAAAGGATCCAAGTCTTTGTACATATACTTTTGTTTTAACTTAGGAATGCTTAAAGCAAAGTAGGTGCATTACTGAGCTATGATTAGAGCAATGAGCTCTATGCTGAGAAAATAGTATTTCAAAAATAATTGTAAAATTCAATGATTTGGAAATGAAAACTTTCAAAGTTTTCAAAGACTTGAAAGTATTTTGAGCAGGAACACACACATTTGTTCAAAGTATAGTATGCGTAACCCAAAACAAAATGAAAAGAAAAACCTTTAACCCTTTGCGTTTCTATGGCATTGGCTCATTATTTTCTCGTCCTTCTACCTAGAAAGAAAACTTGCATTATAAACATGAAGAATATGGCATCTGTGATTTCAAAATCTATACAAATCTATAATAAGGGGCTGTTTAAAAAGAAAAACTAAATTCATAAGCATGCCAAAAAAAATCAAAGGGCTAAAGACAACTTCATACAAATAAATTTTACAAGACTTATAGAAAAGTGGGAGTGAATTACCATCTGCAAAAGGATCAAGACGCTCTGGAGAAATTATCATAGTTCGCCTGTGCTTTTTATATTCATCTTCACGGTCTGCAATCTTTGGAGGGCGGTGTTCAGCAAATGGGTCATACTACAGAAATAAAGAATCCATAATTAATCAACTTTTATATCCTTTATATCCTTAAATTACCTATTTTTAAAACCATAAAACGTCCACTGAGGAAAAAAAGTTTGAATAAAGCAAAGGGTTCAAAACAAATATCCATTTTTGCATACCTTATATCTTCAAGAAGTTCAGTTTATAAATGTAAAATTCTCAATTCAAGACATTTTTTAAAAGCTAAATAAAAGAAAGAAAATGTTACCTGTTCTGTTGACTGTGGTATGTCATTAAGCAATGCCACTGTGGGTTGGTATCCTGACTTCTTCTGGCCAAGCAGGCTAGTAGATGAGGAATAGTCATCATCATCCTACCACCAAAAAAAAAAATGTTTGCAACAAAATGTCTCAATTAATTTAAAAGTAGAAGGGATGTACACAGAATAGACGAATTCAAAACTGATATTTTCATGCCTTTTTTCTTACTTCAACTACAATGAGGAATATATTTAAATATTATAAAACTCTGACATTCCTTTGTAATCTCTCAAACATTATTTCTGATGCATAACATTATTTCCTTCAGTCTCAATTACACAAAACAAGAATCTTACTGTCTAGGAGTATGAGAATACAGTCACCTAACAATTGTGGAAAGCCCAAGTGCCCATTTGTGACAACTGACTTTTCATTTTTAAGTATCAACCAAAAATTTCTCCCATGAAAAAATACTCAAAACTACATAAAAAGTAATTTCAACTTAAAAGAATAAGCAAGTAATATGACAGTATTTTTTAAATGAGGTGAAAAAAATAACTATACTTTCTTTACCCCCTTCTACCTTAAAGCTTACAGAAACATTTAAAATAAAACTAAAACTCTTATAATCAAAGCAAATAGGTTTAAATAATTATGTCCCACAGAAAAGTTAGCCATATTCTCAACTAACATAAAACGACAGTCTTCTGTAACATGTCATAAACAAAGAGGAAATCGCTTATTTTGCTCCTTCCAAATCAACAAAAAGATAACTATATTTTAAACTTACATCTTCTAATTCAGTTGCAGCAATTGATGTCACATAGCCAGCAAATCTGCTGTCATTACCACCATAAATTTCTTGGTCATAATAACCTGTAGAATCAAGGCCAACTCCTTGATCTTCATCAAGAGCTGCCTTCTTCCCTTGGATTTCTCGAATCTGTGCTTCAATATCTGTGAAGAAATACATATTTAAGTATCCAAGTATATTCACTTATTCAATAATCACTCACTTATTCAATTAACATATATTTATTGAAGGACAAGGGGAGAGAACAGAACTGAATAAGATAAAAACACTACCCTCTGGGGCTTTGTGTTAAGACTGATTCTATTACAAAGAAAATCACCTGAAACAAGAAAATGTAAAATGTAACCAGTAGGAAAAATAAAGTTTCTAGCCACAAAGGTAAAGAGATTAGTTCTCCAGCAGTTCCATATGTATAAGTACTGGGGTTTCTTCAACCACAGGAAGTTTTTATCTTTAAAGGGTTGTGTTTCCTTAAGTTTGCACTAAATCCCTTGCCTGCAACTGAGAAATTACTTTGCCCATTTACAAATGATGATTTCTTAAGTCAGACGTCAAAAACCTGGCTAAATACCAACAGGGGTATACTTCAGGTAGTTCAGTCACAATGTAAAATAATTTCTGTTTCCAATTCCAATGAGGAATAATACCATGCTGGGATGTTATGGTCTGGCCTGTGAGAAGAGGAATTTCCACTACATTCAAGACAACAGTATGGCACTCTGGGCAGAAATCCCATGAGAAAGTGCTGGATTCTTAAAAAATACTATTACTACTACCATATATTTCCGCTCCCCCCCACCCCCACTTTACCATCTTTAGGTTATAGTTTTGGTTTTCAAAGCACTTTCAGTTAGACATTAGAGTTCGTGATATTATACATGTAGATTATTGGTTATAACACAATGATGAAACACAATGAAGACTGTCAAAGTCATAAACCATTAAATGTTAAAGTTGATTCTAAAAAACTAGATATTAAAACTCTAGTCCTATGTTCTTTTCACACTAGGACACTGTTACTTATCTTGCCAACGACTCTCAAATTGTTCAATTACAAATTTGCTCAACTTACACTACCGCAAGGGGAAACATCATCAAACTGAGCTTGGGAATCAGCATAGGTGGTATTCCCAAGAAAAAGCAGTGCCTATATAAGCAATAAAGAAAAGCACCCAATTGGGGGGGCGAAGAGTAGATACAGGCAGGTTGGTAAGAGTTGGTCAAAATAATCCTTTCAGACAATATACCCCAAGTCTGTAGATATCACACCTGAAGATTTGAGACTTTGCTAGCAATTACAAAATTTAGGATTATTTAGAAAGCAACCTAAGAAGCAGTACAAAATTTAACACTTGCCAGGTAGGCACAAACCAAATTAAAAAAATGAAGATAATACATAACAAAGCAAAAAGCTGTGAATTAGAAATGAGAGGACCTAGGTTCAAATCCCAGCTTTGTGTGACTTTGGTCAAGTCATTTACCTCTAGAGACCTCAGTATCTTCATCTATAAAATGAGCAAAAAACCATCCCAACTCCAAATTCTTTAAGTGCATAGAAGGAAAATAAACCAGATGGTTATGGAGCAAATAAGCTGACATCTGTTATTTTGTGGAAGTTTACATGTTTCTTTTTTTCAAAATATAAATAGCTGGTTGGATTCTATTATTTTACTATTCTAAAATTTGAATCCTTATTTGATTTATTCAGTCATTTTTATCATGATTGTTAAATTTAAAACAAAGTACTCTGAGGATCTCCAACTTTATATGGGTGGATGCTCAGATTAAAAATCTTCTACAACATAGCTCTTAGTTTTTAAGAGTTTCCCTGAACAAAAAATT
Organism: Notamacropus eugenii; assembly: GCF_028372415.1. Classification (NCBI taxonomy): domain Eukaryota; kingdom Metazoa; phylum Chordata; class Mammalia; order Diprotodontia; family Macropodidae; genus Notamacropus; species Notamacropus eugenii. Next base: position 267,753,796 of record NC_092876.1, read on the forward strand.
TAACACCCTGCAGTCAAACTGATGTATGAGTCTGTCTAAAGTTAGGATGATACTCCAACTTCATCTGTCTGTAATCAATTAGGAATTATAATAATGCATACTAGGAGGCAGGCGGCACAGTGAATAGAGGTCCAGAGTTAGGAAAAACAGTTCAAATTCAGCTTCAGACAGCTATTTGTGTGACACTGGGCAAATCACTTCATCACCATCTGCCTCAGATGCCTCAATGTCAAATGGTTATGTTGTGAGGACCAAATGAGATAATAGCCGTAAAACACTTAATACAGTACCTGGCAAATAGTAGGCACTATATAAATGCTGGTTCCCTTTCCCCCTATTGATTCATGTGGGTCTTTGAAAGCCTAAATTAATGGCATAGTGAACAATTAAAGTGAAAGTTTTAACATGGGGAAAAATGGCAAAAAGAATAAGATCATAAGTATAAAATCCATTAGAGGTCAAATAGTCCAACCTTCTGATATTACAGATGAGGAATCAAAAGTTCAGAGAAGTTAAATGAAACTTTCCCAGGGTCACACAGCTAAGTATCAGAGGCAAGATCTGAATTAGGTAATCCTGACTCTTATGATTATCGAAATATTTAAATGACTGTTTTATGGAAGTATAGTTAAGGTTTATTCTGAAGGACAAACAACTGACTAGAGCAGATCTGCACAACTTGGTAGTAGGTAGGGGCCAAAATTAAAATAGGCTAAACTTCTTCAGGTCACAGATAAGCTAGAGGAGAGACAAACAATGGGTGGTTGCCTCAAGTCACGTGAGAAATAGGAGCAAGTGGCCTGGCAACCCTATGTGTTTTAGGCGGACTGACTACCAGAAATTCTTTGGCCTGCACAAAATGCTTTACCCTGCACAAGTGAGCGTTATGTTGTGCAGGCCTGGACTAGAGGCTGTATGGAGGTAGAGATAGCAACACAGAGAGAAACTCCTAATAATCAGGCATTTACTAAAAATAGAACGGACTGCCTTGGAAGGAAAGTTCCATTTGTGCTTAAAGGAATAATCTATATGTAATGTCCTTTCTAGCTTTAAAATTCCATTTTTATATCCAATTTCAACTGAGAAAGGAAGGTAGGAAAGAATTTGAGAAGATTAATAAAACTGTAAGAAAAGAATAAACAAAACCTTTGGTTCTAGGTTTTAAGCATAACTTCACATAATTAACTTGAAATTTCAGTCTATATTTATTTAAATACTATTTTAAAATATAAATTAAACTAGTTCAACAAAAAAAATGACATCCAAGATCACTAAAGGGAAGGGGAAAAGGAAAGGGAGAAGGAAAAAAAGGGAACATAATATCTCATCAAACAATATTAGTCATATTTTGCTACAGAAGAAACACCAGAAATATGAAGACTTTTGAGGAAACTTCTAAGTTCAACAACAGGCTATGTTTTTGTTTTTGCCAAACATTTACCCACTCCTTCCTATTCAGCCTATAGAAAATTTCACATAATGAATATTCTTTTGAATGTTTCATTCAACCAACAAATTATTTCTTGAAAACATGTGCAAGGCACTGTTGACAAGAATGTTCAGAAATTACTCAGTCACTGCTTTCAATGGCCTCCCCCAAATTTCCCAAATATGTTCCTATTGCATTTGTTTTCATGTTAAATATGTGGAGTACCATATCATCACATCATAGCAGTTGCTGTTCTTTGAGGACAAATAGTCCAGCACAATTCTGAACAATACCCATTTATTTCTGGAAACAATGATATTTTCATAACAAAAAAGTACATTTTGAACCTTATTTGCATCTACTTTCTGACTTGTTCTAGTGAATAAATCAGAATTCGTGACAAAGAAGGATGGACTAGACAGTGACATTTATTCCCGCAGAGATTAAGAACAATGACTTTACCGCTCCACTTGTTCAAAAAGGGAAAACTAAACAACTACCTCAGAAGCATAAGATTGATGAAAATGGCAAATTCTGGAGGACAGTCACACTATTCCTCTGAACTATTTGTAAAGTTGGGAAGTGGTCCAACTATCCTGGGAAGACAATTTGGAACTATAACCACAAAATCACTAACTTTGTATAACCATACCACTAAGAAGGCTTACACCTCAAAAGGATCCAGAAGCACAAAAACCTATTCAACTACTTTACATGTGGAGTTTTCTCCCATTAGAATGCAAACTCCTTGAGGGGAGGAACTGTCTTTCCTTTTGCTGGTATTTAGGATTCCCAATGTGGGAGCATTTAATGCTTTTTGATTAATTGATAGAATACAGTTTTTCATATGAAAACTGAAAATAAAAATTTGCATTTTAAACTCCTAAGCAGCAGCCCCTCCTATTAAAATCAGCATTTTCACCTTTCCCCACCTTCTTCTCCCAGGGAAGGTCTTAGATCTTTCAGAAGCTTTTTGAGATCTTTCATTTCAGATAAAGGAGTCCTTCGAAACTGCTCTCCAAAAAAAAAGCCAATAGCCAAGAGGTACATTTTGCGAGACAACAATCCTTCATTCCACTTTTGCAAAAAGAACATGTCTGTCCTCTTGCTTAAGTTTTTCCTCAACTGATCCATTCACTCAATAGTAGTGGAGTCACCAGTCAAAACTTCAAGTTCAATGGAAGAGGTGCATAGGACTAGAGGTAGCAAATTTCAGTCCATTTTTTTAGTAAAGGAAAAAAACTAGATTCTTCAAAGTACAGACCAATGATCTTAACTTACGATTTTTGGCAAAATTCTATAACATAAATATATTATTATGGTCATGGCTTATTAGAATAAGGAAGAGAGAGAACTAAAAAAAACTTCATGGGCTCATCAAGAACAAGTCAAACAAATAATTTATCCTTTTGGCAAGTTTGCTAACCTGGTAGGTGATGGGTCACAGAAATAATAGATACTCTGTACCTAGATTCTGCCCAGGAATCTGACTATATTTTGCCACACCTCTATACATGATTAATAACATATATTTATATGTCTTTCAAAGTCAGTAAAGTGTTTTACAGACTTTATCTAACTTATGCCTCATAACAACTCTATGAAGAAGACACCATAAGGTTATTATTATCCTCATCTTACTGATGAGGAAACTGATTCAAGGAGTTTAAGTTAACTTGCCCCTGTGGTCACATAGCTCACTGTCAGGTGGGCTTCAAATTCTTATCTTCCTGACTCCAAGTCCAGTCATCTATGTACTTACTATCTCAAAACACCTCTACATAGAGAAATGTGGGCTATATGATAGGCCAGTAAGGTATATTCCAAACTGGTTAAAATGCTCAGACAAAAAGAATAGTTCAGAACAACTCCATATCAAGCTGGAGAAAGACCTTTTAATGGAGTGCCCCAGGGATCTGTCCTTGGTCATGTTCTCTTGCTTACTTTTGTTGCATATTTCTATTAATGACTTCACAGGCTCATAGACCTAGAACCATAAGTGAGCTTGAAGTTCATCTAATCCACCTGCCATCATTTCATATATGAATAAATGAACAAATTGGGGCCTAAAGAATTTAAATGACAAACACATGAAGGTCATACAGGTACTAACGAAAAAGGGATTGAAACCCAGGTTCTCTAATTCCAAATCCAGGAATATCAAATTAGCAAAATTAATTGAGTATGCATTCAAAAGTGGAGAGGAAATAAAAGAAACATTAAACTACTATACAGAATTACATGGTCACAAACCTAACGACAAACAAAACAGGATAATTTCTAAACAAATGTAAGCATCAAAATCAACAAAACTGGAAATGGATAACCTAAACAATGTGATTTCAGCAAGAGAAATCAGACAAGTCAGAAATGAACTCCAACGGGGGAGGGGGGGAGAAGAGGGGTAGGAGGGAAAATCCATAATTAGACAAGTTTATCAGTGAGTTCAACCAGAAACTTAAAAATCCTTATGCTGGATAAACTGCTTTTAAAAAGAGAAAGGCAATCCTCTACGCGAAGCTGTACGATACAAACAGTCCTGATTCCTAAACCAGACAGGGATAAAGCAAAGAAAAGAGCAATAGAATATTACTAATATTAATATAAAAATATTAAATATTATCAAAGAAAGTACAAAAATTATTCATTAAGACAAAGTTAGAGTTTATATAACATGAATGCAGAAATGATTCATTAAGATCATTAGCATCATAAATAATATGGTTAAATCTGGAACTGTGCCCAAAGTGCTACAAAACTGCTTATTCTTTGATCTCAGCAATACTGCTACTAAGAGACTTAAGAAAATGGAAAAGGTCCTATATGTACAAAATATTTATAGCAGGTCTTTTAGAAATGGCAAAGAATTGGAAAATAAAGGGATGATCACCAGTTGGGGAATGGCTGAACAAGTTGTAGTACATGGCAGGGACAGAATACTGTTGTTCAATAAGAAATGACAAGCAAGATAGGATGGCTTCAAAAAAATCTAGGAAGACTTATATGAACTGATGCAAAGTGAAGTGAGGAGAACCAGATAATTGTACACAGTAACAGTAATAATGTATGATGATCAACTGTGAATGACAGCTATTCTCAGCAATACAATGATACAAGACAATTATGAAGGGCTTATAATGAAAAATGCTAGCTATCTTTACAGAAAGAACTAATGGAGTCTGGATGCAAATCAAAGCCTACTTTTTAAACTTTCTTTTTCTTTTTTGGGGGGGGGGATGGTATATGGGGTAGGGAGATCTGTGTTCTCTTTTGCAACATGGCTAATATGGAAATGATTTACATGCCTGCACACGTATATTCTGTATCAAAGTGCTTCCCTTCTCATGGAGATGGGAAGGGACAGGGGGAATTTGGAACTCAAAAATTATTTTTAAAAAAGAGAGTTAAAATTGTTTTTTACAAGTAATTAAGAAAAATGAAATTTTAAAAAGTTCTTTTTTAAAAAAAATAAATGATATGAATAACAGAACAAAAAAAACAACAACACGTGATTATATCAAGATATGAGGCAGCTAGGTGGCTCATTGAATAGAATGAAGGGCATGGAGTCAGACCTGAGTTTAAATCAGGAATCAGAAATTCACTAGATATGTGACACGAGGCACTTAACCTATTTATTTGCCTTAATCCACTGGAGAAGAAAATGGTAAACACTCCAGTAACTTTGCCAAGAGAACCCCACACAACTAAATAACAACATATGAACATATCAAGATCTCTGATAAAAGACATTTACTTAAAAACAAAACTTAAAAGCACTAATATTAAAGACTTTTTTGAGTAAAATGAATTTATATAAAATTAAAAGTTAATATAATTTGTGATGCAAAAACACTGGAAATTTTCCCAATAAGTTGGGAACAAAAAAATTTACTTTCACCATTTTTTACATAATCCCAGAAATAGAAGCTAGAGCAAAAAACAAGAAAAAGAAATTAAGGAAATAAGCAAAGTCAAACAAGAAGCTAAAATTATATCTTCTGCTGGCAGAGTAATTAAGGAAATAACAAAAAAGTGATACGATTGCTTTAACACAATACAATGTTAAAAAATAAATTAACAAATCATCTGAATTTCTGTGTATTACTAGTAAGAATCAGAAAGACATATAAAAAGAAATGTGACTTAAATACTAAATGCATTGAACAACTGGGACTTAATGCACCAAGACATATATAGGGTTTACATAAATACAACTATAAAACAATTTTCACAGAAATAAAGAGAGCTAATAGCAATCCAGAGTCAATGAACAGACTAGAACATTATTATAAAAGTGATACTATCAAATTTACCTGAAAATTTTAATGGCTTATCAATACACATGAATACTTTAGAGACTTGTTATTTTCATACCTGCATTCCTAACACAAAGTGTTATAGCATATTTTTGACACGAAAGAGACATGTAAGCATTTACATGTGATATATTGATATATCACATACACTCTTGGCATGCACTGACAGCATACCTATAAATAAAGTAATTATAATGGAACAGAATCAACTACAACAATACCATTGTTCTTCACTAAAATCTTTCACCAATCAGACTGCAAAAAAACTTCATCTCCAATTATTTTAAAGGTGTTTTCCTCCACTGGATTTATTTTACCTGGCCTGAACAAAGGTAGTGGCTTAATACAGCCTTAGAAATTTTATTCTATATTAAAAATAGTCCACCAAGCATAGTACTGTCCGTGCAAGCACATTCTTAAAAGGGAGATAACATGAAAATGACTACATACAAGAAGATAGATATAGAGAGACACAGACATAATGGAGCTAATCTTAGAGGAAAGTGTTCTTACAGAAGATAGGATTTTAGCTGAAACTTGAACAAAGTCAGGATTCAAATACAAGGAGGCAGAATATTCCAAGCATGAGAGAGCACCAGAGAAAATAGAAGGAGCTGAGAGACAGATTATCTTGACAGAAGAACAGCAAGGAAGTCAGTGTCTTTGGATCCTACAGTATATGGAAGGAAGAAAAATGTATGAAGACTAGATAGAAAGAAGTCAGGTTATAAATGGCTTTAAAAGCAAATGCAAAAAGTTCTTGCTTTATGTATCCCTTAGAAGCAAAATTCAACTTTCCATAAAGAATTCTGAAAAAAAATCGCATTCCAAAAAACTACCTATGCTAATTTTACAGTACTGTGCTCTGTCTCAGCTCCTGCCTCTTGGCTCAGCATTCTAGTCTCCCATCCCTCCCACACTCTTGTGCCACATCAAAAGACATCATAAAAAAAATTTAAAACCTTCCAAACGAAAGCAGAACTGACTCACAAAGCAGCCACTTCCATCTGGGACTTAGCTTCAGACCTCCCAGCACTGTGATCCCCTTCCCTGTGACCCTCCTTTCCCTACATCCTTTTGCAAGAGAAAACTGTTTTATCATTTGATCTTGGAAGTCTGTGGTAGAGACCTTCCAGAAGAGTACTGCCTTTCCTCTTTAGTGTGCAAACTTTTTGTGGAGAGGGAATGGTATATAATAGGCATTTAATGCTTCCTAAACTGAACTGAATTACTGCAATGGTCCAAAGTGAGGTAACAAAGGCTTGCACCATCGTGGTGGTAGCATCAAAGAGAAAGGAACTTATGATAGTTTTGGGAAAACAGAATCAACAAGACTTAGTAACACACTGGATATGGGGTACGGAGGAAGGGGGTGGCAGGTAAGTGATTCTTCAGTGAAAGACTACTGAGGAACAATCAGACCAGTACCAGAGTAGAGCTATGTCATGAAAACCCAGAGAGGAAAAAGAATGCAGAAAAAGATGACCATGTCAAAGGTTACAGAAGGTCCAGAAGGATGAAGATTGGGAGACATCACAGATAATTTTGTAGAGAGCAGTTTCAGTTGTATGAAAAAAGCCAAACTGCAGAAGATTTAGAAGAGAGAGAGAATGGAGAAACTAAGCATAGATTTTCTTAAGGAGTTAAGCCAGTTTCAATAAAGTAGAACAGCTAGGTGGTACTGTAATCAGAATGCTGGGCTTGGAGTCAGGATGACCTGAGCTCAAATACTAGCTATATGACCTTGAGCTAGTTACTTAAACTTCATCTGCCTCGGTTATGTCATCTGTGGAACAAAGATAATAGTAACATCTACCTCCTAAGGGTTGATGTGAATGAAGATCAAATGAGAAATTAACTGTAAAGCCTTCAGCACAGTGACTGGAGTAGTTGTTCAGTCCTTCAGTCACGTCTGACTGTCTATGGGGTATGAGAAATATAGCTGTGGGGATCACAGGACTCCCCAGGAAAGGTCAGGTAGGAAGCCCAAGTGTGCTGCCACAGCCCACTGCTTCCCTGATTTTGAACTCTCACGATGATCCATCTGATAGACACAATCTCATGGAAAGAACTCAGATACAGAGTGGGCAGAGAAAGGCGTTTATTTCACTGCTCCCGAGAAAAGCGAGAAAAGAACACACATGCCCCTCCCCCATACAGAAGCAAGAGCAGACTTAAATACTGTTAGTCTGTTAGTTACCTCCCATCAGAGTTAGGATTAGTCCAGACTCTTCAAGGTTACATTCTTCCTTATTACTCCCACTTATACTCCCTCCTTAGTGTGCCCCCCCATCATGCATTCCATGATCAGAAAATGGTGGAAAGTTCCACCTTGAGGTGACATTGGCATGACCCCTTGGGTCCAAGTATTTATCCCATCCCATTTCCCCTGAAATCAAGAGGTGCTTGACCACCAACTCTGCAAAACAGGATATATAAACTTATCACAAGCTCCCAAGAGCCTGGGAGCTTTTACTATTTCCCAGGAACATCTGTGGGAGCAAAATGAGATACAATAATATCCATTCTTACAAAGCTTTTCTTGAAAAAGATCCTGGAGTAGTTTGCCATTTCCTTTTCCAATGGATTAATAAGACAAACAGGTTAAGTGACTTGCCCAGGGTCACAGCTAGTAAGTACTTGAAGCTGCATTTGCCCAACATTATCCACTGTGCTATCCAGCTGCCCCAACTGGGACAAAAGTGCTACAAATATGTTAGTAATTATTGTTAGTTACTGAGATATACAGGATGGGCAACAAGTTTGGATCAAGTGGGGCTTTTTTAAGTATGAGGGAGCCATGGGTCCTGTTTGTAGGCTACAGAGAAGCAACCAGTAAACAGGGAGAGGATGAAGATTAATGAAAGTGAGGATGACAGAGGTGGTAATCTGCTGGAGAACACAGATGGAATAAGATCAAGGGTTCAAGTAGGGGGATTTGCATTGACTAAAAGGTCATCTCTTCATGTGAGAAAGCGATGAAGATAGTGAGAGAAGGCATCAGAGTGATGAGGCAGAGAGAGAAAAGAAGGGAACTCTGGTAAAAGGCTTCCATTTATTCAGTGAAGTATTTAGGCAAGGTCCTCAGCTGACAAGGTAAGTCCAGAGGGAGTTATGGAGGCTTTAGGTAAAATGAAAAAGTGAACAGATAAAGGCTGATTAAAAGGGTTGCCTTGCTGTGGTGAAAATGATATCCCAAGCCTGATAACTTGCCCTTGAACGGAATCAGAATAACCCTATCAATAGAGTTTATCTAGCTGATTTTCTATAACTCCATGCAGTAGCATATCAATAGGAGCACATGTTTTAGAAGGTGGGAATAATTCAAGGCTGAAAGCTTGGCAGGGCAGAAGCAGTGATAGAATAAAGACTAAAGGAAAGAGTAGAAGTTAATGTAGAATTGAACTGGTTAACCAAGGGTGAGATAGGGAGGCAGGGAGGAGAGTATAGCCAGTGTGGGAGTGATGGTCTGGGAAAGAACTGAGGAGTAAAGACATTCATTGGAGTTTAAGGTGAAGATAAAAAACGGGTAATAAGCCAAAGGAAAAGCTGTCACAACTTCTCAGTGGCTCAGGTTACTTACTACCTAAAGTTACTAATTAGCACTTCTATGGTGCTTTATGATTTGCAAAGTGTTTTATATGTTAACTCATTTGATTCTCATAACACCCTATAAGGAAAGTGGATTATCCCAATTTTATATAAGGAAACAGGTACAGAGGAAGTCTCTTCATTAGAAATTCCCCAGACCCATGAGATAACTGGCCCCATTTTTAAAAAACTGACTATACTAAATATTAAAATAGTAAAAAAGAAGTCAACTTCTGAGCAGCATGTTTCCCAAAACAATCCAACAAGCATTTAAGTGCTTGCTATGTGCAAGGCACTCTGGTAGAGTCTGGGAATACTAAGAGAAACCTAAAATAGTCCCTGATGCTTTCAAAGAGATTACCTTATTGTTAGAGCAAATGTTTCATAATTCAACAGCACAAACTAAAAAAAAAACACTAAATATAAAAAAAATTTTCCAATAAACTACAGTGTTGAAATACCCCAAAGTCACCTTCCCATTCCACTCCAATTTTTAAAACGGCTCAGAGGAAGTGTTTTCTAATACACTTTAGCCACTACAAACTGAGAACACTTTTCCCTACAAGTTATGTCCCCAAGCTGCGAGACTGTTGTGCTGTTGTCAGTGATTTCCTCCTTCCCTCCACTCATTTTTTTTCATTACTTGAAAGTTGAAAAATCAATCTGGCTTTAGCAAATATATTGATCCTGATGATCACTTCCAACTCTAAAACTCTAACACATCTATTCATTTCCCAAAGAGTATTCATTTTCCAAATTGAGCACCTTCTTTCCTGTCTCACTTTTTCCTCTTCTCATTCGCTTTTCTCCTCTCCTTTCTATGTCTTAGCCCTATCAATGAAACACACAAGTACTAATGAATCCCACTGGCAACTCTTCCTCCTTCATGTTTTAAAGAGAGGCTACAGCTGTTTTGTTTTTTTTTTATCATGGACTCCTTTAACAGGATGATGAAGCCTACCTATCTCAACCTCATTTCAGAATGTTTTAAAAATCATAAAATAAACTATGTAGGATTGTATAGAAAGTTATATTCAAAGTTATTGAAATATCTTTTAAATCATAGGGCTCAGATTAAGAACTCCTTTTTTACAGAATTCTCAAAATAAAACTCTTCACAAATATGAACATATTTGATGATATAGAGTTGCATTGTACAGATGTTAAGAACAGATACAGTGTACAGGTGCCGAGCCCTAATACCTTCTACCTAAGAACTACTAACCATTAGCCACAGACATAAATGTCTGGGCTATTTGAATATCTATTTAATCTCCAGAAAAATTTCCATGTGGAAGGGATGTATTTTCTGAATTTTCCAACTCCTCTTAAAAACATGCCCTTTCAAATCAATCAAGCAAGAAGCATTTATTACTACTGCCAAGCACTGTGTGCTATGTGCTAGGCAGTACCTTCCAAATAAGGAAAGACAAGGAGACAGACAAAATATGATATGTGGTGTTTTAATGAGAATTATGTATGACAAGACTAGAAAGATAGGTTGGAGCCAGGTTATGAAAGGTCAAACAGAGGAAGTTGTATTTGATCTTAGTGGAGAGTTAGCCACTATAGTTTATCAAGGTATATAGTCAAACTTCTGCTTTCAGACTATCACTTTGGTAGCTACATGGAAGATGGATTGAGGAGAGAAGAGATTTAGGACAGGCCACTGAACCAATTTCAACAGTTCAGGTAAAAGGTGACAGCCTCTCACTCACCATCCCACTCATATTTAATGAACATGCCTTAAGTTCCCTCTTCCCACATGGCATTGTTAGGAGCTGAAACTACAAAGATGAGCTTTGACACAGTCCTTTCCCTTAGCAAGTTTATAGTCTAATTCAAGGAATAAGATGTATACACAAATAAGGATACAAGGAAAACACAGTAAGGTAAAGAAGATGTCCAGATAAAGAGTCCTAAGAAATCTAAGTGGGAGGGGAGAGGGAAGAGACTACTTTCAGCTGGATGGGATTCTTCATGGAAAATGTGGCAGCTGAGAGCTTGACCAGGAAGAGAAGAATTTCAATAGGCAGAGATGTGGAAGAAGAGGACTCCAGATATGGGAGGAATTTTCTTTGGAGGAGGAATTGGACAGTACAGGGTAACAGCTGACTTAATGTAGCCCTTTAAAGTCTGAAAAGTTCTTGATACACATCATCACAGCTGAGCCTCACAACAACCCTGGGAGGGAGGATAAGACAATATTATCTTATTTCACAAGTGAAGTAAAAAGAGGCTCAGAGAGTTCAAGTCACTTAACCATGGCCACACAGCTAGTAAAAGTGACAGGAGCAAGATTTCAAATCAGTCCTCCTGAATCCAATACATACACAATACACTCAATACATTCTGCCATGCCACCTCACCAATGCTAATAATTTTTACTCAGCACTTTTAAGTTTGCAGAAATGCTTTTACATATATTCTTATTTGAGCCTTGTATAGGCTGTGAGGCAAAAACTACAAAGTCCACTTCAGGGGGGGATACCCCACAAAGTGTGAAAAGGAGGTCTGGGGAACAATTAAACACCAGGCTGAGTTTGTGCTTTACCTTAAAAGTAATTCAGAGCTACTGAAGGTTTCCTTTATCAGACTTGTATGTTAGGAAGCTCATTTTGGCAGCAGCATAATGGACAGAATAGAGTGGAAAGACTAGGAGCAAGACTAGTTAAAAAGCTACTACAACAGATCTGATGAGGGTCTTAACTAGGATGAGGGCAGTAGAAATGAAAAGAAAGAAAGAGACAAGAGAATTTTCAGAGGTGGGAATCAACAAAATTTGGCAACTGAATGGAATTAGGGCAACTAGATAGCACAGTGGATAGAATGCAGGGCCTGGATTCAGGAAGACCTGAGTTCAAATTGGGTCTCAGAAACTTATTAGCAGTGTGGCCCTGCACAAATCACTTAACATTGTTTACCTCACTTTTCTAATCTATCAAATGAGCTGGAGAAAGAAATGGCAAACCACTCTAGTATCTTTGCCAAGAAAACCCCAAAAGGCATCACAAATAGACAAGAATGAATACAACTAAACAACCACAAAATATAATTATAAGGTTAGAAACCTGGGAGAATGGTGGCATCATCCAGAGGTAAGGATACTAGGAAAGCAGGAATATTTTAGAGAAAGAATGAGTTCAGTTTTGGACATTTGAAGTTTTGAGATGCCAGTGGGACCTATCTCCACTGATATGTCCAGATCTCCAGGAGGCAACTAGTTACAGCATTAGAGCTAGTCCCCTGCAGAAGGGATAACTGAAGCCAGGGAAGTGAATGCTGCCAAGTCAGAAAACTCTAGAGAGAAAAGTGGCTTGAAGGCAAAACCTTTAGGGAAACTCATGGATAAGGAGCAAGCAAAGGCAGAAGATACAAATATTTTACTGGTAACTTGCTACCAATTTTTTATTTGTGGTTAAATATAGGTTTTTTTCTTACAGGATTAACAAGAGAAAAATTTTAACAGCTGAGCATGCTATCAATAAAATTTGTTTGACTCTAGGCCTTTGGCCTAGAAGGAAACTTTTAAGTCACAAAATTATCTCTTGTAAGGGAAAAACTGGGAGATCATTTTTGCTATTATCATCCCATTACATAGATTCACACACAAGGAGCCGAGTCAATGGCTGGTACACAATTCGGGTACCTAACAAGACAGAGAAGAATACCTCTTGCGTAAGAAAGTACAGAGAGAACAAGCATCTATATTCTTAGCTCTCCATTTGTGATTCAAATATTCTTCGATAAATTTGATTCCAAATACATTAACAAATTTACCCAGGAAAAGTAGGAAATCAAAAACATAAAGTACTATGAGAAGTGATGTTACCCAGAAATCAAGTGGAAAGCAGGAATAAGTTCGAAGAATTATAGATTCACAATTGGAAGGACACGTAGAGATCCTCTAAGGAGTAAGTCAACCAATACACAGAACTGAAGTGATTTGCACAAAGTCACACAAATAACAAAGTTGGAATTTGAATCTCAACTCTTATTGAGTTCAGCTCATCATTCTTTACAGTTTACGATGCTAGAGGGGAACAGAATGGTAAAACCACAAATTGCAAAATCCTTGAACTAATCTTCATTCTATTACTTTGGTTTCACTGTCAAAAATTCCTAGAAAATCCAGAACATTCAAATGACAGCACAAAAAAACAAGTATAAAACATTTTTAGATGATCCACTGTAAGTTCTACAATTTTGCTGACATACTCTAGGTTGATCCATATTTAGTTATGAGAATCATGGAAGGTAAGGTCATGTACATTAAATCTTTACATACACAAATATACTGTCAGATTACTCAACAACAGATGCTTTTTGATAAAGATGATAAAAGTCAGCATGGTTAAATCAAGTCAATCAATAAATATTTATTAAGCGTTTAGCATGTGTTAGGCATTCTACTAAGCCCTGAGGGAGACAACAAAAGGCAAAAACAGGGTCTCTGCCCTCAAGGGGCCCACATTTAATAGAGGAGGCAACATGTGAATAACTAAGCACTATATACAAACATATATATGTATACACACACATAAATGGAAGATAATCTCAAAAAGAGGACATTAGTAGTAGGCAAGGAAGTAGGATAGGCCTTTTGCAGAAGGTAGGATTTGAGCTGAGTCTTGAAGGAAGACAGGAACTGGAGGCAAGAAAGGAGGGAAAGCATTCTAGACATAGGAGACTGTCAGTGAAAAGGCAGAAGTCAGAAAATGGAATGCCACATGTGAAGAATAATAGGCCAGCTTCACTGGATCCTAGAGGACCTGAAAGAAAGGAAAGCCTAAGAATACTGGACAGAATAGGAAGGGGTCAAGTTATGAAGGGCTTTAAAAATCAAGAGAATTTCATATTTGATCCTGGAGGTAATAAGAAACCACTGGATTTTACCAGTAGGATGCATGTGTAGGAGAAGAGAGAAGGGAGAGAAAGGGAGAGGAGGGACAGGGAAGAGTTTGGATTGAAATAGGTGAAGAATTGAAGCAGGACAACAAGTTAGAACACTATTGTACTAGTCCAGGCATGAAGAAGGTGGTGCAAGAGGTAGAAGATGTGTGAATGGAGAAAAGGAGACAAGAAGACGTTACTGAAGTAAAATCAACAGGACTTGGCAAAACACTGGATATGAAGGGTGTTCAAGTGAGGAACTGAGAATGACATCTAGGTCACCTAGGTTGCTGGTAGGAAAATGGTAATAGGCAAGTTGGGAAGAGCAGGAGTTTGGGGAGGATAAGATAAAACAGTTCTGCTTTAGAGGTGTTGAGGCTGAAATGACTACAATTCAAAATGCCCTAAAGGCAACTGGAGATACAGAACTGCAGCTCTGGAGATCTACTAGGGCTACCTTTATACATCTGGGAATCATTTGCATGGAGATGATAACTGAACTCAAGAAAGCTGATAAGATCACCACTAAAGATAATATAGAGAAGGAATTCTTAACCTGGGGTCCACAGCCACCTGTGGATAAATTGCAGAGGATCTATGAGTTGGACAAGAAATAAAAATATATTTCAACAGAATTAGTTTCCTGTGTAATCCTATTTACTTTATGCATTTTAAAAACAATATTCTGAGATAGGGTCCATGGAGTATGTGACACAAAGAACTTCTGATATGGAGAAGAGGGTCCAGCAGAGAGCCTTGCAGGCTACACACAGTTAACAGGAATGATTTAAAGATCCAGCAAGGGACACTGAGGAATCATTCAGATATGAGAACAGGAGAAACTATCCAGGAAGAAGTGCTGAACAGTGTGAAATACTGTAGTTACAGAAGGATAAGGAGTGAGAAAAGACCTTTTGGCAAGAGAGAGCATCTTTGACTTTGGATCAAGCAGTTTCACCTGAATGATGAGGTTGGAAGACAGACTGCAGAGGGTACAGAAAGAAAAGTGAGAGAAGAGAAAGAAGCACCAAGAATAGATGGCCTTATGGAATTTATCCATGAAGAGGAGAATGACAGAGTAACAGTGAGAGGGGATGGATAGTAAGACCAAGTGAAGATTTTTAAGGATGGGAGGGACATGGTCCTCTTTGAAGGCAACAGGAAAAGAGAAAGTGGAGAAGAGAGAGACTGAATATTAAACAGTGGAGATGACAATATAGAGGCAATCTTCTGGGAAGACAGGACATCAGGAGCTCTTAACCCTTTTTGTGTCATGTAGCCCTTTGGCAGTCTGGAGAGAGAACCCTATGGACCCATTCTCAGAATGTTTTTTAAAATTTATCACTGATCAGTTAAGAAAAATCAACAGCCATTTATGAGAGCATATTTTGGCCAAGTACTGTCCTAAGTGCTGGGGATAAAAAGAAAGGCAACTAAACATAAGGGGAAAATAATTTTTCCCCCCATACAGTTTGTGGGCTCTCTGAAATCTATCTATGAAACCAAGGTAAAGAACTCCTAAAGCAGAGAGTGGAGAGAAACATCTGAGTGATATAAGGAGGACACAAAAGGGAGCTCTCAGAAAATGGCTTCAATTACTTTGATAAAGAGGTAAGGTCAAAGGGTAAGAGAATGGGGATGGGGTGTGATGGGAGGATTGAAGAGGGATGAAAAGGTTTGGAATGATTAGGGAGGTAAAAAAGGATTACCCTGCTGCCATGAGGAGCCAGTTGTGATCAGGTAGCATTAATAAACATCAATAAAAGTGATGCACTCAGATGATGGGAATAATCCAAGGCTGGGTTTGGCAAGGTGAAGAGATCGGTAGTAGGGAAACAAAGTTTGGAATGGCATAAAGCTAAATTAGTTCCTCCAAGGAGTTAAGCTAGGAAAGGGACTTAAGTATAGTCAGTGCTGGTACAGTAAGAATACGGGTCATAAGACATAGGAAAAATGGAATAGTAAAATGTTTTTATTACACAAAGGAATTTCAGAGTTCATGAACATGGTTGTGGGTAAAGGCAAAGGATAGGACCATCTCTGCATGAGGTTAAGTAGACTGGAGGGATAGATCATGGAACTGAATAAACTGAAGAACCAGAGTTAATGTGGCATAATGATGGAAAGTGATACCAACGACCAATAAAGGTTATGTCGGTGGGGGAGGAATGTGATTAGGGAGACACACAAGGTACAAACTTCGGGTAAAGCTAGTAATTTTAAGTAAAAAATAAGCTGAACTGACAAATTTTTAATATGTTAGTCTTTTTTATTATACATGTGCACTTCAGGAACTTATTAGACAATATAATCTCTGAACACTAATATCACAAAAACCAAAAGGCCGTTTTTGATGACCCTAGCAGTAGGGGGGCAGCCAAGTTGCTTAAGTAGATCATGAAAATACACTCAAAAAAACTACTTCACATTAATGGTTTCACCATCCTACCCACCAAATCATTTAAAGGAGCTCTGAAAACTAAGCAAAACTGACTGCTCTGAATTTAATTTCTGTTTCTGTCCATGGCCACCTTAAACATCTTAATAAAGAACACTTTTAAAAAGCAAACCATAAACAACAGCGACAAGACCAAACCATCCAACACAAATAAGAATCGAGGCTCTATCTCTAAGTTTTCTAAAATAGTAAAGATTTTTTTTGGATCTTCTTATTACCCAGTGAGTTAGCCACCCATTCCAACTTTGTGTCATCTACAAATTTAATGAAAATTTGTGTTCGTTTATTCTTTCTTCTGACAAGCGATTATGATGAAGTGCCTGAAACAGCTTCCTAACCCGACCTCTGTGTACCAATATTCAAGTGGAGCAACAATAGTTTTCACAAACAAGAAAAACGCCACCAGTTAAGGTTTTTAAACAGTATGGGAGATAGAACTACATAAGATTTTTAAAAAGTGTCTAGCTACAAGTTTTAATTTCGGATTCTCAGGCTTAACATTCTTTGGAAGTCTCTTGTGACTACTAAAATTGGATAACCCAAAATGGGGTTCCACGTTCAAGTCAAGGCTAAGCGCTTACTACGTGCCAGCCACTGTATTAAGTACTGGGTATACAAAGAAATCCACTTCCCTGGTCAGAAAATAACGGAGTGGGGACATGGTTAGTAAATTAAAATACTACTCATTTGCTAACACAATCCTCCCCACGTTAAAACAATTTTAAAATAAAAATATCTAAGCTTTTTATATTAATGAAACCACCTCCCTTCTCCC
The DNA here is from genome assembly GCF_028372415.1 of Notamacropus eugenii. Taxonomy (NCBI): domain Eukaryota; kingdom Metazoa; phylum Chordata; class Mammalia; order Diprotodontia; family Macropodidae; genus Notamacropus; species Notamacropus eugenii. The sequence goes on from NC_092876.1 coordinate 267,771,261, forward strand.
CTTCCCTCACGTCAAACAGCATCTTTCCTAATTTAAAAAGAATAACGGAGCGGGGGAGGAGGGGAGGTTAGGGAATAAGAACGTTTCCAAATCGCTTCACCCAGAGAAATCTAAATATTAAACCGGATTAGTATTAAAAAGCACATGAGTCAAAGGCGCCGAGGGCCCGGCATGTGGCTCCACAGGGCCAAGGAGTAACGGGCCTCGGAGGAGTCTCCCCGCGGAGTCCCTCCCTGTCTCGTCCGAGCATAACACCACCAGGCCGGGGGTTAGGAAGAGCAGCGCACGGGCCTTCGCCCCGCACTCCACTGAGGAGATTTCGCGACCGCTTTCTCCGCGGCTTTATCCTCTGGGCTCCCAAGAAGCCCATCGGGCCCACGAGGAAAGCCAAGGGGAAGCGTCGGCCCGAAGCACAAAACAAAGCGCTGTCGGGGGAGGGGGCGGGAGGGTGGGACGCCATTACATTGTACCGCGGCCTGCGCCGCCGCCCAATCGACCCCGAACCCCGCAGGAGCCGGCTGGGCTCCTCGACCCCAAAGAAGAGAGAAACAAGGAGACGAGGGGAAGATGGAACCGCGGAAACCTGAGAGAAGAGAAAAGGCGATCGAGCAAGGACAGGGAAACATTCCTTACCTTCGTGAGTTTTGGCGATCTTCGCCATTTTGTCCACTCGAACACACAGACGGAACTGGTACGTCCCAGAACTTCCGCTCGTGGCCGCCGCCACCGAGAAAAATAGCGGGGGAGGGGAGGCGGTGCTTCGGCGCAGGCGCCAAAAGAGGAGTGCGCGCAAATGTGTCACGTGACAGGAGAACCACTAAGAGGGGAGCGGCCCGGTGCATTGTGGGTGTGGGAGGGGCAGGGAGCCCGGAGGTCGGTCCTAGGTTGGTTTCAGAAGTGATTGAAGTCGGCTGCCATGTAACATCCTTGTGATTAGAAAGGCTTTTATGCGGAAGAAAGGTCGGCCTTGTGGCGTTACGTAATGAGGAGCAGCCTGGGTAAGGTCCTAACGAAGCCATTCTGCATAATTCTCTCTCCATCCCGGGTATCTGCTCCCTCCCGAGAGCCTGTAGGAAAGGAGCTTGCCTGTCCTGAGCTGGACTCCCTGCGGTGCTTAACCCGGGGTACCCCGTCTTCGGTGGGGCAAAGACTGCCGGTCTCGGCTTTAGAAGTCTGAGTGCAGATCCTGCCCCTGACACTGCTCGGGACTAGGCGCTGAGCCGCTTAAAGCCTCCGTTTCTGTTTTTTGTTGGTCGAGAAGTCTGAACTCGATAAACCTGAAGATCCATCCGAGTTCTAAATCTATAATCCTACTTGATTAAATCAGTCTAACCTTCAGATGCCCCAAGCCACCCATTCGGAGTATTATATGAAAGAGTTTCTGATCTGCAACCTCAAGATGAGGTTAGGAAGTTCTCTGTGTCTTACACTCAGCCTTTCCGCTACAATTTGAAAATTCAGAAAGAAAACACTGTATCAAACTCCTTTTATGCCTAAACTCGGGAGATAAAGCAAAAAAAAAAAAAACCAAACTATAAGCCATTATCATTAGTGATACCGATATAAAAAGTTTTAAAGTAAAATCCTAACAAAAAGATGATCAAGAAATGCAAAAAAATTATCCCATAGTGCCAGAACTACTCTAGACAGATATGAGGGGAACAAACTTTAATTTCCTTATTCTTGGACGCTATACCTCCATTAACGAAGTCCAGGCACACTGCCTCTTTTGGCAGCAATATTTTGGCTGCTGTTTCATACTGAGGTTGTGGTTCACTACAGTTCTCAGATATTTCCCCCCAAAAAACTGCTGATTCCCCTACCTTGTACTTGCAAAGTTGCCTTTTTTTGTGCTCAAGTAAAAGACTTTACATTTATCCCTATCAAATTTTACATTATTAAATTACACACAATGGTCTAGCTTGTCAAGATCTTTCTGGATCCTAACTGTTTTCCAGTATGGTGTTAACTCTTCCTAGCTCTATATTATCTAAAAATTGAATTACATTTCATCAATGGCTTTATCTGAATCATTGATAAAATGTTAAATAGCACTAAGCCAAACACTGATCCCTGGGTCCTTGGCTCTAGAGATCTCTTGTCACGTTGACATTGAATCGTTAACAACTACTCTTCAAGTTCAGTAGGAACCGGTAGTTGAGTAAAAACACCTTACTGAACCAGAAATGATGCTGAAGATATGTAAGTAGAATAAAATGCCCCTTTTGTAAGAACCCACATAGATTAGTCAGTCAATCAACATTTATTAACCATTTATTATTATTATAACAGTTAACATTTATTAACTGTGGAGATTGTAGTTTGTCCTTAATTTTTGAAGAGGACCAGTGACATCATGGGGGATGTCTTGACTTGCGCCTGAATTGGATTTAAGCAAGGCAGAGTTGCACAAAGTCTTCAGCCTCACTCTTTTTACCAGAGTCATCAAAGTCCATTGGCAAGATAAAAGTCAAGGCAACTGACTTTTATCTGGATACAGTGAATGACATCAGTGTTGTCAATGTCTGACCAAGCTCAGAGTGCTCCATAACTTGCTTTAGCTGTCTTCATGGCCTTTCGAACAAATTGTTCTCATCCAACCCTTCTACTGGGGGAAGTCTTCGCATGCTTGGGGTAGACAACCTGTAATGTTACTTAGATCTTCCCTGCCCATTAATAGGCCTCAAGTACCTTTTGTTAATTTCTGTTGAGGCACTGGGTCAGAGGGTCCTGTCCTCCAGGTCTGAAAAGTGTATAAATACTGAGGTGAGGTTTAACTTTGGGACTTACTCATTAGAAGTGTTTATTTGGCCAGACAAGAGCTTTGAAAACCTAGATGTTGGTGCTTCTCCCTCTGGTGACTATGTTTGTGTATGTATGTTCAGACAGTTGGATCTGTGATGTATATATTGTTTATGGTCAGATCTGAGGAAGCCCTGTCTGTTGGTTGATCTTTGTTTCTCTGTTTGTATTTTCTCTGAAGTTCAGGGTGCTGACTTTTCCCCTTGACCTAAGTAAATGATAATATGTGCTTGATTAAAGTGATTGTTGACCCCTCAAAAGTTGCTTTCCTTTTAAAAAAGCAGAACTAAGAACCTGTACAGCAGGCCCTCCTGTGTATGTCAGGGTCCTTGCTGTTACACCCTACCTAACTACCCACCTAACTCACCAATGAGTTTATGGCCCTACAGTTACCCTCAATCTGGTTTAGTCCGTCTGCTGAGATAGTTTATAAGGGTGTGGCCAATGCTTGTGCTACAGTTTCTTGAAGTCATGGGTGAAAATTGAGAACCAAGTGGACACCAAGGTGGATGGAGCAGCCCTGATGAAAGCTCAGCAAGCCCTCACACCTGAAGTGTTAATGTTCCATACAACCCTATGTGGAGATACAAAGAAAGGCAAAAGACAGTTAAGGATCTCAGTCATTGGGGGAGAGAACATGCAAACAACTACATACAAATAAACTATATACAAGATAAATTGGAAATAATCAACAGAAGGGAAGCACTAGATTTAAGGGTTAGTGAGAAAAGAAAGCTCTCATGGTTTAAAATGGTACCAGACCATTAACAACTACTCCTAGATTCTGGCCATGCAACTAGTTCTCACTGATTGAATCTAAAAATTTAAATAATAGGAAATATAATAAAGAATTGGTTTTTCTTTTTTAAAAAAATCTTTTAAATGTGATAACATCTTTTAAATCTTCTTAATCTGAATTTGAGAAGCGTCAACAAATATGAATATTTCCTTATACAAGGAATAACAGAAGGATTGTCCACAAAACCTCCCATCTCTATTAAATATAGCTTCCATTTCCTCTATGTTAATTCCAAAGCTATACTTATCTGCATCTCCTTCTGAACCTCCTGTTTCTTTTTTCTTTTTTAAATATTACATTGACTTCTTTCTTTGGCTTCTCTCTATTTAAACTCTCTCAATTCCCCTTCTCTCTTAAAAAAAAACAACTTTGTAACTAACAAGCACAGCAAAAGAATATATATGTATATATGCACACACACATATATATACATATACACACATATTATGTATGTTTTACTTTTCTGCTTACTTCACTCTGCATCAGCATATGTTTTTTCGGGTTTCTCTGAATCCATCCCTTTTACAACTTTTTACAATGCAGGGATATTCCATTACATTAGTAGACATATATTCAGCCATTCCCCAAATGATGGGCGCTCATTTTATTTCCAGGTGTTTACTATCACAAAAGTATTTTAGAATTGGTTCTTCCAAAAAGCTAATAAAACAGATAAACTGTTGGCAACTTTAAAAGGGAGAAGAAAACTTTTTTGCCATGATAAAAAAAAAATGGGGAAAAAAAAGACTTTATAGTGAATGAAGAGGAAAAAATTATCAGAAACCATATTGCTAAATTATATGCTAACAGATAACTAATAAATTGGACAACTCTATACAAAAATATAAAATACACAGATTAGCCATGTAAGAAATGCAAATTTAAATAATCTAATGAGGGGGGAGAAATTTGAAAAGTCACAAAGGAACTTCTAAAGGAAAAAATACTAGGATTATATAGTATTGTAAGTGAATTCTATCAAACATTCAAACAACTATATTCTATAAATTGTTTGCAGAAATCAGACAAGATGGCATCCCAACAATCCCTTCTGTTAATAGGATCTTGCTGTCAAAAGTAGGAAGAGATTAAAACAGAGAAATAAATGTATAAACCAAAATATCTAATGAATATTGATGCAAAAATATTCAGTAAAATGTTAGCCAAGAGGCTGTAACCTATTAAAAGTACTATGCATTATGGCTAGGTTGAAGTTATACCAAGAATGCAAGATTGGTTCAAAATCAGGAAAACTATAAACATAATACACTATATTAGTAACAAAAATGTTTTTGAATACATGATATTATAGACACAGAAAAAAACGTTTTAAGAAAATACGATCTTTTTTGTTAAAAGTATCCAAAAGCAAAAGAATAAATGGACTATTCTTTATTGAAGTAAAAAGTATCTTTCTAAAACCAAAAGTAAGCATTATCTATAATAGAGAAATACTAGAAGCCTTTCCAATAAGATTAGGATAAAGCAAGAATATCTACTGCATTATCACCACTATAATTTGACCTAGTTCTATAAATTTTAGCTATAGCAATAAGACAACATAAAGAAATTAAAGAAATAAACATAAGCAAAGAGAGATGATACAGTTTAATAAAGAGCCCTAATTATTCAGCTAAAGATAACTGAAACAATAGTTTCATTAAAGCAAAAGGTTATAAAATAAAGCCACAAAAATTATCAGCCTTTATACTACCAATAAAATCCATCAGGAAAAGATAGAAAAGGAAATTCCTTTCAAAATAACTGTGCAACACATAAGAAAGAAACACATGGGAATGATATGTATGCAGTTATAAAACACCACAGAAATATAGACATAATTGGAAAGATACTAATTATTCATGGTAAGACTGTACCAATATAAAAAAAATGAAAATACTGTCAAACTTAATTTACAGATTCAGTGCTATACTAATCAAACTAGTCAAACTAATCAAAATAGAAGTAGAAAAATAACCTTCCCTTGAAGGAAAAAAAGATCAAGAATTTCAAGGAAAATAATGGAAAAAGTCAGAAAGAAGGGGACTTAGCAATACAAACTTTGCTACAAAGTAGTAATGATTAAAACTATTTGCTACTGGTTAAAAAAGTCAAATAGTTGATTAGTGGAATATGCATGACATTGGCAACAATAAAACATGGTAGTACAATGTTTGATAAATCCAAAGACTCCAAATACTGGAACAAGGACTCAGTAGAACAAAACTACTGAGAAAAATGGAAATAATTCTGGCAGAATTTAGGTTTAGACCAACATCTTTCATGTAGCACAATAAACTCTAAATAGATACAAGATTTATATGCAAAAGTTTATATCAAAATCAAACTAAAGGAACCAAGACAGAACTACCTTTCTCAAGAATAGATTGGAGTTGTCTTGGGGGAGGAGGGAGAGAAAAAATTTGAAACTCAAAATCTTATAAAAGTGAATGTTGAAAACTACCTTTACATGTAATTGGAAAAATAAAATACAATACTATTAAATACAAAAAAAAAAAAGAAAGAAAGAAAGAAATGGACTGGAGAGGGGTCTTTGACCAGAGAAGAGTTAGAAAAGATCACAAGAGATAAAATGGACAATTTTGATTATATAAAATTGTTTCTTTTTGCACAAAAGCAAAACATTGAGAAGCAGAATGGAAGCAGGAAACTGGGGGGTAAAACTTGGCAAAAAACTTTCTCTGCAAAAGGTCTGATATCCAAGATATAAAGAGAATCAATATAAAAACATAAAAACAAGAGCCATTCTCTAATAGCTAAAAATGACCAAAGGGTATGAATAAGGGAAAGGGAAGGAATAAGCATTTATATAACTCTTATTATGCACCAGGCACTGTGCTTTACTAATAACATCTCATTTGATTCTCACAACAACCTTGTGAGGTAGGTGCCATTATTATCCCCATTTTACAGTTGAGGAAACTGAGGTTAAGCAACCTACTAGTAAGTATCTGAGGCTGGATTTAAACTCATCTTCCCAACTCCAGGCCCACTATCCACTGTGCCACCTAAGGGCAAACAAACTAACAACAATCAAGTGAAAAACACACTTCAACTTACTACTCATAAGAGAAAAACTCCTGGAGAGCATACATTCTAATATGAGAGAAAACATAAAGCTCAGAGATGTCCAGGAAGGGATCCTTGGGTTCAGAAAGTAAGTGTGATGATTAGTAGGGACATAAGAGATTAGACTGACACATTCTTTCTAGGAACAAAAGAAGATTTGATCTAGGTTTATGGTCCAGAACTAGGGAATTGAGGGGGAAAGATATTCGGGGGCTTACAAGGCTATGGAAGAGATGGCCAGACTGAAGTGAAGCATGACTGGGATTTTTCCTTAAAATAATGGTGCAGGAGAGGCAGACGCACTGAGGTTGCAAGCCTGAGTAACTGGTGGCACCTTTCACAGTAATAGAGAAGTTGAGAAGAAGGGAATGTTTGGAGCAATAAAAATGAGTTCTATTTTGGACATATTGAATTTGAGGTGAACACTCCAAGGTGTCCAAAAAAGCAGCTGGTGATGTGTGACTAGCTCTCTCAGAAGAGAAACTAAGATTAGATAAATTGATTTGGAAATCATCTGCAGAAAAATGGCAGTTGAATCCATGAGAGCCAATGACATCACCAAGTGAGATAGTTTACAAGGAAAAGAAAAGAAGGCTCAGGACAGAAATTTAATAAACGTTCATGATTATTGGTGGGCATGATTTGGATGAAGATCCATCAAGAAGAATAAAAAAAAAGTTGTTCATGTAGAGGAGAATCAGGAGAAAATAGTGTCATGAAAAACTAGAGAGGAGAAAATATCCAGAAACCGGTTGGTTTGTTCGTTGGTTAGTTGTTGTCCTTCATTCTCAAAGAGGAATAACATGCCATCACTGTGTTGGAGTCAAGGTACAATATGTCCAGCTGTGACTGATCAGACCAATACAGATGTGGAAGGCTCTACCACAAGTTGCACACAAATGGTCCACATGAACATTTGGAGTGGAGATGCCTCTGAATTTGTGTATCTCACAGTTTTTTTGAGCTACTATAATTCTGCTTTGATGGGTTCTTTGATGCAGGCATGCCATGCTGGGCAGTCCTTTGCTAGTGTATCCCATGTCACTAAATCAATTAAAAATTCTTCAGAGAGACCTTGCAAGTGTCTTTGTATCAGTTCTTATAAGTGCCATATGAGAGCCTGCCTTGCATGAGTTCTCCATAAAAATAGTCTTTTAGGCAAACATATGTTCAGCATTTGAACAACATGGCCAGCCCTTTGGAGTTGGTCTCTCTGCAGTAGGACTTGAAAGCTTGGCAGTTCAGCTTGAGAGAGGACTTCAGTGTCCGGTATCTTATTTTGATAGGTGATCTTCAGAATCTTCCTGAGACAATTCAAATGGGAGCAGTTCGGTTTCTTGGCATGGCACTACTACACTGTCTAGATTTCACAGGCATACAACAATGAGGTCAGCACAGTGGCTCTGTAGACCTTCAGTTTGATAGGCAGCTTAATACCACTTTTCTCCCACACTTTTCCTTCAGAGCTTCCCCATGCATCAATTTCATCATCTATGTGGATATCCCTGGAAAGTATAATGCCAAGGTAAGTGAACTTATCCCCAGTATTTAAAATTTCTCCATTTTCTATAACTGATGGTTCCACAACCATCTTTCAGATGAAGGATCATCTTGTTAAGGATGAATTTTCTCAGCAATGACTGAGAGAGACTCCCAACCCTCACCTCTCCCCACCCTGTGATTGTCATAGGACAATATATTTTCTTTACCTTTATAGAGATGGACAATGGAAGCATCCTTGAACTAACTCCTGGGAAATAACCTCCTCTTGCTATATAACCCAAAAAATTTCAGACAGTTTTTGGATGAGCAGTGGACCCCTTATCTTATAAGTCTCAGATAAAATAGAATCAGCATCAGGTGCTTTGACATGTAAGAAGAGCCCAATGGCATTCAAAACCTCTTCTTCAGTTGGAATTTTGGCCAGAGAAGGATTGACTTCAACCTAAGGCAATTGGTTTATGACTTCCGCATTGGTTGATGATGCTCTGTTGAGAAAACTATGGAAGTGTCCAGGCTATCTCTCCAGGATCATATCCTTATAGCTAATCAATGTGGCTCTATCAGCACTGAGTAGTTGAAATACACCACAGGCCTTTGGCCCATAATAGCCTTCAAGGCATCATAAAAGCACTTCAAATCATTACTATCAGCATAAAACTGAATTTCATCTGCTTTTTTACTGAACCAAAAAATCTGCATCTCTCTAATGGAGTCAAATACTGACTTATTAGAGATGGATGAACTAGTAAACCCGGTGAAGTTCTTGTTTTTCTTTTAGCAGCTTCTGAATTTCCCCATCATTTTTGCCAAGTCAATCTTCATGTTTGAAAGTGTTCTGCCTAGATGAGTAGATGCAATACTGTACATCAAATTTCTGAAAGCTGCCAACTCCTTTTCTGCACCACTCTGTTAATTGTATATTGGCTCAACTTTCCCTCCAAGTTAGCAACAAACTGTTTCTGCTAGAAGTATTCTAATCTGTTAACATTAAGTCTTCTTGTCTTGGGGGCCACAGCTTTTGTTGAATGCAAATATTTAGCTTGGAGAGGATAAGTCTGTGATCAGTACAGCACTCTGGTCCACCTATCACCTTCATCACTCTCATATCCTGTCTGTTTCTTCTCCTTACAATGACATAGTCTATTAAATGCTATGTGAAGTGAGGGTGCATCCATGAAGTTTTATTATGGTTGATGATGAGAAAGTCATGAGATGTACAAGTCTTCAGTAATAAGTGACCATTGCTGTTGCTGTTTCTGAATCTGTTCCTTCCATGGACTCTCTGCTATGTCTAGTAGTCTGTGTCTACTCTTGAATTAAAGTCACCCAGAATTATAAGTTTGTCCTCTTTCAGTACATTGATGATGAGGGTCTCCAAGTTTTCATAAAATTTTTCTTTGACCTCATCAGTGTTCATCATAGTGGGAACGTATGATCTGAAGATGGTGGCATAGTGTTTTCCTGTAAGTGGCAATTGCATTGTCATGAGTCTGTCCTTCACTCCTTTTGGTAGACATACAAGCTTGTTGATCAGATTAATTTTGATTGCAAATCCTAAGAAACTTATGCCAACTTTATAGCACTTCCTTGACTGTGGCTATTCCAAAAACAAAATGTGTATCCAGTTCTGATTTTGGTAAGTTGCTTTGCAAGTTCTTTGCTGGCCTTGTTTCATTTAGGGGTGCTATTTGGATGCAATACCTGCTGAGTTCTCTCAAAACAAGAACTTTTTGTCTTTCAGATCTTCTGGCTCTTGTGTTGTCCATAAGTGTATGCACATTCCATGCAGCAAGGGTGAGTGGATTCATCTTTTCAAGAGTTTTTGTACTTTTGTGCATTTCAGCCACAGGGTTGGGTGAAGCAGACAATTTTTAGGGCACCTTTCCTAGGTCCTTCCTCATACCAGGAGGTGAGCAGTGCAGTCCTTGAAAAAGGCTGCTTAGCTACCCAAGGGGTTTGCTAAATCCTACTGCTGCTTCCAATGAGAAGATGACTTTATGGCCTGGGCTGCCTGTGTGCAGGGTTGTAACTACAGCTCCTAGTGTATCTGCACCTGGGCTCAAGCCACAGGACTTTGAGATAGGTAAAAATGATAAAATGGAACAGGTGATATCTTTTGATTCTCTCATAAATTGAATCTAATTGAGGCAGAGTTGCATAAAGTCATCAACCTCACTCCCTCTTCCAGAGTCATCAAAGTCCAGTGACTAGACAAAGTCAAGAGGATTGAAGATGGTTCAGTATGCAATGGATGGCCTTAGCATCTTTGATATCTAACCAAGCTCTAAGTGCTCCACAATGCTTGCTTTAGTGCCTTCATGGCCACTGGAATAAATTGTTCTAATCTGTCTATTTTCCCATTCTAACGTGGGAAATCCTCACATGCTTAGGGTAGACATCCCTCTAACTCATTGAAAGGTTTGAGACCCCTCAGTTACCCTCAATGTGGTTTAGCCTATCTGCCAAAATGATTTACCATGGTGTGGTAAACTGCCCATGCTACAGCTTCTTGGAACCATAAGCAAGAGTTGGGTGAATCAGGTGGACACAAAAGATAAAAAATAGCCCTGGAAAGGGCTCGGCAAGCCCTCACACCAGAGGTACTATACTAGTCTTCTCTGAATACATTTTACACCCCATTCAGGAGTAGAGGTCAATCTAGGAGTAGAGGTATAAGAGATGAATTGAACTTATGTTTCCACAGAAAATATGTAATATCTGTAATACCAGTGATAATCATTTAATATCATTTTGATTCTCTATAAGGGCCAGAGCCTGAACTAATCAATCAGAAGAAGAGCCTGGACCTAACAGCTTCTTTGTTCTCTGAGTAAACTCAGAATAGCTCTTCCTATGTCAACAAAGCCAGATGGGGCTGACTTAAGAACATTTTCTTCTGTTTATGACCATTAAGGATGAGGCCCTTAACCCAAGACACTATCTTGAATAATGGGACTTTTCTATATCTTAATATTTTACGGACACATACTATGCTATGGCATGATTTTTTTTGTTTTTTCTTTTTAAATAAATAAATTTATTTGTTTTCAATTTTCAACAATCACTTCCATAGGTCTTAAATTTTCTCCCCCTCCTTCCCCCCCCCAAGACAGTATGCAATTTTATATGGGTTTTACACATACATTCTTATTAAACACATTTTCATATTAGTCATGTTGCATAGAAGAATTAAAAAGAATGGGAGAAACCATGAGAGAAACCAAAACAAAACAAAATATAACACAAGAGAAAATAGTTTGCTTCATTCTGTGTTCCAGTTCCATAGTTCTTTCTCTGGATGTGGATGGCATTTTGCCTCAAGAGTCCTTTGGGAATGTTTTAGGTCCTTGCATTGTTGTGAAGGGCTAAGTCTATCAGAAACAGTCCTCGAACACTTTGGCTGTTATTGTGTACAATGTTCTCCTGGTTCTGCTCATTTCACTTAGCATCCGTTTATATAAGTCCTTCTAGACCTCTCTGAAGTCCTTCTGTTCATCTTTTCTTATAGCACAATAGTATTCCATTACATTCATGTATCACCACTTGTTCAGCCATTCCTCAATTGATGGGCATCCCCTTGATTTCCAGTTCTTGACCACCACAAAGAGAGCTGCTATAAATATTTTTGTACACGTGGGACCTTTTCCCATTTTTATGATCTCTTTGGGATACAGTCCTAGAAGCAATATTGCTGGACCAAAGGGTATGCACATTTTTTGTAGCCCTTTGGGCATAGTTCCAAATTACTCTCCAGGATGGTTGGATCAGCTCATAGCTCCACCAACAATGAATAGTGTTGCAGCTCTCCCACATCTTCTCCATATGTTAGGGCATGTTAATGGTAAAGAAAACACAATTGTAATTTCAATTGACACGTTGTCAACTCTCTTATTGTAATTACCATCTATTCAATTAAGATATGATCTAGCTTGTTTGCCTCTTTAACCAAACTTTCAAGTCGACACCAGAAAGATTGTACATCCTTTAAGGGAATTCCTTTAAAAGAATTTATATCATGTCATTCTATAAAGAAAATGAGAAATGTGGTGAGAATGTAGACCCACGTGGGGTAGGGTTTAGTGAACTCTAAATGCTGGCCAATGGGAGGCAGGTAGGAAATTCAAATCGAAAGCAGGGCATTTGTCTGAAGCAAGCATAGTAGTCCATTAGGAACTACCCATTCATTCATTCATTCAGGAATGAATGTAAAAATTAGTAAAAACTTTCCTGGCTTCACAACAAATGTTGTCCTTTTTAGAGTATATTTCTATAATGTTAATTAGATCTTTCCTGCCCATTAATAGGCTTCATGTACCTTTTGTTAATTTCTATTGAGGTCTTGCCCTCCATCTCTGAAAAGTGTGTAAATACTCTGAGGTGAGGTTTTACTTTGGGATTTACTCATTGGAAGTGTTTGTTTAGCCAGATGAGACTCTGAGCAGCCACTAAGGACTCCTCTCCTTTTAAAAACCCAGATGTTGGTGCTTCTTTCTCCCGTAACTATGTATGAATTGCATATGGTCAGACAGTTGGAAGCCCAGTTTGTTGATCTTTATTTCTCTGTATTTTCTCTGAAGTTCAGGATGCTGACTTTTTCCCCTGAAGTTAGTGAATGATAAATGTGCTTGATTAAAGTAGATTGTTGACCTCTCAAATTTTGCTTTCTTTTTTAAAAAAAGTAGATCTAAGAACCTATACAGCTCACAGAGGATAATTAACAGTGTCAAAAACTAAAGGATAAAGATTGAGAAAAGTTCGTTGAACATGGTAATTAATTTATAACTGGGGAGAGAGCAACAGATTGCAAAGGGTTATGAAGAGAGAAAGAAGAGGTGAAGTATAGGCACTTAGAGTAAATTAATTTTTTAACCAAGCGGGCAAGAAAGATAAAGGAAAGGAGGAGACATATGGCATGATAGCTAGCAACAATAATCAAATTGAATAAACTGGGTTTTTGTTTTGTTTTAAAGATGGGGGAGACATAGGTGTTTTTGTACTCAGCAGAGAAGGCACCAGGAGGGATGGAAAATTAGAGAATGGAAATAGATGTTAGTGAAGCCACTCTCTCCTGGGTTAAATCGGAGGGAATGAGATCAAGGATATGTGTAGAGGCAAGAAGAACCACCTCTTCATCTTATAAAGCAGTGAAGGAAGAAACAGTGAGAGAAGATAATTTATCTTCTGCGGGGCTGTTCTTTCTGCTGTTACTTTCTGGTCTTCCATATCACTGCTGTCTGTTAATGTGATCATTGGAATCTTTTTACTGTGTACTCTGCTGCCCTCTATGGATATATCTATAGCACTGTTTAACATTTATATACACTTTAAGATTGACAAAGTACTTTACATATATTATCTCTTTGGATCCTTGAAACAACCCTAGCAGGTAGATTTTATAATTAGCTCTCTTCCCACTGGATGGCCACTTGATGAATGAAAACAAGAGCCATTGTTGCCTCTTTACAAAGCTGGAAGAGAAGCTCTTTTAACTCATATTCTGAGTCTATTTTAAATCTCTAGTGATTCAGATTCAGCTATCAAGCCAGCCAAAAAAAAATTTTTTTTTAACTCCTTTGCTTCAGCTTGAACTATCACTCTTTGATTTCAGTCTACTATTTGACTTGGGATGAGAAAATTATTGTCAGCTCCTTTCAACTTCCACAATATCTCTCTGGTTCATGCAAATCACCCTGGGACCTTCCTTTAGCAAGACTGAAAAGATTGGGGTGGGGGGTCAGTTAACCAGCATATTTACTTTTTTATTTTTTTAAATAATATTTTATCTTTTCCCAATTGTATGTGAAAACAATTTTCAACATTTGCCCTTTAAAATTTTGAGTTTCAAATTCTCTTTCTCTATTCATTCACTACCCCATCCTTAAGATGGCAAAAACTTGACACAGGCTAAACATGTGTGATCATGCAAAACATATCTACATATTAGTCATGTTGTGAAAGAAGACACAGACCAAAAAGAAAAAAGAACACAAAAAATAAAATGAAAAAGAGTATGCTTTAATATGCATTCAGAATTCATCAGTTTTTTCCCTGGTGTTAGATAGCATTTTTCATCATGAGTCCGTTGGAATTGTCTCGGATAATTGCATTACTGAGAATAGCTAAGTCATTGACGATTGATCTTGGTATGATATTGCTGTTAATGTGTACAATGTGTGCTCCTGGTTTTGCTTACTTCACTTTGCATCAGTTCATATAAGTCTTTTTGGGTTTTTCTGGAACCATCCTGCTCCTCATTTCTTATATCAAATAGTGTTCTATCACAACCACATACCATAACTTATTCAGCCCCAGTTGATGGGTATCCCCTTAATTTCCAGTTCTTTGCAACCAGAAAAAGAATTGCTCTAAATATTTTTCTACATATGTGTGTATATACATATATGTGTATATATATCTATATATATATATATATATATCTTTCCTACATACAGGTTCTTTTTCCTTTCTTTTGATTTCTTGGGGATACAGAACAAGAAGTGGTATTGCTGGGTCAAAGGGTATGCACAGTTTGATTGTTCTTTGGGCATATTTCCAAATTGTTCTCCAAAATGGTTTGATCAGTTCACTACTCTACCAACAATGCATTAGTGTCCCAATTTTCCCACATCCCTTCCAATATTGAACATTTTCCTTTTCTGTCATATTAGCCAAACTATTAGGTATGAGATAGTACCTCAGAGTGTTTTAATTTGAATTTCTCTAATCAATAGTGACTTAGAACATTTCTTTCTTATGCCTTATAGCTTTGATTTCTCCTTCTGAAAACTTCCTCTTCATATTCTTTGACCATTTATCAGTTGGGGAATGACTTGTATTCTTATAAATTTAACTCAGTTCTCTATATATTTTAGAAATGAGGCCTTTATCAGAGACACTTGCTGTAAAATTCCCCTCCAAGTTTGTTCAAAGCATTTTTAATTTAATATAATCAGAATTAAACATTTTACCTCCCATGATCTACTCTGTCTCTTGCTTGGTCATAAACATTTCCCTTGTGTCTATATGTGACTCGTAAAATTTTCCATGTTCCCCTATTTTGCTTATATCACCCTTTACGTCTAAATCATGTACCTATTTTGACTTTACGTTGGTATGTGGTGTGAAATGCAAGTCTATACCTGGTCTCTGCTAAACTGTTTTCTGGTTTTCCCAGAAGTTTTTGTCAAATAGTGAACTCTTGTCCCAAAAGCTTGGGACTTTGGGTTTGTCAAAGCCAATGGTTATTTACTACTGTGTATTATGTACCTAATATATTCCACTTATCCACCATTCTGTTTCTTAGTACCATATTGTTTTCATGCTTACTACTTTGTAATATAGGTTTGAAATCTGATATTACCAAGTTGCTTTCCTTCACATTTCTTTTCATTGATTCCTTTAATATTTTTGACTTTTTGTTCTCCCAGATGACTTTTATTACTTTTTCTAACTTTATAAAATAGTTTCATTGGTATGGCACTGAATAAATAAATTAATTTAGGTAAAATTGACATTTTTATTATATTAACTCAGCCTACCCATGAGCAATTGCTATTTTTCCAATCATTTATATCTGACTTTATTTGTGTGAAAAGTGTTTTTTAATTGTATTCATATAGTTCCTGGGTTTGTCTTGGCAGGTAGCTTCCAACTATTTTGTATTGTCTACAATTTTTTTAAATGGAATTTCTCTTTTTATATCTTGCTGCTGGATCTTGTTGTTAATATGTAGAAACGTGGATGATTTATGTTGCTTTATTTTATATCCTACAGCTTTGCTAAAATTCTTAATTATTTCAACTAGTTTTTTTTAGTTGATTCTCAACTATTCTCTAAGTATTCCATCATATGATCTGCTTGTTTCTGAATTTACACCTTTCTCTCTGCTCAGGCAGGACCTCCCTAATGGAGAATGCTATCCTTATGCACAGGTTGTTTTCTCAATTTGCCCTGGTTCTGTGACCCAGAACTGAGATCCCGAAGCTGCAGTTGGCACCTGTCTCTACGGTGATGCCCCATTTCAGCCTAGTGGTGGCCCAGTATGGGTCTGTGACCTCTTCCTGCCCTGGTGCACAACTTCTCCTTGGGTGATGGTGTGCTCTACAAATATTATATGCTTGGACTGACAAGTCCCCAGTGTCCAAACACGTCTCTGGCTGTCCCCTTGTGCCAATCTTGAATGGACAAATGACTCACTGTGACTTTTTATGGATTCCCCCATTAGGATTAAGTCTGGTGCATTTCTTAGATCTGTTTAGAAGAGCTTTTGGAGGGGAGCTCAACTGTACTACTTCCTAAAACTCCACCATCTTGGTTCTTCTGGAAATGATGTTTCTTAATACATTTAGGTAAGTAATAAAAATTCTACCAATCTTCATTTGCTTCTTAAAGGACAAACTGTAAACCATCTTTCCACTTAATTGAAACTTTCTTTTTGTCTTTTAATTTCATTTATAGTAAGAATATTGGTATTCTTATGATCATGATCCTCTAGTAGTGTGAACTTTCATTGATCATTGGATAAGGATTGAAGATTTAGAGTACCAGCCTAAGTTACTGTTATAAAAGTATGAAAAGTTATGTGATTCGTACTTAGCATCCTCTGCTCTACCCCGTGATGAATATTGAAATACAAGTGGCCAGTATGACACTAAAGTCCTTTTTTGTATTTTCAGGAGCTACCATAGACAAACCATTCATTGCCAAGTGACCAGTCTAGAGGTGATGAGCCACCTCCTCTCTGGACTTAGTTAAGCTTGTCCTCAGAATGCAGGAATAATTTGTTGCTCAGATAGAACTGGAAGCCTTCCCGGCATGTCAGAAACCAACTAGAACTTACAATGCCCTGGTATAGCCTCTAGTATTATATAACAAATAGGAAAAAATAGATTGGTAGAGCATAATAGAAAATCTGGAAATATAACCACATGTATGTAGGAATTTTTTATTTGATAAAGCTAGGATGGCAAAATTGGATAGAATTATTGTGAATAGTAAGTTTAGTTGTATGCTTCATACTACACTGTGCTATAATAAATACTAATGGAACCATCAATACATTAATATAGTTTCTTTCCAATTGTGAGTCTATAATTCTTTGATCTTGTTCCTGCTTTCCACTTGATTACTGGGGTAACATCAATTCTCACAGTACTTTATGTTTTTGATTTCTCACTTTTCCTGGATTAGCAGAGTACAAAATTTGTTAATGGGTTTGGAATCAGATTTATAGAAGGATATTTGAATCACAAATGGAGAGCTAAGAGTATAGATGCTTGTTCTCTCTGTGCTTTTTTATGCAAGAGGTATTCTCTGTCTTGTTAGGTACCTGAGTTGTATACCAACCAGTGACTCAGCTCCCTGTGTGTGAATCTTTCTAATGGGATGATAAAAGCAAAAATGGTCTCCCAGTTTTTCTCTTACAAGAGATAATTTTGTAACTTAAAAGTTTCCTTCTAAATGGAAGACTATATAAAAAAGAAACAAAAGTTATTAACAGCGTGCTCAGCTGCTAAAATTTTTCTTTTTAATCCTGTAGGAAAAAAACCCTATATTTAACCACAAAATAAAAAATTGATGCCAAGTTATCAGTAAAATATTTATACCTCCTGCTTTTGTTTGCTCCTTATCCATGAGCTTCCCTAAAGGTTTTGCCTTCAAGCCACTTTTCTCTCTAGGGTTTTCTGACTTGGCAGCATTCACTTCCCTCTGCAGGGGACTAGCTCTAATGCTGTAACTAGTTGCCTCCTGGAGATCTGGACATATCAGTGGAGATAGGTCCCACTGGCATCTCAAAACTTCAAATGTCCAAAACTGAACTCATTCTTTCTCTAAAATATTCCTGCTTTCCTAGTATCCTTACCTCTGGATGATGCCACCATTCTCCCAGGTTTCTAACCTTATAATTATGTTTTGTGGTGGTTTAGTTGTATTCATTCTTGTCTGACTATTTGTGATGCCTTTTGGGGTTTTCTTGGCAAAGATACTAGAGTGGTTTGCCATTTCTTTCTCCAGCTCATTTGATAGATTAGAAAAGTGAGGTAAACAATGTTAAGTGATTTGTGCAGGGCCACACTGCTGATAAGTTTCTGAGACCCAATTTAAACTCAGGTCTTCCTGAATCCAGGCCCTGCATTCTATCCACTGTGCTATCTAGTTGCCCTAATTCCATTCAGTTGCCAAATTTTGTTGATTCCCACCTCTGAAAATTCTCTTGTCTCTTTCTTTCTTTTCATTTCTACTGCCCTCATCCTAGTTAAGACCCTCATCAGATCTGTTGTAGTAGCTTTTTAACTAGTCTTGCTCCTAGTCTTTCCACTCTATTCTGTCCATTATGCTGCTGCCAAAATGAGCTTCCTAACATACAAGTCTGATAAAGGAAACCTTCAGTAGCTCTGAATTACTTTTAAGGTAAAGCACAAACTCAGCCTGGTGTTTAACTGTTCCCCAGACCTCCCTTTCACACATTGTAGGGTATCCCCCCCTGAAGTGGGCTTTGTAGTTTTTGCCTCACAGCCTATACAAGGCTCAAATAAGAATATATGTAAAAGCATTTCTGCAAACTTAAAAGTGCTGAGTAAAAATTATTAGCATTGGTGAGGTGGCATGGCAGAATGTATTGAGTGTATTGTGTATGTATTGGATTCAGGAGGACTGATTTGAAATCTTGCTCCTGTCACTTTTACTAGCTGTGTGGCCATGGTTAAGTGACTTGAACTCTCTGAGCCTCTTTTTACTTCACTTGTGAAATAAGATAATATTGTCTTATCCTCCCTCCCAGGGTTGTTGTGAGGCTCAGCTGTGATGATGTGTATCAAGAACTTTTCAGACTTTAAAGGGCTACATTAAGTCAGCTGTTACCCTGTACTGTCCAATTCCTCCTCCAAAGAAAATTCCTCCCATATCTGGAGTCCTCTTCTTCCACATCTCTGCCTATTGAAATTCTTCTCTTCCTGGTCAAGCTCTCAGCTGCCACATTTTCCATGAAGAATCCCATCCAGCTGAAAGTAGTCTCTTCTCTCTCTCCCCCCCACTTAGATTTCTTAGGACTCTTTATCTGGACATCTCCTTTACCTTACTGTGTCTTCCTTGTATCCTTATTTGTGTATACATCTTATACCATGAATTAGACTATAAACTTGCTAAGGGAAAGGACTATGTCAAAGTTTATCGTTGTAGTTCCAGCTCCTAACAATGCCATGTGGGAAGAGGGAACTTAAGGCATGTTCATTAAATATGAGTGGGATGGTGAGTGAGAGGCTGTCACCTTTTACCTGAACTGTTGAAATTGGTTCAGTGGCCTGTCCTAAATCTCTTCTTTCCTCAATCCATCTTCCATGTAGTTACCAAAGTGACAGTCCTAAGACAGGGAAACGAAGGATGAACACAACCTGTGAGTAGACCAAGCTGCCTGAATGGGGACTCAGCTGTCTGGGTAACTCAGCTCATCCTCTCTCTCAACCTAGCTCTCTACCCTTCCTTCTCCTCTCCAAAAGAAGGTAAATTTTGATGGCCAGAAACCCAGTTAACTTGGGGTACAATGGCTATAATCCTTCCTTCCTTCCTTCCTTTCTTCCTTCCTTCCTTCCTTCCTTCCCTCTCCCCTAAAACCTTAGATCCATTGCCCTCTGAAACCCAAGGATTGAACAACAGATCCCTGCCCACCCTCCACTCAGTGACTGTTTTTGGACCCTCCTGGCTTAGAGTTAATGACAATAGTAACAGTTTCTCTTCAGAACAACAACCCTGAAGCTCTTGTTCCTCCCAGAATGATTTATCTGTTTTTTTCTTTTCTATTAAAGAGGCCAATCCCCTGACTACTTTTTAAAGAGGCCTTTTCACTGAATGGGCATTACCTCACCTTAAGTGAGTACCTGAAAAGGCTTTAGCCTAAAAGGCCAAGGTCTCCCATTGCATCCTGAGTCATCTCCAGTCATCCTGATGAATATCTTGTCACTGGATCCAGATGGCTTAGGAAGAGAAAGTGAGGCTGGTGACCTGCACAGCCTTCCCTCACTCAAAACAAAGTCAAGTGCAAGTCATGTCATCATTTCTTTGATGTCATGGTCCTCTTCGAAAACGAAGGACAAATACAATAATATAATAACATAAAAGTCGCTAAAAATTAATATAAAAAGTCATAAAATGTTTTTTTTGAGCTTATTTGCTCCTCCCTCCCTTTGTTAAAAATCTAAAGGAGAAGAAAAACTGCAAGTGTCTCAAAAGAGAGAGAGGGGAAGATGGAGCTGATTATCCTCAGCTCCTCTTATAACCCACCTACTGGGCAGCTTAATCTAGACTTGGTGTTCAATTATTGTTAATGCAACCATGGTTAGTGATAGTCAGTCAGAAGTTGCTATGTCTCAATAAGGTGTATGTCCTTCAGCAAGGGGCCAGAGCAAGTACCTAGCTCCATGGCAGAGGCCCAATCTAGCACCTGAAGAGATTCCCTCAATCACTTCTATTACAGAATAATTTGGCAACAATAGGCAGCACCACAAGGTACCAGCCTTATGGCCAGAGCTACCTGTCCCTCCTCAGTTCCATAAAAATTAGGGTGGTAATTTTGGACAAATCGTTTAATCTCTTGGTGTCCCAGGCTAATCTCAAAGATTGTAAATTACAGAAAAGTTGCTATATGTTATCAGCAGAGAGAATTTCTTCATTGAAAGTTCCCTACAACAATAAAATCACAGACCCTGAAGAAGAAGAAAAAAACCAACCCGTCTTTAAATAATAGTAGTGACCATTTAATTTGCCTTATAATTTAAAAACACTTTTTACAGAGTTACAAAATAGATTATACCCTTTGACTTAGAGAACTGCAATGCTAAATTTAAAGGTTTTTTTAAATTGTCAAACCCAGGCCAAGATGGCGGAGTAGAAAGACGCATATACACATAGCTCTGAACCCACAACCCATAGAATGGCTACAGGGAAGTAACTCACGGCGAATTCCACACCCAGAGGCCACGGAACATAGGAGCGAGGGAGATTTCTGTTCCAGAGAGACCTGCAAACCTCTCGCGGGGGGTCCTTCGCGCCGCGGACGGGGCGCCGGGACCGGGAGCTGAGTGCAGCCCTGCCGCGGCCGCGGCACCGAGAGGAAAAGATCCGAGCAGGCTTCACAGACAGGATCTCCAGCGGCCACGCGGGTCCCTCCACCCACAGAGGGATCTGCAAACCTCTCGCAAAAGGTCCGTCGCGCTGCAGACACAAAGCCCAGCCCAGACCTGCTGCGGCCACGGCTGCGGCACCGAGAGAAACAGATCCGAGCAGGCTTCAGGGACTGGATCTCCAGCGGCCGCACAAGTCCCTCCACCCACAGGTGACAGGGGTGGGTGAGAGAGTCTCTTTGGCGGGTCGAGAGGGGAGTGGGGTGCCCCCATAATTCAGGCCCCCCCCGGGAGGTAGAAGCTGAGAGGCGGCTGCAGACAGGGGCTCCCCAAGCGGGCGGGAGCTTGAATCCATTGCGGAAGGTCTGCGCATAAACCCCCTGAGGGAACTGAGCCTGAGAGGTGGCCCTGCCCCGATCTCAGCACCAGATCATAATCTCATACTGAATAGCAGCCCTGCCCCCGCCAAAAGCCCTGAGGCTGGAAGCAGCATTTGAATCTCAGACCACAAACACGGGCTGGGAGGATCAGGAGGTGAGGTGGGTGTGAGGAAAATATTCAGAGGTCAAGTCACTGGCTGGGAAAATGCCCAGAAAAGGGAAAAGAAATAAGACTATAGAAGGTTACTTTCTTGGCGAACAGGCATTTCCTCCCTTCCTTTCTGATGAGGAAGAACAATGCTTACCATCAGGCAAAGACACAGAAATCAAGGCTTCTGTGTCCCAGCCCACCCAATGGGCTCAGGCCATGGAAGAGCTCAAAAAGAATTTTGAAAATCAAGTTAGAGAGGTGGAGGAAAAGCTGGGAAGAGAAATGAGAGACATGAAGTCAAAGCATGAACAGCAGATCAGCTCCCTGCTAAGGGAGACCCAAAAAAATGTTGAAGAAATTAACACCTTAAAAACTAGCCTAACTCAATTGGCAAAAGAGGTTCAAAAAGCCAATGAGGAGAAGAATGCTTTCAAAAGCAGAATTAGCCAAATGGAAAAGGAGATTCAAAAGCTCACTGAAGAAAATAGTTCTTTCAAAATTAGAATGGCACAGATGGAGGCTAATGACTTTATGCAAAACCAAGAAATCACAGAACAAAGAGAGAAGAATGGAAAAATGGAAGATAATGTGAAATATCTCATTGGAAAAACAACAGACCTGGAAAATAGATCCAGGAGAGACAATTTAAAAATTATGGGACTACCTGAAAGCCATGATCAAAAGAAGAGCCTAGACATCATCCTTCATGAAATTATCAAGGAAAACTGCCCTGAGATTCTAGAACCAGAGGGCAAAATAAATATTCAAGGAATCCACAGAACACCGCCTGAAAGAGATCCAAAAAGAGAAACTCCTAGGAACATTGTGGCCAAATTCCAGAGTTCCCAGGTCAAGGAGAAAATACTGCAGGCAGCTAGAAAGAAACAATTCAAGTATTGTGGAAATACAATCAGGATAACACAAGATCTAGCAGCCTCTACATTAAGGGATCGAAGGGCATGGAACAGTATATTCCAGAAGTCAAAGGAACTAGGACTAAAACCAAGAATCACCTACCCAGCAAAACTGAGTATAATACTTCAGGGGAAAAAATGGTCTTTCAATGAAATAGAGGATTTTCAAGTATTCTTGATGAAAAGACCAGAGCTGAAAAGAAAATTTGACTTTCAAACACAAGAATGAAGAGAACCATGAAAAGGTGAACAGCAAAGTGAAGTCATAAGGGACTTACTAAAGCTGAACTGTTTACATTCCTACATGGAAAGACAATATTTGTAACTCTTGAAACATTTCAGTATCTGGGTACTGGGTGGGATTACACATGCACACACGCTCACATACATAGAGACAGAGTGCACAGAGTGAATTGAATAGGTTGGGATCATATCTTTAAAACAAAATGAAATCAAGCAGTGAGAGAGAAATATATTGGGAAGAGAAAGGGAGAAATTGAATGGGGCAAATTATCTCTCATAAATTGTCAAACCCAATTAGTTTTATTTATATTAAAATTTTATTTTATATTATTTAGATTATGTTGTTAAAACCAATTAGTTTTATTTTATATTGTTAAGATTGTTATACAGTTAAGTTTTATTTTATATTGTTAAGATCATAAATTGTTACACTGTAAATTAATCTTGTAATCATGAAATGTTTGTTTTAATAACATAAAAAAATGAATAAATATTCTAGGCATAAAATAGAAACATAGGGAGTTATTGGGGCTTTTTTTTTACCCTATACAGTTATGGTTTTTAGAACTGTGTTAGCAACAGTATCTGTTGTTGTCTGTCCTTGGTTCTCAAATACGACCATCTGTAGCAATATAGGAAATTGCAACCTGGAATCTCATTGCATCATTATAGCACTTTGTACAGTGTCTGGCACATAAGAAGTGCTTAATAAGTGCATTTTGACCAATTAATTATTTATTGCTTAGAATGGTAGTGACATTTTCTATTCCAATTCTAGCTCCTGAGTCCCAGTTGGCATGTTTCCCATTTAACAAATCAGCCATTAATTCTTAATTAGAAATATTTGCTGAACAGAAAACAAAACAAGAATAATTAAAATATAACATTCTACCCATAAACCCAGGACATACCCTCCCACTAATTCACACATTGTCCAGAGGAGAAGGTACACGGAAACTGACAGTAACAGCCAGGAGACATGTAAGTAAAGAAATACGTGTGACCAGGGCAACTCAGGCAAGTATGTAGGCAACAAGCATTTACTAAGTGCTCACTATATGTCAGCCAGCATGCTAACAATGGGAATACAAACACAAGCAAAAAGAAAAAGATAGCCCTGCCCACAAGGAACTTAGATTCTAGTGGGGAAAAGATAACTGACAAAAGGGAGATAAAAACAGTTGGGAGCTTGGGAAAAATTGAGAAGTGAGATGAAGGTGTATACTTGGTTCAGTGGCATGGTAGTAAAATCCAGCACAGCCAGGAGGGGAATGAAAGTTGAAGGTGATAGAATCCTAATAAAGTTGCCCCCAGCCCCAATATTCTAACTTCCTCATAGGCCTCACGGGACAGCAGGCTCACTGCCCCCTTCCTTGCCTCTCACACTGCCTCCCCACCTCAACACCCTAATTTCCTCATATATGCCTCACTGCCCACTAGAACAACAGGTATGTCCATGAACTCACATATTTCTCACAGAAACTGACCCATTCCTCATATTTCCCACAGAAATAGCAAGTATCCATGTACTCAACCAGAACCACATCCATCTAGTCTCAGATAGGACTGCAATACTCAGCCAATCAGAAAGCAGTACCTCAGGATGCCCAAGCAGGATGTAGACCCCAAAACAATGGAAGGGGCCTTCCCTAAGTTGGCACCTGTGCAGTATTAGCAAAAAACTGTTCTTTAGGTGAACTTGCAACTCAAGAGGCTTATTATCATATCATTATCATTGTCATACATACATACTCCCCCAAATGGGTTTTTCTGTATGCATTGTGGGTTCCACAGTTCCACTGTGACTGGGACCCTCCCCTATTACCTAATAATCCCTTAACAAACCCCTCCTGTCTTTTAATATTCATAATTTCTGTTATGTAATTGCATCTTTACACTATAAAAATCCATTGCACTTTCTCTGAAGTTACTGGTTCGTCTTTAAATTTAGCCAGCTTCATAAGAGGCATCAATCTCAATAATGCCTAAACTTGGAATCAGATGTTGTTTGACTCTGAATTCTTTGAGACAGTTCCACCACAACACATCATGAAACTGCAACAGTTTTTGGGTTCCAGGGTGGGCAGAGTCTAAATTGCCACAAAGTTTCACTAGATACTACACCTCCCCAAAATGGAGGCCCTACAGTATCAATGGGGCAGGCATAGCAGGGAGATATTCCAGGCTGAGAACTCACAACTGTGGACTGTGAGCCTTGATGTCCATTATTTTGTTCAGAAATAGTCTATGCAAATTCACTGAGAAGTGAGGCCATTCCTCTTGGACAAAAGAAACCCTAAGATGGGGATCTGCAGAGATTTTCTAGGTCTTCTAAGGGGTTTCCACTTGAAGGTCTTGTCTCGATTGCTCCAAAGTAGTCTTTTTGTGAAATGACTCACCTCTATCTCGTGGTCATAAATCAAAACCTATATTTTATTCAGCCAGGCCACATGTAGGCAAATTCCCAAATTCACCAAACAGTCTTTGGTATTAGAGTTTCCCAGCTATCAATGTCAAAGTAGTCATATCAGTCATATATGTAGTAGATACTGGGAAATAGGATGCTTCAGGCAGAAGGATGTGGTTTCCGGAAATTTTTCTGGTGGTTCCATAAGAAGAGGTATGCTTAAGCTCCACCTCTGTCCCTCCCACACATTCATACTCCTACCCTCACTAACCCAGACCTTCTCTCAGGTCTATTTTTTGTCTCGGCTGAACTCTCTCTCTGTATTTCCCCTCTGATCTCAGCTCTGTTTCCTTTTATATGTGCATCTGAATGACTATAGTTTAAGCTACCACAACTTACTCCTAATGCAGATATGAAGGTATTCACATCTATTATGGAGACATAGAGAAGTTCGCTCACAGTCAGTCCATGGGGATATGAAACAGCTATTCCATGGAGATATTAAAATGTAAGAGACACACAAAACCAAAGTCCCAAACAATCAACTCAAGCAACAGCAGTGGGAGGAGGAGGAAGGAGGAGGAAGGAGGAGGGAAATGAGTCAGGGCTTTAACTGAGTCATTACAACCTGTGAGCCACAATAGCCGAAGGTCTAGCTAAAAAGTTTACCTTCACTAGTAATAAGGAAGGAAATAGAGATGAAAGGTACCAAAAAGGAAGCAGTATAAAGCATTTCTCAAGTTCTTTTTCAAGGATTGAATCCTTACCAGTGAGAAGGGAGAATAGCTATAAAGTTAGGATTACAATGGAACCTAACTTACAAAGTTGTGAGGATCAAATAAAATCATGTGTGGAAAGTGCTTTGTAAACACTAAGGAGCCATAGAATTTGTGCTGTTATTGTTATTGTTAACAGTACAGATGTGAAATATGACCTGAGAAAATCATAGTATCACAGCATCAATTGATTTTCTAGGTTTGAGTCAAGAAGTCCAAAAAGGATTATTTAAGGAGCAGGCAGTTGAAGAAGGTGAAAGGGAGAATTCAAGTTTGTAGTAAGTATGAAGGAGTGGCATATCTAGAAAGCATTTAAATTACTTTTTCAGCACTTTAAAAATATGTGATATCATAGGTATTTGGACTACTTCCACCTACATTTCAACAACTTAGACATCTTCAATATTTGCCAAGGCTAAAAAATTATTTACCATGTGGCCAGTCTGTTATTCTAGGCTGGACCTTATTCAGATCACTGTGTTGGTGGTTCAGTTTTCATAGCAGAACCTATCAAAGGAGGTGCTCATAGGTCATTCCTTGTTGTTGTGTTCGTCCTTCGTTGCTGAAGAAGTCCATGCCATCAGAGAAATGATGACATGACTTGCACTTGACTTTGTTTTGAGGGAGGGAGGGCTGTGCAAGATCAACAGCCTCATTTTCTCCACTTGAGCCTTCTGGATCCAGTGACAAGATTTTTATCAGGATGACTGGAGAAGGCCCAGGATGCAATAGGAGGAAAGGAAAGGAGAGAAGAGGGGAGGAGAGGAAAGGAAAGGAGAAGAGAGGAGAGGAGAGGAGAGGAGAAGAAAGGAATCTAGCCAGGTCATTCAACAGTTAACAAAAGAAGACTTATTTAGTAGAAGAATATTCAAGGACTAACTTTTAGAACCCTTTGAGTTGATTCAGCTGAATGCATTTCCATTGTGGCTCATCTGCCAAGTATCTCAGAGCTCCTCCAATTTCTCTTGGTTGCTTGGTATTCAGACAATGAAGGAGTGATGTCAGTCAACAGTATGTGTGCCCTTAATCCTCTGAGCCAACTAGGAATAACTCAATAAATTTTAAAGAAAATCTAGCCTAACCTGGGAGAGATTAGACTATTGCTACATATCTTTCCAGACTTGGACTCATCTTGAGATAGCTTCCATCACTGGACCTTATTTATTCATTTAATAACACAACTCTAAAATCTCACTATAATTGTGATTGTCCAAGTAGTTTCAGTAGAAACTTTTTCTTTTTAAATATTTTTTGATAAATTATTATTAGCTTCACTATCCCTTCTCAGTGACATGGTGCTCCTTTACCTCAGTAGAACCCTTTCTTTAAATTAAAAAACAATAAAAGACAATATAAGCCAACATATTGGTCATGCCTAAAAATACATGCCTTGTTCTATATCTTTTTCCACCAGCAGACAGTATCATAGAGTGGAAAGGATACTGAATTTGGAGTCAGATTAACTGGCCTGAATCTTAGCTCTACTACTTACTGTCTGTTGGACCACTTACCCTATAAGGGGTGTTGACCTGAAAACTTGGTTAGAGAAAAGGCAACAGGCTAAATGCATACATTTTATGATTTAATTAATTAATCAATTCCCCATAAAGATAACAGTTACATAGCGCTATGGAGCCAGGATCAGAACTGGCTAACTCAGTACAGAAATTGACTGTTTTAAGTACTTTTTGCCTTGAGAAAGGAGTTCTCTTAGATAAACACATTGTAAACAAAGTAGCGTCAGTTGGGTTTTATGATCCCAAGCTATGGGCATCTTCTTTCCGTAGCATATCTCTGTGATTTAAGATAAGGAAAAAGTCCCATCACCCAGATGACAGATATCCTGTCCTAAACAGGCCTTTGAAGTTGTGGTATCTTAACAGAGTTGACAAAGCTGAAGTTACAACTCAAGGTATCTATGTTTTTCCTTATCACTGAGATGCCAGAAGAAGGGTCTGGTAAGGAGGTCCCATTTGTTTGCCTGACATCAAAAGGTGTTCTCTAAGTTAAACAAAGGGGACTATTAGGTCCAGGCTCTTCTTAATTCAAACTTTGACCCTTATTAAAGTCTAAAATTTATATTAAATATTATCAGGGGCTTAAGTTTCCTGATCTGTAAAATGAGAAGGTTGAATTAAATGACCTCTGAAAGTCCCTCCCAGCAGAGAAAAGTCTGTGTAGTGTGCTCTTGCAGAGAAACATACCTATTTGCTCAAGAAATGCTGGAAACCATCTGCTTTTTAAACCTGTCTAAACCGCAGTGGATTGACTAGTCTTAGCTGGATCTATCATCTCTTACTCTAAATTTCAAGATCTCTTAGTTTTGTATTTACTCATCTAATCATACCTTTTCCTGAGAGTCATATTTCTATTGTCTTTGTGTCAGAGACTTCCTTATGGCTCAAAGGATCCAGACATACTCTGGGAGATTTCTCTCCTCTGACTTTGCCAGAAAGATCTGAGAAACATTACATGGCATCAGTCAATATGATGTCACTAGCCTCTTCTAAACAACACTTGAAGAAGGAACTTTAACTGACAGGTTGAAGAAAAGCAAACAGAACTTGCAACAGAGTTCATGGAAAATAAAAAGACCTGCCAGTGAGCAGCTCTTCCCCCAGAGCCTTGTATGAATTACTTAAGAGTCATGTACTCCAAAAGTCTCCCAGGACATGTTCCCTCTCAGTCGGGGGTTTTCAAAGTAGTACTCAACACAGCACAGTGTAGACCTCACTTGACATTATAGCTCTTCTGTCAAGTCTGTACAGTGAAGCTTGTAGGTGTCTCTGGCCATCTGCCAGAGAAAAATGCTTCCCTTAGCAATTAGAAGTAAACATTCTTGGGGAATGACAAGGTCAAAAGAGAGAAGAGAAGAAATGGGAGGGCAGGATGGGGTGGAGGGAAATATAGTTAGTCTTACACAACATGCCTATTATGGAAATCTCTTGTAAAACTACACATATATAGCATAGGCTATATTGAATTGCTTGCTTTCTCAGAGGGAATGGGTGGAGAAGGAGGAAGGAAGAGAAGTTGGAACTCAAAGTTTTAGGAACAAATGTTGAGAATTGTTTTTGCATGCAACTACAAAATAAGAAATACAGGTAATGGGGTATAGAAATTTATCTTGCCCTACAGGACAAGAGAGAAGATGGGGATAAGGGAAGGGAGGGATGTTAGAAGGGAGGGCAGATTGGTGGAAGGAGTAATCGAAATGCTTGGTGATTTGGGGAGGGGGAGGGGAGATATGAGGAGAAAATTTGGAACTCAAAATTTTTTGGAAATGAATGGTGAAAATTTGAAATAAATAAATGAATAATTAATAAAAAAAAAAAAAAAGAAAAATGCTTCCCTTTTATAATTCTCATTCAGGCACTGAAGAGGGGAATATTCCAGAGGTTCCTTGTCTTGGAAGGAAACACAGTTTTCCCTGTCTAATGAAATGTCAGACAAGGAATCTCTGCTTTTAATCAGCCAAACAATGAAATAAATGTTTATTGAGCCCTTTCTATGAGTCAGGTCCTATGTTAAGCACTAGGAATACAAGGAAAGGTTAAAAACACAGTCCCTTTCGTCAGAGAGGTCATATTTTAATTGGGAGAGGTAATACCCAAATATTCATGAACATACAAGATACGTATAGTATATAAGTGGAAGGTAATCTCAGAGGAAACAGATAGTATTGTGTGTGAAGGTGTTCTGATGTTTTCTCTTGGCCTATAGTCCTGACAACTTCCAACCTCACAGTATTTGTCAAGGGGCCAGAAACATACTACCATTCTTATCTCCAAAGAAGTTTTGGTCATGGACACCAGGTTTAGATATAGCAGTTCTAAAAGCCTGATCTTCTTTCTTCTTCTCTCAGGAACACAAAGACTGTCTTTTGTGTGTGTGAATACGAACACTGCTGTCCTACAGCTTAAAGAAATATTTAATCTTTCTCTGAGTGTTAGTCAAATCCTCCCAAGTCTCCCTGGAAACAAATGAGCTCAATAGTTAAAGCTACCATCCACACCTTGGTGGGAGTGTGTGTGTGTGTGTGTGTGTGTGTGTGTGTGTGTGTGTGTGTGTATGTGTGTGTGTGTGTATGTGTGTGTGTGTAGGTGAGGAGGGAAATTACCATGAACTGCTGGATAGAAAAATAGGGGGAGGAGCGGGAGAGGGGAGAAAATTCCTATCACCCTACCTCTGCCATCTTCTACTATCTGCTCTACCTTATACCCTCTGGACCAGAGACCATGCCTTGGGGGGAATTCACCTATGGAATTTTTGCCCTGGAACAAACTCTTGCCCTTTTTGCCTTTTCTAATTGGTGAATGCAAACTCAAATGATATTTTATCAAGTCAGCCTCTGCCATGCTTCACATTCCATCTAATCCCACCCTGTTTTCTACCTGAGATCTGGGAACCAGATGTAAGCAGACTCCTAGCCAAACTGAGTGGAGGAGGGGCAGCCTTCTTATGAAAGCTGCTTTACAGATCTTTGTTCTGTATGGGTGAAGAGAAAGCCAAGGTGGCCCTGTATGACTTCATGAGGGCAGCTAGGTGGCACAGTGCTGGGCTTGGAGCCAAGAAGACTCATCTTCCTGAGTTCAAATTTGGCTTCAAACACTTATTTTATGTGTGACCCTGGACAAATCACTTAACCTTGTTTGCCTCAGTTCCTTATCTGTAAAAAGGGAATAATATAGAACCTCCTTTGCAGGCAGGGAATGAAGAAATATAAATCTTATAGAATCTAAATGGAAAGTCTCTACTCTCTGTGCCAGTATTTTCTTCTGTGTCTTTAATGGCAGACCCTTTGTTTTTGCCTTCCCCAGCTGTTGTCACTCAAGTTTTGCATCCCAATGCTTGGGATCAAACCAGTGCCTTTGCTAAGCTTCCAAGTCCCCTCTATTTGGCACTTGTTTGCTGCTCCCCACTGATGGGGTGCTTGGGTGCCTGTGCTTGAACCCCAATTCTAAAATCACATTTTTCTCTAAAACTCACATTTCTCCCTACCCTCAAAACACTATCCCAGGCAATTTCTCTCCAACCAAAGAACAGCCTGCCCCAGCAAAAACCTTTATCTCTCTTCCTGATACAGTAGCCAGCTACGCCTATAGAATTTATTAGTTTGAACCAGCTGGGAACTGGCTGTACTGGCTGTGTATTGGGTCATAATGACATTTACTACCCACTGACCAATCATATGTATCCTAGACTTAGTCATACGTGTACTCCCTTACATTTATCTTGTCTAACAAGACATTGATGAGAGAAACCTGGTATTTCTGAGCCAGCCCTGACCACTTAGTGATTTAGTGAGTTTCAGGTCTAAAACCACACCTCCATGTAGTACCCCACCTTAGGGTATATCCCAAAGAACTCTGGGTAAAATACCTGTGAAGTAGATACTAAAAGTGCATATTTCTTTAAGAACTAACCACTCCCTAATCCCACCCGAATCACCTAGTTATCACACTTGGCACATTTTACTATAGAATATCCTATATAAACTTAACTTTATTTGTACCCCTCTAAGGTTGCAGGTTTTCTAAGAACTCTTGCTCGCTGAAAAGCGTCATAAATCTTTACCTTGACCTCAAGAATGCTTGAGATCTTGAATTCATTCCAGGTGGCTCATGACCTGCCCCTGTACTCCTGTCTTCGGGGGATTTCAGAATTTTATCCATCCCATACCTCTTTCCAGCTCTCATCACTACCACTTTTACCATCTACTTCTAGCAGTTCCTTCTGATTCCCTAAGTGTTCTTTACCTTCCCCTATTTGGGGAAGAAAAAAGTACATACACAGAGCAATAGTTATGTTAATAAACTGAACAGTGCTGATCTTTTCCTTAGGTACTGAGGTGGTGGAGTGCATAGAGACATCCAGTTGGAGTCAGGTAGAATTGGGTTTGAATATGGTCTTGGATACTTTCTAGTGGTGTGACCCTGGGCAAGTCATTTAGCCTATCTTGGCTTCAGTTTTCTCAACTGTCAAAT
This sequence comes from Notamacropus eugenii, assembly GCF_028372415.1. NCBI lineage: Eukaryota > Metazoa > Chordata > Mammalia > Diprotodontia > Macropodidae > Notamacropus > Notamacropus eugenii. Next base: position 267,803,428 of record NC_092876.1, read on the forward strand.
GAGGATAATAACAGCACCTGCCTCTCATGGTTGTTGTGAGAATCAAATAAGATAATGGAAGTAATGTGCTTCACAGACCTTGAAGCATTATACACGCGCTAGCTATTCTTATCCCTTGTTATATATACATGGTAAGACCCATGTGCTAAAACCAGCAAAGTGGCAGACCAGATCTACCAAAGCACAAAATTTGGTTTAATATTCTCTTGGGAAGCTGATATCAGATAGATTAGAATACTGCAGATTGTCAGTTCATTTGCCTAATCACAGGAAGCAAACTAGAGGACTACCCCCCTTGTTTTTCCTTGTTATGGTGACCAAGCCATGGCAGAGGTGATGCAATTACATGGAAAGTCCCCCAGCTATTTTTGTATCTCCAGACCACTCTCTTTTGTCCAACATGAGCAGATAACCTTCTTATGATCACTGACCCAACCGTGCTTCACCCAACCCAAGACCCCTCCTGCAGATATATAACTTTTTGACTGATACATCATTTTTTGACCCTCAAGAGCAAGGTCTATCAACCAATGGCATTCTGTATTTTGTGTAACCCCTCTACAGTGTTTAGGTATCAAACCTAGGATCTAACCTTATCAAAACAAGGACTGGAGCAGGGGTGGGAAACCATGTGGCCATCTAGGTTCTTGGGTGTAGCCTTTTGATTGACCAAGTTTTATAGAACAAATCTTTTATTAAGGGGATTTATTCTGCCAAGTTTGAATTTGGTCAAAGGGCTGCACTTAAGGACTTAGAGGGCCACACCTGCAGAGGAAGGGGGCATCTCAGATCACGAAGAAGTTCTGAAGTCCACTTCATTAGAGGGGAACATGAACCCTTTAGTAAAGTGCCATTGGCTTAGAACTCAGCCTCAATATTTTTATTGTTGGTTGGACAATTTTAAGCTCCACACACCATGCCATATTACTTCAACTTCCTCCTCTCAAGTCAAGCTCAGAGAACAAAGAACTGTCAACATTCAAAAAGATTCTAAAGGTGATTCTTACAGAAAAGTGCCTAAAATATTCTGAATAAATGTAGCATGACTAGATTAAGAGTATAACTTTCCAAAGTCACTGTTAGAAAGGGGACAAAAAAGGTCCAGAATGAGAGTATTACATCAAATCAAGGGATTCATCCACTCCACACTCCTAGCTAAATTTAAGAGATGATCAGAATTTCCTTACATATCCTAGAAATGGATGAGATAAACAAGTGTATCAGTTGAAGATACCTGATAAATTTGCTTTAGGAGATCCTTACATTTAGAATTTTTTTCCTCTTGCTTCAAAAAAGAATTAATCTACAATCAGTAAAGATTTGTTATGTGACAACTATGTGCCAGGATTTATAATGGTAATTTAAATGGGAAGATCTTACCCATTCACTAATAGGCCCATGTGATCTGCTTAAATCACATGGAAGCCCAAGTCACATGTGGTGGGAGGAGCTTGCTGAATGGGTGGAACAGAAAGAGTGGAGAACAACTGAAAGGAAGTTACTGAGAGCAGTTAGGACATAACAAAAGGTCTCCTTTGTGATTTGCAATTTCTAGTAATTAGATGTATAAATTTTGCAATGTCAGAAATCTAATCACATAACCTTAGGTCACTCATCATATATAAGTGGAGGAATGGTGCCATCTAAGGTACTAAAGATTATGAAGTTTTCTGTTTAGGGGTATGTGTGTGAGTGGAATAATATTGTTTAGATAGAGCTTCATATATTTGTTAAAAGGTCATCTCTTTTAACATCTCCTATTTAAGTTTCCCTTAAGTTTTCAGCAATATTAACAAGGAAAGACATATGTCAGATGAGATACTTCTTTTCCAAGAATATTAATCATTTGGAAAACTGGGAAATTAAAGGAAATGTATTTTACTAGTAAAACTTATGTTGACAGAACCCACATTTAGCACAATGCTGTACTGCACAGGAAATACTCACCTCACCAAAGGTTACTATGAATATGCTGGCATAGTTTGGAATTGCAAAATATAACAGACTCTCCATGTAGAAGGCAGAAGAAAAACATCTTTCAGACACCAGAAAGCCAAATTCCAAAACCAGAAAGCCAGTTCTGTCATAGTAGCCAAGATGTCAATACACATTATCACAGCAGGGGATTAAAGCTATTTCCAAGCCTCCCCCTCTTCCCACAAACAAACTAGCACTCAGGAGCCTAGCTGTCTGCTTGCTTGTGTCGTCTTCTCCCTCTGTCCTAATTGCTCTCAATAACTTCATCTCAGTTGTTCTCCACTCTTTCTGTTCCACCCATTCAGCAAGCTCCTCCCACCACATGTGACTTGGGCTTCCATGTGATTTAAGTAGATCACATGGGCCTATTAATGAATGGGTAAGATCTTCCCATTTAAATAACCATTATAAATCCTGGCACATAGTTGTCACATAACAAATCTTTATTGATTGTAGATTAATTCTTTTTTGAAGCAAGAAGAAAAAAATTCTAAATGTAAGGATCCCCTAAAGCAAATTTATCAGGTATCTTCAACTGATACACTTGTTTATCTCATCCATTTCTAGGATATATAAGGAAATTCTGATCATCTCTTAAATTTAGCTAGGAGTGTGGAGTGGATGAATCCCTTGATTTGATGTAATACTCTCGTTCTGGATGCTGATGAATTTCTAATGCAGTTTTTACACTGAATTTTTCAGATATGCAGCCACATGATACCCAAATACACACACACACACACACACACACACACACACACACGTATGTGTAGTTTTCCAAGGGTATATTTTCTTATACTCTGATTTAAGTTTTTTTTTAAATCAAGAGAATCATAAAATTAGTATTAAATCTACTAAAAAAAAAATTGATCCTGAAGATTTAACCCTTATCAAATAAGTTTTTGGCAAGTAGGTAATACATCCCCTCCATCTTTGTATGCCCCTACCACCGTGCCTTGCACTTACATAAGTAAAAGTCAGTTAATTAATATTTGTTCAATTAAATGTCATGACATTGGCTAGAATTTTGTTAAGCAAAGTTTTGGAAACAGCTTGCATGTTTGTTTGTTTTTTTGCATGTGATTTGCATATAACCTATTACATAAATACCATATTTACACTTTTCTAGTTAAAAAGTTGTCATTCTCCTTAATAATAATATTATTAAGTAATAATAGTATTTAATAATGACTTGTATTTATACAGCACTTTACAATTTACAAATTGTAAATTTCCTTTAACAGTTGTGTTAAGTGAGTCAAATATATAACTCTAAGGGTTGATATGAAGTTCTAAAGGGTACCTCAGAGACGTTAGGGGTTTTTTCCTAATGCTATAGGTCTTGAGTCCCTACAAGTGTGTTTTCCCCCATGATTATCAGTTGGTATCAGTCAGCTTGCCTTATTTATAATATTTATATTATAATATTATAATATATATTTATAATATTCAATTGTTTTCAGTAGTGTAGTCACTTTTCATGACCCCGTTTGGGGTTTTCTTAACAAAGATATTGGAATGGTTTGCCATTTCCTTTTCCAGATCATTATACAGATGAGGGAACCAAGACAAACAAATTAAATGACTTACCCAGGGTCATACAACTCATGAATGTCTGAAGCCAAATTTGAACTCAGGTCTGCTTGACTCCAGGCCCAGCACTCCATCCATTGCATCACCTAGCTGCCCTAGACTTAATTCACTTTTAGAAAAATTCATAGTAAATATGATAAGCCCCAGATTGGGCATTGGGCACCAGATTGCCTAAGGAAGGGTAAACCAGCCCAGGTCAAAGCTCTCATGCAGATCATAGCAGGAATAGTACATGAGAAGCCCCAGTACTTTCAGCCTAGGCAACATAGAGAAAATACAGTCTTTTTTAAAATTCCATCTTCCCTAAAGTTTGGGACACTCTCTCACAAATATAAACAGAGTCCAGTGGAAAATTGGATCAAATTTAGAGACCAAATGATGCAAAGGGAGAACTTATAGCTCCTGGAAGTGCTTTTGCTCAAGACATTCCCTTGAAGTCTGGTGTATTTTTTCTGTTAGGCTCTTTGCAGAATCTTGAATCTGCTGCAGTCATCTCATTCAGTCTGTCCTTGGCTTCTAAAGCACATCCTGCTATCAAATGTTTGAGAATGCTAATAGTATATTGATAGGAAGACAGAAGTCCAAAACCCTCTTGCCTTTTCCAAACTCACAAGATCCTCCTCTGACCAAGGGGAGAGGAGAAAGAGGAGACTAAGATAAAGGCCAACTTGTCCTCCTCCCTTGCTCCCTTCATCCTCAAATGCCCAAGGAGTTCCTCTTCAAGTATTTGGCTGTAATTCTCTTGCTCTTGGTTCAATGATCTCTAGAAATACCTAATTCTAACAAGCTATTGGTTTTATATATGTCCCAAAGGTTATAATCAAGTCCCTCAGCCAATCCAAAAGGACTTCCTATTACACTTAAGGAGGAATCCAGAACTTGTTTAAACCTAGTAAACAAATGAAATATTTTCTTACCCTTTAAATACATCAGCATATTAGCTTATCACTTACTTTAGGTGGTATGGGATAATTTAATTGATTTATTCAAATAACTCTGGTCCTGACATTTATATTGTTTTCCTGGTATTGTTAATTTTACTCTATATAAGTTCATCTAATTCTTACAACTCTTCTTTCAATTCTTCATATTCATCTATTCAGTAATATTCTTTTTCATTTATATGACATAATTTACTTAGCCATTCCCAAATAAGTGGGTACCTCCTTTGTTCTGATGAGATTGAAATGAAGGTAAACTGAGGCAAAGAACTTCTGAACACCTTCAATGTATTGGTAAGACTGGCAGTTACCAATAAAAGTAATCTTTAGCTCTTCAGCAAAACAAAAGACCATGAATGAAGGCTGAGGGATCATTTTTACAAACAAAAGGAGAAGCATCAAAAAAAATTGAAGGCAGCATCATAGATGAGGAAAACAATATGATTGGTTACAAAGCCATGCCTATTTTTTTAGGCATAGGGGACAATATGATTGGAGGGAAATCGAGACTATGGAGCTAGCAATCCTTCCTTCCATCTTGTTGATAGAAAATTCTAATTGATTTAGCCCACCTGCAAGAATAACTGGTAGAATGTAAATAACATATTTCCTCTATTTGATCAAGGACAGCTAGTAGCATAGAGATAACAGAGCTTTTTTAAAATTAAAATGATTTATAGGGAAACTAAATTTTTTAACTTAACTCAAAGAGGAAGACTGAATTTCTGAAGCTATTAACTTCTGAACTTAACTCAAAGACAAAGAAACATGACTTAGGCAGTTACACAAAATGTTGATGGTGATATAAAATAGAATCAATTACAAAAATGGAGACAATATCGATTTTATTTTCTCATTTCCTCCTTTGGTCAATGGGAGATATATCTCCCATGGATCACCTATTTATAAGCTAATTCTATGAATTTTTTTTTAACATGGTGATTATCAGCTGTGTGCATTAATGCAAGCTTTTCTGGTACAAGTTGAGAATACACTTTAATATAGCAACTAAGTCAAAATCTAAAAGGAATAATAAAACAGAGGGCTATAAAGGCCCATTTACTAATAGTGGCTAGCAAGCCATTTCCCTGAAATCAAGTACACTAAGAAGAGGGGTGCCACCAAGGTTCACCTGGAATTGGTAGTTGTGTCTCTATTATAACTTATAGAATTTCCTGAAGACAGGTAACAACTTCCCCTGATTGGTTAATGTAAGAAAAATGAGATTGATTAATCATAGCACAAGCCATAGTAAGAATATCTAAAACCATGTTCTAATTTTAAAGAGTTTTACATGTCACCAAAGTAACCAAGAAAACTCAGCCAACATTGACACCATGAAAGAAAAAACTAAAGTAATACAATGATGATCATCAATATTAACTAATATCAAGTCTCCTTGTATCCTAGTAAACCGTTTCCAATATCCATTTAATCAACACATTTCATCTTGGATCCCAGATGTCCCATGTAGTTGTTTAGCCTTTGGAAAGATCTTCTCTTGGACATTCTGGAATAGGCACATTCTCAAGGCAACTCTGAAGGGGACTCCCCCTAAACAGATTTGCCTCTCTGGTTCTAAGTCACATGCAGAGAATACTAGGTAACTTTTAAAAATCTGTCAATAAGTAGACTCAGTACAATTTACTACAACCTCTTAAATTTACTTTTCTGATAACTAGCTCCTGTGATAAAAACCAGCTCCAGCTTTAAGGTTTTGATCTTATTAACAATAGAGCTATAAGGAAAACAACAACTCATAATTCACCTAAAACTTCAGAGGATTGCAATTATTACAGACCACTTGCTGTTTCTATTTTTATCTAAACTGTGTACCTGATATAAACACTACCAACAACAAACTGAAGGAAGAATTTTTAAAAAATAATATATTAGGGCCCTCACTTGTAAAATGAGCCCATCTGTGTCTTAAAATTATCAGACATATTTCAAATATGAAAAAAAGATTATTTAAAATTTATTTACAGTTATATATTTTTATATTTTATTATAATTTTATGTATAAAACCCTTGATCCAATTTTGAACACATCTCATTAGAAACATATGGAAACCAATTATATGTATTTATATAATACAATTCTTAGAGGAAACAGTCTGATCCTGTTGCTTTTTCAAAATTTACTACCCCCACTTAATTAGAAAACTTTTATATTTTTGTCTTTTTTCATCTTGATTCCCCTTAGGAGGATGTTATCCCCATATTATAACTACTAACAAGAGAATGGCAAACCCAAGAATTCAGACACTTAGTTGCTTAGGACATGGATTTAACCTCCAATTTAGAGTGAAAAAGTAAGATCTGTCATACTTGCAACATATTCCAGTAACCCAGAGGTGTTGGAGTATTGCAGCAACAAGATTCGCAACATTACCCATCATGGTTAGATAGGTATGCTATAGAAGGAAGAAGAAGGGTTATAATTGTAATAGCATCAAAACATAAGATATAAGCCTAAAGGCAAAGAATGACTTAATATGGGTATAATAGGATCTAACACTCTTAGTTCTGTTTAATTTCACGTAAGAGTCATAGTTAAACTTTTGGAACAGTCCATCATTCGGCAAGGATGCACATTATTCAGAGGGTGTCACAGCCAGGCTCAAGATTAATCAGCTAAGAAACAGTCCTATTCAAAAAGAAAATAACACAATGGGGACACTGAATCAAGAGGATCTTACCTTTGGCTATGCCAAGATCATCCCCTTAATTTTTCCTGGGGATAGGCATCCATCTGTAGCAGTTCTTAGATCACACTTTCTTGGAGCAGCATGTGGTGTTTCCCCTGAATGGTAGATTACTGACTTGATGATATTTCAGACATTTATACCCAATTTCAAAATTCAAAAAATCAAATTACAGTCCCAAAGGATTTTTATCTCAACAAGTTTCACTAATCACAGCTTAGGGCTAGATACTATTACTCTTATGTTGTTATGATAACAGCTAAGAACAAAAAAAAACCCCTAAACAATAAAAAATGGTTTACAGACTTTACACACAAAAATAATTCACTCAACATCCTTTTTTTTCTCCTTTTTCTTCTTCTCCAGTTTAAAGTCATCCTAGTGTAAAAATTAATTATTAGGAATAAAGAAAATAATTGCATTCTCTAATTGCACATAAGAAATATATGACAGGTCACTTAAAAACCCAGAAAAACACTAACTATAGTATACTCCCACACTAATAGATATTTGTATTGTCTATTTATCCTTAAGGCAAAGCAAAATCTTTGAATCTAAAATCCTATTGCTACTAAATTGTCCAAAGAAGTAACTTCAATACATACTATTCATTACCAGATATAGTTTCATAATGTTCATAAGTGATAGCTAAATAATCTTAGAGGAAACTCACTCTTTACTATAAGCAAACTTGTAAATTACACCTACACACACACACACACACACACACGCACACACCCACACACACCCCCCTTGCTGGCAAAAAAATGTTTGAAACAGAAGGGGGGATTCCAATTTCTCAGCAAACCAATTTGTTATTTTAGAATGTTACAACATTTACCAAGTTCTTTCACAGGGCTAATAATATTTTAAGACCTTGCCTAAATAGATGGTCTCAAGGAGCCTGGCAAGTTTACAAATAAGGAGATTTTACAAGGTCATCTTTTTTTCTTTTCCCACAAAGTAAGTAATTGCTATTCCAAAATATACTCAACTTGATAGGTTTTAGATATTATGACAATAGTCTCTAATAACTTAAATTAATAATTTCATGCTATCTAGATTAAAAGGAATTACATTTTCTAATGATACAATTGTATTATCTTCTTAACTGCATTTCTTATATAACAGTTTCCCCAAAATCATAATACTTAAAAACACAATAATAACATATGCAGCATCATGTATTTAAAACATGAAACAAACTTTATTAACAGTTAGATGACATCAATCCAGTCAAATCCATTTCCAAATGATCTTACATAGAAAATCATTCATATTATCACCTTTAAAATTTTATATTAATCACAGTTAAAACCTATTGTAGCATTGTCCAGTACCGGGTAATTATATTCAACTAAATAATAATAATAACAATAATTAACATTTGTGTATTACTTACTATATGCCAGGTCTTGTGTTAAGCATTTCACAATCATTATTTTATTCTGATCGGCCCTGGGAGTCATTTTCTTAAATGTCAGGGAACCAAGCTAAAAAGTCAAATTTATGAGACTAGATTTTAACCCAGGTTTTTCCCCCTTTTTTCCAAGCAGTGATCAAACAGTAAAGTCAAATGGTAAATGGAGCTTGCATTAGGTTCCAAATTGCCACAATTATCCTATTTAGTTTCAGAACAAAATTTTGTCCAAATAAAAACTGGATTTTCAGTCACCAATAGTAACATTTAAAACTTAAACAAAAAATTTCCAAAAGGTTATTAAGTCAATAGCACTTCAAAATTTAGAGCCTATTGTTATCATTTAACTTGATTTCAAAGATTCATGATGATACTCTTAGCTCTCTATAATTTTCTCTTTATTTCCTTTTAAATCACCCAAGAGCCAAATCAGTTATTTTTGTTTTCTCAACCTAAACCTACACAAATACTTAAAGAGGGTTACTTCATCTTTCTTGGAGGCATCTACAGTGCTATTTTCTGTAGGTTTTTTAACTGGAGGACTTTATATGAAGGCTTCACATTCCTGTCCTCCTACTTATAAGTTCCATGAGAATTTTATATTCTTCACATAAGAACTAAAATATGATCTTCTGATGGTCCTTCAAGGACAGAATCTTAGTATACTATCTTCAAATAATTCCATGTCACAAATATATTACTATAGTTTCCATATCATAAAAGATAACCACATAATGTTTCTCATATCCTTCTTCTCTAAAGAGATCAAAAACTTACATCAAATCTCTTTCCAAAACTCCAAACACCTTTACTTGCAAACCCTACTTGCTTAAACTTTCTCTCTTCCTTTCTCTGTATATCCCTCCAGTGAACTTTGATTAAAGCCCTTTAAAACTGGACCTTTCTCATTCTCTTTTCATATCCTGATTCAACACCTCTACAACTTTCTCAATTCCTCCAGTCTTCATTTCTTAAGCATATCCCAGACTATCTATAGAAACCATCTTCACCCCACTGAATTTCTCCTTTGTCATTTGACAAAAGAAAAATTCCTTGCACAACCCTGGTTAATTGTTGCAAACACGTGATCTTACTCAATTTCTTTTGGTCACCTTCTAGTTTATCTAAACAATTAGTTCTGTTCTGTCATTCACAGAAGAGAATACAATGGTAACACCAAAATATTTTTCCAAATTAAATTTTCCTTACTCTTAGTTGCTCCCTTATTCACATAAACTTCTAGTAAAAAAATTAATAATAGGCAGTTCTTAAGTACCAAATACATTTAAGCTGCAAACTGAAACCCTCTTTTTTTCTCTAATTAGTGAATTCACCTCCTTCCCTCCACCCCCAGCACTAAAACAATAAATCTGTCACTCTCTAGGGAAAGAGACATAAAGGTCTAATTGTTGTTTCCATGTATCTTTCCCAGCTCTATTCTCATTTGTCCTTAAAACAAATTCTACAGAGAGCTACTTCAAAACTCACTAAAACATTTCAGCACTTATAAAAACATTCAAACCACATTTTGGAAATTCACAATAGAGAAATTACATTTCAGTCACAAATTTAATCTGTAATTAGTTTATAATGCCATAAATTTCTGCAGGCTGGGAACAAAGATTCCCACTTATCGGTGTGTGCCTTGTCTACCTTCTAATTTGATCAGAGTTAAAAGAGAAAGAGAGACTTTCTTTCTGAAGAAAAAAAGTTTTCATTATTTCTACTTTGGCTGGCCAGGTCCCAGAAAAAAGCTGGTCTAACTTACAAACACAGATAATAACACATGATAAGGAATACTTAAAAGTCAGTGCATACAAGTAGAAGTCCCTTTTAATGATAGATTTGGCACTTTTCTTATATATATTAGATCAATTTTGCTCTATTTTTTACATAACCCCCTTGTTTGTGTTTCCAGATTTATTAAGGGCTTTCCCAATCTCTTTTGAATGGGAAGTTGTATTCATCCTTCATTGCCAAAGAAGACCATGCCATTAGAGAAATGATGACATGACTTGCACTTGACTTTGTTTTGAGTGAGGGAGGACTGTGCAAGGTCACCAGCCTCACTTCTCCTCCAGAGTCATCTGATTATAGTTACCCTGAATAGGAAGTATCCTTCTCATCAATTATAGGTCCAATCAATTAGGCCTATGCCCTAACCTCCTCCTCCTGTGAACATCAATGAGTAGCCTGGGACTTACTTTAGGACTTCCCTAAAGGGGTGCCCTGACACGTCTTTTGATCATGGCTCAATAGCACAGTACATTAAGACAAACAAGTAAAGTTGTAATTACCTCAACAGTGTGAATTGGGACCAAGGGGCAAATCAGATCTCTGGTACAATCCTCCATGAAGAAATTCCCCCCATACCTCAGTGAAAATTTCACTGGAGGGTTCTGAAGGGGGTTCTTCTAAGAGGTTGCTCTAAAGAGCATCCTCCTTCCCCTGATCCCTTCATAGTTGTCAGTTGTCTTGGTTGAAATTAAGGTGAACTCAGGCATAAAGCTCTGAGTACCTTCAATTTATTGGTAAGGCTGGAAGTTACCAATAAAAGTTGTCTTTATCTCCTTAGCAAGTCAAAAGACCTTGAACGAAGGCTGAAGGATCATTTTTACAGACTAAAGGAGAAGCATCCAAAACAAATAGAAGGAAGCATCATAGAGGAAGAAAACAATATGGTTGATTACAAAGCTTGAAACATCATAGGTATGGGGGATAGTATGGTTGGAGGGAAATCAGGAATGTGGTGCTAGCAACCCTTCCTTTCACCTTGTGGCTAGGAAATTTTGATTGATTTAGTCCACCTGCAAGAATAACTTGATATGTAAATAAAAGATTTTCTCTAATTAGTCCAAGGACAGTTAGTGGTATAGAAATAATTAAAGTGATTTATAAGGAAACTGAACTTTTAAACGTAACTCAGAGAGGAAGACTGAACTTCTGAAACTATGAACTTTTGAACATAACTCAAAGACAAAAAACATGACTTAGGCAATTATACAAGATGGTGATGGTGATACAGAATAGACTCAATTACAAAAATGGAGACAATATCAATTTTATTTTCTCAGTTCCCAGGTCTTTGAAATCATAAAAGTGCTATTATGAATATTTTGTCATATATTGGAGTTTTATAATCTCTAAATTCCTTGGGTTATATCTCTAGCATATACCCTCAGATATATACTAGGTATAGTATATGCATTGGTTGCTAGTCAAAAGAAGTATAAACATTTTAGTAACTCTTTAAGCATAATTCCAAATTGCTTTCTGAAATGGTTGGACCAATTTGTATCTCCAGAAGTGTATCAATATTACTCTATGTCCCCATTCTCTCTAATATGGAATCCATTAGGGGGTGGGGGCCTAACTTTCTGAGTATATGATGAAATCTCAGAGTTATTTTAATTTTTGTTAACAGTTAATGCCAACAGTTTGTCTTCTTTTGAAAACTGTTTATTTATAGCCCATGAGCACTTAGCCATTTGAGAGTGGCTCTTGAGGTTAATGCCTTAGGTGCCTTGGGTATCAGGCTCTTGTCAGAGATATTTAATGCAAAGATTTTCCCCCCTAATTGACAGCTGCCTTGATTCTCTTCATGTAATCTCTTTTCAGTTTCATGTGATCAAATATGTCTGTTTTCCCTTTTGTGATTACCTTTACCCCTTGTTAGTTTAAGAACTCTACCCTTAGCTATATGTGTGAAAGGAACCTAACCTCACTTTCTTCTAACATTTTTGGTATGACTTTCAATATTCTGTTCATATAGAATTTTGGACTTGTATTTTGAGCATATTGTATCCTATAGTGTAAGATGTAGGTTTAAACCTAATTTCTGCCAATTTGTTTTCCAGTTTCCTAGTAATTCTTGTTAAATAGGGAGTTCCTCCCTAAGTAAACTTAATGTTAATTAGACATTGGGTGATTGAGTTAGACTTTTGCTGAGTCTTCCTTATCTAATGGGTTTGTTCCACTGATATACTCTTCTATTTTTTAATCAGTATCAAATAGCTTTAAAAATTAAAAAATAGGAATGAAAGATTAATAGCATTTCTAGATCTCAAATTATATTACAAAATAGTAATCCTAAAAAAAAGGATTTGGTGTTGATTAAATAATTATTTTAAAGCATTTCTATATAAAAACCAGTTCTCCCTAACAGAATTCTGAGTCATCTGGGAAAAAGAAACAAATCCCTGGGAGACAAATGTGTGTGTGTGTGTGTGTGTGTGTGTGTGTGTGTGTGTGTGTGTGAAAGCTCTCATTCCAAAGAAATGAGAGCAATGCTTTCTCAACTTCATGTAAAAATTATATATATATACATATATGCATACATCCATATATATATATATGGATGTATGCATATATGTATGCATGTGTACGTATATATGTATATATGAATTGTACCCAAAAATTGTCAGAAAACTATCACAAAACAAAGTAAATAATTTTCTCAGATTTAATTCAAATAAAGTTAAGAATTTATTACAATAGTATTATATAAATAAATCTTAGGCAAAAGGTAACACATTTTTTGATAAAATCTTTATAATTTTCACATTTATAATTTACAGAATAGCACAGATACTATTAATGTGATGAGTGAGCTTATTTTTCTCAGCACAAAATTTATCAAAACTTGCTATACTGATTGCTAGTCATAATTTTTTCAACATATTTTGTCAGTATAAAGCTAAAGAAGAAAATACTATTTCAAAAAAAGTGATTTTTACAAAAAGGAATAAAATTTATACATCTTTGTTTATATGTCAGAGAACTCTTTATTCACCTATATGCAAAAAATAAACTTTTTTAGGTGTAAACATTCATTTCAACTAGAAAGATAACAAATTAAAAACCATTCCAATTTAACACATAAAAAGAAATCTTAAAGTCTTAAAAAAGAGATAAAACTGAGAGCAAAAAAAACCCCTCCCATTGAACTGATAAATAAAGCTAGGAATTTAAAAAAAAATAGATAAACCATTAGCAAATTAGCTATTAACTTAAAAGATTAAAAAGAAGCCAATCCAATATAAAAAATGAAAAAAAATTCATAACAAGTGAAGAGGAAATAAGAGAAGTTATTAGAAACTGTTTTGTCCAATTATGACAGCACAGTTAAATAGTTTAATGAAAGATTTACAAAAATATAGCGTACAGATTAGCAGAACAAAAAAAAAGATAATTTAAACTAATCTCTGAAGAAATTTAACAAGCCATAAACAAACTTCTAAAGAAGTTAGGATAGCAATGTTCACTGCCTCCCACCCCAAAGAAAGAAGTCAATGGAGCATTTTTTTAAATGCACAGGAAAGAAGATATTTCAAAGGGAAACACAGACAATGGAGATGATAGCTTACAAGATAATGTGCTGCATTTATGACATATACTTTTTATAAAAAGCTATATTATTTCATATGTAATCCTTTTTTTTCCATTCCTAGAATACAAAAATATTCATGTTTATTGATATTTGTTAAGTTCAAAATAAAAGTTAACTTGATTAGTAGTGGCAAAAATTTAGATTAGGTTAGCTATCTAATTACTAAGAAAAATTTTTAAAAATTTGTATAAATGATAAAAATCATCAGTAAAGCCCAATTTTCTATTATTAGACACATATAACAACCAGAACAGACCTCTAGAAAGATGTGCCTAATCTTGTTTAACCTTATCGAACATTTTTTAATTAGTTCAGTTAAGAAAGCTACACCTCCAACTACCTGAGACTTCACAAAAATAACATTTTAAAAGCATAAATAAAGCATACTGTAAAAAATTATTTCTCTTCTTTCAAAAGATGAATGTGAGTGCTGCCTCCCTCAATGCAGACTTCAATTCCTTTAAGGCTTTGTAGACTATATAATGAGTTCCTACAGCCAAAAATATTAGTCACTTGGTCACTAGAAGGTCACCAACCTTCTGGTAATAAGCTTCTCATAATTTAGCAAAGCTGATCCTTAGTCAATGGACACACAATCTAGGTCCACGTGAGATCTTTGCAAGGTTTATAATTTCCAGCTTGTTACTATCTTTTAAAACTTGCACTCTTAACATTTCAAGAAATTAAAGTCACCTCTCTATGAGGATGAGATATTGTGTAAAAACATCTGTTTATATGAATCATATAATGTCCTTTAATGACCTTATGCTAACTTCTGGGAAGGGCTGCTTTTTTTCTTGTTGTTGTTCAGTTGTTTCCCATTCTTTTTTACCCTATTTGGGGTTTTCCCAATGGGTTTGCCATTTTCTTATCACGTTCATTTTACAGGTGAGGAAACTGAGGCCAAAAGGGTTAAGTGACTTACCCAGGGTCACATAGCTTATAAGGATCTGAGGTCAGTTTTGAACTCAGGAAGATGAAACTTTCTGGCTGTAGGCTTGACACTCTATCTACTGTGCCACCTAGATGCCTGCTGCTTATTTTAGCTAAGATATAAATGACCTTCAGCTAAAAATCTGGTCTGTTTTGAGCCTCATCCTGCACTTGTTTTGACTAAGAAATGAGGACAGAAAAATTGTGTTATGGTCTATGTCTAAACTCAACTCTGTCAGTCTATTTTAATGGATTTGTAGAACATGCTCAAGTTTTAATGATGTATTTAGACTGAGACTGACTTACTGAATGCAGATGAGAAAGGATGAAGATTTTGCCTGGATATGGGGGATACTACGTGAGACTCACTGAAAGGCAACAGAAATAAATACAGAAACAAAGATTAAACCTAATTTGGATAAAGTATTATCCCCCAACTTATCTCAGTCATTTATGGAGTTTTATTTCCTCCCAAAATTTTGGTTCTGTGTAGATATGACCACGGATATACTGGTAAATGTTTAACAACCAGCTTTCCCGGTGTGTGTGTGTGTGTGTGTGTGTGTGTGTGTGTGTGTGTGTGTGTGTGTGTGTATGTGTGTGTTATGTATTTGAGATAGCTTTTAAGTTTAATATGCACTATCAGTATTTTTCCATTACCTCAATTACACTAAATTGTTACTTTAATTACATTAAATTACATTAATCCAATTCTAAGTAATCCATAAAACAATAAGTCCAGTTCTATTTTGTATCAATAAAAAAAGTGGAACTGAACTAAAAAAAAAACAACCCAAATGAGGTCACAAAGAGTCGGACACAACTGAACAACAGCATATGTTTGTGCTGTGTTTTAGTAGTTTGGACATAGTACCAATCAATTATCGCTGGCAAAAAAGTACTGCATGCCCAGTTATGTGTGCTTCTGGCTGCCCCAAGAGAAATACATCATTCAATCAATATTCACTGCATAGTGTCAGGTGCTGGGAGAGAAATAAAGTATAAGATATGGTCTCTGACCTGTACCTTCTGCCCTAGGTAAACTGTCATAGTACTCAAGATATATAAAGTAGTCAATATGTATATGTATGTATATGTGTATGTACAAAGATAGGTATAGTAGTTTCTATATTAGTAATCCATGGGTTATCCCCATGCCAGGAACGTACACCTCCTCGTGCTTCTCCTTACCCCGCTGGATGGCCAATCTGTTTCATAATCTCAGCTCAAGTGCTACCTTGTATTAGAAACTTCCTCCTGATTCTCCTAACTGTTCTTTTCCTACTCTGTCACTACCTCAATTATTTGCTAATTATTTTGCATGAGATTTTTTTCATTTACTTATCAATGTATATGCCTCCTTTTCCATCCTCAATAGAATATAAACTAGAGGGCAGGGACTCTTTCTCACATTTGTTTTTGTATCTAGGATAATACTTGGCACATAGTACGGGATTAATAAATACTTATTTCCCAACAAAGAATATGAAGAAGTAATTTTCATATGAAGAAATTAAAGCTCTTTATAGTCATTTGAAAAAATTATCTAAATCACTATTGATTTAGAGAAATACAAATTAAAATAACTCTGAGGTATCACCTCACACCTATCAGATTGGCTAATATGGCGGAAAAGGAAAATGATAAATGTTGGAGAAGATGTGGGAAAACTGGAACACTAATGCATTATTGGTGGAGTTGTGAACTGAGCCAACCACTCTGGAGAGAAATTTGAAACTATACCCAAAAGGGTACAAAACTGTGTATACCCTTTAATCCAGCAATATCACTACTAGGTCTGTATCCCACAGACATCATAAAAAAGAAAAAAGACCAATATGTACAAAAATATTTATAGCAACTCTTTGTGGTTACAAAGAATTGGAAATTGAGGGGATGCCTATCAATTGGGGAGTGGTTGAATAGGTTGTGGTATATGAATGTAATGGAAAATTGTTGTGTTATAAAAAATGATGAGCAGGCAGATTCAGAAAAAACTGTAAAGACTTACATGAACTGTTGCTGAGTGAAGTGAGTAGAACCAGGAGAACACTGGACACAGTAACAGCAACATTGTGTGATGATCAACCATTATAGGCTTAGCTCTTCTCAGCAATACAATGATCCAAGACAATTCCAAAAGTCTCATGATGGAAAATGCTATCCACCTCCAGAGAAAGAACTAGGGAGTCTGGATGCAGATCAAAGCATACTATTTTCTCTTTTTTTTTTCTGTTTTTTTTCCTGATGGTCTTCCCCTTTGTTCTGATTCTTCTTTCACAACATAACAAATGTGGAAATATGTTTAACATGACTGCACATGTATAACCTACATTAGATGAGCATGTTACTGATGTGTTCGAAGGCTTCCTTTGTCTATGGCATATGCTACTGCACTTGACAGGACAGAAAAAGTTATTCCTTACAAAGGTGGCTGATGTGACTTCACCTCTTAATTTTGTGGTGAACTAATACTTCTTAAAATAAGGCCCTGAACTTACATGAAGGGTAGCAGGGCTAACCAAATGAAATCTTCAATTACCTAGGATAATAGGCATGAATAAATGACATCCACAGTCAGTACAAAATTTCTTTCTTTCTTTTCTTTTCCTTTTTTTTTTTTAGCCAAGTTCCAGTTTTCTCCCTCACAGAACCCTTTGCCCAAGGTGATAATAAACAATGTCATTAGAGGCAGCATGGTTTAATGAAAAGTGTTATGCATTTCAAGTCTGGGAATGTGGGTTCACATCCACTGGCTTCTGGTAACCTTGGACAAATCACTTCACTACTCTTTTAGTTTTTTCACCTGTAAAATAAGAGAATTGGTGAGACTAGTTAGCTTTTAAAGTTTGTTCCAGCTCTAAATCTATGATGCCATAATTTTTCACATTCATTCTGAATTGAATTAAATTGAATTTTTTAAAAAATTTATTTTTTAAAATTAATTTATTTATTTTCAGTTTTCAACAATCACTTCCATAAATTTTAAATTTTCTCCCCCTCCCTCCCTGAGATGGCATACAATCTTACATGGGTTCTACACATATATTCTTATTAAATATATTTTTCACATTAGTCATGTTGCATAGAAGAATCGAAATGAATAGGGGAAACCATGAGAAAAACCAAAGCAAAACAAAACATAACACAAGAGAAAATAGTCTGCTTCATTCTGCGTTCCAGTTCCATAGTTCTTTCTCTGGATGTGGATGGTATTTTGCATCATGAGTCCTTTGGGAATGTTTTCGGACCTTGGATTGTTGTGAAGGGCTAAGTCTATCTCAAACAGTCCTCACACCCCGTGGCTATTACTGTGTATAATGTTCTCCTGGTTCTGTTTACTTCACTCAGCATCAGTTCATATAAGTCTTTCCAGGTTTTTCTGAAGTCCACCTGTTCATCATTTCTCATTAGCACAATAGTATTTCATTACATTCATTTGCCACAACTTGTTCAGCCATTCCCCAATTGATGGACATCCCCTCGATCTGAATGTAAATGATAAAATCACATTGTAATCCCTGTCTCTAAGCCTGTTGGTGTGCCACTCTCTCTTTATCAATGCAGATGATGACCCTTCCCTGTGTGAGGGGCAAGGTGGAGCTGGCAAAAAGTAAAAAAGCTCCAGCCTCCACTAGTCCCTTTTTGGACTGTCCAAGGGAGAGTCCTCTGAAGGGATAAAGAAAGGATGAGCCCCGGTGTGAGGTCTGTTGTTGTGTGCCTAGAAGGGAGGCGAAATAGATATCATCAGTCTCTTCATCCCTCACCCTTCTCCAAAGGAGACTCATTCCTGCTAGGAGGGGAAGCAGGAAGCTCTCCTCAGAGAGAAGGGATATGATTCAGTTCCATCTAACTTCTGATCACGTTGTCATTTTACAAGGGAAGGAGGACCCAAGCCCTATATCCAAAACTTGACCCTTTCCCCATCTAATACAGTGTCCGTAACAAATACACATAGAGAATAGCAAAGAAACCCATTTATCCAAATCTTTGTAGAGTTGGTGAACAGTCTCTTCAGTCTTTTCCTAGATGAGCATCCATTTTTGTCTACATTAGAAAAGTTCATTAGAAAGTTCAACTCACTTTCCTATGGGCAACAAATGATGGTAAATAGTCCTGATAGGGCCTCCTACATTCTCTGGAGCTATTTTGTAACTAGATATTCTCCTTCAATTGGAAAATGCATTGAGTATGAATAATTGCATTATTTCCTTCATCTGAGATACCAAAACATAAGTGAAAAGGCAGGTGTGATTCATGCCTGAATATGAGCAACTGTAGTGAAAAATCTGTAACATCACTCCTGGTGTAATTATATATATGTACTAGAAGTGAGATATGTTGACTCTACTGGGCCTTTTGTTCTGGTCTCAAAGTCCCCAACATGTTCAACAGTGTTCAGTTGAAATCTTCTGAAGTAATATTGAGTAATCCTAGGCCTACATTTCATTGAGTAAATGGCTCTCAAAGTCTCTGCTTTGATCACAGTGGGTCCTAGCAAGAAATCCATATACTGAAAAATACTTTTCCCATAACGCTTTAGAAACAGTAGATGTTTTTTGGTTTCTGTTTAGGTATGATTGCGCATACTTGCTGAGATGGTTAGTTACCACCAAGATATGACTCATATTTTTACTATCTCCTTCCAGGGATAGAAAATCAGTAGGGAAAAGCTCCAAACGTTTGCTAATATGTATGCTCTCCAAATAGTCAGCATGAGTTGGTAACATTTTCCTTTGTACACATTTGGCACGAGGTTTTATACTTCCTGTGACATCTGTAGCCATCTTAGGCCTGTAAAATTGGTTTCTAATCAGCTCTAAGGACCTTTCTTGACCCATATATCCAAAGTCGTCTTGTAGGGCATTCATAGCTATTGAGCAGTATGCTTTGGGTAGCACTAGCTGCTTCCTGGTTCCATGTGTGGGATCACATAGCTCTAATTTCAGCAGTAAAGTGCCTTCTGCTGTCTGGAACTTCACACGTGGAGGATCATCACCCTACCTTTTGTCTTTCATTACTTCTCCTAGTCCTTCATCAGCATTTTGCTCTGGCCTCCAGTCATCTACCAACTGTAGCAACGAAGACTGTTCAATGTCACAAGGTCACATATGTACTTGGCATGCAGTCTGGTGAGAATCCCAAGCTCACTTCCTTGTAGTTGTAGTCCTCTGAGTGTCACAGATTGCTCTCACACTTTCTTCTGGTATCACCATGGTTCTAGTGTTCTGTGACATTTGAGAAAAATTGTCTGCATCCACAACAGTCTTGCCAGGCCTACAATGTATGCTGAAACTATAACTGGCTCGTGTTGCTATGAAGGTATCCAGTGCCTTTGCAGCTATCCTCCTTAGGCTATTTGCCAGTCTTGTCATTTTGTCTACCTCAAGAGCATGTCCGAGGTACACTCTTTCCTATCCAACCCAAGTATCCCAGAATTGTTCTTCTAGAACACATTGTTCACATTCAGAGAAAATGCTAAATTTGGATCTATGGCAATTGTAGGTCACAGGGTGTATGACCTCCAACTTACTCATAGTTGTAATGGAGTTCCTGGGCATAACTGTAACATTCAGTCTCAGTAGGAATGCCTCCTTTGATTACAAAGGCTCCTGTCTCTTTAAGCAGTTCTTTATCCTCAGAGAATGGACAAGTCTGAAATTCCCAGGAAAATCTTGCTCTAAGAGTCCCAAAGGGACTGGTCCTGGAGAATCCCAAAGAGGAACTCAAAGGGACAGGTGGAGGCAGGAGCTATTGCTCTGTTTCTATCTCTCACTCTCTCCAACTCCACCATACCCCTTCATCTCTACCAATAAGGAGAGAGTCCCATACTGATGGTCTTTGGGAAAGGGGGGTTACATTCCTATGAATCCTTAGGGATTCTCTGATTAGTCCAACATTTTCATTTTATGGATGAGGTCACTTAGGCTACAAGGGAGTGGCCAACCTTTGTCGAGTCAATGTTGTTGCCTCTTACAATTCAATTAAGGAAAATATTTTCACACTTTGAATGACAGTGTTAACAAATCTTTTCACTTTGCTAATATATTAGTATAATATTGTTCATTATCTCTGTTGTCTGTATCCTGCTTTCTGTACTTCTATGATTATATCAACTGGAGTAAGGTGGAGGAGCATCAAGTGGTTAGAGACCAATTACCCTCATCTACAATATATATTTGTTCGTGACTATATATTCCATGACTATAAAATAGCAGATTCCTTCAAGACAAGGATTTTGGCTGTTTGTGAGGCTTCTTTGGTATAATGCTTTTTGGATAAAAATACATAGCAATAATATATATCCCGGATAGGACCATTAGATATTGAGAATAGTGTTTGGCAGACCTGTATTGTGATTCTGTTGGATTTACTCTCAATGGTTACCTAATAGAAAAACAAATTAGGCAGCTAAGTGGTTCAGTGGATAGAATAATGGATCTGGAGATAGAAAAGTCTAAGTTCAAATCCAGTCCCAGATGCTTACTAGTTTTATGACTCTGGGCAAGTCATATAATAATAGACCTCTGTCTACCTCGCTTCCCTCAACTTCAAAATGGGGTTAATAATAGAACCTTCTTCCCAAGGATGTAGTGAGGATACAAAATGAGATGGCATTTATAAAGTGCTTTGCAAACTTTAAAGGACTACAGAAATGTTTGCTATCACTATTATTATTACAAGTATTTAATAGTTTCTTTCCTTCCTTCTTTCTTTTCTTTGTCTGGGTTTCCACTCTCAGCCAAAGCACTGACTAATCAGCACGGAAGCTTTAACCCTCTTTGTTTATTTTTTAAAATTATTTTTATTTGTTTTCAGTTTTCTTCCATATACCTTAGATTTTTCCCCTCCCTCCCCTACCTTTCCACCTCCCTCCCCAAGACAGCATGCAATCTTATATAGGTTCTACACATACATTCTTATCAAATATATTTTCACCTTAGTCATGTTGCAATAGAAGAATTAAAATGAATGAGAGAAACTATAAAACAAAACAAAACAAAACATAACACAAGAGAAAATGGTCTGCTTCATTCTGTGATCCAATTCCATAGTTCTTTCTCTGGATGTGGAAGGCATTTTGCCTCAAGAGTCCATTGGGAATTTTTTAGGTCCTTGCATTACAGTGAAGTACTAAGTCTACCAGAAAAATTCCTCGCATGCTGGGGTTTTTGTTGTATACAGAGTTCTCCCGGTTCTGCTCCTTTCACTCAGCATCAGTTCATATATGTCCTTCCAGGCCTCTCTGAAGTCTTCCTGTTCATCATTTCTTATAGCACAATAATATTCCATTACATTCATATACCACAGTTTATTCAGTCATTCCCCAACTGATGGGCATCCTCTTCATTTCCAGTTTTTGGCCACCACAAAGAGAGCTGCTTTAAATAATTTTGTACATGTGGGGACCCTTTCCAATTCGCTCTCTGTTTTTCTGGCCTGGGCTGCTTCATCTCTCTGTAGGCAGCGTGGTGACCCTCTGCTCCCAGGAGCTCACCATACTGTTACCAGACTTAGTGCAGACACCTTTTTGGTTTTAACGCTACTACAACTCAGAATTCTTAAACTCAAGTCATACAGCAGCAGGGACTGTATGTCAGCAACTATCATCACTTCTAAAACTTAACATGCCAACTCCTGATTCTGTGTGTTCTCAAATTGTGTAAGAAAGGCTGCACAGAAGAGAAAGCATGTGAATGGAGCCTTGAAAGAAGTTAAATATTATGAAAACAGAAGAAGAGTGTGTTATTACACAATTTGGGATTTAATTTTGAGATTTAATGTTATTTTCCTTTTTTTCTCTTATCTGCTTTGCCCGGTATGGACTGGATGAGTTTTTTTGAGAAATGGGCCAGAACTAGGAGTTTGAGCCAAAGAGACTTTGGAGCCAGATTTGCAAGAGGGAAGATGGTGCAGCCAGTCAGTCCAGCATGAAAGCCCAATGAAGCCAGGATACCTGGGACTCTAACCAGAGAGAGGTTTTGGACTTGGAATTGGGAAACAGAGCTAAACTGTAAACCTAATCTCTTTCTCCCCAGAGGCTGATGTAGTGGGAGTGAGGTGAGGGGAAGGGGATTATGTCTCCCCCACTGTTGAGGGAGTAAGTTCACATTTATGATTATACCTTTTGAAGTAAATATTTCTGTGAGAAAGCTAATGTGTCAGTGACTAAGTGGAACTTGGGTACAGAGGACCATCCCTTAGACTTGATAGAACACTATCGGTGGAGGCTGCAGCCATTAGCAAAGACCCTAGGTACCCTACTTTCCTTCATAAAGGAAACAGAGAATCCTGGGAATGGAGTAGAAACAATATGATAGGGAACAGGGTTGATCTGTGTTACATATTCCTGGAGCACTTCATCTCCTTTCACTCTCTACCTTGTATTATATTTATTGATGCTCTTAGACTCACCTTCCTGTTCTTGGCCTTTGGAGTAATAGATTGACACAGAAGAACCTGAATTTATCTGAGTACTTAATTGGGCAGATAGACAGACAGATATTGATATATAGACACATATCTTGTTGGAGCAGGGCATCCATAGCTCCACTCCAACTGCGTTCCTAATCATAGAACCTTATTATGTACATTAATTCAGTTCTCATTTCCCTTTTAGTTGCTGCTCCTCCCTCACCTAGTACCATTCCAACATGAACTATGAATATCCTATTTATTTGCATAGCCTTGCACAAGAACCACGCAAGCATCATTTTGGCAACCATCCTATGGCACCTGAATATTATAGAATCAAAGAATTTAGAGGTGGAAGGGGCATCATTGGTCATTTAGTCCGACCCATATCCAAAAGAAATTTCCACTAAAATAGACTTGACCAGTAATTATTCAGTTTTTGCTTGAAGACTTACAGGTGAGAGAGAATCTGTCACATTTCAAGGTAGCCCACTCGCCTTCTGGATAGCTCTAATTGTTGGGAAATTTGGGGGGGGGGTGCGTTATGAAGCTTAGTTAAATTTTTGTTGATGTTCAGTCATTTCAGTCATATCTGAACTTCATGACCCCATTTGGGGTTTTCTTGGCAAAGATACTGGAGTAGTCTGCTATTTCTTTCTCCAGCTCATTATACAGATGAGGAAACTGGAGGCAAACAGGGTTAAGTGACTTGCCCAGGGTCACACAGCTAGTGAATGTCTAAGGCCAGATTTGAAATCAGATAGATGAGTCTTCCTTAGGCTTGGCACTGTGCCATCTAGATGTCCCTAGTTAAATTTACTTCTTTGTAGTTTCCACTGATGACTTCTAGTTCTATGCCCTTGGGCCAAACAGAACAAGCCTAATCCCTCTTATACATGATAGCCTTTCAGATACTCAACTATAGCTATGATATTTTGTTTTGGATCATTCTTAGTTTATCTTGGGTTTTCTACCCATCTTGAAAAAGATAAGAAAGTAGCTTCTCTCCATTCTCCCTACCTCTCTGCAGGTGTCTGGTATAGCTTGTGTCAGTCTCAAAGATAAAAGAGCACATTTTTCTTCCTGCCCCATCTCCACATATATCCTTAAAATGACAAGTTAAAATAATGTATTATTTTTTAAATAATATTTTATTTTCTCCCAGTTACATGGAAAACCAGTTTTTAACCTTTTCTTAAAGTTCTGAGCTCCAAATTCTATCCTTCCCTCTATTCCTCTCCTTCCCCCTCCCTGAGAGGTTAAACAATCTGAGACAGGTTATATCTGTGCAATCATGTAAAACATTTCCATATTAGTCACTGGGTACAAGAAGATGAACAAGAAAGAAAGAAACAAGGAAAGAAAGGAAGGAAGGGAGGAGGGCAAGAAGGAAGGAAGACAAAGAAAGCTGCAGTCTATATTCAGACATCAGTTCTCTCTCTGGAGGTGTATAGTATTTTTCATCATGAGACTGGGATTGTCTAGCATCATTGTATTGCTGAGAAGAGCTAAGTGTATCACGGTTGATCATCACATAATATTGCTGTTACTGTATACAGTGTTCCCCAGGTTCTGTTTACTGTACTTTGCATCATTTCATGTTTTTCTAAAATCATCCTGCTTATCACTTGTTTTTTCCTCCCCATTTAATAGTATTTTATTCTTTCCAGTTACATGTAAAGATAGTTTTCAACATACACTTTTATAAGATTTTGAATACCAAATTTTTTCCCTCCTTCTTCTTCCCCCTCCCCAAGATGGTATTCAACCTGATATAGGCTATATATGTGCAATTTAGACATATTTCCACATTGGTTGTTGTCCTTTGTTCTCGAAGAGGACAAAAATGACATCACTGTGCTACAGTCAAGTTTCATTGTGTCTGACTGTTGCTGATCAGACCAATATAAGCTTACAATGCTCTACCACAGGTCAGGCACAAATAATCTGTGTGAACATTTGGGGTAGATACTCTAAATTTTTGCATCCTATGTTTCCTTTCAGCTGTTTCAATTCTGCTTTGCTCATAGGGCACAGCACCTTCTCTGATGTGGGCACACCATGCTGAGCGGTCCTGTGCCAGTGTCTCCCATGTCATACAATCAATACCAGAGAGTTCTTAAGAGAGACCTTGAGAGTGTCCCTGTACTGCTTCTTCTGACCACCATGTGAATGATTGCTCTGTGTGAGTTCTCCATAAAACAGTCTTTTGGGCAAGCGTATGTTTTGCATTCGAGCAGCATGGTAAGACCACTGGAGTTGTGCTCTCTGAAGAAGAGTATGAATGCTTGGCATTGTAGTTTGAATAAGGACCCCAGTGTCTGGTACCTTATCCTGTCATGTGATTTTCAGAATCTTTCTAAGACATTTCAAATGGAAGCAATTCAGTTTCCTGGTATGATGCTAGTATACTGTCCAAGTTTCACAGGCATACAACAATGAGGTCAGCACAACAGCTCTGTAGACCTACAGTTTTGTCATCAATCTAATACCTCTTCTCTCCCAAACTTTTCTTCAGTCTCCCAAACACTGAGCTAGCTCTGGCAATGAGTGCATCAACCTCATTATCAATGTGTACATCCCTGGTAAGTACACTCCCAAGTTAAGTGAACTTAACCACAGCATTCAAAACTTATCCATTTGCTGTAACTGATGGTTCCACATATGGATGGTGTGGTGGTGGCTGATGGAGCACCTGTGTTTTCTTGGTGTTGTTAGGCCAGAATTAGCACAAGCAACAGATCGATACTTTGTTGCGTCTCAGCTTCAGAGGCTGCACTGAGTACCCAATCAAGGATCACTCCATTGTCCATCTCTATAAAGGCAGGAGGGTCTTTCTCTCTCTTAGTCATTGCTGGAAAGATTCTTGCTAGAATCCTCCTTAATAGGCTGATTCTTCACCTGGAAGATGGTCATCTACCTGAGAGCCAATGTGGCTTTGGAAAGGGCTGAGGAACAGTTGATAGGGTGTTTGCTGATCAACAACTCCAGGAGAAATGCCAGGAGTGGAACAGAGGTCTGTATACAACATTTGTAGATCTGACCAAGGCCTTTGATACTGTTAGTTGTGAGGGCTTATAGAAAATTATGTCAAAATTTGGTTGCCCAGAGAAGTTCATCAATATTGTATGACAGTTTCATGATGATATGCTGGCCCAGGTTCTAGATAGTGGACAATACTCTTGTGCCTTCCCAGTCATCAATGGAGTGAAACAAGGCTCTGTGTTTGCTCCCATGATGTTTTCAGCCATCTTGTCAAATATTTTGGATGAGGATGAGTACAGCAGCAAGATCAGCTATTGCACTGATGGTAAATTCTTCAATTTAAAAAGGCTACAAGCCAAGATCAAAGTGGAGGAAGTGTTGCTGTATGATATTTCCACATTAGTCATGTTGTGAAGGAAGAATCAGAACAAAAGAGAAAAACGAGAAAGGAAAAAAAAGAGAAAATAGTATGCTTCAGTCTGCATTCAAACTCTATAGCTCTTTCTCTTGTGAGAAATATCTCTTGATATTCCCTATCACAAGTATTTCGAAATTGTCTTAGATCACCTTATTACTGAGAAGAGTTCAGTCTATTAAAGTTGGTCTTTGCAGTGTTGCTGTTACTGTGTACAGTGTTCTCTTGGTCCTGCTCACTTCACTTAGAATCAGTTCATGTAAGGCTTTTCCATTTTTTTCTGGAAACATCCTGTGTGTCATTCCTTATAGCACAATAATGTTTCATTACAATCACATTGTTCAGCCATTTCCCAGTTGATGGGCATCCTTTCAATTTCCAATTCTTAGCTACCAAAAAACAACTGCTATAAATATTTTTAACAATAATGTAAATAAGGAATAGGTCCTTTTCCCTTTTTTGAAAAAATCTCTTTGGGATACATACCTAGTAGTGACATTGCTGGATCAAAAAGTATGTATAGTTTTATAGCTCTTTGGGCATAGTTCCAAATTGCTTTTCAGAATGGTTGGATCAGTTTACAACTTCATCAACAGTACATTAGTGTTCAAATTTTCCCATATTCTCTCTAAATTTATCATTTTCCTTTTTTGTCATCGTAGTCAATTTAATAGGTGTGAGAGGATAACTCAAAACTGTTTTAATTTGCATTTTTCTAATTAATAGTAATTTAAAGCATTTTTTCATATGATTATAGATAACTCTGATTTCTTTGTTGGAAAACTGCCTAATCATATCCATGGACCATTTGTCATTTGGGGAATGACTTGTACTCTTATAAATTTGACTCAGTTCTCTATATATTTGAAAAATGCGGCCTTTATTAGAGATACTTGCTGCAAATTTTTTCCCCAGTTTTCTGCCTTCCTTCTAATTTTGGTTGTATTGGTTTTGTTTGTGCAAAACTTTTTAATTTTATAAAATGAAAATGATCCATTTTACATTTTATAATACTCTCTGTACCTTGTTTGGTCCTAAATTCTTTCCTTATCTATGGATCTGTCAGATAAACTATTCTATGCTCTCTTAATTTGCTTATGGAATCACCCTTTGCATAAAATAATGTATTCTTAATATGAAAGTAGCCAAAATAATGCACGTTATATTGAAGGGCTCCCTTCTTTACATCTTGAAGCAAGATTAGCTTTCCTCTACTTCAACTCTGGACCAGTTTTGTCCTTTAACCACTCTGACACCTGTATCTCATTTTATTCTAACAAAACCCCTGGGAGCTAACTGTTGCTATTATCCTCATTTTACAGATGAGTGAACAGAGGTTAAATGACTTAAGCCAGTCTCATACAGTTAGAACATGCCTGTGTAGAGATTTGAACTCTGGTATTTATGACTCCAGGTCCAGTATTCTATGCAGTGGGGCACCTAGTTGTGTGATTTGCATGTTTTGCTGTATTAGGAACTATTCTAAAATTAATGGCATTGCAGAATTTGAAGTTGGAAGATAGCTCAATGCCAACTAGTCTAAAAAGTAATACCCACTATAAGGTATAGGACAAGGAGTTGTCAATCATGTTAGAATGGGGATTCCTTTTTATATTTAAGAAATATGAGGGGCAGAGCCAAGATGGCAGAGTAGAAAGACACACATACTCTGCCTCTTCTCCCACAGCCCATAAAATACCTGTAAAAATTACTCTCAACAAATTCTAGAGCAATAAAAGCCACAGAACAACAGAGTGAAAGAGTTTTCCAGTCAGAAGTAACCTGGAAGGCTGAGAGGAAAGGTCTATCCCACAGGATGCTGAACGGAGCAGAGGCCAGCCCTGGCCATGCACCAGGAGGAACAGGACCAGAACAGGCCTATGGGGCAGAATCCCCTGCAGGGAGGGTGTCAGATTCCTCAGCCCACAAGCACCAAAGAAAGCTTCAAAGGTTAGCGAGAGGACTTTCCCAACTGGGGGAGAGGGGAGCAGGGTCTCCCTCAGCACTGGCCCCAGGTGGTGGCAGTAGTGGCAGCAGTGGTGGTGGCAGCTGCAGCATCCATCTGTGAAGCACTCGGCCTAAAGTCCCTGGGGGAATTGAGCAGCTAATCTGAATCTCAGTCCTGAGCATGGTCCTGGGGGGAGGAGGAGCATTTGACAAAGGATTCAGAAGTCAAGTAATTGGCTGGGAAAATGCCCAAAAAAGGGGAAAAAAAAATAAGACCATAGAAGGTTACTTTCTTGGTGAAAAGGTATTTCCTTCCATCCTTTTGGATGAGGAAGAACAATGCATACTGTCAGAGGAAGTCAAGGCTTCTGCATCCAGTACCTCCAAAATGAATATGCAATGGACTCAGGCCATGGAAGAGCTTGAAAAGCAAGTCAACAGCTTGCTAAAGGAG
Organism: Notamacropus eugenii; assembly: GCF_028372415.1. Lineage (NCBI taxonomy): Eukaryota > Metazoa > Chordata > Mammalia > Diprotodontia > Macropodidae > Notamacropus > Notamacropus eugenii. The sequence goes on from NC_092876.1 coordinate 267,832,605, forward strand.
ATTCAAAAAATGCTGAAGAAAATAACATAAAAATAGGCTAACTCAATTGGCAAAAGAGGTCCAAAAGCCAATGAGGAGAAGAAGGTTTTAAAAAACAGAATTAGCCAAATGAAAAGGAGGTTCAAAAGCTCACTGAAGAGAATAGTTCTTTAAAAATGAGAGTGGAGCTGAGGGAAGCTAATGACTTTATGATAAACCAAGAAATTACAAAACAAAACCAAAAGAATGAAAAAAAAGGAAGATAATGTGAAATATCTCATTGGAAAAACAACTGACCTGGAAAATAGATCCAGGAGAGACAATTTAAAAATTATGGGACTACCTGAAAGCCATGATCAAAAAAAGAGCCTAGACATCATCTTTCATGAAATTATCAAGGAAAACTGCCCTGATATTCTAGAACCAGAGGGCAAAATAAATATTGAAAGAATCCACCAATCACCTCCTGAAAGAGACCCAAAAAGAGAAACTCCTAGGAATATTGTGGCCAAATTTCAGAGTTCCCAGGTCAAAAGGAAAATATTGCAAGCAGCTAGAAAGAAACAATTTGAGTATTGTGGAAATACAATCAGGATAACACAGGATCTGGCAGCTTCTACATTAAGGGATTAAAGGGCTTGGAATAGGATATTCCAGAAGTCAAAGGAACTGGGATTAAAACCAAGAATCACCTACTCAGCAAAATTGAGTATAATACTTCAAAGGAAAAAATGGTCTTTCAGTGAAATAGAGGACTTTCAAACATTCTTGATGAAAAGACCAGAACCTAAGAGAAAATTTGACTTTCAAACACAAAAATCAAGAGAAGCATGAAAAGGTAAACAGGAAAGAGAAATCATAAAGGACTTCTTAAAGCTGAACTGTTTACATTCCTACATGAAAAAAATAATATTTGTAACTCTTGAGACTTTTCTCAGTATTTGGGTAGATGGAGGGATTTTATATACACACACGGACAGAGAGCACAGGTTGAGTTAAATCAGAAGGGATGATATCTATAAAAAAAATAAAATTAAGGGGTGAGAGAGGAATATATTGGGAGGAGAAAGGGAGAAATAGAATGGGGCAAATTATCACTCATAAAAGACGCAAGAAAAATCTTCCGTGGAGAAGAAAAGGAAGGAGGTGAGAGGGGAAAAGTGAAGCTTACTCTCTTCACATATGGCTTAAGGAGGGAATAACATGCTCACTAAATTTGGTATGAAAATCTTACACTATCTTACACTACAGGAAAGTAGGGGAAAAGGGGACAAGTGGGGCCAGGGGGATGATAGAAGGGAGGGCAAATGGGAGAAGGCAGTAACTAGAAGTAAACACTTTTGGGAAGGGACAAGGCCAAATGAGATAATAGAATAAATGGGGTCAGGGTTGAATGGAGGGAAATATAGTTAATCTTATGCAACATGACTATTATGGAAGCCTTTTGCAAAACGACACTTATATAACCAGTATTGAATTGCTTGCTTTCTCAGTGGGGATGAGTGGGGAGGCAGAAAGGGAGAGAAGCTGGAATTCAAAGTATTAGAAATGAATGTTGAGAATTGTTATTGCATATAACTGGGAAATAAGAAATACAGGTAATGGGGTATAGAAATCTATCTTGCCCTACAAGAAAAGAGAGAAGATGGGGATAAGGGAAGGGTAGGGTATGATAGAAGGGAGGGTTCATTGAGGGAAGGGGTAATCAGAATGCAAAGTGTTATGGGGTAGGGGAAGGGAAGAGATGGGGAGAAAAAGTTGAACTCAAAATTTTGTGGAAATGAATGTTGTAATCTTAAAATAAATAAATAGGAATTGCAATCCTTCAAGGCTTATTTTCAGGAAATGCAGAGGAGCATATAAAAATGAGAAAGACATAGAACTCCTGTCCTCAACGGAGTTTACCGTCTAGAACTGCATAAAAGTGTCCATCTATTTAGCGCTTTTCATTTGTCAAGGTGCTTTCCCATCTATACCTCACTTTTGCCTTTACAGCAACATTGTATCTGCTGTGTATCTGCTACTATTCTCCCTGAAGCTCAGCTGGGAGGCTGTGTGGCGTACAGTGCTTCAGGATGTAACAGTCCAAGACACGAGGCTTGAATTCCAGCCATACTTCGTGATCGTGGGGTCACTTAGCCTCTCTACAGACGAAGATGGCAAGCTTCCATCACCGGGCTGTTCTGAGGATGGAATGAGATGGTGCGGATGCCTTAAGCGTAGTTTTTAATTTTTATTCTTTCCCCAAAGGCTTCACCTCCTCTCTGAGATTACGTTTCATTTACATTGTATCTTGTTATGAGCGCGATTGTTTACATGTTTCTTCCCCTCTGTCGGAATGTAAGTTCCTTGAGGGCAAAGGAGGCTGTGGTTTTGCGTTTCTGGGCACGCAGGGCACTTAGCACAATGACTTTCCACTTAAATGCTTGCAGACAGACAGAAAACGCTTCTTTCTCCTGTTCTGGAGTCACCAGGCTGGGACAGTTACATAATTCACCTCCGCTCACGGTGCGCGCACACCCTTCCTCTGAGGTCGAGTTCAATTCCACGGGCCCAGCTCCAGGTTCGGGGTGGGGAGGACCCAGGCTAGAGGGCTAGTACCAGAGAAGATAAGCCAAACTGTCTTGGCAGGCGGGGGTGAGGAATGGGAAAGGGTGTGCGCTGAAAAGCAGAGTTCATTTGTGCATCTCCGGAGGGGCGGACGGAGGGGGCGGGACTCGGCGGCAGCAGCAGCTTGATGATTGGTCCGACTGAGGATGCCGGTTCCCCCTCCCCGGCTTTTCCCTCCCCCTCCCTGAGAGGAGTGGGAGCCTGCGTCAGCTCTGCGCGTCACGGACGGGGAGACGAAAGGGGGCGTGTCCGGCACCTCCTGGGCCCCGCCGATTGGCCGGAGGGTGAGAGCCGTGCTCCCTGACCGGCCGGGAAGAGGGCGGTGCGTTGGGAGGCCCTAGCCCCGGAGGAGAGTTGTGGGCCGGTCCAGTGGTAAGATCATGGCAGCGCGAACCGGTCAGGGGGCCTTGAAGAGGGTGGTCTCGGGCTATCGGCCGAAGTCTGCGGTGGCGCTTGGAGGCCCGGCCCCGACGCGAGGCCCCTCGAAGAGCGTCAGGTAAAACTGCCGAGACACCCAGCCGTCCTCCTTGTTGTTGTCTTGTCTTCGCTGCCTCGCTCGGACGCGGCTGCCTGGGCTGGGGGAGCGGGGATGCGGAGGAGGGGCCCGACGAGGGGGTATTCCGGCCGGGACACCTTCCGCCGGGCCTCCCCGGTCCCCGGGCTGGAATTCGAAGGAATGAGGGCCCCGCCCGCCGGGGGCCGGGTGTCGTGAGTCATGGTTGACGCCACTGTAGACGCGGTGGAGACCTAACGTGCTTCGGGGCTTTTCCGGCGCCTCCCCCGCTGCCTGTGGGGAAGCCGGAGCCCGGGGTCAGAGGCCCGCGGGCGGCCGGCGGCAGCGGCTCGGGAGCCTGGCGTGGAGCCCCGCCGATCCTCCCCCCATTGTCTGTCCCGCCAGACGCCCTGACGGGGCCTTCCTGGCTTCCAGCCCTTTGCTCCCCCGCCCTTCGGCGCTTGCAAAACGAAACCCAGCCGGCGAGGGGTGAGGGGTGAGCGGACCGGACCGGACCGGGCTGGCCCGGGCCCCCGAGGCCACCCCCACCCCCAGCCCCTTGGCCGGTTCAGTAACCTTGAGAGCCGGCACCGGCCCCTGTGAACAAAAGGACTTCCCTGTGGCACTTGTCTTTGTCTTCCGTCACCGAAGTGTGACCACGATTGATAATGGTGTATTTGTGGAACATTTCAGGTTGGTGAAAGCGTTTTACAGAAATGGACTCATTTCATGCTCAGAACTCAGGGAGGCAGGGGCTGCTCTGGTTCCTGTTTTGCAGATAATAATAATAAATAAGTAACATTTACATAGCGCCCACTGTGTGCCAGGCACTGTGCTAAAAGCTTTGCAATTATTACCTCATTTGATCCTCACAACAACCTTGGCAGGTAGGTGCTACTATTATCCTCATTTGACAGGTGAAGAAACTGAGGCAGGCAGAAGTTAAGGGACTTGCCCAGGGTCACAGGAAGTTTGGGGTTAAATGTGTACTATAAAATATTAAAAGTTTATGTTTGAAAGGTAAGTGTGAATTTCATCCCAGTGGGGGAAATTGAAAATGAATCTTATTAAGGCCTCTGAAGAAATATAGCTACAGTAAAGAATACAGAGTCATTCCCTCTCTATTAAAACTTTTGAGTGGAATCTGAACAATTTCTGTTCATTTGTTCCCTGTGTCAATTTGTTGTGGTTATTTTGTTGTTTATGCACCTTACTGAACCGGTCATTGGTGTAGGGAACTTCACCCAAACAGATAACATACCAGTGCTCTTCCTCTGAAGTAGAGGCTTTGCCCAAGGTCATGTAACTAATAAATGTCAAAGCCTAGATTTGAATTCAGGCCTTCTTGATTCCAGGCCCAGCCCTATTACTCATGAAAATCCGTACACAAAGTACAAATAAATCGTCATTATTCAGTTAAAGGAGTTTTCATTTATGAAACACTTCATGATAGCATTTCTTTAGGTACCAGTCTCCTCTAGTAGATTTAAAATTATCTAATTTTTTCGAAATTGGCATATCTCTGTCTATACACTGAGAAAGGTGAGATATGTTTTATAGTTTTATAGACATTATGGGAGAGATTGTAGAGAGCTAAAAGTATTGCAAAGGAAATGTAAACTGTTAGGTGAGAATTTGCAGTTTCTAGTAGCTGCAGCATTATAATATATAGGATGTCCTGTTGTTGGTCTACTTACTTTCTTTTTCATGAACAACTTTCAGTTTGTTTTTAAGAGGATTTTCCATTGGAATTCATCTCTGACTTTAAAATGGGGAGTTGGTGTGAATAGCATTTACTTGGCAGAAATTTCCCTGACAGGCAACTTTGCATGATTTACATTTATAGAATTATGTCAAAAGGTTGTTAAACTCAAGAGCTACTATTAGGATATCTAATTTCAACCCCTCCAAGGGAGGCAAAATGGCAGCTGTCATGAAAAGTCTCTCTCAGATAAGGTACTTAAAAGGTGTAGTTTCCATAATGATTTCAGGGAAACCAGGAGAAATGAAGTCCAATATTTGCCATTAGAGCAAAATGTCAGTGTGACTGAAACAGACACTGTGTGAACTATTCAGTAAACTATGAACTCTTGTTTTATGGGCTAGCCTATTTGTCTGAATATGAATGGTACATACCTGTCTGCACTGAAGAAATGTATTAGCCAACCGATTATTTTAGTCAGCCGTATGGATGTTGTACGTTATAAAGGTTATGTATAATAAAATCTTATTAGACAGGAAGGTGTCCTAAATAAGGTCCAAATAAAGGAAATTGTTTTTGATGATAATGATTAGGTTCTCCAAATGTTCCTATTCATAGATGATCTAGTCATTGCTCTGGAACATATCAGAACTTCCTCAAAGAAGGTGTAATGCGAGAAATTAGTCTCACCATGAATGCTGTAAAAACAAAGTGAATCAAAAACATATTACCCAGACCAGTAAGCAGATGGAAGGGTAGTTCATTGATGAACTTTGTTCATATCTTTGTTGAGTCCTGCAGGTGGGTAATGGATTGACTATGTGACTTAAACTCTCTCGTGCTTCAGTATCCTCATTTATAAAATGGAGTTGAACTAGATGACCCCACTAAGGTCCCCTTCAGCTCTAGGTCTGTGATTTTTGTTTGTACAGTGACCCTATTAGCTATAAAATCTCACCTCATTCCATTCATTCAACTGTGCACCAGTTCACTGGAGCTTATTCAACATATGCATCTTGCCATCTACTTTTTTGTGCACCAGCCCCCACCTCTCTCCACCTTTTGCTCAGGTAACATTAATCAAATTTATATTGACATTGGTACCACAAAGGGTAATGCAGTAGTCTTCTGCTCTGTGTTTTGAATTGACACTTGCAGTACTTTAAATGGCCTAAACCACTTTCCTGGCCACCATTCGTTGGTAAGTGGCATATCCCTGTAGTAACTATAAGCTTCTTGAATGCAAGGACTTCATCACTTTTTTATTTGTATCTCAAGCATCTAGCATAACATCTGAAAAGAAGGAAATGTTTTAAATATATATATATATATATATATATATAAATATTTTTAAGATTCAGTCTCGCTATCCTATACAGGCTGAAAGTATATGCACTAGTCATAGGCTCAACTCCACTATTAACTGACACAGAATCTTTGATTAGTTAGTTTCGTGTGCTACCCTCCACCTCCATAATAGTGTCCAACTTAGTACAGGTATCTGATCAGCATAGCCTGCTACATAAACTTCTGAGCTCAAAAGATCCCCCAAAGCCTCAGCCTCCCAGTTAGCTGGGATCACAGGTATGTGCCACTACACTGGCTGATCTCTTTAACATTTTGTGATGCCATATATGTTGTGAATCATGGAACAGCATAGCATCAGAATTATTAAAATTATAATTAACTTGGGCATCATTGGGTAAAAGGCAGTGTAGATATAAGCCATATTATTAGCAGCACATTATATTGGCAGTGACTTTGGCATCAAAAATACATATGGCTTGAAAATACAGTGGGCTAAGCATGTGGTGAGAACAAGAGACAGTAAATAAATAACTAAAATGGTGAACTGGTACGTTCAAGATGCTAAAAGAGTAAGAAATACTTTCTGGCCTTTGAAAAGTCATTTCACCTTGGTAGGCCATACTTTCTTCATCTGGAAAATAATAGAGTTGGATTCAGTAAGTTAAAAGTGTCTGATTCAGTCTCTCTAGCACATTGATTCAGTCTTTGGGAGAAGATTTATGGGAAAAAATGAGCAAGAATCACAAAGACTGAGAAGGTGTGAAGTTTATATTGTTCACAGTGGTGGAGGAAATAAACTGATGAAATCACAAATCTGATGCAGTATCCAGGACAACTTATATTAGGGTCATAGGGGAATATGACTATTTCTAAAGCTGTAAACATACTGGGGAGTATGAGGATGGGTAATAATTTGACATGAGTTCTTTTAATGAAATTCATTCGTTGAGTTATTGTATTAGCAGTAAGTCCTTGATGGGTCTGCATTAAAGAAGGCGCTGTGCTCTATGAGCAAAGCAGAATTGCAGTAGCTCAAAAGAAATATGAGATGCACAGATTTAGAGACATATCTACTCCAAATGTTCATGTGGACTATTTGTGCCCCATCTGAGGTAGAACCTTCTGAGCATGTATTGTTGGTCTGCTCAGCCACAGTTGGACACAGTGTACCTTGACTCCCACATAGTGATGTCATTTTGGTCTTCTTCAAGAACAAAGGATAACAACCAACCAACCAGCCAAGTCCTTGATGGACTAATGATTTTTCCAGGGAGCAGCTTTTTCTTTTTTATAACATTTTATTTTTTTCCAAAATTATATGTAAAAATAATTTTTAACATTTTTTTAAAGCTTTGAGTTCCAAAATCTATTTCTCTCTTACCTTCTCCCTTCCGGAGATAAGTAATCTAATATGGATTATACACATGCCTTCATGTAAAACATTTCCATATTAATCATTTTGGGCAAGAAAACTCAAACAGAAAGAAAGTGAAAAAAGTATGTTTCAGTCTGTATTCAGACTCCATCAGTTCTTTCTCTGGAGGCTTGATAGCATTTTTCATTGGGAGTCCTTTAGGATTGTCTTGGATCATTGTATTGCTTAGACTACCTAAGTCATTCATAGTTTTTCATTGTAAAATATTGCTTTTACTGTGTACAGTATTCTCCTGGTTTTGCTCATTTAACTTTCTATCAGTTCATGTAAGTCTTTGCAGGTTTTTCTGAAATCATCCTGCTTGTTATTTCTTATAGCACAATAATATTCCATTACAATCATATATCACAGCTTTAGTCATTTTCCAATTGATAGGCATCCCCCCAATTTCTAATTCTTAGCCACCAAAAAGAGCTGCTATAAATATTTTTGTACCAAAAGATAGGTTCTTTTTCCTTTCTCTGATCTCTTTGAGATACAGACCTCATAGTAGTATTGCTGGACCAAAGGGTATATATAACTTTGATTACTTTGTCTGAAAACCACCTATTAATTTCCGGGTTTTTATAAATTTGACTCAGTTCTCTATATGTTTGAAAAATGAGTCCATTGTCAGTTTTCAGGGGAAAAAATTAAAGCTATCTGTAGTCATGTGAAAAAATGCTCTAAATCACTATTGATTAGAGCGATGCAAATCAAAACAACTTTGAGATACTACATCACATCTATCAGATTAGCCAACCTGACAAAACAGGATGATGATAAATGTTGGAGAAGACGTGCGAGAGTTGGAACACATTTATTGTTGGTGGAGCTGTGAGTTGGTCCAACCATTCTGGAGAGCAATTTGGAACTATGCCCAAAGGGCTACAAAAATGTGCATACCCTTTGACCCAGCAATATCTCTTCTAGGACTGTATCCCCAAGAGATCATAAAAATGGGAAGGGGTCCCAGATGTACAAAAATATTTATAGCAGCTCTCTTTGTGGTGGCCCAAAACTGGAAATCAAGGGGATGCCCATCAATTGGGGAATGACTTGAATAAATTGTGGTATATGAATGTAATGGAATATTATTGTGCTATAAGAAATGATGAACAGGAAGATTTCAGAGAGGCCTGGAAAGACTTATTATGAACTGATGCTGAGTGAAAGGAGCAGAATCAGGAGAACTTTGTACACAGCAACAACCACAGTGTGCAAGAAATTTTTCTGGTAGACTTAGTACTTCATTGCAATGCAAGGACTTAAAAAATTTCCAATGGTCTCTTAAGGCAAAATGCCTTCCACATCCAGAGAAAGAACTATGGAATTCGATCGCAGAATGAGGCAGATCATTTTCTTTTGTATTATGATTTCTCCCATTCATTTTAATTCTTCTATGCAACATGACTAAAGTGAAAATGTATTTAATAGGAATGTATATGTAGAACCTATATAAAATTGTATACTGACTCAGGGAGGGAGGGGGCAGGGGGAAGGAAGGGAAAAAAAATCTAAGTTATATGGAAGTGGTTGTAGAACACTGAAAACAAATAAAATAATTTAAAAAATGAAATTTAAAAAATGAGGCTTTTGTCAGAGAATTTGCTGTAAAATTTTCCCACCAGTTTTCTGCTCTACTTCTAATCTTGGTTTCCTTGGTTTTGCTTGTGCAAATACTTTTTAATTTTATATAATCAAATTTATCCATTTTATGTTTCATAATGCTTTTTCTATTTTATTTGGTCCTAAATTCTTCTCTCCAGAGTGTATTTTAAAAAGAGAGCACTCAAGCACATCAGAAGCATCTTTATGAACTGATATACTACTTTCACATTATTTTTAATGATCATTGTAAAAAAATTGTTGGTTTAATATGGATTACAATAAATGCTTGAAAATAACAAAATTGCTTTTCTAATGTTGTGTAGTAAGAATTTTCTCTTAATCCAGACTAGTCTTCCATATTAACTTCCGTGTATATACAAACATATATATGCACATACTTTTGGCATATTGGTAAATCCAGGATTGATGTTATATATTTCATATATACGTGCATATATGTAAGTATATAATTATTTACATGTATGCATTCATCCTTCAGCTAGTTCTTCCACTCTAATTTAGTCTTTTTTTATTCTTCCCAGAAAGAAGCCAAGTCTTCTTCCTTTTCCCAGTATAGGACTTGGTTTTGTGCCTTTATCTTTGTTCATACTAATCCTTCTTTCTGGAATGCTCTTCAGCCTTCTCTCTACTAATTAGCATTTATCATTTCTTTCATGAACTGATTTAAGACTTAGCCTCCTGTAAGAAGCTTTCCCTGAGTAACTAACCTATCCTGATCACTCCTTTTCTCCAGTTTCTGTCGGCATTTAATGCAATGAAAACCCTTGTGGGTAAGTCTCTGCTATCAGAGTTTACTACTGCCTTTTAAATTCAATTTTATTTTATTTTCAGTTCTGAATTCTCTCCCTCTAACTTCCTCCTCCCCCTTACTGGTAGAGGAAACAAGAAAAACAAAACCTATTACAAATATGTATAGTCATGCAAAACAAATTTCTTCCAACATACTACCTTTAAAAACTCAATAACAAACTCCTTACTACCTTCCCCCTTCCCCATTCCTGAAGTTCATTAGAGGCACTGGTTTCTCAGCCTATCAGCTATGCCAGAAGAATAGAAAGTCAGGATCTTGGTAGATCATTCTTGAAAGGCTATTAGTCCCTTTAGGGCATTATGATACACTTAAGTTTTAATCATGTATTTTTTCCTATTTAGTTTACTTATATCAAGGTAAGGGGCCCCTATATGTCTTTTGGCACTACCCTCCTTTCAGTGAGTGGAATAATATTTTGTGTATGACAGTAGACATTCACTATGTATTTGTTGCATAAGTGAAAGACTAAAGTAATCATTTTAAAAGCCTGTTTCATGTCAAGTGCCTTGAGATATGGTTTTGCCAGATAAGAATTTTACCTGCACAAAAAATTTGGAGCAATGAGACCATAAAACAGATCTCAGAAAAAGCATAAATAGAAGAAGGAAAGATCGGCAAATGTATACGAGAGTGATGCCATAAATAGGACTATGTAGAGACTACAAAGAATTTAGAAAACTTCATCTCAGAAAGTCAGCTAGCTGAAAAGAAACAGAGAGAAGAGCATATACCAAACCCCAGTGAATGAATGGCATCAACTGTATATATATTTGACATCCTCTGGACATGAAATATCACATTGACCAAGAAGACATTCCACATGTTTTTTGGGGATAAAGTAGCAGCAGTTAAATGTATACAAAACTTGAAAAGCCTATGGAATGATTGAAATTGATCCAGTCACGTTAAGGCAGGTGGAAATACATCGCACAAGACATTTGTAAAGTTCTTGTATAATCATTCAATACGTGATCATAGAAATCGATCAGCTAACCCAGCTCCCTGCCTTTGTAGATAAGAAAACTCAAGCTGTGAGATGTTGTGAGTTCCCATACTGGTGCTTATTCCACATTTTCTTATATGTCCGCCTGTTGTATTTGGCCGAGACCCTTCAGACACGAAAAGCATAAAAAACTGCCCTGTATTTGTTGAGAAAAACAAACTTGGGAAAATATTCATGCTGTCAGTCTTCTTTCACAAATCTTAAACTCTTCACAAGAATTGCACTTGTTTTCACTGAGAGGATTTTAAAGAACCTGCAAGTGCTTGTTCACATACATTCAGTCCAGTATTTTAAAGAAAAATAGGATATAAAAAAAAGGATATAAAGTCTATCTGTCCCACCCCACCCAACTCCCGTTAACCCCCCATACACACTCCCCTTTTAATGCAAAAAGTCATTCAATTTAGTGGAGCAGCAGTAGTGCACTGTAGTGGAATAAATTAAGCATAGGTTGAAATCCTATGGGATAATATCTGGTAGAAATTCGTAGATATGATTTTCATATACTACTTATAATGTAAAACCACCTCATACCAATGCATTTGCAACTTCCTCCATTTCTTGTCACTAGACAGGAGATAGATACACTGTGGGATAAATTGAAATCTATTGCAAGTGCATAGCGTATCATGTGACTGTAAGCTGACTTAAAGCCAAGTTTTCAGGGAGAAAACGTTTTTTATTTTACTGTTTGCCAGATACTCTTTCTCATGACTACAGGCTTGTTATTTTTAGTTTCCCTGAGGTGTAAAAAAAAACCCAAAAAACTCCCCACAAATTTTAAAATAAACTTTAAAAAATATATTGTGAAGTTTGTAGTTTCATATCAGAATGTCTAAAATTGCTAATGATTCTAAAATATGACAGTTGTTTCACTAGTTCTAATTGTGTGCTTCCTGGTATATGTCCAATCTCTTTAATAAGACAATTTTTTGTCTTTTCAGACATCTGGCTTCCTGTGGTATTTTGATGACCAAAGTGCCTCCATTACACACTTCACTTGTGCCTAAGCAGATCTCTGCAAGACCTTTCTTCAAAATTGCTGCCCCATTAATAAACAAAAGAAAAGAATATTCAGAGAGGAGAATTATAGGGTTCGTATAAAGTAAATAGTTTTATTAAGTGACAAGTAAAGGTCACTTCTCTGGCAATGAAAGCTCATTTTCCCCTTCTTTTAGGTGTCTACAGATTTCTGATTTTTCTTTTGTTAGTTTTTCTGCTGCCCTTGCTAGGAAGTTTTATTTCATTTTCTAGGTACTTCTTAAATTTTTTTAGTGATTTATAAATGTTTAAAAAATATAATTACATGGTACTCTTGATGATAAAAGTTTAAACCTAAGAATTTACAAATTAAGTAAAACTTTCTATAATATGCATGAAATTTGGGTTACTTGTTTTCCTCCTGTTGAGTTTCTCAGGGATAATTCTTTCTGTTGTATTTTATAGACTTATTTTATTCATTACCTTTACCTCCGATCTGAGATTAGAAATTCATTGGCTAGCTGTTGATTTGACAAAAGGAGTGTGGGGGATGGAAAGAAGAAACTATTAGTTCACATAAATCATTGATATTTTTGAAATGATAGATGGAAATTATCCTACCAAATCTACCTTTAGAAAAAAAGGAAAAAAATCACCAACTTGACATTGGTGGTCCAATGGTTCAAATTTCTCTCCATTTTCTATCATATTTAACATAATGGAATCCTCTTTCTGAATTTTGTCACTCTTCTTTTCAGAAAATTTTATTCATATTTAATTCCTAGGGTATTTTCATCTTGATAGGAATATGTTTAGATTATAACTTCATTTAATTTAGTTCAACATGTATTGATTTCTACTATGTTCAAAACACATTTGCTAGGCATTAGGAAGATGAAAATGTAAACAGTTCCTGCCTTCAGAAGTTTGCATTTTACTTATATTCTTCATAATTTCCAAAGTATTATAAAAAGATAGTTTTAATTTTCTCATGCTTCCTAATTTAATAATGTGGTTTTTTTTTAAAATTTCTTTGACCCTAATAAGGCAAAGTCAAATAGCAGGGTTTGCCATTAGGATAAGTTCAGGGGCTACCCTTCAGCACCCCTTCAGTGGTTTAAAATGCTTCCAGGGACTGGTATAATGAAAAAAGCACTGTACTGGAAGTCAAGATTGTAGTTCTTCCTCTGACACACTAACTGGGATGATCTTGGGTAAAATAATCCCCCCTTATAGGCCTCAGTTTCCTCATCTGCAAAATGAGGGGCTTAAACTAGAATATCTCTACAAAACTCTAAAAATTTATAGTTTATTTGGAATTAAATTGGGGAAAAAAAAGTATAAAATGTCCTATACATCTAAAACTCCAAGGCCGAACAAAATATAGTATTAGGTGTAAAAACTGAACTGTTAGGGAATTTAAAAATATGGTTCCCTAATTTGGAAAAAAAAATACATTAAAGTTTCAAACACTCTAAACAGATTTATTTCAAAAATTTAACTAAAAGAAAACTCCAGGCCTTCAAATAAATTTTCTTATTTGGAAATATATTTTCTTATTTTAACCTGTGCTAAGCTTCCTTCTTGGTTGAATGTAGAGCTTCAGTTCCCCACAATGTTATCTGAAAAAAAAAAACAACACTTTTAACATTCTTTAGCTTAAAAAAAGCTGGCAAGTCATTTGTGTTGGAATATTTTTTGTAGTAATTAGTGCCTTCATTTCTTTTAACTCATAAGCATTTGGGAAGTGGGTAGCACATTGATCGTTGTCCCCATTTTACAGGAAACTAAGCCTCAGAGAAGGAAAGGGCCTTGCCTCCCGATGACGAGCTAGTAAGTAGAAGAGCTGGGCTTGAAATGGAATCTCCAGAGCCTCTCTTTCCAAACCCAAGGACTTCTTACGCTACATTTGGTTGTCTCTTAAAAAAAAAACAAAAAAAACTCGTTTGGGGAGAATGGCACTCTTTAAAGATGTCTATACAGAGACATCAATCAGAACACTAAGAAGCGTAGTGATTTCTTGTTGAGTGGCCTGTCGGTTTTTGTCATCAGTGAGAAACATTGAATGTCCGTTATGTGCGTATATCCGTATTTGCATTGCTTATGTACTGCATTTAATCAATTAATAATAGTAACTAACATTTACCCTATTACTTTAAGGTTTGCAAAGCGCTTCACAGTTATTTTCTCCTTTAATCTTTACAGTATCCCTAGGTTAAGTAGGTGCTATTGTTTTCCCTCTTTTACAGATGAGGAAACTGAGGCTGAAAATTTAAGTGACTTGCCCAGGGTCACACATCTAGCAAGTGTGTGAGGCATGATTTGAACTCAGGTCTTCCTGACTCTTTTAAGTTCTGCACTCTATCCACTGTGCCATGTAAGGGTAGTAGATAGATATCTATATCTACGTACACGTATATATTTATATTTTTATTTATTCCAGCTTTCATGGTGCAGGTAATTTATTGTCCATGATTGACCTGCACACAGTAAAATAATAGTCAAAAGATTGAGAATTATGTGCATCTATTGTGTTTATGACAATTCATATCAAAAGTAAGACTAATCTAATGAGTTATTTTAAAGTGTATAAATGTGTTGCTCATTTTTTCTCTGAAGAGTTAATATGATGTTGGCAGATACTGGCTTTTCTGTCCTAATGGCATGAGTTCTTTAGTGATTCATTTTGAAGGACATATCTTAAGGGCAGTTCTTTACCAATGCATTCTCGTTTCATACTCTGCTTCTTCTTGCCCCTCCTAGTTAGGGAGATACAGATACCCCGAGAGTTAAAGAGAGAATACATGTTTCTATTACTGCTAAGAAAAGAAAATTAAAAAAAGATAGATTTGCTCACTATATCAGAGGTCCTTGCACTTGTCAGAGATACCATTTCCCATGGTAGCTCTGTTTTCTAACTCCCTCTACAGTAGAGGGAATGGACAGTAGGTGATTGAAGGTTGAATGTGTACAGCTAGCTCACTTTATTCTCCCTACCCTCTGTGCAGTAATTAGAAAGGAGAAGCTTCAATAAACATGAAAATAAAATGATTACTGGAAAGAGCTCTTTGTTTCTTTATGCTTCAGAGGAACTGAAAAACATAAAATGAGCCTACTTACCTTGTAGTCTGTGTAAAGTAAAAATGCATGGCTTTTTGTTTTTTGTAGAAATTCAAATAGAATTTTGCATTTAAGCAAAGGAAGAATAGAAAGTTTCTACTCTGTTATACACAACGTGAAGAAAAAGTACTAGACTGTCACTAACTTGTGATAATATTCATTATCCCTTTGTAAAAGATGGGAATGTTTTTGAAAGTATAAGTAACCTATTGAAGTGGTATTTGAATAGCCTGTTAATAGATGAATGAGAAATAAAGATCTCAACACGATCAGCAAATTAAGTTCCATGGATTTTTAGTCCAATTTTTCGAAACTTAAGTATATTTTATTTACTTAGTTTCCCATCTCTTAATTCAATTTTGAAGTTTGTTCATTCTACAAATTAAGGTCTGTATCCATGATGTTGCCCCATCTATGCTTTTTGTTTATATTTACTTAAAATATATTAACATAATAACAATATCAATTCTATACTTTATTTCAGATATTCTATGCAAGAAATGTATGATGTAGTATCTGGTATGGAAGACTACAAACATTTTGTTCCTTGGTGCAAAAAATCAGATATAATATCAAAGAGATCTGGATACTGCAAAACACGGTTAGAAATTGGGTTTCCACCTGTGTTGGAGCGATATACGTCTATGGTAACTTTGGTGAAACCACACTTGGTCAAGGTAACTTTTCCTCATGTATTTAGTTTTCCCCTAGTATGGATCTCATCTCATTTCTTATTGTTCAGATGTGTCAAAATAATAGCTTTAAAAGATTTTCTCAAAGCTAATAAAATTGGGGAGATAACCTTGTTATTTTAAAATCTAAAGAACCTAATTCTAAGATGTTAGTATACAATTGGAGTAGGGAACCTTTTTTTTTCTATTGAAGACCATTGTTCCATAGAGAAAAACATGAAGGTCAACAAGTGAGAACAGATTAGTTCTTGGGCTTCTTTTTAGAAAGAAGACATTCCATTTTTAAGAAAATAGAAGATTATTTAGAAAATAAAATACGTTTTATGAAAATTAAGGGAAGAAAGCCAAAGGGGAACAGTAATGTTTTGTCCCCTTCTGTTTTAATATGAGATTTATATGCATAGCCTTGCACATAACAAGCATTTAGGTATGCTTTATTTTTTATGAACAAACACAAAAAAGAAACAAGACAGGTACTTACAGATCAGAGAAAACGACTCTCCTAAGACAGCATCCTTGTGACTTTCCAGCATTATTAGAATTACAATCAGAATTAGTTGCATTTTTGTGACTATTGGCAATTTCCCTAGCACATTTTATTTGGTACTTTTTCTAAGGGTCAAATGCTACAGTTACTCCCATCTTTGACATTACCAAGGCAGGGAACAGCTCTGTGATAACAGAGGGAAAGGTTGTATTCTGTTGTAAGTCAAGACTTCAGTGTCTGACGAGTACTCCTGCTAGTGCTTGGAAATGGGCACGCCTGCTATCTGCCAGGTCCTAGAGTAGTCTAGAACAAAGCAAATGTCGGTGAAGTACAGAAACTTAAGTATCTGAGTTCCTCCAGGCTAGTGCACTGATCTAGTGATCTTCAGAGGCTCCTCGGAGCAGGTCTGTGTTCCTCTAAGATCCTCAGTCCCTTCCCCTCACCTGATTACAGAAATATTTAGCTCAGTTATTTAAAAACAGAAAGAATTATGTTCACTGATTTGAATTGAATATTAGTTATACCTAAATACTCTGCAAAACAGGAACTGTTATGGCTGCCGTTGAATTCTAAGGTGCTTTGAAAGAGCCACGACTGCTTTGGTGTTGATCGTTCCTTCCGCCAGTGTAGCTCATGATCCCTCCATGTCTTAGTAGATATTGATGAATTGTGCTAATCACAAAGTTTCATCACTGAGTGGTGAGGAGCCTTTCTGCTAGTTTACAGTCTTGGAACTATTTGAAACTTGTCAAGTTGAGTAAAAGTTGCATAATTTTCACTCTACTAGTATGGTCTTTCAGAACCCAGGACTGCTTTTGCAGTATGTTAAAGCATCAAAGTAGATCCTTTTAGAAAGATTGTTAAATACAAATCAGATTGTATTTGTTGTGATTTTTGAGTTTGACACTAAATAGTTCACATTTTGCTTCTCTTGTACCTTACTGGCCTTCTCTCAGTCTTAAAATGATGTGACCATTCTCTCAGGGAATCCAGCAGTGCAAAACTTGACTGCAGAAAATCATGAGGAATCACAGTTATATGAACTGAGTCCAATTTCCTGTCTAACAATTTAAGAAATATTTAGGAAGACCAAGGAGGACACCTGAGGCATTGTTTGTTCACATACTTTTCTGGGAGTTGAGCTGCCAGAAATTTCCCTGTGACTTTGTGAGCCATTTCTTTTACACTGAAATTTTCCATTACTCAACAAACTTTGAAAATACTCAAACGTTTCCAAAAGAGGCAAAGGTCCAGTTTACATTATGATCTCAGGGATATGTTTTTACATTTCCCTAGTTTACCTGGGGAAAACAATTGACAATAAATCTTTATAATAGACTCCATAGCATTCAGTATATTCAGCCAAATGCTATTGGGAATGAAATATTTGAAGATTTTGTTTCTAATGAAACACACCAGTAGATGGTGTTTCCTTAGGTTACGTTGTGGTTATAGATGAAGTACTCTTGTATTTGTGTAAAAGTAGACAGTGAGAAATGTAGTCTACGCCCTCTTATCCCCCCTTCCTCCACTCACTCTTATTCCCACTCCCCCATTGATAATGATCTCATAGATTATACTTTCATCTTTTTGTTTTAAGCACTTAAAACATTTATTTTATATTATATTTATTTTGCAAGGCTTATCCTCCACTTTAAAGGTGACAAATGCTTGAGGGAAGGAGATGTATGTGGCTCCCAACACTCCCAAATATGGCCTGAACCACTTTAAAATGTAGTGCTGTCTGATTTTAAATGTTGATGTATTAATAAAAAACGAAATATGTAAACATGTAAGTTTCTAAGTCAGTGTGTGGCCCACAGAGATCCTCATGTAAGGTTTAGTGATCCTAGTTTCTGTTTGAATTTGATACTGCTGCTCTACTCCATCTGTCAGATTATAAATTCTGGTGCCTTCCATGCAGCAGACATGCAGTGCACATTTCTATGGATGAGTTAATGAATTAAAGTATACTGTGTCACATCAGCTTCATCTTTTAACATATATTGTGTTATGTTGATTAAGTTGAGGCATTTGTTAATAAAAATAACTATTAATGTGGAACTTTTGAATACTAATTAGATACAGTGCTTTAATCATTAAATAAAATCCTAAAGTCTATCCCGTATTTTACCATTGAGTCAAGTTACTAACTTGGAGATGAAAAGAATAAACTTTTAAGTCATATATAAATAAATGTTTTAAGCTCCAGTATCTTGTCCTCGGGCAGTAGTTTTCACTTCATATATTAATTACTAAACATTAACATTTTCTTCACATAAAATTCATAACTTGAATAAATAAAATATATTTTTGTTTGGGATTTCATTCAAATAAGTTGCCATATTTTTGACATTGGTTTACAGATTCAAAAGGGGTTTAGATGAGACAGGAAAGCAACAACCAAACTTAAAAACAAGTCTCATTCTGACATATCTTATCTTTTTGGATGTTAGTAACTGGGGCAGTCCCCTTTCTTTGTTGTATGTAGGAAAGGACAGAATTCTGAGCTTCTGCTGTTAGGCACCAAGCACCTAGCCCCTGGACAGTAACTCAGGAAGACAGAGCATAGGGTAACATAATTCACGTGTTGAGCTGTACTTTGGGCATCTTGTTCCGTCTTTCCCCCTTTAAGACTGCTTTGATACTCGTTTAACCTAATTTCCCCTGAATAAATATGGGAGTGGTGGTGCTTGTTTCCCTAGTGGAATGCTCTACCTATCCACTAAATCTTATCCTGCCTTCAGTTGTCTAAAATGTAAAAGTTTTAGCTTTTCCAAATGCTTATTTCAGTCAAATAAACCTTAGCCAGTACCAAATGGATGCATTTAACTATACCTTTTGTATCATTCTAGGCATCCTGCACAGATGGAAAACTTTTTAATCACTTAGAAACAGTTTGGCGATTCAGCCCTGGCCTTCCTGGATATCCAAGGACTTGTACAGTGGATTTTTCTGTATGTATATAATAAAGTACTTGAATATTCAAAGTCAGATATATGAAGTCTGCAGAAGTGGAGTAAATAGATTGGTTGGCTATTCTGAATGTATTTGTGTCATGACACATGAATTGTTAAACCTGATTTTTTATAATTGATGTAGGGACAAAAGATACCACTGGGAGTAACCTAGAAAGCTTTGCTAAGGATTATGGAGTCCAAAGCAGAAAAGAACTTGAGGCACAAATGGTATTTTCATCATTTTTGCCAGATGAAGATAGATGATTGAGAAGACAAAGGCATATTTAAGAAGTGAACAGGTTAGCAAGGACAACACAGTCCTTGAGAGTAAGCTATATATTCCTGGATAATGGCTTCAAATATGGGAATGATGGTGGGCTTTTGAGAAGGGTACAGTGTGCCTAACAGCTAGGAATCTTGAGAGGGACATAGAAAGAGAAAGCTGTCCATGTAGATTCAACAAGCTTGACACTCCCAGAGTGCCAGTACTTGGAGGAGGAGTAACAGAAGATGGGATGGGTAATTCACCCTAAACAATCTCCCAAGAAGAGAGCCAGAATGAAACCCGTGGCCTCTGAGATCTATGTACAAATGCAAAAAAATGAAAAAATGACCTGCAAAGGCAAAAATTAATAGGGTGCTCATTGATAAACTCAGATTTGAAAGGGGTTTTTGTATATGTGTGGAGAGAGAGAGAAAAAGGACAAATAAGTGAGCGGTGGTGCAGTGACTAGAGCGCTGGGCCTGGAGTGAAGAGTCACCTTCCTGAGTTCAGATCCAGTCTCAGACATTTACTAGCTGTGTGACCCTGGGCAGGTCACTTAGCTCTGTTTGCCTCAGTTTCCTCTTCTGTCAAATGAGCTGGAGAAGGAATTGGCAAACTACTCCAGTATCCCTGCCAAGAAAACCTGGAGTGTGGAGTCATGAAGAGCCATTCATGACTGAAACAACTGAACAACAATAGGAATTGTGTCAGGAACCTTGACTAAACCCAGAATGAACTAAAGTTGATGATAAGTTATACTAAGGACAAATGTTAAATAAAGCACAGCATCGATTTTGGTTTTGATTTTTAAAAAGTGTGTTGGGAACAAGAGGAAAATCGCAGAACAGATCCTTCTGGTCAGGGTGGACAGGATGATAACTCATGCCAATGATAAAGTAAAGCTGCTTAACATTTATTTTGCATGTTTTTTTTTCTTAGTACAAAAGTATTTAGAAGCCAATAGAAACCCAGTATATGTGAGGAGACAATGAGGTAGCATTTAGGTGGCCTCAGGTCACCAGGCCTGACCTACAGCTGGCAGATATTAGTTGCTTGCATTGATCTTTGAAACATCTTAGAAAATGAAAAGAGGTGTCCCAGGACTGGAGAAGAGCAAATGTCTGTCTTGGTTTTCAAAAATGGGAAGACTTGTATTCTTGGTAAAATTCTGGAACATGTTAGTAATGGGTTAGGTTTGGTATGTGAATGTTTTGGGGCAGCTAGGTGGTGCAGCAGATAGACCACCAGTGCAGGAGTCAGGAGGATCTGAGTTCAAATCTCACCTCAGACACTTGACACTCACTAGCTGTGTGACCTTGGGCCAGGTCACTTAACCCCAGTTGCCTCATCCTGGTTCATCTCCAGTCATCCTGATGAATATCTGGTCACTGGATTCAGATGGCTCCGGAGGAAAAGTGAGGCTGATGATCTGCACAGCCCTCCCTCACTCAGAACAAAGTCAAGTGCAAGTCATATCCTTATTTCTCCGATGGCATGGTCTTCTTCAGCAGGCGAAGGACGAACACACCTATGAATGCTTAGAAATGAAAGTGGTAATCTCCATGAAACGACATGGCTTCATCAAGAACTGGGTCAGACTAACCCTATTTCCTTTTTTGACAAAAATAATTAAGGTTTATAGCCCAGAAGAATAATGTAAATAGAGTATACTTTGATTTCAGCAAAGCATTTGCTATAAAGCTTTCATGCAGTGCTTGTGGATGAGCTGAAGAAGTATGGGCTACCATTCTCTCTCAGCAGTCCATGCCCTTCTTTGTTTCTGGGAAAGAGTTGAAAAGAGGGAACAGGCTGGAGTGTTACATGGTGTGACTTTAAGTAAAGCTTTCTATATCTTGCCCAGAATTCCTGTCTTGTGATTAGACAAACTCCTTGACTAATCATGGCAAAACTGAGCCTAACCTAAACTAACAGTGGCAGCCATATGGTACTTCTCAGTAATTGCATGAAGTTGGCTAAGAATCTGACACAGACACCCATATGACCCTTTCCTACATTTTGTGTCAGCCAGAGATTTTGGTTTTCCTTAGGACAGTGGTTCTAAAACTATTCAGTTACCAGTTGTTGTTGATTCCACTTGACAGCTTTTCATGCCTCAATTCACTCCTCCCAGAGCTATAACTCCAGTTTAGGCCCTCATCACTTTGGGCCCAGACAATTGGAAAAACCTTTTCATTGGCTTTCCTGCCTTTTGTGTCCCCTCTGTTGTATCCCCATCCTTTACCTGACTGCCAAAGTGATACTTTTCATTCACTTTCCTGCCACAAAAACTCTTGTCCATGGCTCCTTTGATCCAAAGGATCAACATAAACTTGGGTATTTAAAGCTTTCCACAATTTGACTTTACCTGGTCTTTTCACATTTATTACCCATTATTAACATTCATGCCCTTGTACAATTCAGCCAAAATTGCCACATGCTAATCCTCAGACATGAAATTCCATTTCCTGTCTCTTTGCCTTTGCACACCTCATGCCTAGAATGTACTTTCTGCTCTTTCAATCTTTAGACTCACTAGCTTCCTTCAAAGCTTTGCTCAAGCACCCTCTTACATGAGACCTTTTCTAACCCCTTCTCCAGTTGCTAGTTCTATTCCCAAACCAAATCTATCCTGTATTTACTTTGTACTTGTACTTACATAAACATGTTGCTTTCCCTAATAATGTGAGCTTCTTGAGGACAGAGACCATTTAATATTTGTTTTTGGATATTGTTCAGCAGTGCCTGTCACATAGTAGACACTGAAATGTTTATTGATTTTCTAATACATAATTGCATTTCACCTAAAACAATTTGACTTTTTTCCAGATTTCTTTTGAGTTTCGTTCACTTCTGCACTCTCAGCTTGCCACGCTATTTTTTGATGAAGTTGTGAAGCAGATGGTAGCTGCTTTTGAAAGAAGAGCATCCAAACTATATGGTCCAGAAACTAGTATACCTCGGGAATTGATGCTTCATGAAGTTCATCACACATAACTGAAAAGAACTGGTGCTGTCTGCTTATAATTATGATTTTAATCTAGTTCACTTTTAAAAGTATTTTCATCACTGTGCTTTCAAAAAACAGAAAGCAGTTGTTAAACCTAGCTTGGAATGTAAAAATGACACCTTTGAAAACATACACACAAAATATGCGATTAGATGTACATAGAATTATTTGCTTCAATCAAGTGCAATTCAAGGTAATTTGTACATTAGCGTGTTCTGTACTTACAATAATGAAATGTAGTTATTATTGCTAGAATATGGATATCACTTTTCCCAGCATAATTTCAAATTTGTAAATGAAAGAAGCAATTGTAATTACTACTACCTGAAATATTAGTTGTATTTCTGCTCTGTGTAATATATTCATGATATATCAAGTTTAAGTTATTAAATCCAAAATATTTGTAACTTATTGTTATAGGGCCTACCTTGATGGCCTGGGATGTTTGGTAATCATCAGTGCATCATTAAGGTAAAAAGTTTGTGACCTAAAAATATTACTTATGAGAGTATGCAGCATACTTTCATGTATTTTCATAGTGATTTTATTAGCCTGATTTTTTTTTTTTTTTTTTGGTCAGTGGTCCAGAGCTTTAAGATACTTTCCTACTAGCTTAATACCCTTCCCCCAGGTACCTACTTGGCTGCTTTTTCAACACTGTTGAGTGCCAAATTGCATCTACTACAAGTTGACAGCAGATTCAGATGGTTTGGTTGACATTTCTAGCAGTTCACATCCCATTATTTTTATTTATAGTGTGCATTCATTTTCAATAATGTATTTTAAACTTTAGCTGATATTTTTTTAAACAAATCAATGTAAGCACTGAAGAGGTAACTTAATAAAGTTAAAGCAATTTGTTTACTTTTCTGTATAGTTGTCATTAAAAACCTTATTCCTTTATTTTTAGAAATGCACATTTATAGTACAAGAACAAAAGTCTTAGAATTTATTGAAGTACCCCCATATGTCCAACTCTTTATCATTCCAGTCCTTCTATGTAAAGGTTCTAGGTTATGTGAGCATAGTGAAACAATTTTTCATAGCTCTTAAACCTAAAAATCAGTTTTAGAAAAATAATTTTATTATTAACCTTTTCCTCTTTAAATATCACTCTGGCAATATTTAGGTGAAACTAGCACTGGATCAAGTTTCTAGACTTCAAGAAATTGACCCAGCACCTTCCTTTAGGTTAAGATACCATCCCCAGTTTACAGGTGAGCAAATGTGGCTGAGATTCAGTAATTTGCCAAGGCTAAGTTACAGAAAAAGAACTAAAGCTGCTTATTTTAGTGCAGTAGAGGAAAATAGCATACTACTACATCGATAGAAAATGCTTCCCTAACCCACAATCATGTGACCATCACCACTATAAACTCTTACATATGTATGCATGATGCAACTAGATCCAAACTGAGGATAAAATGAGTTATTTATAAATGTGCTCCGCAAACCTCAGAAAGTTATATAAATGCTATTTGATAAGATGGTCTGGCTTCTGAACCCTTCCACCATGGTTTGATGTATAGGATTGTTAGTACCTGTACATTTTATAATTATTTCAGTGATCATATTGCAAGGCACAGAATCAAATAACTTCCTTACCCTAAGGAGCTTAAGTACATATGGGAAGAGAGAGGAACCAGCAAATAGTTACAGACAAGTTAGTAAAACAAAAGTGCTTTTAGGAAATCGAGACTAATTTTCTTAAAGTGACTGGGGAAGGTACCGCAGAAGCTACATTTGAGAAGCTAGATGTTGTTCCCTCCCCTTATTAAAAAAAAAAAAAAATGGGAGAGGGCCCTTCATCCTTACTTTAAAAATTGAGGCCCAAATTATTGAAATGAACTGCTCAGGGACTGAGCCAAGAGTCTCACCTAGGCCTTCTTATATCAAGGGGAGAGCTATAGTAATATGTGTACAAAAGGAAATGAGTCTGGGAAGAGTTGAGCAGAATAAAGTTTTGCATTGGACAATAGTGGCTAGCATATTATAGGAGCATTAAGACTACAGCTATTTGGGCCACACTGCGGACAATCTTGAATGTGGTATTCATGGCTCACACGATGAACTACTCCCTAGTTAACTAAAGGACCCCATGATATTAAGTAGAAGGATCATTATTTGAAACACCAGGTTCCGACTCCAAATCCAGGACTTGTTTTGCTGTTCACACATTGTACCTACCATATGCCAGTCTCATGTAGTATGACATTTCACCTTAATTTTCCATCTGTATTTGCTATCATTTGGATGAAACCAATCAAATTTTGATGTCAATATCTGGTCAATGGGCTTTTAATTTTCTTATGGTTTTAGTGCTACCAGTACACAGAAATAAGAATACAGTTATTAACTTTAAACAATTTTATTACACAAAGGTCATCACATAATTGGATATTTCTCTACTTTGTACACAATTTTAATTAATCTTCGTCTGCACGGAAAGGCTGCTTCTGAACTTTCCTTCTAGATGGCAAATTCTAAAATTCTGATTTAACAGAATAGTAAAAATGCCTCAGCTGGTTTAAGTTGAAAGCAGAACATTGGTACATGGATCTTGCACCCAGTATTAGGAATGTACAAATGTCTTTATTCAAAAAATACAAAATAAATTATCTTTATCATGGATAATGACAGCAGTAAACCATTACATATTTTGTCAACTGAAACCAGTAACTGATGGTTATAGTGATTTTCTTAAACATCAGCCTTTACTTCAGTCCTCTCTCCAACTGACTTCTCCGAAGTTAGCGAAGAACACTGCCTTGGGTCTTTGCTTGCATCACAGATCATAATGATAGAGCATTATTCTAGGAAATTAGAACATGCCACCTCCCATGCCTCCGCCCATGCCACCCATCCCTCCCATAGCAGGTTCTTTCTCTTCTTTAGGAATTTCAGTAACGACAACTTCTGCTGTAGTTAGCAGAGACGCTACACCGGCAGCATCCAACAAAGCAGTTCTTACAACCTACAGGAAAAAAACATCAAAATATTAATTTTTCCCAACTAAATATTCCAAACACCAGTCCAGAAAATCATTCTCTACACAGCTTTGGATTTATTCTATTTCTTGAGAAATACATGAAGTTTAAATTGTTTACCTTAGTTGGGTCAATTATTCCTTTTTCAACCATATTCACAAAATCTCCAAGCATGGCATCATAACCTATCTCTGAGGAGCTTTGTAAAATTTTTTCAACTATCAGTGAGCCTTCAACACCTGCATTCTTAGCAATGGTCATTGCAGGGATTTTCAATGACTTCTTAATTATTTCTATACCTATAGAAGGAAAAATTAGTTAGAAAGATTGTTTACTGAATTCAGTTTATGAGAGCAAATGTATAGCTAACAATAGCACTTAAAGTTTGCAAAGTATCTTAGGTATACTATCTCATTCTTTTACTCCCAACAATCCTGACAGGTAAGTGGTATTTTAATAATCATTTTATAGATGAGGAAACTCAGGCCAAGAGTGACTTGCATGGCTCACGATGCTAACTTCTGAGGTTATTGAAATGCAGGTATTGCTGACTCAAGTCCTGTATTCTATTCACTATGCCACCTCTACATACATCTCATAATACAACGACGTACACATCTGAAAATACAACAAGGTCACCCATCTCCACCAGCCTCTTCCCTCCAAACTAGGCACACGCTTCCTTTTTTTGGACTGGGAGACTAGGAGAATGCCAATTAGAAATATACCTAGACTTCAACAAAGTCTTTTGGTATCTTTGCAAAGACGATGAAAAATGAGTTAGAAGGTACAATTAGGGGTAATTCAAGCATTGCTGACTGACCACCATCCGAAGAAATAAGATGTCTTAAAAATAGTAATGGAATAGCTGACCATAATAGTAGACATCAAGTCCTACTACTAAGGTATTGATGGTCAACTTGAAGACCTTGGGGTCCTGTTATAATCAAAATTTTTATTAACAGATGAATGGATAGATAATCGAATCAGCAAATGACCCGAGAGATTTAACATGCTAGATAAATAAGATGCAATAATAGTTCAACATGAGTACAGTATAAGTAGTTATTTTGGAAAAAGTTGCTGCAACACAACTGAAGATAAAACTCCCCCCAAAAGTGAAATGGGATGGTGTCAAGAGATAGTGATACCTATTTTGATGTAGTTCCCTGTTCGTGTCTCATGTTGGATTAAGTGACTTCTAAGACCCTTTCAAATCCTAAGACTATAAGAACTGTAATCATCTAACGAATATTAGTCATCAATAATTATATCTTGACTTTTTCTGCCTTCTGTCAACAGGAATAGTATATTCTCCATAAAGACAGTTAACACCAGTTCAAGTACAAATTTATATGGATATTCTTTACCAATTCTTTGATCTTCATTAACTGGAGTCAATGTTTCTAAGGCAGGAATGCATCGAAGCAATGCACAGCCACCTCCCAGAACTATGCCTTCTTCAACTGCAGCACGTGTGGCATTAAGTGCATCAGTAACCCGGTCTTTCTTTTCATTCACTTCTACATCACTTGTTCCACCAACCTAAAAGTACAAGAAAATTCAGTGTTCAACATTACCATAATAAAAAGCATTAAAGAAAAAATCGTAACATTTATAAAGTCAATTTCTCATATTTCTAATAAGATACTTCATTATCGAAATACTGATCATCCTGTACTAAATTAATCTTTAACCAAATTTCCAATTTACACTTGCATCAAAGGAAACAGTCAAAATTATTTCCATAGTTTAATAAGATCATCATGTACGTCTTACCTTTATCACAGCAACTCCATCAGAAAGTTTGGCCAAACGTTCATTTAATTTTTCTTTCTCATAGTCACTAGTAGTAATCTCTAATTGTTCAATGATTTCTTGAACACGTTTTTCAACTTGGGATTTTTCACCCTTTCCTTTCAAAAGCATGGCATCATCTTTTGTCACAATGACCTCTCCAACTTTTCCGAAATCATGAGCTTGAATATCCTCAAGATTAAGAGCCAGTCCTTCTTCTCCAAACACCTGTAAAAGTTATTATGAAATATTGCTGGATAGTAATAATTTCATTAAGTAGAACTTTAATCTATCAAATCAAACTCATTTGGAACACATCAGTGTATTTAACCTACAAAAGAAGCCAGTGATGTTCCAAGTCCAAATTGGTATCTTGCCACCATAAAACAGTCTGTTCTGATCTTTATCAAATGTAGGTCTTCAGACTCCAAGTTCAATTTAATTTAATATTATGTACAAGGCACTATAGTGCTCTACTATATCACACTGCATGTATTTTAAAAAGAGTTTATAAGTTTAAATGTAAACTTCAGTGGTGCCTGTATCCTTCGTCTTTATTGATATTAAGTTATTTTACTTACTGTACCACCAGTAGCTATAGCCATATCCTTAAGCTGATTCTTCCTGTTGTCACCAAATCCTGGAGCTTTTACTGCAACAACCTGCAGCCCAACTTTTAGCCTACAAACACAGAAAAGTTACAAGATTATTTTAGTACTACCAGTAAAGAAAACTCAAGTTTGCATTCTTCAGACATGGTTTTACTGCCTCTTACTCTTCTCAATAATAATAAGGGATGGTAGCCACAAGGTATTAGAAACAAATCTGTGAGGCCAGCAAATCCAGGAGATTCTTTACTCTTGAAATCCTGAAGACCCAAGACCATTTTTAGCACCAGGGTCATGCTGACTATACATGACAGCATGGCACATAATGTATTTGGTATGTTTCATTCAAATTAATTTTCTACATGTTTAGCTTGTCCAAATTCTAGTCCAGAATGGTATACTCAAAATGTTAACGTAATATAGACTGAAAACCAATTTTTTTGTCTAGACCTCTAATTTCATAAAATTAGAGATCAGTCAAGTTTTTTTTTAAAGAGAGCTGGCCAAGCACCAAGGTTAAATAACTTGTTCATGGTTACATGGCTACCCCACCAAGAAATAGGACCTGATCCAAGGCTCTCTGTACACAATACTACGACAACTTTGTTATTAAAAATTTCATAATACTATATTTAACAAAAAGTGAGCAGTCATGAGTTTCAGAGTCCAGATAATTTCTTAAACACAGGCCCTCAACACCAGTATTATTTCTACTATACTCAACTACCTTCCCATTCAAGTCTTTTTCATATTCTATGCATAAAAATGTTAAAGCAGTTTATTAAGCATATTTTGTTAACCATTAAATTTTGATTAGATAAATGCAAAGCATCAATTAGAAGTATACCAAATAAACTTCATCTAATTAGACCCCCACATGATAAAATCAGGTTTTCTTGCAGTTAAAGTTTATACCTCTATTTCAGTATCTGTGGGTTTTTCATTGTTTTAGCCATTAGAAAAAAGCATGAAAAATTGCAAGAGGACTTAATACTTTAGGCAGACTCAACCTGCAGTGCAGTTGGGTTAATGGCTCTCTCAATTTGTAGAGTCCTCAAATATTCAAGCCTCCTCATTACCTGTTCAAAACCAATGTACTTAGTGCTTCTCCATCGACATCTTCAGCAATTATGACTAAAGGCTTACGATGGGCATTTGCAATTTCGAGTGCAGGTACAATAGACTGGACACTAGAGATCTTTTTTTCACTTAAGAGAACATAAGCATCCTGGAATTCACATTTCTGACCTGTATGATGTAAGAAGACAAATGAAAGCAAATCAAGAAATTATACTACTCATCTCATCACCTATCATCCCCATATTTGATATATAGTAAATTATGTTAAGTTACAGTTTATGATCTAACTTGGGCAAATGCCCCTAGAAAAAGACTTCTAAATTATTTATTTTAGTCTACTTGTAAAGAGAATTCATTTTTCAACTCCTTGATTTATCTTCCCCCCATCTATTCTGCCATTTTCTTCATCCTTTCCTTTTACCCCAAACCCCACCTTTCCCCCAATTAAAATGACTTTGCTTCCTATTTTAACAACCAGTATTCCTTCCCATTTCCCAAATGCAAAACTACTCCCTTCAGAAATGCCACAGCAATATACAACATATGGCACAGTTCAGATTACACAGCCCATATGTCTTTAAAATGCCAGCAATCACACATTATCTACCTTTAGCCGTATTAATAAAATATGGAGAGATATAGCCTCTGTCAAACTTCATGCCTTCAATAATTTCCAATTCATCATCCAGTGTTTTTCCATCCTGAAAATATGAAAACATAAAGTATGAATATAGTGGAAAATGAACTTATTAAGAATTAAGAGAATAAACAAAATCGGGAAAAAATCTAAACAAAATGCAATTAAAAATTAGAAGAGATGTAAGGAAGAAGTAAAATGGAAGAGGAGATGGAAGGTGAGAAATGGAAGAAAAAGGGGAAAAGAAGAGAAAAAGAAAAAGGGAGAATAAGAAGGGAAGAGGGAAAAAGAAAGGAGAAAAAGACAGATGGGAAAGAGGAAGAAACAATGGACTTAATATACAAAGATCCAAAAAAACTGGGACTTAATACACTCATTACAGCTAGGGGTAGAACAGTAGATTGTGTACAATTTTTTTTTGTTGTTATCAATATACAAATTCCCCCTATAATATGGTTATGCCTTTTAATCCAGGGATTCTAACAGGGTTATATCTTCAGAACATTCTTAAAAGATGAAACACAACAGTACAAAAAATATTCCTAAGTAGCATTATCTGAGATAATAACAAATCGGACATGAAAAACTGGGGAATTGTTGAACCAATATGATACAATATAACTCTACCAACAAGAATACAAAATTCAGAAGCTAATACAGAAAAAGAAAAAAGGTTACTTCTGGTTATTACACATTTTAAAAAATACATAAATTTATAGCTTTATATCCCATAATTTTAGAATTCTTATTTCTTTTTGATTACTAAATTTAGAATGAAAGTTATCCCCTGGATGTGCCATTTTCAAAATATTCTCAAAGTGCTCCTTAACAAGCCTAACTGGAGCAGAATTCATAAGAGGCATGTTTTCGATACTGAAAGAATATTAAGATGATAAAAATGACAACTTTTTCCTCTAACTAGTAGATCTAGTCAGTGTTTCAAGGGAACAAGTGTTAATGAGATCCAAAGTCAGTCTGAACTATGTTAGCTCTGCATGCCACTGAGTCACAAAGGAGACCATATGTGTAGCTCTTACAGCTATCACCGTTACTCACACACTCAGAAATGTGATACTGAGGGTAAGTTAAGATAAATCTTGGTATATGATGGCTAATAGCAGTTACACTACTGTAAACTAAAGACTACTTTCCAAATGACTTTGTCTTGACAGCATTAGGCTTTCAAAGAAGCATTTATTCAGTACCTACTGAATCAAAACTAACAAGAATCAACAATAAAGACTCATTGTAACTTGCCTTTACTGTGATGACACCCTTTCGTCCAACCTTTTTCATTGCATCAGATATTATGTTGCCAATTTCTCGGTCTCCATTTGCAGAAATTGTAGCAACCTAAAATGAATATCAAGTTAGTATTTCAAATGCAAAGTTTATTGTCAGCAAACAACCAACTTTGGCCGTCACAACGTTAATCCTGTTTTTATATAACCTACCATTAAAATACAAAAACCGAACAGAAAAACGTATTGTCATTATGAAATGAATCACTAAGGAAAAGCTTATCTATAGAGACCTGTTCTATAAACACAACGCTACGTACAATGCAATGTACCTTCATTTATTTAAAATTAAATTTTTTTCTTTGCCATTCAGGAGGCTATTACTTAAGTCAGAATAAGCCCAAGTAACAAAATCAACCTGGGGTTAAATTTGAATATATCACATCACCCCTGAATTGGAAATACATTAAAATGGAAACAATACAATGAAACTTGAAAGTATAATTTACAGTGTTATTAGCGTGACCAACATAAAGTAAAATGATAGCAACTTATTTTTGCTATTATTTTTAATAGATCATAGTTGTGACCCACAGTGCAGCCAGCTTACTAAGAATGCCTACCTGAGCAATTTCTTCAGGGGTTGTGACGGGTTTAGACTGCTTCTTAAGCTCAGTAATGACAGAATCAACAGCCAACATCACACCTGAAATCAGAGTAATAATTTGTTATAATATTTATTTTTAGCCACCAACTAGTTTCATGAAGCTGGTAAGAAATTAAAGTCTTTAAGAAGCCTACATGTTGCTTCTGTGCCTGTCTTAGGCAAAGGAACTTTCAGCAAGATACATAATAAAGGACTCAACAGATGAGTGGTCAAAACAATAGCCAACCTTTAATATGAATGACTGAGACAAGTAACTAAGAAATGAAAACAAAACCCAGAAACTTCATCTTTTATCCATCAAACTAGAAAAAATGACAGATGAGAATAGCCACAATTGTGGAGGAATTATGGAAAAATATACACACTGATATACTTCTAGTGGCTATGTGAACTGGTTCAACCATTTGGAATTAGACAATGTCTGTATCATTTAATCCAGAGAGCCCAGCATTTAGGCATATACCCTAAACGGTTCAAAGTCAGAAAATGGTCACATATAAAGTAACTTGTACCCAACAGATGTTTTAAATTCTGAGTAGAACCAGAAGTGTTGTGCTTGCTTTAAGAGTTATGCGTTGACAAAAATGATTTTTAAAAAAATCATTCTACAAAGAAGACTAACAAAAATCGTAAGCCACACTGACAAATAACCACCTACGCCGGCAGCTTCGCCTTCCTTTTTCAGTTCACTTCCCCACTTATTTCAGGACCACCAATTCAAAAGTAAACAATTATTACGTCTATATTTACCACTTCAGCCCTGATATGACATAGCCAAAGCTAAAAATCAAAGCAGAATTGCAGATAAAATAAAAATGAACATGCCTTCATGTGAATTAGCCAATGGTTATTTTCCTAAACAGACAACTCATTAATATTTAAATGTTATTACAACAATTATATGAAGTCTTACCTCGCCTGATCTCCACTGGATTTGCTCCTTTACTAATCTTCTCAAAGCCTTCCTTAGCAATGGATCGTGCAAGGACAGTAGCTGTGGTGGTGCCATCCCCAGCCTCTTCATTTGTGTTATTGGCAACATCCTGAACTAGCCTGGCACCAATGTTTTTATATTTGTCCTTCAAGTCAATTGCTTTTGCAACAGTCACACCATCTTTTGTTACCTTGGGACTTCCCCAACTTTGTTCAATGATCACAGTTCTTCCCTACAAACACAAGAATATTGAGACAGTCATGTGTATTCCCTCCAAAGGTGGGTCCAAACAGAAATAGAAATATCTTATGTGAACTATGGAGAGTAGTATCACAGGGGAAAAATGTAGAAGTATATCTACTTGGAAACACTCCAATGTACTGAATATACCACCAGAAAGTCTATTATCATACTGCCTCACTAATAATTCAACCCAAATGTTTCCCAAGCACAAGTTTGGCAGAGTTCCAGCATACCATCAAACTGACCTTCCCTCTGAAGCTTCACAAGGGCACAAATCTTGGACAGTACCACTAGGGGGTATCAAGTATATATTTAATAATTATTAGGTGTTTAAACAAACCATTCATATTTTATCCCTCTGAAATATAAATAGATCAGATCTGTCCTAAAAACATAAAGGAAAGAAACAATCCTTACTTTCAAGGTTCCTACCTTCTAGACTTAAAACTGGGGTAGTGCAAAGTGCCCCAGGATTTATCTGAGATCTGAGCTCAAATGCTAGCTCTTTAGAACTAGGTTACTTTGTCCTATGGAGTGAACTCGATGGCCTGAAAGGTTCCTTTCAGCTCTAAATCTAGGATCCCAGGTCATCCATCCAGTCCAACACTCTCATTTTAAAGGGGAGGAAAACTCAGCTCCAGAAATATCAAGCAACTGCCAGAAATTCAACCTCTGTGGTATATGAATGTAATAGAATATTAATTCACAGTTTAAAACAGAGTTCAAAGAAGCAGAAGACTCCTGAACTGACACAAAGTAAGAATCAGGTAGATTTTAACTTTGCCACTTATGGCCTGTAACAGTGGGAGCAAACTTAAATAAAAAGGCATCACTAGCATACCTAAAAAACCACAATTACCTATGCTGTATTTTTATTTTATTAAACATTTCCCAATTACATTTTAATCTGGTCTGAGCCACATTAGAGTTTTGCAGGCTCCCAGCTTGGCTCCTCTGGCTTACATATTTGGAATCACTTGGGGAAGTCACTTCACTTTCTAGGCTTCAATACCTTCACCTATTAAAACAAAGGGGCTGGAATTCAGGGCTTCTTAAACATTTTCTACTTTCAACCTCTTCAGCACTTCTTAAAGTGTGGGTCTCAACCCACAGTTTAAAAAGTGCTGGACTAGATGACTTTTAAGGTTCCTTCCAGCTATCTTAGTGTTATGTATCACCCATACTTAAGTGAGATGCTTTGCATGACTAAGAGAACATTGGTCTTTCATGATGTTTAATGTAGAGCAATCATAGGAATACATTCTTTATTTTTTATTTATTTTTAGACTTCAACATTCATTTCCACAAAATTTTGAGTTTCAATTTTTCTTCCCATCTCTCCCCTCCCCCCACTCCATAATACCTTGCATTCTGATTACCGCTTCCCTCAATGCACCCTTCCCTTATCCCCATCTTCTCTCTTTTCTTGTAGGGCAAGATAGAATACATTTTTTATTGCATTTAACTAATGCCAGAACTGATCAAATTTTAGCTAGCTGTAACTCTTCTATGAATGGTTACCATGTCCAATGGCTTTTGTATGGTAAAACACTGATGAAAATGATTTGCAAAACAAGTGAAAATGCTATGATGTGATGCCCCTCTTCCCCATGATAATCTCACTTATGATTATATGGACCTCCAGACATTAGTACTAAATTTAATTTCTAAATTTTAGTGGGACAAAATAAACAGTAAAGTCAAAGTCTCCCCAAGATAACTCTACCACTTGAATAACTGGGCTGTGATTACAATCATCTTTAAAAACCGTGCTTTCCTGTAAACTAAAAACAATTTCCCTAAGTATCTTGCCTATACACCTGTCCTTCCACTCACCCAACTTCCCATCTCCTGAAGCCAATACCACACACTCAAGTTACATCAGTGTTATCAAAAGGCTAAAATAAAAAAAAGCAAAATAAAGTTTTCTTTTCCCTCTCACTGCCTAACCTTGAGAGTTCAGGCTATTAGGATTTGAGCCAAAATTTAAACAGTAGGCAGGCAAATCAGGTTAGTTTTACCTGGAGAAATGATGTGTCGGTATTACATGATAATGGAAATGACTCTTATCCAACTTAATAAAATCATGGAAAATGGGAAAACTGAGAATCACCTAATTAAATCTGGCTGAGGTAGTTTTGAGCCTTACCTGACTTTATCAACTTTATCAAGTAAAAAGTGTTTACTTGAAGTTACCCACTTAATGTAAAACCTTACTCATAGCTCCCTTGACAATATAAAACTTTTCATACATTCTTACTCAATCCAAGATGGTTTTAAGGGAGGAAAAAGGATACTGATACCTTTGGCCCCATAGTAACAGCAACTGCATCAGCTAAAAGATCTACACCTTGAAGCATTAAGGCTCGGGCATCTGCTCCAAATCTGACGTCTTTAGCATAAGCACGTGTCAGGTGGGGGGCCAGTGCCCTAGACACTGGCCTTATCTGGCGAAAGACTGTAGACAACCGGAGCATTTCTGGAAAAATGAAACCATTAAATCAGTTTGAACACTCTATAGATTCCCTGTGGCTCGATTGTGCCACCTGTTGAAAGGAATATGAAGCGGTAGGCACCCATTGCACAAGAAAGAGCCTCCCCATCGTCTGAAAGCATTTCTCTACTACTGCCTAACTACCACCAGCGAGGACCTGACTACTGCCGCATCTAAAGACACAGACACACACACACGCTATTCTTGGCCCCTAACACATGGCCCTCAGCTTCCCCCTGCACCACGCAAACCCATCCACCTAAGCTTGCACTCCTCTTTTGGCCTCCAGGTAAAAACCAGAGTTAAACATTCATTTCTGCACCAACTGGTAACGGGCTTCCAACAGGCCCCAAGAATGAATTGAACGCAAGAGAAGCCCCAGGTGAAGGAAATGATATAAAGCCAAGAGCGAGGGGTTAGAGAAATTCCCTGACACAGCAAAACGCCCATCTGGAGGACATGTCTCCTTGTATCTAAACTGTTGAAACAGTATCAGTGTGAGATACATTTGAGACTAGCGGAGCCAGGAGCCCGCCAGCTCCCCACGCCCGGCCACATGTCTTTCCATCAGGACACATGGTGCAAGGTCAAGAATCCCATCGTTCCTCCCCCTGCCGCCGGAAGAGCAGAGCTGCACGGACCTGGGCTGCCGACCACCCCCCTTTCTCCCCAGCCAGAATCACCCCCAACCAGAATCGTTCCTCTGCGGATCCGACCGTGGCCCGTGCCGAACCCCCCCCACATTGGGGCAGGGCCCCCCCACACACACCCCGTCCCCCTCTGCCGCCCCCCGGAAGGAAAAAAGATGCCTAGAAGCACCGACATTAGGGGCCGGGCCTAGCCCCGGACCGCTCTAGCGCGGAGCCTGATGCTCGGAGCAATGCAAAGCCGTAGGTTCCGCCAGGCTGCACCGACCCGACCCCACCCTGGCCCTGCTCCTCCCCGGCCAGGGTCGCGCCTCCACGACGGCCGCCGCCATTTCCCGGGGCCCGCTCCGGGCCCTCCCGCACGCTGAAGCAGCGCCCCCCAGCTTGATGGGGAGAGCATTTAAACAGAGGCCCGAGGAGGCTGGCGCGTGCAGGGAAAGGGCTCTCTCCCGCCATCCACGCGCCATCCTCGCCGGCAGGGAAACAAAGAACCAGGACGGGCAGGGCGGGGACGGGAAGGGAAAGGGAGGCGCGAGACAGACCCCAGTATACCTGCGGGGGCAGGCGGACAAGCGCACGGTGCAGATCGGCAGGAACGAGTGAGGGATGCACGTACGGGGCGCACACGGCAAAGAGTCCCAGGCCCCGCCCCCCCGACTGCACCACATGTGCGGATGGCGCCTCCACCCCCTACCAACCGCCCCCTACGGGCCCCGCAATCTGCATGACCCATACTCGGGCTCCGCCCCTCCCTACACTTGCGGGCCAGGCTAAGGAGGAACTACAGTGGCAGGGAATGTTTTAGGCTCGTTCCTGGGACCCCCATTTTTCCAGAACTTTCTGGAACGCGCCACTGTAGCTGTGGGTCAAGGGTGAAGTTGCGTCATTTCCTGGGGGCACGAAGGGATTTATTTCCCCGGGGTACTGCTCGGTAGAAAAGCCCAGAAAGATCTCCTGTTTCCCCTTCCCGTGGGTGGGTCTGAGTAGCGGCCTGAAGGACGAATAGCAGTCCGCGTAGCGGCCTCCCCTCTCTTACGCACCGAGGCTTGGGTCAGGTAGGGGTGGGGGCGCACTTGCGCAGCTGCTAGTCTCCCTCTTACGACGTTCACGTGTTTCCCGGACGGGGCTGCGAGTCTCCCGGCGCCCGGGGAGGGACTGAGGGAACTGACTGAGCAAGAGCGACAGCTGCGGGGCACTGCGGGAGCCATGGTGAGTCTGGCCCTAGCGGCCTCCTTGGAATACGGCAGGCACGACCTCCCCGAGGCCTTCCGTCATCCCCCTTTACCGGGGCCGGTCCCCCAGGGCAAGTTGGCAGACTGGCCGTTGAGAGTTATTTGAACCTCTAGTAGCCAGGTCCTCCTACCGATGCAATCACCGTCATCTTCATAATAACGATACCGGCTGTCGTGGAAAGCCTTAGCGCATCCTTAGCCACGAAAGCTGTAAATTGCACCAAACGTAGCTAGCCCGTAGGTAAGGCCCTGAGCTTTGCACAGCGCTGGGCTTAGATTCTCTCATTGGAGCCCCCACAACCTTGGGAGGTCGATGCTCCTGTTTTACAGGCGTAGAGAAAAGTGAAGTGATGTAGGAAAGTAACTGGGTTTGGGGAGGCCCCAGCTCGGGGAGCACGTGGATTCTGCCCCCCCTTTTCCTTCCCGCCTTGCTGAGAGGGCTTAGGGGAGGGGGGTGACTACGCTCTGCGAGTCTGGTGGCCCCTGCTCCGCACACGTGCCCAGGCCTCCGGAGGCGGGCCCTGCGGCGCCCTTGTCCGGCCGGGGTCGGGATGGGGTGCAGATTGTACCCCTAGAGCGCCCCCACTCTC
Source organism: Notamacropus eugenii (assembly GCF_028372415.1). NCBI lineage: Eukaryota > Metazoa > Chordata > Mammalia > Diprotodontia > Macropodidae > Notamacropus > Notamacropus eugenii. The sequence goes on from NC_092876.1 coordinate 267,870,226, forward strand.
CCCCTATCCGCCTGGAAAGAAATGAAAAGCTTTGACCTTGCGTAAACTGGAGGTCGTCCTGGTAGCCATGCTGACCTGTGATTGGGGGGCCAGCGTGCCTCCGTCAGAAGAATCGAACTGAGAGTAGTGATTAGAGAACTATAGAACACAGTGGGGAGCACTCCCCACCCCCGGGAAACGGGTGCTTTGGAATGGGGGAGCATGAGCAGAAATTTTGATTCCTTTTCTGATTGCCTTCAAAGAGAAATGACTTGGGGTTTTTGTTTTTGTTTTTTAAAGAAAAAAATCTCAAATTTCTCTCTCTACAGGCAGGGCAGGCTTTTAGAAAGTTTCTTCCCCTCCTTGACCGAGTTTTGGTTGAAAGGAGCGCAGCTGAGACTGTTACCAAAGGAGGTATTATGCTTCCAGAAAAATCTCAAGGAAAAGTATTACATGCAACGGTGGTAGCTGTTGGATCAGGATCTAAAGGAAAGGTAAATGCAGACTACTGGTTTAACTACGATGTTCAGACATTGTGAATGGACAGCTAGTTTGTGTATTATTACTTAGCTCACCGTGTTCCAGTCTTCAATTCATTCAAATAAATGACTGTAAAAAATCTTAATACATTGAGTACAGTTTTCTTTAGTGAAAAGTACCTGTGTGTAGATAATCTCTGCATAGGAAATAGCCCCAGATGGTTGTAATCATGGTGTTTTCTCATTACTAAACTTGATAAAAATTAGGCATCCATTTCTTGATCCTATGAGTGGACTGCTCTCCCTTAACCTCCTCCCTCTCAAGGCTCAGCTCAAATATCCCCTTCTGGAGGAGGTGTTTCTCTGTCTTTTCACCCTACCCTCAGGATTCACCTTCCACTAACAGTTCTTCTTGATACAGTTTTTGCATGTTCTCTCCACCATTAAAGACTGGGCTCCTTGAGGTCAGGGACTGAGGGTTTCCCTCCCTATTCTCAGTACTTAGCATATAATAAACGCTTGGTGACTGACATTTCCTTGGAAGCCACAACTCTTCCAGTAAAATTGTCTCAATGAGTTTATATTACAGCTGTATTTCAAAAGTAGTGTATTTTTACATATAATTTTGTCATAAACTAATATTATTAAGTAGTGTAAGGGAGTGATGGGAATTTTCCTATCATAGGACAATGGACAAGATAGCTATTGCCCCCTTATTATCAAACTGAATTGAAGTTCATAGAGGTTGCGATTTGCACTTGGAGTATAACTCCTAAGACTCTACAAGTCTCCTGAGGTGGAACTCCACTGTCATGTGACCTGCATTTTAATTATGCTTTTTGTATTAGTTTATTATTCCAAGCTGCCTTTAGAAGAGAATTCTAGTTTTCTTTTTTTTTTTTTTTTTTTTTGGTTAAGAAGAGTTAATTTTCGTAAGTTTATAGACAAAAGAGGGTACTAAAGTCCAGATAGTCAAAGTATTGAAACATTATTGAATCTCAAGTTACAGGGCAAACTTATGGGAAGGGAACACACATTTATTAAGTACTTACTATGTGCCTGACACTGAATTAAGTATCTTACAAGTATCTCATTTCATCCTCACAACATCCCTGGGACGTAGGTACTATTATCCACATTTTACATTTGAAGAAAGGCAAAAAGAGGTCAAGTGATTTATGCAGGGTATAGTTTGTGTGTATACACTATATATATAATTTACATGTACTCTATATATAGAGCATATGTTATATGTAATGTGTATATGTATATATAACATATAATACTTATATATAATGAAGATCTGAGGTTGGATTTAAAGTTAGGTTTTCCAAGAACTAGACTACCATCTAGTTAAATTTACCATCTAATTGAACCCTTTTATTTGATAGATGAGAAAACAGATTCAGAGAAGTTTTATTTGTCCAAAAATCCAGTGATTGATTAGGGACAGAACTGGAATTACAAAGAAAGAGCTAGCAAACTTTTTAGAAGGTCAGAGGGTAGTGTTTCACAACCTTATTGTTCCCTACTGAGGTCTCTATCTTGCTTTCTGTTTGATCAGAAAATAGCACCCTTGATTTTCTTCTTTTGTTCTCTTAACCTTACTTCTGGCTGTTAATAGCTAAATGACAAGAAGTAGCGAATTCAGCCCATAACCTATCTTTTATTGGTACCCTATTTTACGTAAAAGAGATTTCTTGAATTTGAATAATAAAGTACATTAAAACTATCACCAGAATTTTTAACTGTTCTGAAGCTCTTGAGTTGTGATATAGAAAAAAATGACTTGGAGTCAGGGTACTTCAGAGAAACCTCCGAGTAGGTTTGTTTAATTTAATGTTTAACTTGTGGTATAAAGTTCATTGAGAGCTTCTGAAATTTAAATGTTCTTGTGTGATTAAAGTGTGTAGCTCTCATACTAAAGATAAATCCTTTGGCTTTTAGGTTTAAAGAACTAGTTTTGAAATTGTAGATTTTGTAAAACTAAAATATGCTAGCCACAAAAGTATCTTCATGTATTGGTTTAATAACTTTCATGTGAGAGTTGGGCAAATAAGATTTTTACTAATTTTTCTTTTTTCCATTTTGTAGAGTGGAGAAATTCAGCCAGTTAGTGTGAAAGTTGGAGATAAAGTTCTTCTTCCAGAATATGGTGGAACCAAAGTAGTTATAGAAGACAAGGTTTGTTTAATATAACTTGAAACAAGTTAAATAGTTGTCACTACCAGAATTAACTAACATACTCCTTTTTTTATTTGCAGGACTATTTCTTATTTAGAGATAGTGACATTCTGGGGAAATATGTGGACTGAAATCACTAATGAAGTGGCGTCATGAAAATTGCCCATTCCACTAAAGTTCTGAAATCTTTTGTTTCATCATGTAAATAATTTCCAGGTCTCTTGTTTTATAATAAATGGATATCTTGTGTCTCTAAAATCCAGTTTCTCTGCATCAATTTGAACATTTCCAAATAAAAAATGTAAAAATAAATTGTTAACTATTTCATGTGTTAATTCTCTGAAGTTATTTTAATCTCAAACTTACATAAAGTATTAGAGTTAAGAGACTTAAAGACTAGGGCTTTACCTTTAGCTTTGTTAATAATTGTATCTGATTTAAAAGAAGAATAAACAGTAACATTCTTCTCAGTGTGATTGTGTAAGCCAAATCTTAAATAGTAACATTTTAGCTTTCTAAAGTGCTTTGCAAACCTTCAAGCCCCATATAAAAATTGTTATTTTTCTGTGGGTTAAACTACCAATAATTTGTATGATATGGGATAGTGGTATAACCAACAGGAAAGTCATTTCTTGTTTTGGTGGTATTTAGTGGGGCTAAGGTGAGAACCAGCCACGTAAAACACTGTTTTAGTGATATCTGTGTGTACTGCTGCTGTGCTTTCAGCATGACAATTGAATTAGCATACTAGATGTTCTGTCCTAATCATGAAAGTTGTCATAATAAGGTGTTTGCTTGTAGTAGTGGTAAGGAATTTGTGCTGAGAAGAATATCTAACCAATGCCAACTAACTGAGATGACTAACCAGGATTGGAATGCAGTCCTTGACCCTGTGAATAAAAATGATTTGGATTTACCACATTCCAATAAGAAAGATGGCAGTTTAGAGAAATAAGATGTTTACTTGTTATCAGTAAAAGTGATTTAATTTGAAATCATAAGTTTGGGTACATCCCATGATAGTATGTCAACTCTTATGCTTGTAAGTCCTAAAAAATGAACCATACCTGTTTGTGTTTTCCATCCAAAAGTGCAAGGGGCTCATTTTTATAACTGATTTCTCAACTTGAATTCATAAGCCCGTTAGTCTTTCCCTGCGCCTCATTTTCTAAACTAGGTTGAATGGTAACAGTCACATAATTCTATCCAGTTCTTAAAAATCATGTTTCAAGTACTTGTTTTTCATTATATATGCATAGAAGTTTGGTGTCTTTGTCCTGTAAGAACTTTTGGTACTTACTGCTTGCATGTGATGAGAAGGAAGTTCCTCAAGTTGCTTGATAGAGCAGATTAGGGAAAATGTTCACAGGACTGCTTGACAGAAGACTAATAAAAGATGAGATAATCCTCAGTACTAGAGCAATGTGCTGATACTTTCATTTTGCCTCCGAAAAGGAGGAAGGAAAAAAAAGAATGGGTAAAAATATTTAAAGGGTCATTTCAATTGTAATGAACAGGTTTAAGTCTTGACCTCCAATCTCATCTCCAACGGCCTTTCAGACATCTTAAACTGCATGTCCAGTAGATATCTTAAATTCGCATTCAGAACCTGACTGCCCCTAAGTCTTCCCTTGCTTCTACCTTTCCTATTACTGTTGAAGGCAACACCATCCTTCCAGTCCCTCGGGTTGTAAACCTAGGTGTCATTTTCAGCTCTTCACTTGTCACCCTCCATAGCCTATCTTTTGTCAATGCCTGTCAGTTTCACTTTTGCATCTCTTAAATGTACCCTCTCTCTTCTAACACTGCCAGCACTGCTACAGGTACTCATCATTTCATGTTCAGTCTGATTTGAGTCTCCCTACTCCAATCCATCTTCTATTCAGCCACTAAAATGATTTTCCTGAAGTGTGGGTCTGACCATGTCATTCCACTTGATAAACTCCAGTGGCTCCCTCTTGCTTCAGAATTATACACAAAATCCTCTGGTATTTAAAGCCCTTCATAACCTACACACCTCCTACTTTTCCAAGTCTTACTCTGATCTAGTAATATTGGTCTTCTGGCTGTTCCACAAACAAGACACTTCATTTCTCAGCTCTGGGCATTTTCTCTGGCTGTCTTCCATGTCTGGAATGCTCGCATTTCCACCTTTTAGCTTTCCTGGCTTCCTTTGTCTCAACTAAAATCTCATCTTTACAGAAAGCTTTTCTTAACCTCTTCCAATTCTATTTTGCATATTATATCCTACCTATCCCATAAATAGTTTGTATACATTTATTTCTTTTGTCTCTTCCATTATATTGTGACCTCCTTATCTTTTTCCTCTTTTTGTATTCTCAGCTTTTAGCACAATGTCTGGCACTCAATAAATGTTTACCCTATTTTACAAGTGGAAAAAGTATAAATACCTACCACAAATAATCTGGAGGATTAATTTTTAGTAAACTTAAGGTATAATCAGCAGAGTGAAAGTGTTTTTAAAAATGGAGCAAAATGTTTGAAGCACATAATGTACTTTTTTAAAAAGCTATTGCCCGAGAGGTGGATTCTGATTTATTCTGTAATTAGTGTAGGAGGACCAGAGGGGGAGCATAGGAACGAGTCACTACCATACGGTCTGCTGAACAGGTTTTAGTACCAGACGTGATGGAAATTTCTCATACCTCTTGTCTCCCTTGTTGCCCTCAGTATTATCTAGGTACTTAGAATCAGGGCAACTTTGGCTATGACCAGCTTACCTATTTTGATTAGGAACTGGGGATATGACAAATCATTTCTTATGTTGTTTTTTAGCACTATAGATAGAATAGCAGAGATAAAGTGAAAACTTGTCAAGCAATTTCTGATTTATTTCATTAGGTTTTAAGAGAGTTTTGATGTAATCTTTGCCAATGGGAAAATATACTGAAAAGGCATTGCTCAGCCTTCTTTACTTTTGTAGATAACAGAAAAGTTCAGAACATATAGCATGTTGCAATGTTATTAAACCTTGAGCACCAGCTATGAAATAAGATATAAGGTGGTGACTATAGGACTTTTGATTTAATGCACAAAAATTCAGAGTAGGAATACCAGACTACTTAGGAATGAGTTTAGTCCAATTAGATGATAAAATCATTTGTAAGACAGCTGATTAAATAACTTAGTTTAATTTCATTTAATTTTGTAATATACTCCTAATTTTAATAACTTTGTGCACATTATCTCTATCCTCCCACCTGTTGCTTTTTTTTTCTTTAGCAAACATTTCACCCCAAAATTGGTAAGGGGTGGGACAGCACTAACCCTGGGTTTGGGTACCATGGGCAAGTCCTTGATCTTGTGAAGTCTGTTTCCTCATCTAAGATGTAGATAAACATATTTGTGTTAAAGCCAGGAAAACAATATACCCAGTGACTACAACAGTGTAGTTGGAAAAAAACTACAGTTGTGATTGAAAATGAATGTTGTGAAATTATAAAGAATAAGCTTGGCCTCAAAGAATAGAAATGTGAATAAAACTTGCTCCCCCTACCCTTTTTAGATACAGGGCAACTACAAGTGTGGGACATTGCAAAAGACTGCAGTTTTTTTTCAAAGTACTGATTGATTTTGCTGAATTCTTTTTTTTCTCTTTCAAAATTTTTTTTAACTGTATGATAGGAGAATGGGGGAAGATATGGGGAAAATCTAAGCTATGTAAAAACAAAAGAGCAATAAAATCTACTTTTAAAATACTTTCTCTACCTACTTCTAGGTAAGTATGAAACAGTTGCTTTGTAAACTATAGTACTATATAAAGTGAATAATTATTTTGACTTTCCTTTTGGGACTGAAATCTGTGGTTTCAAGTGATAGAAGGACACTCTACCAGTGTGCAATGTGTTAGAGACAGGATTTGTGGAGACTTTCTGATTCAAACTAGCTCTCTATCCATCATACCTAACTGCTTCTCATTATGGCCCAGAGAGGTTAGATTGTTTACCCCAAGGTTACACAGGGAACAGAGCTAAGATTAGATGTAATTCTACTAACTTCCAGCCTAGTGTCCTTATTTGTTACTTTGTAAATAAATGGAAGGCCCTGCCAATCTACTGCTCTCCTGTAACTTACCACTGACTCAAGAAATTTCCCTAGAATGGATGAGGGTAGAACATATGGATAAGAATAGAACAAGACATCATTTTTTCACTGGATTCAGTGTTGTTTTCAACAGGGACTCTAAATAGGATATGCAAAGGATATAAACTGTTCCCCCTCCCCCAAGAATTGGAAGTTAGCCATATGAAAAATTGTTCCAAATCATTAATAATAATTAATAAAAATGTAAATTAAAACATCTAAGGTTTCACCTCACATCCAGCAAATTGGTGAAAATAATAAAAGATCAAGCTAGTTAATGCTGCCAAAAAACTGTAGGAATACAGGCACAGTTGATGGAGCTAGAAATTGATCCAACCATTCTAGAAAAGAGGTTGGAATCACGTGGGCCAAGTCACTAAACTATATTTAGCAATCCTGCTGCCAGATATAGACCCCAAATTGGTCAGGAATAGAAAGGAAAGTCTCCTATATACCAAAATATTGTGGAAATTGTTGTGGTAGTAAACAACAACAACAACCCTAGAAACTGGTTGTCAGTAGATTAGGGAATGGCTGCACAAACTGTAGTATGTAAAAGAGGATCTAAAGAATTCAAAGAAACATGGGAAGATATGAATTGATTTTTTTTTTTAAAGTAAGCAGAATCGGGAAAGTATATCTATCAACTACAATAATGTCAACAAAAGGAACCTTGGACTTGGAGTCAGAAGATCTGGATTCAAATCCCTCAGCTACTCACTACATGTGTGACCCTGGACAAGTCATTTCATTCCTCTGGGAGGACTATTTTCTTATCCATAAAATGAAAAGATTGAACTAGTTCTCTTAGATCTCTTCAGCTCTGTAGTTGAGGAGCTTCTTTGAGGTATTTCCTGATCTCTTTTCCAGCTATGGTGCTACCCCTCTCCACCTTCTCCATCAATTACTTTCTATTCATTTGGGTTTGGGGTTTGTTTGTTTTTTTGGACAATACTTGTGATTTTATTGGCATAAAGAATTTCTGGTTTGGGATTTTTTTTGAGGAAACTCCTAATATAGAACATCACCTACTCTACCGCTGATAGTTCTACATAAGAGTTGTCCAGGGCAATGAGAGGAGGATTGGAGTGGGGATAATAAACAATTTTTACTGGATAAAAAGATAAAACTAAAGCTTCTCAGTGACTAACAGCTCTAAAAATAAGCCCAGAAAGAGAGAACAAAAAGTAAGATATCTAGTTCAACTCAGATATTAAACCTGCAGAAAAGCAAGATTGGCAGCAAGGTGGGAGATAGATTGGAGTAGGAAAAGGCCAAAGAAAAGGCTAATGAAAGTCCAGGTGTGAGGTGTTGAAGGCTTACACCATGATGGTGGCTGCATTAGTGGAGTGGAGGGAAGATAAACAAATGATGTGTTCAAGACTTGGTAACGAGTTGGTAATGTGGAGTGAATTTGAGAGAGGAGTTGAGGGTGACACCAAGATGTAACTGAGTGACTAATGATGATGTTTAATGTAAAATTTTGGAATAATCTCTTTGCTCTCTCTGAAGCAAACTTAGAGAATGCCTCTTCCTATGTCAACAAAAGCCAGCCAGGGCTGACTTAACATTCCCTAAGAGACCTTTAACCTAAGACACTATCTTGAATAATGGGATGTTTTCCATATCTTAATATTTGTAGACATATACTATGTTATGGCATGTTAATGGTAAAGAAAATACAGACATCTTAGATCGTAATTTCAATTGAAACTTTGTTTACCCTTTCCTGTGTCAGTTATTTCGAGTACCTGTTTAGGACAGGAAGCCTGGTAGGATTTTCTTATCATATGTCACAGAAACATATGTTTACACCACCTGGAATTGCAAGGCTCAACCAACACTACTTTGTTAATTGTCTTGTCTTACTAAATTTATGATTTGTTCAACTAAGAGAGTTCCTTTCTCACAGCAAAATGTATATAAGCCAGAAGATTTCTGCACTGGGTAGCCAGAACATTTTTCTAGCTCCATAATGCATTATGTTACCGTTTTCTTTAATAAGGGAGTTGATCAATTAATTAATTAAATCATAAAATGTATGCATTTAGCCTGTTGCCTTTTCTTTAACCAACTTTTTAGGTCAACACTAGGAAAATGGAGCTGTCCTCAAAAGTTATAGGAAATTTTGAAATAGGGAGGGTTTGTGGAGGGAAGAAAATGAGTTCTGTTCCAAATTCTGTTAAATTTGAGATGAAATGGAATATCCAATTCAATATGTCTAATAGACAATTGCTGATTCAAGACTGGAACTTGGGGAACTCAGAGAGATTAGGGATGGATACATAAAATTGGGAATCATATGCATCAAGATGATAACTAAATATATCAGAGTTGATGAGATTATTAAGGAGGTAGTATAGAGGGGAAAGAAAAGGGTCAAGAGAGACCCTTAGGGCTAGTGGGAATGACATGGATGAAGAACCAGCAAAGGAGATTGAGGAGCTCTTGGAGAGATCGGAGAACCTGGAGAGAGCAGGGTCATGAAAATTTAGAGGAAGTATTCATGAGAAAGTGATCCACAGCATTAAAGACTGAAGAAATGAAAATAAGGGTAAAAATTGAGAAAAAAAAAAGACTACTATATACGGTAATTAAAGATCATTGGAAACTTTAAAGAGGACATTTTCATTGAATGATGTCAGAAGCGTACCTAATGAATTCAGTTGATAAAACTAATTTGTAACTAGTATCAAATAGTTTTGATGATAACTGTTTTGCTTTATACTACTAGTCCCACTTCTTTCTCACATTTTTCCATTACTTCTCTTGATTCTGGATCTTCTGTTCTGAGGAATTTCTTTTTTTCCAGGTCTATGAAGTAGTCCTTTGGCAATTTGATTGGTATGGCATTGAATAAAGTAATTTAGACAGTGTTGTCTTTTTTATTATAGTAATATGACCTACAGAAGAACAATGACCATTTCTTCAATTATTTAGTCCTCCTAGCTTGCTTTTTAAAGATATTAGTCTAAGGAGTTTTAGTTGATCGTTTCAGCCAATCACTAGAATTTCCTATGGGGTGTTAGGTGCCTTCATCCAAAGATAAAGGTACTAATAATTCTCTCAAATTGATTAAGGAATTTTTTCACATCTACAAATACATTATGTAATAGTAAGAAGTTCTGCTGGGCCCAGGGGGCGAAGGAGCTATATTTCCCCACTCTTCACTAAGGGATTATTTTTGGCTCTAAACCTGGTTTATTCCTAGGAGAGTTTGACCATCTAAAAGGGTCAAGCTTTTTCTCATACTCTGGCTTTTTACATCCCTACCCTGGAGTCCTGGAAGTAATTACTTAAAGATCAGATATTAGACTCATATCTAAGGGTGTCTCAAAAAAGCAGAGAGTAGGAAGGTACTCAATATATGCTGTAAATCAGGCATAGGACAGTTATTTTTCCTTCACACTTAAGAAATGTTAAAAACCACAGAAGAGTCACAGTGAATATTGACCAAGACACAGCACACTGTTATGCTTGCCCTGGAGTCTGAGACAAACGTCAGAACATGAAGTAATTTGTGTGACTATAGAGCATTTCATTTGCACTGTCCAAAGAATTCTCTTTAGATTTATGTCTTCTGACAAACCAGGCAAGGGATTGGGCTCATCCTCTGGCTGGTGGCTGTCTTCTTCTCCATGAGATGTTGTAGTGGATGAAGAGAGGGTACCTACCACATTGATTGAGGACACAGGATCTTTAAGCCTCTTGAATCACAAGTTTCCTTCAAGGCTGGAAATGTCCATTTTACTTTTACTACTTGGTCACTTACAATCAGGCAAAGAAACACAAAGAAGCAAGAGAAGTTAGGGCTCTGAGATCCAGTTTCAGGCTTATCCAAGTAAGACATATGTTTTTGCTGCCATGTGGTCATGCAGGCATTGTGACTGGACGGCAAGGGCAGGGCAATTCCTCCCCCACCCCCACACTGAGTGGAAGAGTTACTCACTACACATCTAAGGTATTCAAAGCAAGACAGTAAATGTTTTTGTTCAGTCATTTTCAGTCATGCCATACTCTTTGTGCCAGTATTTGGGGTTTCCTTGGCAAAGACACTGGAGTAGTTTGCCATTTCCTTATCCAGCTCATTTTAGAGATAGTAAATAGAAAACATTTTTTTCCTCTGATGCAGCATCCTGTCCCTCTGCCACTCTCATAGGAAAAAGATCAAAGGATCATCCAAACTTTGCTATGTTGCACCAGGCACCAATTTATTCTGCATTGGGCCAAATGTGCCTGTGAAATATATGGAATTTTCCAAGATAGCTCTAGAATATGGTACATGAGATGGTCCTTGTTGGCCCATCCCCACACATATTCCATGGGTCATATTCTCCAAAACAAGTAACTACCCCAAGTCTGTAAGGTAGATAGCATTTAAAATCTGTGAACAGACCACTCAGTGTAGCCATTCAAGGTCTGAAACAGATGACGTCTGAAATAGCCAACCATTTTACCATACGCCTAAGAATCACGTTATTACAAAAGAAGCTTTAAGGTAAAGTTTTACTCTGCAAAATGAAATTTTTCATAATCAACAAACAATAAACACAGTAGGATATTTTTATTCTCTACATTTTCTAGTCAATTCTGTAATGATAAAAATATCCACTGTGGAATATTGCTTTTATAAAAGGCTGCCTGTTCCCTTCTAAGACCCTCATTAAAGATGTCCTTAATATATGTGTGCATTATTTTTAAAAAAGATTTTATATAGATGGAAAATTAGGCATATGGGTATGTGGTTATTGGGGTTTTCTCTATTTTGTGCTGGTTTTTTTTTTTAATTCAAAGTTTCTACTCAGCTCTTTCTGGTCTTTTCATCAGGAATACCTGGAAGTCCTCTGTTTTCCTTGGATATGACTCCTCTTTCTAAACTCTGCAACCCAGTCAAACTGGCCTTCTCCCTGTTCCTCACAAAAGACACTCAATCTTTTGTCTCCCTGCCTTTGCAATAGGCTTAACACGTGCCTGGAATGCATTGCTCTCTTAACATCTGCTTCAGAGTCCCTCTCTTCCTTTAAGCTCCATCTTCTCATCAAACCTTTCTTGATCTCCACAACTGAGTATCCTCATTCCAAAATGATTTGTAGTTAACTACTTAGTATATATTTGTATTTACTAACTTTGTATTTATAATATATATTACATATGTATGCACAAATATATATTTATAATATGTACATATATTTGTCTCTCCCATTAGAATATAAACTTTGTATGAGTAGGAAGCTTTATTATTTGTATCCCCAGTGCCTGGCACATAATAAATACTTGTTGATTGACAAGAACCCCTGTGAGAGTCAAGAGAATGAGAGATTAATCATGCATTTGTAGATTAATTTTTGTTGTTGTTCAGTCTGATTCTTTGAGACCCCATTTGAGGTTTTCCTGGTGAAGATCCTGGAGTAGTTTGCCATTTCCTTCTCCAGTTCATTTATTTTACAGACAAGGAAACTGAGGAAACAGGGCTAAGTGGCTTGTCCAGGGTCACACAGCTAGTAAATGTCTGAGGCCAGATTTGAACTCAGGAAGATATGGTGCTCTATGTACTATGGCACCACCCTCCCACCCAGCTCCCTAGCTGACCTCATAGACTAGTAGAATACCAGAACTAGAAGGGACTTCAGTGGTCATCTAGTCCAACTTTTATTTGAACTGGAATTCTTTCTTCCACATCATACCCCAGGGGTTTTCCAGTCTTGGATTGAAGAGGTCCAGGGAAAAGGAGCTCATTGCTTCTTGGGGCACTCTACTTGTAGATATTTCCCAGAATAATTGTAAAAATAAAATCAAGAAATTATTTGTAAGATGTTTTACAGACTGTAAAGCACTATATAAATGCTATTATTTTTTTTTTTATGTATATAACTTTCCCTACCTCTCCTACACCATAAGCTATTTCTTGTAACAAAGACTACCAAAGAAAAATGAGGCAGTTCAACACAATGCACTAGGGTGAATAATCACATCGGTAAGACCCTAGATCAATCAATTTGTTTAAGAAACATTTATTAAGCATTGCTGGGATACAGAAAGGAGACAAAAGACAGTTTGTGCCTTCAAGGAGCTTATGCTCGAAGAGCTTACAGATCTAATCGAATATTGGAATGTGTGTATATGTATATACACACAGATACTAACATATATGAAACACTGTATGAAAGAACTGTGATTTCATCAGTGTAGAAAATCCTTCAACCAAGGCAGATAGCAACTGTCTATAATTTATAGTTTTAGACAGGGAAGGAAAAAGGAAGAGGAAAACCATTTAATAAGTGCTTACTATGTGCCAGGTACTGTGCTACATGCTTTACATGTATTATCTCATTTGATCCTAAAATCAAGAGATGATGATGACGAGAGTTGACTGAGTCTTAGAGATATTAAAAAATTAGTCCATGGTCACACAGGTCCTAAATGCCAGAGATAGGATTTGAACCCAGGTCTTCTAGACTCTGATGCCATAACTCCATCCATTGTGCCATGTTGCCTCATCAATATGCATTAGAAAAATATGTTACAGGTGATTTGCTGATGTGTATCTTGGGAGAGAATTTCTACAGGGGTGGAAAGTTCTCTACATGGATACAAGCCTAGGTCTGGACAGAAGATTCTAATTGCCTTTTAAAAATTAAATGAAAACCTATTGAGGATCCCCTTAGGGTAGCAGTTGTATTATTATCTGTTTTATTGAGAAGAAACATGGCACCAAAAATCTATTATCAATTCAGTTACACTTTTATGTGAATTTGCATTTTATTAACCTCAACAGGGTTTCCATATATTTTTGAAAATGTTTATTAATATCTTGTGCTCTTACCTCAGCTATATTTTCTACCATATCCCTATCTCCCTTTCCAAAAAGTCATCTCCTATAACAAACATTATTTTTAAAAAAGAAAACAAAAAGGTGAAGTAAAAATCAACCAATCAAAACACCTAAAAAATCTGAAACCATAAACAGTGTTCCACATCTGCAGACCTCCTATATCTGTAAGAAGTGGGGTCAGAGAGTCTTCTTATATCTCTTCTTTGGGGCCATGCTTGTACTTTATATTTTGTAACATTCATTTTTTGATTATTTTGTGGTGGTTGTTCTATCCACTTACATGTTTGTAGTCAGTGTATATTTGTGGCAGCCAAATGGCTCAGTGGATAGGACCCAGGGCCTAGAGTCAGCATAGACCTAAATTCAAATATGGCCTCGATACTTACTAGTTATGTGACCCTGGGCAAGTCATGTAACCTCAACAGCCTTGCAAAAAAAAAAAAAAAAAAAGAGCTGGAGAAAGAAATGGTAAATCACTCTAGTATCTTTGCCAAGGAAACTCATGAAGAATTGGATACAACTGAACAAGAAGTCATTGTATATACTGTTTTCTTGGCTCTGCTTACTTCACTCCACATCAGTTCATGTAAGTCTTACCGTGTTTGCTATATTCGTATTTGTCACTTCTTACAGCACAATAATATTCTATTACATTCACATACCACTATTCATTTTAATTATTATTCATTTCCTACTTGATGAACATCTATTTTGCTCTCTTGTTCTTTGCTGCCATAAAAGTGCTGCTATAACTATTTTGGTGTAAAGTGGACTTTATTTTCATCAATTACTTCCTTGGGGTACATTTCTAGCAGTAGAATCTCTGAATCAGAAGGTATGGATATTTTAGTCATTTTATCTGTACAATTTCAAACTGCTTTTCAAAATGATTGTACTAATTCACAGTAGGATCTATATACATTTAAAAAACTACAATACATATTTGTGAAAATTAGTATGTATTCATAAGTTATGTTTAGTTATTACATTATGTGATACTACCCATTTTCCTAGTGATCAAAGATCAAAATGACAAAGCTTGTCAGCTATAAGGATGTTCAGCTCTATTCAATATACCTCCAGTTTCCACAGATTGGTATTCAGGCACTGGAGTGAACCTAAGGGTATTCTAAGATATTCTAAGGGGTCTAGCATTGATAGCTAACCTGTGTTAAATAATGAATGCATGTTAGTAAAAAAAAAAAAAAACTGAAACATCAAAAGACAGTCGTTTCTATGGTGTATTCCTTTGCATTATATTCTGCTCAAACATATTTACCTATTCTAACTAAATATGTCTGCTTTTTTTTGTTATTTCCATGAGTGGAATATAATTTTTGAAGATAAACTTTTTTTTAGGAAAGGAATAAACATCCAACTTACATTTTATAAGTAAAACTAGGATCATTAACTCACAAAGAACTTTCTAGACATTATCTTATCCATTCCCCTTCTCTGATAAACCTTATGATGACTATTCTTGAAATATTTGTGTAAAAGGGAGAAATTACAACATAGAAAGGTCATACGGTAAATCAGAGTCAGAACTAAGACTGGAATCGCTTATCAAATTTGCAGATTGCACACAAAAATGAGAGGGGAGGAAGGAGTAAGAAAGGGAGAGAGTGAAAGAGAAGGAAGAGGGGGAGAGAATTGGGGAGGAGAGACAGATGGAAAGAAATAGAGACAGAGACTGAGAGAGACAAAGAAGTTAATTATTGAAGGACTTTTTTTTCATGTGTAAGTTGTACTAGATGGCCAGGGAAGATTCTATTCAACTCTGAAAATCTTTAGAGAAAAATTCAGGTCTTGTCATTAGACTAGGCTATTTCCTTCATTTTCCTTGGCCCAGAGGTTATTTTTAGAATAATGGTATTTTAAGTCTGTTATCCTGAAGGCTAATCATTTGTTTAAGGGAAGAGATTGTTAAAATGCAATGAGATCCTTGTCATTACCTTCTTTACAACTAAATTCCTTACAGTGTTTAGCATCTAGTTTCTTCCCTTGGAAGTAGGATTAAGGGCTAGAATAAAGGAGAGTGAAAGTATCAGATGCCTTAAGAAATTTGAGAATCTTTATCAACAAAAACAACGATAACTTTGATTATCACTTTCTTACAAGGATTAATCTGTAAATAATATGTTCTTATCACCACATAAACTATTGAACAGATATAGCTTATGAAAAAAGTGTTGGACTCAGAGTCAGAAGACCTAGATTGAATCCCCCCTCAAATACTTTTGTAGCTGTGTGATCATGGATCAATCATTTAACCTCAATCTCTGTTTCTTCATCTATTTGTAAAATGGGCACAATAACACTTGTACCACCTATCTTAAAGGCTTGTTATGAAGAAAGCACTTTGTAAACTTTAAATTACTATATAAAATATGAGCTGTTATTATTAATTACATTCCAAGAAAATACAAAGGGAATTTAATATCATCCATACTGAGTGTGTGTCAGACTCTTCTATGCACTGGGGATATAAAATAAAAATGAAGCATTTGCCCTCAAGGAGCTTATACTCTAGTGCAGTTACAAGGAGGGATTTGACATGAAGACATATAAATAAAGGCAAATTGAATTTGAGGTAACAACTGTTTGGATGAAGAAAGATTTCATGCAGGAGGTGGTTCTCGAGTTGCGCTTTGAAGACGAGGATTACGGAAAAAAAAGGTGATTATTGCCAGTGCTGGGGATGGAAGCTCAATTCCATGTGGACAGTCTCGGGCGGGTAAAGGTGGGAACTTCTAAATCTTAGAGTTCTCATGAGGCCCCCCATAAACACCAGGGAATCGAGGAGTGAGACCGAGCAATCTCGTGTATTTCCGCCTCTTCCCGTGAGAAATGTGATGGGAGGAGCTTCCCCCTCGAGACTGTCCCGGATCTGGGCACACCTATTGTTATCTAACAGGCACGGTATTCAGGTGCAAACTATGCTGCCAGGGAGCTTAATTAGGATCAGGAAAGCCTGAAGGCGCTCTTAGCGCGGGAGGGGCTTGGACAGGACAGAAGGCTCCATTTTTCCCTCTCTTCGCTCTCCCCTCCCCCTCTCTCCCCACTTACACTTCTGCTTCCAATCTCTTATTATAAGATCTTTGCCTCCTTGGGAGATTCCTCGCTCCCTCCTAAGGAAGAATTCCCCCTGCACTTGTAACCAGGACCCTGAATAAAAGCTTAACCCTTGTTCAACTCTGGGAGGTCTCTTCTCTCATACGTTTATCTGGTTTGGCCAGCCGAAGACCTGCGATACAGGTAAGGTAAGACTCGGGTAGCCCTCAGGCCTCTAGGCCTGGCATGCCAGCATGGCAGAAAGCCTGTGTGAAGGTCAAGTTTGGGAAACAGCTAGCTAACAGCTTAGTTGTTTGGGACGTAAAATGCTGAAGAAGCAAAATATAAAATAGGGCTGAAAAGGTAAATTGGAGCCAGATTGAATATGCTAAACTAAAGAGTTCATAACTTGATACTAGAGGCAATAATGAACTACTCAAGTTTTTTGAATAGGGGATTGACAATGTCATACTTATACCTGAGAAAGTTATTTTAGTAGTTGTATGGAGGATAGATTCTACACTGGAGAGGAAGAAGGAAGCCAGATGACCAATTAGATAGTTGCTATAATAGTTCAAGGGCCTAAACAGAAATGGATCAATATGATCTCAGGCATCAGGGAGGTAGAGTTGACAGCTGAGCAACTGTTTAGGTATGAAGGGGAGGTGAGGAAGAGTGAAGAGTCAGAGATAGCACTTTAAGTTGTTGACTCTGGAAGACTGGAAGTAGGATATTATCCTTGAAAGAAATAGGGAAGAGAAGGGGATTTAGGGAGAAAGATAATGATTTCTCTTCTAGACATGTTGCGTTTGCACTTCCCAATGACATCTATAGAGGTGGAAATAATTATAATTTAGTTACATATATACTTATATATATGATTAGTTAATAATTTAGGAATAATTTAGAAGAAACATTGGGGCTGGCTAAATATTGGGAATCATCTACGTAGAAATGACAACTGATTCTTTGGGACTTGATGAGATAGTTGAGTTTATAGAGGGAAAAAATTGTCCAAGATAAAATCTTGGTGAACACCCATCCTTACAGGACAAAGGATAGAGAGAAGGAGATTGTAGAGTGCTCCACATGTAATAGGAGAACCAGGAGAGAAGCTTCACTGAAACCAAAGGAGGGGAGAGTAACCAGCAAGAGGTGAGAATGTCAAATGCAGAGAAGTCAAGTAGGGTGAGGACTAAGAAAGTATGGTGAATTCAGAAAAACAGTTAAGATAGAAGGCAGGTTACTGGGAGCTGAGAAAGGAGGAAATAAGACAGTTGAGGCTTTGAGTGTAATGATTTTTTCTAGTTTGTCTGTGAATGGAAAGAGGATGAAAGCTTGAAGGCAGGGTCAAAGTGAAGCTGAAATTTAGCTAATTTGCACTTTAAAGATATTAAATTTGCTTCTTTTTTATTTTAAGTGATTTTATTTTAAAAATTTTTCCGAAATCTATTAATTTATTTGTTTTCAGTTTTCAACATTCACTTCCATAAGTTTTAAATTTTCTCCCTCTCTCCTCTCTCCCCAAGATGGCATGTAATCTTATATGAGCTCTATATATACACTCCTATTAAACACATTTTCACATTAGTCATGTTGCGTAGAAGACTTATAGCAAATGGGAGAAACCATAAGAAAACCAAAACAGAACATAACAAAGAAGAAAATAGTCTGGTTCATTTCTTACAACAACCTTTTGAATTAGGAAATCCAAGGATACTAAAAAGTACTAGCCTTATTTAATTTTATTTAGGAAATTGAATTCAGCTCAAGAAAGTCAAGAAATATGCCCAAGATCATGCCACCTGTTAATGGAATTTCTGGATTCTTAATCCTGATCTCCTGTTTTTGAGCCCAACATGACAGCACTGTCACCAAAGGCAAAATAAATAATTCTAAAAATTAACCTTTTGGTGGTATCTTTTTTTGAACCAGTCTTATGTTGATTTAGGGAATTGGGGGTGGTGGTGGTGGTGGAGGGGAGAACAAATTCTTGCCAAGGAGTTAGGCAACTCTTCTGTGAGTTATCATCTTAGTTGCCTGAGGCATTGAGAAATTAATTATGTGTAAGAGGTGATGTAAAATGAACCCAAGTCATCCTTACTCAGAGACCAGTTTTCAGTCTGGTACTCAATATTTCCTATATTTGACATTTTATTTTTACTTTAGGTATCTTTTATTATAACCTGCCAATTTACTTCCTTTGTTCCATTTTATGCTTGAAAATGCCCTCTCCACAAAGGAGAGAAAAGGAAGTATGTTATTATCCTTCTTACAAATGGAGATCTGAGACTCATATGGTCTAGTGCTTTGTTCCAAGTCACTATCAAAACTAGGACCAGAGAAGAGCTTAGGATTCTTGAATTCCAAACAAGTTCATATATTATCTCTAAAAATAGCCTGTCATTTCTCTACTCCAAGTGGTCAAGTGGTCAAGGCATTTCTTATGTACTTACTGATGTTGTTTTTCAAAACTAACCCTGAAAGTTTATCAACCTAAATTTGAGCATAGGCAAGAAACATTTCATCCTTAGGAACAAGGTTATTCCTGTGAACAAGGCCAGGATTTACATCAGAAGACTTTTATCTTTATTTTCCTTTCCCCTCTCCCAATGATGCTTTATATTTCTCTAAACACAACTCCATTTATTTCTCTTATTCTATTTTATAAAGAGACATTAAAGAGATTTTGGAAAAAATATGTAAAACAGTGCCACTTTTCTCACTAAATTTTTTATTTTGGGAAATAATTACCTTTCATAAAAATGTTATTTATGTTAATGTAATTTTTTGAAATTTTAATTGAATTGATAGTTAAATAATTTATTTTTTAAATTTCAAATATGGTAAATATCAATAGATATCCTAGGATATGATGGAGCTTTTGCTGAAAGCTAATTGTTAGATTTTCATTGTGAGTATTTATGCCTCATAAATGCTGCAGATCAGGGCTTGATTGATGGATGTGTTGATTATTTATACTTAAGAAAATGACAGAGAACATTTTAATAATGCAGGTTAAATTTAAAAGTGTGCCTTCCTTTTCAGAGAGCCAGTCGTTAAACAGTTACCAATAGCACACATAAACAACAGCTCTTTCGGGTCTTGTAATTTTTAAGAGTGTAAAGGGGTCTTGAGACCAAAAAGTTTGAAAATCTCTGATCTAGTCAACTCCTTCCCATTTTACAGATGAGGAAACAGAAGTATATATATAAAATAACTTATTCAAGGTCATACAGTCAGCAGGGAAGGGGGGGGGGGGAAGAGAAGAGATAACCCAAGTACTTTATTCCAAATCCAGTTCAACTTCTATTACATGGCACTATCTCAGAGCTAGAAGGGGTAACAGATGGAGATGAGGGTGTCAAATACTATAGGGAAATAAGTAAAATTGGATTAGGCCTAAGAAAATGCCATGTAGAATTAAAGTGAGCAAGTCAAGTCAAAAAGCACTTATTTAGCACCTGTTATGTGCCAGACACTGTATTTGTATTTTTATCCTTTGTATTTTTATCCTTGAGGATACAAAGAAAGAAAAAGACAGTTCTTGCTCTCAAAGAACTTGCAGTCTAATGGGGGAGACAAAATGCAAACAAGATATACACAAGATATATTGAAGATCATTTCAGAGAGAAGGAACTAGCATTTAAAGGGAATCAATAAAGGCTTCTTGATGGGAAGATGGAGGAATAGGTCACAGAATTCCAGGTTCTCCAAATTTCCTCCACAAACAAGACAGAACATCATCTCAAAGTGAACATTAGAGCAGCAAAAATAAATATAAGTTGGAGTAAAGAGTTGTCCTCCTAAGACAACTTGAGAGGACCTCAGAAAAGACTCAACCTCCAGGGACAGAGATTTGGCCTGATTGAAGTACACACACCTCTAGACTGACTCTTCGGAATGCTGAGTCAACAGACAACAAGCCCTAGGGGCAGGTGGGTGGGAAGTAGTCTGGCTTCAGGAGCTTTCATTTCTAGGCCTATGTGGGGCTGGAATAGCTGAGTAGGGGAAGATTGAAAGACCCTCCACTGTCTCAGAACACCAGGCAGAACTGTGCAAACCAGACCGAGGGAGAATGAGTTAGTACATCCTGATGAGTGCTGTAGCAGAGAGGCAGCCACCCTGTTGGCTGTGGGCACTTTCAGGAGAGCTGAATCCTTGGTTTCAATTTCAGGGCAGAGGGAAAAGCTGGTTTGTAGCTCTGCTGGGAGCAAGAGCATTTGTGTGACAACTATGGCTGAGGGGCCCTGCTGTGACTTAGGAGTGGAGAGAAATGCCCCAGATTAGGTCCCTGGACAGTGTTCAGAAAACCAATAGTAAGAAGGACATGAGACCCAAGGTACCATTACCCATAACTTGGGACTAGAAATTGATTACAATAATCTACTGAAAATAAAATAAAACAAAATAAAAATGAATAAGCAAAGGGAGAAGAACTAGACCACAGACAGTTACTATAGGGATAGAGAAGATCTGGGTTCATGTTCAAAGGAAAATAGTGAAGTAAAAAAAGTCACTGCTATCTCAAATAGAAAAGCCAAATAGTCACAAGCTCAAAAGAGTTCTTGGAATAACTTAAAAAGGACTTCAAAAATCAAGTAAAAGAGACAAGAAAAATTAGGGGGGAAAAGAGCAATCCAAGAAAATCAAGAAAATTATGAAAAGAGTCATCCAATAGGAAAAAGAGATCTAAGAACTTAAGAAAGAAAATAACTCTTTAAAAACTAGAATTGGGCAAAGGGAAGTGAATGACTTTAAAAGACACCAAGAAATAATAAAACAAAATAAGAATGAAAAAAAAAAAGAAGAGAATGTGAGGCTTCTCATTAGAGAAACAGCTAATCTGGAGAATAATTGAGGAAAGACAACATAAATACTGTTAGATTACCTTAAAGTTACAATCAAAAAAAGAATCTTGATACAATATTACAAGAAATTATTCAGGAAAATTGCCCTGAAATTCTAGAACAAGTGAGAAATAGAAAAAATTCACTGATTACCACCTGCAGGAGATCTCAGGATGAAAACTTACAGGAATATCATAGCAAAGTTTCAAAGCTCCCAGGTTACGAAGAAAATATTACAAGCAACAAGAAAAAAACCAATTTAAATATTGCAGAGTTAAAATCAAGATTACATAAGACCTAGCAGTTTCTACACTAAAAGACTGTAGGACTTGGAACATTATATTTCAAAGAGCAAAAGAGTTGGGGTTGTGACCAAAAATCACTTAATCAGCAAAGTTGAGTACAATCTTGAATGAAAAAAAATAGATATTTAACAAATAGAAAGATCTGTAGGTATCTGTGACAAAAAGACCAGTACTCAATTGTGAGAAATGAGCCCAACAACAAGCCCTCAACTGTGAGAAACATGCTCACTTTAAACAAAGAACAATACCTGTTGTGAAATCAGGAAAGTTTTTATTAATCTTTATGTCCATTCCCCCTGAATGGACAGGTAGCCTCCCCAGTACATGTCATCGGAAAAATAAGGATATGACTTGCACTTGACTTTGCTTTGAGTGAGGGAGGGCTGTGCAGGTCACCAGCCTCACTTCTCCTCCAGAGCCATCTGAGTCCAGTGACCAGATACTCATCAGGATGGCTGGAGATGACCCAGGATGAGGCAGCTGGGGTTAAGTGACTTGCCCAAGGTCACACAGCTAGTGAGTGTTAAGTGTCTGAGGTGAGACCTCAGGTCCTCTTGACTCCTGCATTGGTGCTCTATCCACTGCACCACCTAGCTGCTCAGCCTCCCCAGTAAGGTTATAGGATGACTACAACATGTTCAGAAAAATGGAGTTTCTTATACTGTTTTCTGAATTTTGAACCTCCCGCACCATTGTCCATTGCCACCTGATTTCATGTTCTCCTCTCTGATAGGCTTTCCCTCAAACACCTCATCAAGCCTGCGCAGTAGTTTCTGAACTTTACCTGACCATCCTACATCATGACTCTGTGGAAAGGGAACTTCCTTGTTTCCCACACAATGGAAAATTCAACATATAAGATCTGGTAGAAATATGAACATTAAAGACCAATTATAAGGGACTCAATAAGGTCAATAATTGTTTACTTCTTATATGTCAAAATATTATCAGTATTCTTAAGACTGGCATTATTACTTGGCTAGTTTGGAAAAAAGGTTGGGTTAAGAGAGGATTCTGGTAAGATGGTGGAGCAGGTCAGAAAACTTTTGGCTCTCCAAATTTCCTCTGCAGAAAAAGACAGAACATCACCTCAGAGCAGCAAATAAACACAGGGTAAAGCAGATGTCTTACTAAGACAATTTGAGAAGACTCCAGAAAAGACCTGACCTACAGAGGCAGAGGTTTGGCCTATGTGAAGCGCAAACACCTCCAGGTCAACTGAAGAATTAATATCCGATAAACCCTGGGGGCAGCTGGGTTGAGAGGCAACTTCAATCTTAGAAACTTTCATCTCACAGACAGTGTGGGGGGTTGGCAACTGAGTAGGAGAAGACTGTCAAGGGATGTTTGACCAGACACATTCTAAGCTGTGCCTTCAGGGAGTAGGAGCTACCACATACCTGGTGAGTGCAGTAGCAAGAGGCAGGGACCCTGCTGGCTGTAGGCTCTTGTAGGAGAGCAGAGGACAGCTACAGTTTGAAACCACCAGAGGCATTACAGGGAGCAAGATCATTTGGGGCCCAGTATGGCTGAGGCCGTAGCTCTGATTTAGGAGTGGAGAGAGGAGCCCAAGGTTGGGCCCTGAGACAGACCTCAGAAAATAACAATAAGAAGAACCTGAGGCTTGGGGGTTCATTCTTCATACCATGGAACTGCAACAAAAAACCAATTAAAAAATGAGTAAGCAAAGGAGAAAGAACCCAACTGTAAATAGTTACTATGGGGATAAAGAAGATATTCATATTCATATTCGGAGGAAGATAATGAAATTAAAAAGGTCACGAAGAAACAAAAGCACAAAAAGAGTTTTTGGAATAATAAAAAGTGAAAAATAGAGAAACTACACTATGTGTCAGCAATATTATTTAATATTGTTTTAGAGCATTTAAAATACCTAGACAGTATAAAATACCTGAGTGTATACCCGCCGAAACAGACATAACAACTATGTGAACATAAACATAAAAAACCTTTAAACAAATAAACTCAGATCTAAATAATCAAAGTAATATTTATTGTTCATGGGTAGGTAATGCCAATATAATTTACAGCAGGAAATGATTTTAGTAACCTTGTGTTGGACAAGTATAAAGACTTGATTTTGGGGTATAAGAGTTCATTATTTAATAAAAATTATTGGGAAAGCTGGAAAGCAGTTTGGCAGAAACTGGGCATAGACCAATTTTTTTTAAAAATTTTCTTACTTTTAGTTTTCAACATTCACTTCCATAAGATTTAAATTTTCTCTCCCTCCCCTTCAAGATGGCATGCAATCTGACAGACTCTATATATACTTTCTTATTAAACATATTTTCACATTAGTCATGTTGTACAGAAGAATTAAAACAAATGGGAGGAACCATAAGAAAAAATAAAACAAAACCAAACAAAAAAGAGAATAGTCTGCTTTGTTCTGCATTCTGACTCCATAGTTCTTTCTCTGGATGTAGATGGCATTTTCCATCATGAGTCCTTTGGAATTGTTTTAGGTCCTTGGATTGCTGAGAAGGACTAAGTCTATCAGAAACAGTCTTTGCACACTCTGGCTGTTACTGTGTACAATGTTCTCCTGGTTCTACTCACTTCACTCAGCATCAGTTCATATTACATCTTTCCAGGTTTTTCTGAAGTCTGCCTGTTCATCATTTCTTTATATATAAACAGTCCTTGCACATTGTGACTGTTACTGTGTACAATGTTTTCCTGGTTCTGCTCATTTCACTCAGCATCAGAGCATGTAAGTCCTTTCAGGACTCTCTGAAGTTCTCCTGTTCATCATTTCTTATAGCACAATAGTATTCCATTACATTCATATACCACAATTTATTTAGCCATTCCCCAATTGATGGGCATCCCCTTGATTTCCACTTTTGGGGCATCACAAAGAGAGCTGCTATAAATATTTTTGTACATGTGGGACCCTTTCCCATTTTTATGATCTCTTGGGGATGCAGTCTTAGAAGGGATATTGCTGGGTCAAAGGGTATGCACATTTTTGTAGCCCTTTGGGCATCGTTCCAAATTGGTTGGATCAGCTTACAGCTCCAGCAACAATGAATGTGTTCCAACTTTCCCACTTCTTCTCCAACATTTATCATCTTCCTGTTTTGTCATATTAGCCAATCTGATAGGTGTGATGTGGTACCTCGGAGTTGTTTTGGTTTGCATCTCTTTAATCTATAGTGATTTAGAGCATTATTTCATATGACTATAGATAGCTTTAATTTCTTCCTGTGAAAACTTCCTGTTCATATCCTTTGACCATTTTATCAATTAGGGAATGACTTGTATTTTTGTAAATTTGACTCAGTTTTCTCTGTATTTTAGAAATGAGACCTTTATGAGATACTACTTGTAAAAATTCTTTCCCAGTTTTCTGCTTCCTACCTAATCTTGGTTGCAGTGGCTTTGTTTGCGCAAAAACTTTTTAATTTAATGTAATCAAAATTGTCCATTTTGCATTTCATAATGTTTTCCATCTCTTGTTTGGTTATAAATTCCTCCATTAACCATAAATCTGACAGATAAACTATTCTATGTTCCCCTAATTTGTTTATAGCATCAGTCTTTATATGTAAATCGTGTACCCATTCAGAATTTATTTTGGTATATGGTGTTAGACACTGACACAGATCAATATCATACACCATTTACCAAGATAAGATCAAAATGGATATGTGAACTAGATATAACAGAAGATATTACAAGAAATTTGAAGAACAGGGAACATATTACTTATTTGACGGATGGACAGGGGAAAAATTTATGAACAAGAGATAGAGGACATTGTGAGGTGTAAAATGGATAATTTTGATTATGTTAAATTAAAAAGGTTTTGTACAAAGAAAACCAACATAACCAAAGTCAGAAGGAAAGCAGAAAACTGGAGGGTGGGGGTGGAGAGTTATGAACAGTTTCTCAGATAAAAGTCTCATATCTCAAATATAAAAGAACTTTGTCAAATCTATTAAGAATATGAGTCATTCCCCAATTGATACATGGTCAAAGGACACAAACAGGCAGTTTTCTGAAGAAATCAAAACAATTTAGTCATGTGAAAAAATGCTCTAAATCATTATTGATTAGAGAAATGCAAATTAAAACCTTGAGATATCATTTTACACCTATTAGATTGACTAAAATGATAAAAGGAGAAAGCAACAAATGTTGGAGGGGATGGGGAAAAACTGGGTCACTAATTCACTGGAACTGTGAACTAATCTAAACATTGTGCAGTACAATTTGGAATTATGCCCAAAGTTATAAAACTGTGTACACCTTTTGACTCAATCAACACTACTATTAGGGCTGTTTCCCAAGGTGATCAGGGAAAAAGAATCTATATGTTCTAAAGCAGGGGTGGGGAGTCCTTGGCCTCCAGGCTACATGTAACCTTCTAGGTCAGTGAGTGTGGCCTTCTAAGTCCAAGTTTTACAGAACAAATGCTTTTACTCTGTGAAGTTTGGATTCAGTCAAAGGGCACTACTTGAGGACCTAGAGGGCCACATGTAGCCCTGAGGCCACAGATTCCCCACCCTTATTCTAAAGTATTTATAGCAGCTTTCTTTGTAGTGGCAAAGAACTAGAAATTGAGGGAATGCCCATCAATTGGGAAATGGCTAAACAAGTTGTGGTATATGATCATGATGGAATTGGTTGGTTGTTGTCCTTCATTTTCGAAGAGGCCCAAAATAACATCACCATGATAAAGTGAAGTTTCAGTGTGTCCGACTGGATCAGATCAATATGAGCTTGGAATGCTCTACCCCAAGTTGGACACAGACAGTCGGTATGAATTTTTGGGGTGGGTACTCCAAATTTGTGCATCCTACCTTTACTTTGTGCTGTCTCAATTCTGCTTTGCTCAAAGAGGCAGTACCCTTTCTGATGTGGGCATCTATGCTGAGCAGTCCTGTGCCGGTGTCTCCTATGTTGCACAGTCAAATCCAAAGTTCTTGAGACCTTGAGAATGTCCTTGTATTGCTTCTTCTGACCACCATGTGATCGCATGCCCCCATGAGAGTTCTCCATAAAATAGTCTTTTTGACAAGCACACATTTTACATTCAAACAATGTGGCCAGCCCATCAGAGTTGTGCTCTCTGAAGCATAGTTCGAATGTTTGGCAGTTCTGCTAGAGAAAGGACTTCAGCGTCTGGTACCTTACCTTGCCAGGTGATCCTCAGAATCTTCCTAAGAGGAAGTGATTCAGTTTCCTGCCATGGCGCTGGTAGACTGTCCATGTTTCACAATTATATAACAATGAGGTCAGCACAAGGGCTCTGTAGACCTTCAATTTGGTAGTCAGTCTAATACCTCTTCTCTCCCAAATCTTTCTTCGGAGCCTCTCAAACATTGAGCTAGCTCTGGCAATGCGTGCATCAACCTCATTATCAATGTGTACATCCCTGGAAAGTACACTACCAAGGTAAGTGAACTTATCCACAGCATTCAAAACTTCTCCATTTGTTGTAATTGATGGTTCCACATATGAATAGTGTGGTGGTGGCTGATGGAGCACCTATGTTTTCTTGGTGTTAATTATTGGGCCAAAATTAGCACAGGCAGCAGAGAATTGATCCATACTTTGTTGCATGAATGTGGTAAGTCAGTGAAGACTTCTCAGGGACCTAAGTCTAAAGAAAAGCAGACATAAGGCCTGAGTTTCAATTTATCAAAAATCATATGATATGGGGAAACTTGAAGTTGTAAAACTGTCTGTCGCCCCTCTCCCCAGTCTTGCTTAACCCATTTCCTTATTTCTGAAATAGAGACTGTTAGGTCAGGCTTTTGACCAAAAGGGTAAGGGGGGATTTTGTGGTTTTTAGCTTTATAACCTGGCATCTGCTTCTGTAAGGCGCCTCCCTGCTCAGGAAACTGGAGAAGGGACCTCTTGCTTCTTGCAAGAACCAAATAAAGGACTTTCTGTTTGTACTTTGAGATGCCTCTGAGTAGTCAATTTGAGTAGGGGGGGGGGGTCTCACCATCCCACACATTGCATCTCAGCTTCAGAGGCTGCAATGAGTACACAACCATCTGCAAGTAGAAAATCATGCACCAACACTCCCTCCACTTTGGTCTTGGCTTGTAGCCTTTTCAAACTGATGAACTTATCATCAATAGTATGGTAGTTGACCTTGATGCTGTCTTCATCCTCATTGAAAACATTTGACAACATGGCTGAAAACATCATGCTAAAAAGCATAGGAGCAAGCACACAACCCTGTTTCACTCCATTTAGTGACTGGGAAGGCACGAGAACCTTGTCCACTATCCGTTCATGATGGAATACTACATATTTGTGTTTAATGGTAGTGATGGGAGGGGAGAGGGAAAAAAGTTACACAATAACTTTATTATGTATTTAAAAGGAAAAGTTGTACATAATAGATTTGCCATTTCACATGCAACCCTCTTTTCTTCTATTCTACTCTATTATGGAAATGCTTGTTTCATTTAAGGTCAGTATAAAGTGAACTGGAAATAAAAGGCTTCTTGAAGATGGAATTTTAACTGAGTCTTCAAGGAAATCAAGAAGCTGAGGTGAGAAGGGAGAGAATTACAGGCATGAGGGATAGCCAGGGAAAATACATGGAATAGGGGAATGTTGTTTCTTATATGAGGAACAGCAAACAAGCCACTACCATTGATTGTAGAGTATGTAGAGGAGAGAAAGGTGTAAGAAGTTTGGAAAGGTAGGAAAGGATCAGCTTGTGAAGAGTTTTAAGAACCAAACAGAAGATTTTATATTTGATCCAGGAAGAGAGTCACAGACATTTTCTGAATAGATGAGTCAGATCTGTTGTGAATGAAGATTTGGCAGCTGAATGGACCACAGATTGGAATGAGGTGACATTTGAGGAACGGAGACCAACCAGAAGGATACTTCAGTCTTGTCCAAGTATGAGGTGATGAACAGGTAAGGTAGAGAAAGCAGTTTCAGTTGAACTGGACAGATTTCAGGGGCTTGAGAAATGAGTGGGAGAAGAGAAAATGGAGACATAGAGTGTAGAGAACTTTTTCTAGGAGTTTTGCTGAGAAAGGAAGTAAAGATTATACAGGAGAACCGCTCGAGGGGATGACAAAGTTAAAGTGAGCTGACATTTATATATGCAAAGCACTTTGAAGATATTTTATTTAATCCTTACAACCCTGTAAGGCTGGTAGTTCAAGTACTATCTTTCTTTTACTGGCAAGGAAACTGAAGTCCGGAAAAGTTCTTGAGTTTATAGAACAGCCTTCCTATTATCTTCATTAGAGAAGCATCTACCTTTGAATCTTCCCCTTGTTTCCTTTTTCTGAGGCCTTCTCCCTCTGGAGTATCCTCAACCTATCTAGGCTTAATTCCACACATGGACAATTATTTAATTTAGATTAAGGTTAATGCTTCACTTCTCAGGCAAACTGGAGGACTCTTTCTGATTCGACCTCTGGGCACTTCCTCTTAACTGAAGAACACCTGGGAATTTCTTGGAATTTAGTCTTTTGGGTCTCCCCTCCTCCCACTTTTAAAAAAATTATCCTTTATTATCCTTTAATGTGGTTTCCCAACCAGCATAACCCCTTCTCCAAAATCCATAGCTTTAAGGTTTCTGAGTCACTAGACCAAGCTCTGTATCACAGGGTAAACACATGACTCAGGCTAAGAACAACTGGAAGTTAGAAACACAAAGGATATAAAACTTCCACCTGAAATACTTTCAACAAGAGATTCATTTCCTCCCCAATCACACTGACTTATAGAAACATAAACATGTGCTAAGCCTGTCTAATGCATAATACCAGATGACTACTGTTTCTGACACACATACACACACATCTTTTACAGAGAAATAGGACACTCAGAGCTTAAACTCAAAAGCTCTTGATTTTGCATAGGGGCCTGTGGTGACAGCTAAAATTCCAGCTTATGCTGGAGGTCTTGTAGTTCCCAAACTACTAGAGCTTCCCATTTAAGAACACTTTCCACTAACTCTCTAAATAACTTGTAAGTACATAGTTTTAGGCATTTTGTGGCCATTTGAATACGAACTCCTTGAGGGCAGGGACACTATTTGCCTTTCTTTGTGTCCTAACTTTTAGCACACTTCCTAGCAAAATTGGAAGTACTTAATATAATGCCTGCTATCTTACACATATTCTACCACTTCTAAATTTCAGCCTTGGGACCCATTTTGGTCTCCCCATTCCCTGTGGCCACTGACACGGTTACCGTTTTTTCCAATTCCTATCTACACTATCAGAGTCTCAGACTCGAAAGGGATCTCAGAGGACATCTAGTGGAGGGGAAGGGGGGAAATCAGCTTCTGCCTGAGGCAGCACGTTCTATTTTGGGATGATCCCAATCAATCAAACATCTATTAACATACCTCAGCGGGGACCAAAACGTACCTGCATCCCACCAGGGAGCCTGGCATGGTTATTTAACGTTGGCAAGACTGGTTTACACCCCTCTCGCCTAAGCTTCCCAACCTTACGGGTGCTGGCTTCCCCTTTTTACAGACGAGGCCCAGATGGGAAGGATACCTGCTTACAGGGAAACAACCACTAAGGGCCGGAAGGAAATCTGGACCAAGGTCTTCGGACGCCAGGTCTACCACGACGTCCCCACCCTCCCCCAGGGGCCTAACTCCACCCTGGTGATGCCCGTCTCTAGGTTCTAATCTGCCCTATTTCACGTAGCACGAAGCTTCCACAAGACAGGGCCCTTTAAATGTTCAGTCAGCTCGGCCCCTACGCCAGGTTCCTACAGAGAGAATCCGCGGCGGGGGCCTCTGGGATTCTCCATCTTTCTGGGGTCTGTTCTAGTGCAGAGGGCACGGCCCAGATGCCCAGACCGCTCCAGGCAGCACAGGCCCCTGGGGCTGCAGGGCGCCCCGGCCTCTCCCAGCCCCGGGTCCAGCCCCGCGCCGCAGCTTTCCCAGGCTCGAGGAGCAGGGAGGCCCCGCGGCTCTTCCGCATCCCCCTCTCCGACCCACAGGGGACCTCACTCTTTGCCCCCTCCCCCCCAGCTTTTCCTT
The DNA here is from genome assembly GCF_028372415.1 of Notamacropus eugenii. NCBI lineage: Eukaryota > Metazoa > Chordata > Mammalia > Diprotodontia > Macropodidae > Notamacropus > Notamacropus eugenii. Next base: position 267,901,032 of record NC_092876.1, read on the forward strand.
ATCTCGCGGTTGCTTCCCAGATCCCCACTCCCTCCGCCATAGTTGTTCCCTTCCCTCCCCCTTTTCCGGTTCTTCTCCCACAAGCTCGAGAAGAGCTGTTCCGACAGCTGCCTTCCCGCCTACCCCCGCCGCCGTGGAGGGCGGCTGTTCCGTCGGCTGGCTCTCCTCCCCCCGCCCTAAGGCGCCTCGCCTCCTCTCCTCTCCCCCGCCCCCCTCCCTCCGAGCCGGGAGCCGTCCCCCAACATCCGGGTACCGGCACTAGCCGCCCAGACTCAGGCACTATGGTCATGGCGGAGGGGACGGCAGTGCTGAGGAGAAACAGGCCCGGCACCAAGGCTCAGGTACCAGCCCGGGCCTTCTCCGGGCCTTAGAGCTTTAATGGGCCGGGCGGGACTCCGGGCTGACCGTCTTGGGAAGGGGATTGCGGCTCGCCTCCGGGGCGGCGCCCTGACAGAGGCCCGGCGGGCCGGGCCGGGCCGGGCGAGCCGAGCCGAAGGGGCTGCTGTCCGGCCTACTGCTTCCGCAGCCACCGGTCGGTCCTCCGGCGGCGGTCCGTCCCGGGCGGCTCCGGAAGGGAGGCCGCTGGGGGTCGGGCCAGGGCGGGGGTGGGGGAGGCCGGCCTTGGAGAAGGGGCCCCCGGTGATCTGTCAGGAGACTGTCAGGAGCAGCTGGTGGCGGTCCCGGCTTCCCCTCCCAACCCCCCACTCCCCCAGGAGCCCCCCTTCCCGCGCGGGGAGGGGGGCTGTGTGTGTAAACACCGCTGCTCTCTCCCCTTCCTTTTCCCAACTCCATCCCAGCCTGGGGTGCCCCGCTCTTCGGGTGGACCCTGGGCTCGGTCCGTCCGCCCCTGACCAGTTCACGTCGCTGCCCTGGGCGCTCTTGTGGCCCAGCAAGTTTTCCTTCCATCAGGCTGGGACTTGTTAAAGGCCGCGCCAGCTCGTTCCCGCAGCTTACGGCCACGACCCGCCTCTCATCTTGCAGACTTCTGACCGAGCGCTCTATTGGGGTGAATCTGTGATGTTCATTTTTGTATGTTCTTTTGTGGTTAGCTGAGAGGGGCTGCATTAGACAAACTTCCCAGCAGGGAGTCTTTTAATAGTCACATGTGTGTATGTAAAGAACCATCTCAGTACAGCTGGTTTCCTCTATAATCCTATAAAACATCATTCCGGCAACGCCAGAGTCTGTCTCCCTCCCACCCAAAAACTGAAGAACCCCCAGCTCTGGACTAGTAGTTTTTAAAGAAATCAAAAGAAATGTCATTAAGACGGAGAAAATAAAATTTTTGCCGAAGAATGAAGTGTAAAATCGTATTATGCCATCTCCAGCACTTAACTGGTTATAGGATACTTAACCTATGAGTTATTTTGAAAATGCTTTAAAAGAACCACTTTAATGACCGTTCCTGTTTTTCCTAGTAGTTTTATAGTTATCTTCCTGAGTTAGTAACAGATTCAAACATTTTTGTTTTGTGAACTTTCTGCTTTCTCTGTGTAATTTTATCAACTCTCTTATTTTTCCAGGGGAGTGTTCCTACTGGTTCCACATTACCTTTCTGCTTAATTAGCTTTCTCAGTTTGTGAATTGGGACAGTTTTTTCAGTCTTGATGTTTTACTCACCTCATTCGTGTTTGCTCATTTATTTAGGTGATCATTTTTGGTTCAGAAAATGTCACCTTAATAATATGGTAACATCTAATGGGTATTATTCATAGTTATGTAAGAAAGGATATAGTAGAAACTTAGGAAGAATTGTGGTGGTTTTTTCCTCCACAAAAGACATTCTTATAAGTCCATCATATAAAATTAAAAGTAGCCATCCAAAAAAGTCTGACATAAAAAATGTCTTCTTAAGTATTTGGCATTTCCAGCCTGAACTGTCAGACATTCGACAAATCAATTTTCTTCTGTGAAAACTGATCATTCTTTGAATTCCTGATTTATATGACAAAACTAAAGGGATGCTCTGCTCTTATTTCGACCTAATTTTGTTTTGAGAAAGTTATGTATATTGATTGGAATGAGAGAAACTTCATTAATCTTGATTCTGGACATGCTTCATAGTAAATATAGTGAAGGTGAATAATGTTGAAGATTAGCATTCTTTTGTATCATATAGTCTTTTTGCATAAATTCTAACGATCCTTATTTTTGTTAGGTAAATCACCTGTTAAGCATGTGTATTTTATATCAGCTTTTTTAATATTTTGAAGGACAAAAAAGTACATTATAATTACTTTGTATTTATTCTACATGCATTTTGTATTGACTTTTCTGTGTGCGTGTTCTTTTCCCAAAGTAGTATGTAAGCTTTTTTAGAGCAACAATGGTTTTATTTTGGGCCTTTGCATTCCCAATGCTTACTGCCATTTTGTATATAGTAGGTGATGAACAAAGCCTTAATGAGTGAATGAATGTTTTGTGCTAACCTACATAGGAAGAATTATGGCAACACAGCTTTTTTTGTATCACTTTAGTGATTCCTAGGAGATGATATTACATTTGAAATTACCATAAGGTGATGTGTTGTCTTTATTTCCTGTCACTTCCCTTCATTATTAAGGAAACTATTAAGATTAAGTTAGATCCACTTGAGTGTCAGAGTAATTCATTACAGTCTCATTACAGTTAGATGATCATTGCATTTTAATGGAGCTGGTTGTTTGCTTTAGAAATTGGAATAATACCATTTTATAGGATCCTTCTACTTTGTATTTGTATAGCAATAAATTTACCTATTAACTAGGTAGCTTTGATCAGGGAAAATCAGTGTGCTCAATTAGCTGTATCTGTAGTTGATTTGAATGGTGATACAAGTATTAGTCTCTTGATGTTTTCAAGATAACTTCTTGAAGTGATATGCTTACATAATATTAAATATTTTATTTTAACCTACTAATTCAGTAAGATTTTTCATCCGGTTTGTGTTTAGGAATTTGGGAAGAAAGAATATAATTTGCTCTAAGATAAAGCAAAAAAAAAAAAATCTTCCTGTTTATTTGAAAGCTTTGAATTGTTTTTCTAATTTCCATATTATAAAACCTTTTTTTCCCTCTCTAGTGTGGTAGATGTTGAAAGTTAAGGAAGTTGAAATGACCATCTTTAATTTTTGTTTTTTCATAGGATTTCTATAACTGGCCTGATGAATCCTTTGATGAAATGGACAGCACTTTGGCTGTTCAACAGGTGGGAAGAATTTTCTTCTAGGACACTAACAACTTTGTGACTTACAAACCTCTCTATTGAGATATGCATCATATCTTTCTCTAAAATTTTTATTATAAACTTAGTAATAGGAGTAAAGACTGAATCTGTTGTTTTATTGGCATAGGGAACTCTCAGGTGAGAAAACTCCCTTTACCAGCAGTAACTATCTAAAAATACAAAATAAGCAATGGAATAAATATGAAATGAATCTTCAAATAAAGTGACAAAAAACAGAGCTATATTTTGATTGGAAAAGTTAAGTACATTTCAACCAAATTATGCTGATTTTTATTTTGTGTCCTTTTCTGAATCTATATATTGATATAATATGATTTGCTGTTTTTGTCAGTTTTTAGCTTATGTTGTTGTCAACATAGTCTTTTCTTATGCTGACTTCATATTTTATTATTTCCCGTCTTTCTACACTACTTCATTTTAATTTTAATTTTTATAGCACAGTAATATGCTATTACATTAATATTCTGTAAATTGTACATCAGTTTTTCAACCATTGAACGTATAGATTTCCAGTTTTTTGGGTTTGTGACAAAACAGCTATTTTTATTTTTTCATTTTGATAACAGAGGGTTGGTCATTTTTGTCATTGTGTACTGTCAGAAACTCCAAAAGATTTTCATTAATCTATAGTTCCACCAATAATGTAATTGTTAATTTAAGAGTTCCACTAATCTCGAAATTTGTCAATTTGGGCTATTTTAATTACGTTGGTTATGAAATGATATCTTAAAGTTATTTTTCTTGGTACTTTTTTCGCTTTTTAAAATTGCAGACTTAAATACAAATACACAAAAACAAAAAAATGTGTATTATATGTGTTTAAAAATAAATGTTATTAAAAAGTGATAGAATTATCCCATTTTTCCCGTGTTCCCTCTGAACTTGATTTTCTTTGTTGTCTGTTTTTCCAGATTAATTAGCATTTTCAACCTGTCTTTGTAAACTCTACTTACTCACAAACCAAATTTCATTAACATTCATGTTAACTGTTATGGAAAGTATACTTATTTTAAACTTTTGTTAGCCACTGAACCATGAATTAGCCAGTCCATCAGAAAACATTTTTTAAGCACCTACTGTGTGCTAGCCATTGTTCCAAATGTCTAGGATACAAAGAAAGTTAAACCACAGTTCCTGTCCTTGAAGAGCTCATATCTAATGGGGGAGACATCAAGAAAATAACAGAATTTAAATAGTTATGTCATGCTCTGGGTGTATAAGGGCATTAGAATTTATTTACATTTTGTTTGAACTTTCATCGTTGAGCCCTTGTTAAAAAGTTTTATTTTCCCGTGTAAACATATGGTAATTTTGCATAACCTATAGAAAATATATTTTGGTTAAAATCCATCTGCATACATGTAAAAATGATTTTGTGCCTAACTAATTCCCAGAGATTTCTTTGGTTACAACAACAGAAACTAACAATAATAATAACAGCTAGTATTGATATAGCAAAGTGCTTTATAAAACACTATCTGATTTTGTTATTATAAGTACTGTGAGAGGTAGGTGCTAAGTATCTCCATTTTACAGATGAGTAAATGGAGGCAGAGGAACACAGAGCTAATAAGTGTCTGAAGTTGGAGTTGAACTTCAGTCTTCCTAACTCTAGACCCAGCACTCTAGCCACTGTGCCAGCTAGCTGCTTCAGTTTATAAAAGAAAAATGAAAATATAGTAAGGATTTTTGTATATTCAATTGGTTATGAATTTTTGGTGAAGTCCATTAAAGAATTGATGTAGAATAGAGCCAAACTTCTAGAAGCAAAAGTTCCATGACCTAGAGATCTCTTTATTCAAGAGGGCCTTCTTTCTGTTCTTCACATTTACATCCTATGGTCAGAAGGCTGTTTGCTTTTATTGACTTAATTGAAGCTTCCAGTACAGTTCGTTCTTTACATGTGTATATCTCTGCTTATAAGTATAGAAGAAGCAAAATTAATGCTTTTGTTAAGATATAGGCAGTATTTTTGGCATCAGCAAATTTATATTCTTACATTCAATGCTCAAAAGCAAAAATGTTAGTGGTAATAGCACCACTGCTGCATTTGACAAGATCACAAAAAATTAGCACAGATAGAACTTCAAATATTAGAAAATGCAAAACATCTTCAGAGATTTGGCCAGATTTCCATTTGGAGTTCTTTCAGGTGTATATCTTCTTCAACATGGAAGTAAGACACTTGAGTAGCGAGGCTCTGATTCTTTAATTTTTTTTCCTTGCTTCAGCATTGGAGTGTTGGAAAGAAACTGGTCTGTGTTTAGAAAAACTTAGGTGAAAGAGTAGAGAATTTTTTTCCGTTTTGGGCAGTCTTTTTATTTTCAGAATTCCATGAAGAAGCAATAAAGGAAACAGAAGCTGATGAAAGTGACAGTTTAGAAAATCAAAGTCAGATATAGTAAATTTTTTCTAGTGATATTTTTCCTCTTGATTCTTTTCACAGAATGAGGGTTTTTTATATCTAGTTGAAATTCTTCCAAACCTCTAGAACATGACTTTATTTTATTACTCATTTCAGTTTTATAAATATTTATTTAGTACTGTTCTAGATACTGGAGGTATAAAGATGAAAAATTGTAGTACCTGACCTCTAAGAAATAAAATCAGATATTTCTGTATTCATGGTTTCTTTATTCATTGGGTGTGGTGGTATATGGCTGCTGCTGGGGAGACTGACACTAGCAGATTGTTTGAGTTTGGGAGTTTTGAGGTGTGGTAGGGCTAAAGCCTGGGTAACAAGACCAGCACTAAGCAGCCTAAGGAGGAGTGAACTGACCCATGTCAGAAAAACAGCTGATCAGTATTGGGATCAGACCTGTGAGAAGCCACTGTACTGCCCACCTGAGTGAGATAAGGAGACCACTCTAAAAACAAATTTCTTCTTTTTTATGGTTTTTTTTTCCTCCTCATACGTACACTGTTAGAAACTGGGATACTAGATTCTTTAAACTTCAGTAGCTTAGCTACATTTGCAACAAGTTTATAACATTTTACAGTTAATTCAGTAAATTTATTTTCAGAAAAACTATCTTAAATTTCTTTATATCAAACAATATTGGTCTGTGAGTAAATCAGTTTATATACGTTATGCATTTTTATGACCTTGACCTTTGTATAAGGTTTTTATTTTTTTGGAAGGAAAGGAAAGGAGGAAGAAACATTGCATATATTTCAAGTTTTTGAATTAATCTTTTTATTCTTTAGCTTCAGAATTTCAAAATTTTTCTACTTTATCCTGGCCTTCCAGAAGCTTACAGTTTAGTGGAGGAAGTAAAATTCAGATGAAAGTGTGTGTGTGTGTGTGTGTGTGTGTGTGTGTGTGTGTGTGTTTATTTGTTAAAATGTGTTGTAATAGACCATAATACTATAATACTTAAGAAGAAAGGGATTTCTTTGAGGGTTGACATGGTTAGGAGAGGCTTCATGAAAGAAGTGGAACTTGATTTAGACCTTGAAGAATGGGTAGAATTTGTGTAGGAGGATGGGAAAAGAGAGGACATTGCATGTATGGGACTGGGGTGATGGTCGGGTGGGGAAAGAAGTGGAACTAGACAAAAACAAAGTCATAGAAGCAAGGATAAACATAGTTTTTAAAAAAATTTTTTTTAGGCACAGTGATCAAGACAAGTCTAATTAGAGCAGTGTTTAAAAAGCAGTGAGAAATGAATTTGGATAGGTATAGGGGAATTGGGTTTTAGAGGATTTTGAAAACTAGACAGGAAAGTTTTTAACTAGGCAGGAATTATGGAGTCACTAAAAGATTTTTAGCAGGGTTATGGTGGTCTAGGAAGATGAGTTGAGTCTGGCAATAGTACGAAATATGGATTGAAGGAAGGGAGAACATGGAATCAGGAAGGGGTGATGTGTTACTGTCCAGTTAAATTACTTGGTGAAGTAATGAAGGTGTTCTGTGTTAAATTCAAGACTGTCCTTCAGGTTTAAGGATATCTTGCAAATCCTAGACTGACTATATTATACCAAATTAAGTCTTGAACTTTCTGATTTCATTTGAATAGAGTTTGTCTTTTTAAATTTTAATTAAAGTGTCTAATAGTGACTTTAGATACTTTACAATTTCTTACTGCCTTCTACCACATCAGGTAATCTAACATTCATATTTAATTGAAAATGATGTTGTTTTATTTCCAGTTCCAGTTCTGATAAATAAAATGTCTTCCCTATATTGGAATTCAATTTGCTTGATAACGGAGCATTTAAAACATTCAAGAATTAGTTTCTTTGCATGGCAGTTACTGAGTTTGATTGTGGACTATGTATCCTTCATTTCTCATATAAAAGTGAAGCATTTGTAAATTTCTGAAATGGCAAAAAATAATTATATATATTTAAAGATAAAATCTGGCATAGGCAGTGTATTATGCTGTATTTTAATTTAAATAACTTTTAGTACTTTTTGTTCATAGTATATTCAACAGAACATAAGGGCAGACTGTTCCAATATTGACAAAATTCTTGAACCACCTGAAGGCCAAGATGAAGGTGTATGGAAATATGAACATTTAAGGTAGGACATTCCTATTCATGGTTTTGTTTGTCTGACTTCTATTAAATGCATTTCAGTAGTACTGATTCAGTGTTAAAGGATAACACATAAATATAATTTACTTGTGTAATTAGAAACTTAAAAAGCCAAATGGCAAAATTTTTGTGCCTTTTAGTACTAACAATCTTCTTCTCTTTGGCATTTACTCAGAACAAGTAAGGCAACAGGAACTTGGCTTCAGAGAGTTAATAGATTATTTGCTTGAGGACCTGCTCTAATACACCACTAAATTTTTAGAGTTGACCCTTACCTTTTTTTATACATTATTTCAGTTATTGTTATTATACTCCACAAGAATATTTCTAGTTTCCTTATCCTTTTTTTCCTTCTTAAATATCTATTAACTTTTTAATACTATGCCCTTGCCATTCTTCATTATCCTTTTCACTTTGTGAACTCTGTAACACTTTGTAGACCTCTAAGCCGAAGTTTGGATAGAATTTTGGCATAAGGAATTTATTGTTAAATCTTCTACGGTGTTCTTTCAGTGATGACAGTGACAGCTATTGAAACAATTTTGGGGGTGGCAGTATGATCCATCTCTATGTCATGAACTTGCTTGGCTTAATCCTAGAAATACTGGTTTTTAAATTCAGGTTGGAGTTTGGGCTGGGGCGTTTGGGTTAGGAGTTAAAATTAGAGAGTGGTGTGAGGCATTTTCTTTAAAATAGCCTTTTCAGTTGACTCATGCTGTGACTGGGAAAATAGATGCTATCCTTACCCATGTTGATTTTTTTTCTTTTGCCCATAAGATTTTTTTTCCCCTGCCTTTAAAATACTGACATTTCAGTAGTCTAAGACATTTCGTTATTCTATGCCTGGTTTTCTTGGTTATGTTACTGCATATTTCCCCATTTTCTTCTTTCAGAAAAATGACTGTCTTAATCATCAGAGTTATTGAAAAATCTAGGTTTATTCAGTCACTGTTGTGATCCTTTTATACTAATTCTTATCCATGATCTATTAACCAAGTGCTATTATTCTTTTGTTACTCTTTTTAAAAACAATAAACAATGTTTTTTCAATATTCTATACATTCAGAGACTGTCTTTATGTCTTCAGAGGTAGTAGCTTTTTGTTTGAATTTGGTGCATTGAGATATTTATTTGTTGATACTCATTTAGCAATGTAATTTTTACATGATATTGATGAAGCTTAAGTTACAAGTTTTGTTTTAGTAAAGATCAGTTAAATTCATGATATTCCTTGGCCATAGATTTTCAACTCATGCTTTATTTAATCTTGACTCTTTATTTGGTCCTAAAGGGAATCAGGTGAGAGATTGGCTGTTTGGTAGAATTCATGACCACTTGTGAAAATTCAACTCAAAGCACATAATACAAATAGCATATTAGTTATGTGCCTTTTTTAAACGCCAAGGATAGTGCTATTATCACTATCATAGTATTCCTGACTTAAAATAAATTAAAATTCTTCTTGCTGCTTTTCTTGTATGTTATTAATGAGATTTAGGCTTACTTCTCTTACTAGGTTATTTTGTTTTAAAGCAATGTTGCATTTTTCTTCTAGGGGTTTTTCTTTTATTTTCTGTAATATTAGGATTACATTTATAGGCAACCAAATCCTTTTTTTTTTTTAATAATTTTTTTTTATGGCAATATTGACATCTTTTTGAGGCAGTGAAACTAAATGACTGGGTTTTTGTCTTCTGGAAATAATCAATTTTTTGGTGGCTGAAAAGAGGATATCTTCGTGGCCTATTACTACTTAAATAGCAATTCTTCAGCCACCAGCATATATAGAAAATAATATTATGATTGTCTTGGTGAATTTTCTTTTATGATACTTCACAGATCATAAGTTTAGAGTGGGAAGGGATATTCAAGGTCATGGCTTTATCAGGTTTAAGGACTATAACTATTATTTTCAGCTGTGTTTTAAACTGTGACTAAATAGGTAAAAGGAAATATTTTAGATCTTAGTAGAGTGTATAGAAATTTATTTACTTCTCTATACCTTATTTCCAACTTTTGTAATGTGGGGATTTTGTATATAACTACTTACAGTTAAGAATAAATGAGATATGGGAAGCACTTTGAATTCCTTGGAAGAAAACTGCTGTTTGAACTGTAATGGTAGTGATTGTGTTATTCTGTTGTTGAAAGTATAATGTTAAATTAAACATTATCTTTGGAAAAGAAGAGATTAGTGTTTTCATTTATATATTTGCATTTTCAGGCAATTCTGCCTAGAGCTAAATGGACTTGCTGTCAAACTTCAGGTAATTTTTTTGTTTAGAAATTTTTTAGTTTTTTGTTTCAACTGTAATCTTTGTGAAAGTGTTTATACTTTTTCTCTATTTTTGTAACCTATTGTATTTACAGAGGGTCATTTACAATTTTAAATTGCTTTCTCTTGGAATCTTATATAAACTTTGAGTGTTGTGCTTTTTTATTATATTTATATATTGAGACTAAGCACAAATATTTTAACAGAGTGAATGCCATCCAGATACATGTACTCAGATGACGGCAACTGAACAATGGATTTTTCTTTGTGCAGCTCATAAAACTCCAAAAGAGGTAAGCGTTTATTTTGAAAGAATTAAAATGATTGGGTATAGCTTTATAATATAGCTCCTTTACTTAAATAGATGGGCAGTAAAGTTGTATAAGTAGTAAGAAGTTAGACACATCTTTTAAATGTAACTGCTTACACTCAATTGAACAAATTTTAAGCATTTAAGAGGTTTGAGCCACAGCGCTAGTATTAGGAATACAAAACCAAAAATTGTAGTCTTTGCCCTCAAGGAGCTTACATCCTGCTGAATTTGAAATTCTTTCATCTGCCAAGACTATCAGTTTTTTGTAGACATCTTTGTAATTGTTATTTGAACATTAATTAATGGTCTAGAGCTGTATTGGTAGTAAGATTTATAAATGTAGTAAGTGATGGTTAGTTCCGCTTTTTGCATACTGTAGTAATCTAAATAATCTTATAATCTACTGAAGAAAAGTGACGTGATGGGTGAACTGCAGCTCATGAGATCTCTCTTTTGTAAGAATGGACTGATTACTAGTTGATACTTTACATACTTATTAAATAAGAGTGAAACACTGCTTTTGAATTTTGTAATGTCATGAGAAGTTATTTTTCTCCATGTAGCATTGCTAGTACATACGTTGAAGTCTTCCATATCACTACTGGATTTTGTAATGAAAAGTCTTCAGAATTTTCATCCATATTTGCAGGCACTGATAATTGTTCATTGCATCTTTTTTTTTTTTTATTTTTTATTTTTTTTATTTTGTAATGTTTAACAATCACTGCCATACAATTGCGATTTTATCCCCCCCACCTATCCCCCACTCCCCCCCTCCCTCCCCACGACTGCATACAATTTTGTATAGATTCTACATATACTTTCCTATTGAGTATATTTTCACTATAGTCATGCTATGTAGTCAGACTAAGATAAATGAAAGAAATCGTATAACAAATCAGAACATGATACACAAACACATACACATACACAAACATGATCTGCTATAATATGTGAGTGACTTCCATATTTCTCTCTCTGAGTGTGGCAGGCATTTTGCCTTGAGATCCTCCATTGGGATTTTTTTTTTTTTTTGGTAAGAAGTTCTTGTGTTATTACACAAATCTAAGTCTACCAGAAAAAACTCTCACACACTGTGGTTGTTGCTGTGCATAAAGTTCTCCTGGTTCTGCTCCTTTCACTCAGCATCAGGTCATATAAGTCCTTCCAGGCCTCTCTGAAGTCTTCTTGTTCATCATTTCTTATGGCACAATAGTACTCCATTACATTCATATACCATAATTTATTCAGCCATTCCCCAATTGATGGACATCCCCTTGACTTCCAGTTTTTGGCAACTACATAGAGTGCTGCTATAAATATTTTTGTACATGTGGGACCCTTTCCCATTTTTATGATCTCTTGGGGATATAGTCCTAGTAGCGATATTGCTGGGTCAAAGGGTATGCACATTTTTGTAGCCCTTTGGGCATAGTTCCAAATTGCTCTCCAGAATGGTTGGATGCGCTCGCAGCTCCACCAACAATGAATTAGTGTTCCAACTCTCCCACATCCTCTCCAGCATTTATCATTTTCTGGTTCTGTCATGTTTGCCAATCTTATAGGTGTGATGTGGTACCTCAGAGTTGTTTTGATTTGCATCTCTCTAACCAATAGTGATTTAGAGCATTTTTTCATATGGTTATAGATAGCCTTAACCTCTTCCTCTGAAAATTGCCTGTTCATATCCTTTGACCATTTATCAATTGGGGAATGACTTGTATGATTATACATTTGGATCAGTTCTCTATATATTCTAGAAATGAGGCCTTTATCCCCGAGCTTAGCTGTAAAAATTCTTTCCCAATTTACTACATCCCTCCGGATTTTGGTTGCATTGGGTTTGGTTGTGCAAAAACTTCTCAGTTTAATGTAATCAGAGTTATCCATTTTGCATTTCATAATGCATTCTATCTCTCCTTTAGTAAAGAATTCTTCCCTTCTCCATAGATCTGATAAATACACTATTCCTTGCTTCTCCAGTTTATTCATGGTATCAATCTTTATACCTAAATCATGTACCCATTTGGACTTTATTCTTGTGTACGGTGTCAGGTATGGGTCTATGCCTAATTTCCGCCATACTGTTATCCAGTTTTCCCAGCAATTTTTGTCAAACAATGAGTTCTTATCCCAGAAGCTGGGGTCCTTGGGTTTATCAAACAGAAGGTTGCTATATTCCTTGCCTACTGCATCTTGAGTGCCAAGTCTATTCCACTTGTCTACCTCTCTGTTTCTTAGCCAATACCAAGTGGTTTTGATAATTGCTGCTTTATAGTACAGTTTGAGGTCTGGTAGCGCTAGGCCACCTTCCCAAGCATTTCTTTTCATTAGTCCCTTTGATATTCTGGACCTTTTGTTTTTCCAAATGAATTTTGATATTATTTTGTCCAGCTCTAGAAAGTAATTGTCTGATAGTTTAATCATTGCATCTTTTTGACAGGCAGACTTTGAGGGATAAATTTAGAGTTGTTGGTCAGTAATGCTGTTTGTCAACTCTGAGAACCTGAAATCAAGGGACTACCTTGTTTTACATCTATAATATTTGTTTTGAAGAGGGAAAATTTTTTTCTAAAATAGGTGTTTGAAGCACTTACTTTATTGTTTACTTCTTTATTAGGAAGACTAATTTCTTTCATAGTGTTGATGTCACATCCTTTGAATTGATGATTAAACCTAAAGAAAACGATAGATCAAGTAAGAATCAGCCCATATCTAGATAAACCTACATTCAACAGACATTTTCATTGGTAATACAGAACTAAAAGCACTGAGTTTTGCCACTTAGTCACTCTAGTGGGTAGTGATTGACAGAAACTTAGAAACCAAATCAAGAGGGTTAGTGTGTCCTTTGGTAACCAGAAAAGACAAGACAGTTCAGAGCGAGTTTAAATTTCACACTAGATTATGGGTCTTCAGAATGGATGTGTTCAACTTGTTGGATATCCTAGAAGTGTCACGGCTGGCTTCTTTAATATTTTCATAGCGTAATATTACCTGGCAAGATGAGATCACTACTACAGAGGTCCTGTAAACAACTAATCTGTCAGTGTTGGAACTCTGCTTGCTGTCCTTCTGAATTGAAATGTGTGGAAAATAGGTGAAAGCAAGCATTCTCTGCAGTTGCTGTGTGGTAAAGGGTAATTTTAAACAGTATGTGAAGAGGCACTTAAAGGGGAGGCAGAAGAGCATCATCATATGCTGTAGAGTAGCTGTAGATAGGGTCTGCTAGCAAAGAACAGTGGCTGAGAAAGCTGGAGCCACATGGATAACTTAAGTGTTCTGAAGAAAAGGCATTAGTTAAATTCTGAGATGATGAGCCAGAGGAACAAATGGTACTAGATTTGGAAACAGTGGCTTCATTGCCAAAGGACAGTTTACATGTGCATTGTGGAAATGAATGCTAATTTTATGAGTTTAGTCATATTCATGCTTACACATCATTATTGTATCAATTTTAACTGTGAAAGATGATAGTATATTTGGAAAAATGTATATTATTTGAGTAAACAGTGGGTATGATATTTTACTAGGGTATAGAGTTGTGGATTTTTGAAGAAATTAATATTCCTTTGTATGTGAACATGCACACAAAGATAGCTGCTTACCTTGGTGCCATATTAAGCAGTATTTAAACAGCTGGTGGTTTCCAAATAGCAATTTTAAAAGCACATTTTGCTTTTAAAAATACTATCTCCATGTGGTAGAACCACAATTATCATTGCTGTTTCTTTTAACCTAGTTTCAGTCTTTTCCTTAAAGTTTGCATACTTGAGTCTCTGCTTGGCTGTCCTTCCCCCACCTTACTCTTTGTTTTTTCCTGTTTGCTCTCTAGGAGACTGGAGAACCCTAGGGTCATAGATCTGAGCTGGAAGTAAACTCAGAAGCCTTCTAGTCCAATTCCCTTATCTTACATCTGAGGAAAATGAGTCCCAGAGATGTTTAGTGACTCACCCAAGTAGGAAGGCAACTGAGATGGAATTTATGTCCTGTGACAACCTCATTCAGTCTCAGAAGTTTTATTGGCAGTAGCAAAATAATGGCAGGATAGGTTTCAGTGTTCTTAATGTGATAAGTACTAAACAGAAGGGCTTCTTAGGTTGTAATATAAAGAATCTCTTGTGCTAGCCATAACCCATTAAAATCCAATAGTGGTTGGTAGGGTAGGGCAGGAAGTAGAATTCAGTAGATGGTATCTAGGGTTGGGGTTCCAGGGACATGTTAGGGAGTATTTATGGGATCTGAGAGTAAAGTGATAGGGATGGGGAGAGTATATTTAGTTAGGAGAGAGATGCCCTAAGCAGTGTGATAAACTGAAAAGAACATTGAACTAGGAGTTAGAAGCTCTGAATTCTTGCCTTCTGATCTTAGCTAAGTCACTTCTTATCTCTGGGTGTTCTTTCTCATCTGTGAAATGAAGAGATTGATTAAGATGTTCTCTTAAGATTCCTTTCATTTCTAAAATTCTTTTAAGGACTAGTCTTGAGGACCAGATTGAGGTAGGAAAGTAGGGGTGGGGAGGAACTAGGAAAGAGAGTTTGCGTCCTGGAGAAATCTAACAGTAGCATAATTAAAGTCTTGTTTACTAAAAATAGCAGTTCATTTGCATATTCCAATCTGATTCTGCCACCAAGAATTCAACAGATTTTTATTATGCACTCACTATTTGCTAAGCACTGTTTCTATCTGAATTGTTGTAGACTTTTCCTTTGCATTTGCTCTGTACTTTGGAATGGGAAAAGGCTTGGCCTTTAGTACTTGCCATATAACATATACAACACTAGAGGTAAAGATGTTTGGTGATGCAGTTTTATACTTTTTCTTTTATAGTGTCCTGCAATAGACTACACTAGGCACACGCTTGATGGTGCTGCATGTCTTCTGAATAGCAATAAATATTTCCCTAGCAGGTAAAACTCTTAAATATGATGCTATTTAATTCTTCCATGTTATTTCAAAAAGCTTTTTAATATTTTTATGAGTATCGGGTTGTTTGCTAATACAGTGCATTTTTTGCTCAATTATATTTCTGGTATAATGTGTTTCAAGTTATTCAGGGTTTGAGATTGAATCATATGTTTAAATCAATTACAAAGTAAAAGTGGTGTTAGCAACATATGATTGACATCCAGATTAATTTTCAGTAGCATATCTCTACCACTATACCCCCTTAGCTGCTTTTGAGACCATGCAAGAAGAGTGGTTGATTATCTTGATATACCATTTTGGTTGCTGACTCTGCATTTTAAATCTTGGCTATACCTGTAGAATTGTAAGATCTGAGAAGTTTCACTTCTGGTTCTGAGTGTAAAAGAATCATTAGATATTACAGTAAAAATGGAGAATTTGAGAGAAAATATGTTCTGCTTTATAACAGCAACCTTTTATTGTATTTGTTTCCAATTAGATGGTTTTAGCAATGGTTTTAAAGCATAATAAGGAGCTAATGTAAAATACATAAAGCCAACAATCTGGAAATTCACTAAAAAGATACTTTCTTTACTTTTATATCTGAAATAAAAGTTCAGATATATAATGCCAATTTTTAAAAAGTCATGAAAATGTGTTTTTTTCCTTTAAAGAAAAAAGATGAAACTAATACCGTTTCGTTGTTGCTAATTACTGAAAAAGTGGACAAAGTGTTACAGTCCTAAATGGAGTTCTAAACTGTTAATTCATTTTTATCAATTGTATTAATATCTTAAAACTTTTAATAATATCTTGTAAGGCTGAATTTTGAGTAATAATTAACTGGGTGAAGTAAAAAGATAGCTGGATTGACAAATCAAGAGAAATGGCTTCTAATCCTTATTGTTATGAATTAGATTTGTGATTTGAAGCACATTACTTAACCTCTCTGCATCCTGCTTGCTTCTTTTGTAAAATGAGAGGACTGAGAGTGACTCTGGGCATTTCACTTAACCTCTTAGGATTCTAGGCATCTCTTGAGGGCTGTATATGGCAGATCTGTTGCCGATCTGTTTTCCTAACCTGATTTTTTTTTTTTTACCAAAAGCTCCTTAACATTGATGAGATCATAAATCTGGACCATGGATTCTAGTCATAGGGGTTGGGATATATGGTGTGTCTTCTGCAAAAAGGAGCATTAGGGAAATTTTGGAATAAAATTAATCCTATTTAAGAGTAAAACCTATTATGGTGAATGTTTGCTGTATGTTCAATGGAAAAATTTCATGTGTAACATTTTTGGAGTGTGTAATATTATTAACCTTATATTTCCTCACAGAACCCCCATTTATGTCATACGAAACACAGGGTTCTGTGGAATAAAGTTTGGGAAATACTAGGCAGATGGACTCCATAGTTCATTCTAGCTCTGTGATTTCATGATTTCTATTTTCTCTATTTTTGTAGAGTTAGCATAAAGGAGTCATCTGTAGCCAAACTAGGATCAGTATGCCGTAGGATTTACAGAATATTTTCACATGCTTATTTTCATCATCGGCAAATATTTGATGAATATGAGGTAAGTATGTTATTCTGTGTTGCTGATGGCTACTTAATCAGTGGTGATACTTTTGTGGTGGTGGTGGTATACATTTCTATTAGTTTTGTTTTTGGATTAAAAATTAAAATTTTTTTTCTCCATTCCACAGAATGAAACATTTTTGTGTCATCGATTTACTAAATTTGTGATGAAATATAATTTGATGTCTAAGGATAACCTGATTGTACCAATTTTGGAAGAGGAAGTACAGAATTCAGTGTCTGGGGAAAGTGAAGCATGATGGGAATCATACATAAAAATGTACTGAACACATAATTAACATTAATTATGTACTGTATATATCATTTTAGACACTTCAATCATGTATCCATATTATGGCTTCTTTGTTTAGTATAGTTTTGTATGCTGTATGTTGCCTTTTAAAATGGGAAAGACTTTAAGTTATTCATGAGCTGTATATTCACCAGTGTGGCACTCATGGTTTTTAAATAAGATTAGTATTATCTGTTTATAATGCCTGTTAATAAAAAGAATTTACAGTTCTGTAAAATTGCTGCTAAACAATCGTTGGATCACAATCCTCATCAAACAAATCTATCAGAAAAAGATGAGTGAGCTTTTAGGTTTCACATAAGCCATTTACTAATGAAACAGCAACATTTTCCCTTAGTTTTGTGTCCTAAATTTAGAATACTCTGGCAAATTTCACATAATACAGTTCAGACTACACTGTAGGTCTTTTTTTAAAAGCTGTTTCCATGATCTCCTTATGAATTTTGATATACATCTATGAAGATTATGTGTATATCCAAATGTAAAAGCAAGTGCAGTGTTATTAATGCTAAAATATTAATCTTACTTTGCTACACAAAGTATATTCTGGGCCAACATACTTGAAAACTATATGTTTTTTCTGGATTTACCTTTCTGTAATAGTGGACTGTAAGAAGTTTTGCATACATCATGGTAATGATGCTAAGGCAAATAAATGCTTCTCCCAATTAAACCCCTTTCTTCCTACCTCTTTCCCTCAGATCCCTTCACTAAAAAACAAAACAAAACAAAAAAAAAACTTCTCCACACTACCATGAATTATTAGTATAAAGGCTTATACTTATATGTATCTGTATTAATTGCCTACAGATTATACCTCATATTAACATTCATATTACACTACAGGAAAAATGTACTGGCATAGTTTTTCATTTCTTTTTGTTTGGTGGAATTATTCTAACAAAATATTTGGAAAACTTTAGTCTTTAAAATAGTTCAGATATTTCTAGTATTAATATTAATATCTTTGTTCATCTAGACAATATTTAGATAGGGATAGAAAAATAATATCACATTCTCTTCCCCCTTCCAAAAGAAAGCTTATATTTGAGTTGTGTGTTTATGTGAGATTATTTGCAATAATTCACAGGATCTATGAGTGCTACTTAATAGTGTCGCACTTGTTGGACCTCTTTAAAATGAAATG
Source organism: Notamacropus eugenii (assembly GCF_028372415.1). Classification (NCBI taxonomy): domain Eukaryota; kingdom Metazoa; phylum Chordata; class Mammalia; order Diprotodontia; family Macropodidae; genus Notamacropus; species Notamacropus eugenii. Next base: position 267,919,336 of record NC_092876.1, read on the forward strand.
CCTTAAGGATAGAACTTCAGATTTGATAATATGAGTGGTGTAACTGAATGCAATCTTTTTAAAAGCACTTGTCTTCTTTTTATTGTGTTATATAGAGGCATTCAAATATAGGGCTTAAGAGAGTGTGCAAATAGTGAAGAAAATATCTAAAGATAGGCTTTGGGGCAGTTTAAGTGCCCAGAAGAGAAAAATATTTTTGAATGTAGAAGTTAGGGTTGTTTGGAAATAAAAGTGAAATGCATTCATTTTTGTATCACCATTTCTTCCTAACTTGAGGCTAAACTTTATATGACGTTATAAAATGAATAATGAAGAAATGTGGGATAGTATAAAGTATAGAGAGTGTTTATGTACAGACTTTTCCTTTTAAAATCTGCCTTTTGTTCAGATGTACTTGACTGACAGTTGTATGTTCTAGTCGTTAGTCATTTTTCTATGAAAATATTTTGCTCCACCTGTAGTTCTATCTTTAAGGATATCTTATTATATATGTGATAAAAAATATTAGCTTTGAAATTTTACATTTCTTTTAATCTCACTGTAAACCAATTGAAGTAATAAAATTGCTAAATTTTGGGGGAAAGAAGTGCACTTCTAGTTAATGTAGTGTAGCTGTTTACCGTAGCAAGGGACATCCTAATGAATTTCTGTGACTTGATTCTTCACTTGGTGATAGTTTTGAACTAAGGCAGTGACGAAGAGAGATGACTTACTAGCATATTTACTTACTATTTCCCACTGCACTGGGGAAATACCTAAGGCTCTTTTTTCCATTTATTCCATCTTTCATATACTGTGTGTTTGGAGTTGATCCTTAAAAAACCAAGTCCAAACAAAATCCTGCAATAGTTTGTCTTGCTTTTTTGTATTCATATTAACATCTCATTCATATGTGTTGTACTGTGAAGTTGATTTACTATACTATGTAATCTGAAACAGTTCCTATTTTTTTCTTGGTGTTTACTGAATTTATCTAAAACTGTACGTGTACTTATGAGGTAGTTACTGTAAGAGTTTAATGAGCCTGGCAAACCATTGATTTGTATAGTTAAGTGTTTTAAGAGGAAAAATTTTGAACTTAAGTCCCTATTTGATAGGGAAATTAGGTTCCATTTTGTCTTTGAATTATCTTGTAAAGGTCAAGAGGTTTAAATTAAATTTCTCACTTTTCATGCTGGCGTATTTTGCCATGTGGCTCACTTTTTATCTTTTATCATGCCTGGGAAAGTTAGATGACTTCTGATAATTCATGTTTCTAGTTCTTTGCAGTATTTCTCCTCTTTTCACTAATGCGTTGATTTTACATGGCTAGTAAAATTTTTCAGTGCTGTTCTATGATATTTATCTAAATTCTGTTTGTTGTTGTTCAGTCATTTCAGTCATGTCTGACCCTTGGTGACCCCATTTGGGGTTTTCTTGGCAAGGATACTGGAGTGTTGCCATTTCCTTCTCCAGTTCATTTTACAGATGAGGAAACTGAGGCAAACAGGGTTAAGTGACTTGCCCAGGGTCACACAAATATTAAGTGTCTGAGGCTGGATTTGAACTCAGGTCTTTCTCTGAGCCATTTAACTGCTCCTAAATTTTGTAGAAACAAGATTAAGTCTAATGGAACATTAACGGTAAGGGTTATTTTACCTTTGGCTAATTAATTAAAAAAAACAATACTGATTTTAGTGATACTTTAACCCGCATGAAAGCAGTTATTCTTTCAATTTTTCTGTGTGTCTAGTTGATGGGAACTAAATGATAATTACTCTTTTTTTTTAAAAAATTCTAATCAGGAACCATAACTTTTTTAGTTCTCTTTATTGTTTTACCTTTATCCTCAAATATCTTCAAACTGGTGAGCATAATTGTAATTTAACATTTATTTGGTGGCTTTTCTTAACCAGAATTTTTCAAATGATCTACATTTAATTTGAGACCTTTTGATTAATTGTGAATGGTCCATTGCAATAGAAAGGATATATAGAGTTGTAAATGTTTTGTCCCTATGGTAAGAAAGAGCTGACCTTGTTTATTTTTTGTCATGTTTTTGCTGGAAATGTCTATAAATTTTAAATACATAAATTCCAGCCTTAGAAATACTTCAGTTTTGCATCTGCTTATTTCTGCTATAAGCTTCTTAGTTTATTTCTACCATGTAGTATAAACTTTGTATTAGAAATATTAATGTTGACTTTCATTTTTAGTATGAATCTCATTGATAGGTAATCTGAGTACAACTATATTGGTTGCAATACTGTTGATCAGTTGAACTAATTTTCTGAAACATGTCAGAGAGACCATCAAATTAATTAACCGAGTAGTCATATCAGTCATTGTCCTGGTTATGTAAACATCCAGTACTACCAAGTAAATCCACTAGGGGGTACTCACTCCACAAAGTGGAAACATCTTTAACATTTAGAGAGGGGCTTTTTTTTTTTCTTTATTAAATATTCTGGGGGCCTTCCATAAGAGCTTTATAATGAAAGTCATTTGATAATTCTACCCATGAAACAGTTCCCGTAGCAGTTGATACAAACCCTGCCCATTTTGAGCTGGATAGACATCTTTCCAAAAGTTCCTCTGAAACAAGCAAGTCAGGGAATACCAAGGGGTTGCCATTGAAAGTGGTTAGATATAGAGGTTTTCCAGTCTCATTGTATTTGCTCAGTGCCTCTGTGTAGCTCGAAATTTCTACTGTTGATTCCAGTTTAGTGGGGCTTTGGCTCATTGGTTCCTAAGGAGATTAAGGCTGTGGACAGTGCCATTGTTGGTGAGGTATGTGAGTTTCTGGGTTCAGGAGGAAACTTAAAGGGCAGAGCACTTCCAGGGTGGGTCAGTGTCCTTTTCACATTCACAATTTGTAGGTTTGATTTGATCTTCTGGAATGTCTGCTAACTGAGAAGGGCTTTCCCTGAAATACTCATCAAAGTCTGGGCTTAAGGATGTGCCTTTCTCTTCACTGCCTGTCACTTGGAGGGTAGATTGGCTTTCCAAGGGTATGGGAGTGAAGTAGTGAATATTTATGGATGGTAATGTGAGAGAAGTCTTTGGGGATTCAAATGTCTTGGCACTCCCCTAAGGTTTTATCAGTTAGAGTTATAGATTGGGAGGGCTTGTATTGTCTCCTAGTAAGTCGATATTATACTGGGCCAGAGATGGACCTTTCTCTTGTTTTCCTGTCAGTTTTGGGGCTAACTGCCGTTTGATTTTCTCAGTAGTTCCTGCTTAGTCTTCAGCACCTTTTGTTGATGTTTGCTGATTGCATTCTTCTTCTGATGGAACTCTGTAAGGATGTCTTCTTTTTTTCTCTAGCCCAAGACTCTAGACTTCTAATATTTCTCGACATTGTCTTAACTTGCTTTCAGCCTCATGGGCTGTCTGTCAAAGAGCCTGGTATCTCTCATCAACATTTACCCCATAAGTGTGCTTCCATGGGCTGAGGCAACACCTATTGCAATGGCTGCCAACTGCGGCGCAATCTGTGTTCCAGCTAATTAACCTCAGCAAAATTCAGGAGTTGAGCATAAAGAGCATATAAATTCCATGCTTTGAGATCTCCTTTACCGCATGTAGGAAACTCTCAAGTTTGCTCAGGCCAAGGGGTGAAGCTCAGTTCCAAGCTTTGTGTGAAGTAGGATATGATCCAAAACAGTTTTAACTATCAGCAATTGGCAAAGCATGCTTGGGCAACTGATGTGGCAGTTATTGAGTCTGATGCATCTTGTCCACCTTGTTGATGGAGGCCTTGGTGTATAATAACAAACTTAAGAAGAAAGCTTTGCTGCATCATTGTAAAGATGATCTTCGTAGTAGCAGTTGAGACCCAAGTTTGCAGAAATTCTACTAGCTCTTGTTCAGAGTGAACCCAGATTTAGTGTGATAGCTTCTCCATGCAGGCTAGTTTCCGTACAGCTAGTTTTGTCAGGAAGAGACTACAGGGAATTTTTTTGTCTATTTAGTTCCTCTTGGGACTGCTTGAATAGCTTGTTGTAGTAGAGGGTTCTGATTGCTTGCGTTGAGGAACTTGCCAGGTTAGCTCTATCTTCCCCACCAAATTGATGGACTGCATACCTATGCTTTAAGAGATGCTGAACCACTGGACTATCTTGGCATTTCTTGATATCACCTTCATAATAGTAATAGATTAATAAGGTCAATAAACAATGGTCTAGATGATCTCCTAGGCTGACTCCTGCTTCTGCCACATCAGTGATCTTGCAGCATAGAAGGTCTAGGTCTTTAGTAGCATAAAAGATCAGTTTTCTTGCCCTAGCATATTTAGTTTGAATCTTCAATCTCACCTCAAGGAAGTCATGTAATGAATCCATAATTGTGCTCTTAATTATGATGTAGATTTTGATGGCTGTTTGTAATCTTATGATGAAATTTACTTGAATCATACTTTTCCTTCTTGTAATTTCACTTGTACACCTTAAATTTCAGTGTCAGTTTCTGTTCCAGGAGAATCCAATTCAAATTTAATCTTTCTTCCAGAGGGTCTTCTTCTGTACTTGGAACTGTGCATCTTCCTGCAGTATTTTATTTAAGTGTCTGCTGTTGGTTTTATTTCTCCCCTTGTTATACACAATGTTTTGTATCGAGTGCAAGAGCAAATAATGGAGTTGAGTGAACAGAAGACTAAATTTTCATAAGCATCCTGAATTCACAAAAGATGAGTACATATGCTAAGATATTAACACTATAATCTAAATTTCTGACTCTGGCTCCAAAATTTATGAAAAAATGTCCATTTTCAAAACAATTTCTGTTTTTTAAAACATAACATTTAATAGAATTTTATCCTTTTTTAGATTTCTCTTGCAAAGAGAATGTTACATTATTTCCATAAATAATATTTTCCTATAGTTGCCAGTTTTTTTCCCCAAGGACAAGGATCATATAAGCAACTTTTACTATAACTCATAAATTTTGAAATCTTTTCTTAAGTTGCTGTTGTGTTGTAATGAGAGATTTTTTGGGCCTAGTTTGTGGCTATTGTGTGAGATAATGGGACTTTTAAAATGCAATGACTTATTTATAGGAATGTTTATTATCCTTCATTTACTGATTTAAAGGATTCTTCCTGCGTTTCTTTTGTTTTATAGTTTAGTAGGAATTATAATTTAGTAGGAATTATGAGAACCTCTAAGGAAGGAAATTTGCTCACTTTTTGCTTGGGTTTAGATGATTTTTTGGATTTTAAGGATAGAATGCTATTTTTACCTGCCTTCTTTATCCCTGTTAATTTACCTTTTAAAATTTGAAGTCATTATTTTCATTTGTGATTAAAAAAATTAGCTTTCTTTTGATTTTGAAAGATATTACTGACTATTCTTGGATTTGGTAAGTTTTTTTGGGGAGATAATAAAATCAATTTGTAGATCACATCTTTATAGAAACATGTAAAAATTAAAATAATGGATGCACATTGTGCCTGATGTCTTGTAGGTGTTGAGCTGGGAATCATACTTACCCCAGTCCTAAGGAGTTAGCATTGGCCCCATGCTGGTGCTGATTTCTTGAGCCATGGGAGCATCCTAGAGGCTAAACTGCTTCTGTTATCTTTTTCACCTTTTTCCTAGCTGCTGCTTTGACAGGGATTGCCCCTACCGCCTTCCTTTTTGTCAAATCTGTGTTGAACCTAAATCCTTACTGTTCTAGTTAATAAAATGTCATTTCATTGGTGTAAGGAATTCCCATTGAGGAGACTGCCTCTGTTGTACTGGTGCAGATGATTAATTGTACTGCAGCTTATAGTCTTAGGTTTCTGGGGCATATGAGGTTAAGTAATTTGCTCAGAGTCACACAGAGGCAGCACTTGAAATCGGGTCTTCTCCGTATTTCTGGCCGCTGCATCATTGTGTTCTGTTCTGTTACTGGTGGAGATAGAGAATGGTTAATTACCTTGCTTTACATGGTATCATTAATTCATATTCTTGAAGATCATTATTAAATCACTCCTTCCCACTCTCACTGAATAATCCTACAGTCTTCAAATTCTGTCCATAATTCTCATTGCCAAATATTTGATGATCTTTCTATCTTTCTGAAAAGATCCTCCATGTTTTTCTTGCTCATGGATCCTTGAAGTGGACACTACTATGGGAAGTGCTAGCCACTGTTGACATCAGCACTGCTTTTTATTGTATTTCATGCACCTCCTTATAACTTCCCCATATCTTGCATGTGGTTTCCTAAGTTTCATAAAGATGATAGATTAAAACTTTAAACATAAGCTCTTGGTTTCCTCACCTGTAAAATGAGCAAGTTAAACTAGATTTCATATGTCAAAGGATTTAGAGTTGGAGGGGACTCTTGGAGATTTTCAAAGTTTTATAGATGAGAAAACCGAGATTCAGAATGTAACATTAGGTAGTAATATGTGTAAAGTAACAGGTAAGAAACAGAGCCAGTATTCTAACTCAGGTCTTTTGACTCCAAACCCAGTACTCTCCTATGTTGTTAGTCCCTTAGTTCCCTTCTAACTTTAACAATGTGGTTCTGACTTTTCCTTTTAGTGTACCATGTATTAAATTCCAGCAGGTTAACACTAATTCACAGATAATCTCTTTATGAATGTAATCTAGCCAACTGCTGCACTCATTGAACATCAGAGGGAGATGATGCAGAAGCTAGCATCATAGTAGCCCTCAGAGCATGTTGAAAATAACAGCAGTAAGAAATTGTCTCAAGGATTATTTAGGGGATGCTTGGGAGCGTTAAAAGATACCATCTACTTTCTGGAGTGTATTGGAAGTCTTTGGCGACACAGTAGTGTGGGTTTGAGGCTGACTCCTTGTATTCCCAGCTGAATGCTATTTCCCTCAAGATAGTTTGCTAATAATAGCTTCCAGATCATTTCTTAGCATTGTAAGGTTTACAAAACACTTCTCAAACTACCCTGTAAAGCTGGTAAGCTAGATGAGGGTGTTCCTATTTAGTAGGGAAAATAAGGCTCAGGAAAGTGGTTTACCCTAGATCCTACAGGCAGTATATGAGAAAGTTGGGTTTCAGACCGAAATGTTTTGACTCCCAAGTTTAGTATCCTTTTGGTTATAAAAGTTGTGAACTTAATCATTAAGAAACACAAAGAACAAAAAAAAAGAGCATTATGTATTAAACCATGAATTCTTGTTATAGTTTTTTAAAGTGTGTATTGTTTAACAGGATAGTAACAAAACTGGTTGTATCATCCTTTTGAATTTTTTTTTTTTTGCTTGTTTTAAGTGACCATGTTTGGAAATCTGTGTCTTTTTCTGCACCTTTTTGCCAAGAGATGGAAGGTAGGCTTTATCGGTCTTCTGAAGTCATGATTGGTCGATAATTGCACTGATCAGAATTCTGGAGTCTTTTAGTCCAGTGTTCTTTTCACTGAATTATACTGCCTCCTTAATATGTGAGAGCTGGAAATTACCTTAAAAGATCATCTGGTTTGTTTTTTTTTTAATAACAGCTCACATCTAACAGCTTACAATGTGCTTTTCTCAATACAAGCAAATAAGGTTAATGCCCTTTACATCCATTGCACTCTTTAAACTATATTAGGTATGGTTATGGAAATATGGGGGTATCATATCATGATGTAATTTGGAGACCTTATTTTATAAAAAGCTCAGTTTAATTCTGCTTTGTGAACCTTTAGCCATAAATACATGTAAATGCAGTAATAACATTTCACATTGGGTGGCCAAGCTTTCTTTTTGTAAGAAAAAAATTCTAATATTCTGATATATTTTGATTTTATAGTTTAGGCTTTGACTTAAGTAAGTCAGGCTAGTTCTGATAAGTCATTGGTTTAGATAAGGGACCACTACCATCGCATACCCTATAGCAAAACTTCCCCGTTCATAATGAGGAAGAGAGCTGAAAGAATGATCATAGGGCTTTGAAAAAAAATGTGCATTTGAAATAGCCCTAGTTTTAGGAAGGGAATGAACTCCTGATGTTCATTTGTCTTGAATTTCTCAGGTTACTGTTAGAGAAACATTTCTGTCATTTAGGCTATAGCTGTGTTACCATTGGTAGATGCATCTCAAACTGGGTATAATTTTAGGACATGAGCACATTGACCACTACTGATCACTATGAATGAGAGTTTTGTCATGTCAGATGTCAAGTTGTGTCTGACTCTGCTCTCATTTGAAGTTTTTATGGCAAAGATACTGGAGCAATTTGCCATTTCTCCAGCTTGTTTTACAGATGAGGAAATGAGGCAAACAGAGTAAGGGACTTCCCCAGGTTTACACAACTAGTAAGCATCTGAGGCCAGATTTAAACATGTGAAGCATCTTCCTGATTCCAAGGCCAGTACTCTTATCTGTGCCACCTGCCTGCCCAGTGAGAGACTTACTACTACTCAATACCTCCTCAAAATCCCAACCTTCAAAATATCCATACTGTAGTCAGCCAGACCTGACAATGGGGAGTATTGGAACCTTTATAGATTGCCTGTGAATTCTTTTTAGCTATTGGAATTTATTTAGTAAGCAGTGCTGCAATGTAATATGCTAAATAATAGTAATGTTCATGGATTTCCAAAGACCCTAATTTACTCCCACAGAGTAGCTTATTCCGTTATGATCTGATTATGAACACTTTTCCTGCCTTACAATTCCAAATGAAAAATAGAACAGCCATTAAATGGACTAAATTTCCAGCCTGCACTTCCTTGTCCCTAGCTTGTTTATAAGGATGCCAGGGGCTTCGCAATATAGTCCTTCTTTATCAGAGCTTCCTCAGTAGATTCATATTAACCTGATGGAATCCCCTTGAGTTGGACACAAACATGCTTTAAGCTAGTGCTTAATGTTACAGTCATTGTCATTTGGTATTTCCCTTCTACTCTGAAGTCTCTCTTAGGAGATGTATGGAGTAATGCAGATGCAAAGCATAAACGCTCAAAGTATCACCCTCAAGATTATACAGAAAACTTTTATTTTTTAAAAAGGTTGAAAAAGAAATTTTTACAAAATAAGATTTCAAAGGAATTAGCAAAATTTGATTAATCAATGCCTAAGGAAACCTGGGGACTAAAATTCAATCTGCAATAGATTGGTCCAGATTGAATTGCACTTCAGGGGTGGGTACTGTGTCTACTGAGGCAGTTTGTAACCCCATCCACACTTCAGTAGATTGCTTATGTGAATTGCTATAGCCAAAGCAATTAATTCATTGCCCAGTAACCAGCCTGTATGTAAACTTCTTTATGTACGTCCTTAGATGCTAGATACACACACTTTTGGTGTGTAGGACTTGGCAGTAGTGCTCAGCTGGCAGGCCTTCAAAACCCCAATATTTGCCTCTCTCTTGACCACAATGCATCAGAGTAGCATGTTAGTGGGGGAAGTTCAATGATGCAAAAAACATCAAGGGGTTAAAAGCTGTAAGAGAACTTAGAGATAATCTTGTCTAAACCTCTCATATTAAGGATGAGGAAACTGGACCAGGCACATTAAATGAGTTGCTCAATGTCATACAGGTAAACAAGTAGCAAATTTAGGATAATGAAATAGAGAAAAAATTAAATGCCTTTTAAAGGCGTTATTAAAAACATCTATATACCATGCAAGTTACTTTATGTAGTATTATTGTTGGCACTCTTTAAAACAAAACAAGCTTTTGCTTGGATAAGAACACATTTTATGTGCCTTGTCAGAAAAGATGAATGAGGCGTTTTTAAAGTTAAAAATTTTTCAATGATAATAAAGGCATGTTATAGCCCTTTAAGGTTTGTAAAGTGCTTTACAAATATCTCATTTTATCTTCACAACAATTCTAGGAGATAAGGTCATTATCCCTATTTTACAGATGAAGAAACTGAGGCAGACAAGTTAGTGACTTGCCCAAGGTCACATAGCTAGTAAAAGTCTGAGGCTGGATTTCAGCTCAGCTGTTCCTGATTTTGGGTCTAGCAATCTGTTCACTGTGCCAATTTTCTCTAAGTAAGGGGGAAAACTAACAAATAGGTGTATTCAAGCAAAACAAATTCCTATATTGACCTTGTCCTAAAATGTCTGTCTCGTTTTGTATATGTTTGGTCTATCATCCCTTTGTCTGGAGCTGAGTAGTATTCATCACCAGTTCTCTAGAATTGGGCTTATTGCATTGATCAAAGTTCTTAAGTCTTTCAAAGCTGTCATTTTTGCAATATTATGTAACAATTATTCTCCTGTTCACTCTATATAAGTTCCTATAAATCTTCCCAGGTTTCTCTAAAAATGTCTCCTTCCTCATTTCTTACAGCACAATAATAATATTTCATCCCATTTCTGTATCATGATTTGTTCAGCCATTCCTGGTTGAAGAATTGTTGTCCTTAGGTTCTAGTTCCTTAACGCCACAAAAGAACTACTATCAATACTTTAGTCCATGTAGCACCTTTTCCTCTTTCTTCAATTTCTTTGGGGGCATAGACCTGTAATAGTGATTTTGCTGGGTCAGATGTGTACTGGGTCAAAAATATTGACTCAGCTGGATATATAGTTAGTAACTTTTGGGGCATTGTTCCATTTGTTTTCCAGAATATCAGGATCTGTTCACAGATTCAGCAACAGTGTATTAATGCACCTGTTTTCCCATAGTCCTTCCAGCATCTCATGTCTTTTTCTTTGTCAGCTTTGCCAATCCAATGGGTATGAGGTAGAACTGGATTGAGATATTTTGAACAAAAAAAAAAACAAACTAAAACTTGGAAAATTTTGTATGAACTGATGAAGAATGAAAGAGCAGTACCAGGGGAACAATCTACCCATTGACCACCATAATATAAAGGAAAATGATTTTGAAAGACTTCAGAACTCTAATCAATACAGCAATGAATTTTGATTTGGGAATACATAATGAAGCCTACTTTCTACCTCTCAACTGAGATTCTGGACTAGAGATGCACATTGAGGTATATGTTTTCAGATATGGCCAAAGTATTGATTACAATTGCTCTCATATATATCTGTACAAGAGAAGGTCCTTTAAGAAGGGAAAGGAGAGTCGCTGGAAATTGACAATGACAGAAAAAGAAAGTATCAATAAAACATTTCTTTAAATACCTAAGATCCCAGAGGCAAGGTAGGATATGCATTAACATTTTTTTGATGATACTCTTTTGTTTTTATATCAAAGCTGTTTTAAAAAATATCTCTCCCTAGCCTAAATGAGCCCTCTCATGTGACAAAAACAGTTAAAGCCAACAGACATAGGAACTATGCCCTAGTATGTGTAATACCCAGACTGAGAAGTCCACATGCTCTCTGCCAAAGGAAGGGCAATGAGTAGGAAATGCATTTTTGAAAGTAGCCTGTCCAGGTCAGCCATGGTTTCCTGGGAACCTGGATTTAGAACATTTAGGAAAAATGACAGTTTTAAATTTGTGTTTCCATATGTGAAATCATGCTAGAATACCAGATAAGAAAAAGACTTTACCTTTAGATTTTGAATTTCTCCTTGGATAGTACTTTGCACACTTGGATGAAACACCCTAAAATGTATAGATTGCATTGTAAAGTCAGTGTAACATACTGTATGGGTAGAATCCTTTTTTTCAAAATTGTGATATCCAGTCTAATACAAAAAGCCTATTTTTCCAGTCCTGGCTACTATTAAGAATAACTCTTCGGTCACATGGATACAATAAATTCTGATGTGAACCTCTTTAAAGCCAAGTGTATCCACAAGTACCTGTTCACTCAGCAATCAATCTATTTGATGATGATTTTGTCCTTTCAGTGCTGAATTAATGTAAAGTAACTATTTTGAATACAGCATTCAATATGTACAGTGTTCAATATGTGTTTTTAAAAAAATAAAGCTGGACTTTTTTTTTTAAATGTGTTGGTGATTTTTTTTTTTTGAGGGGACTTATAAGTTGGAGGTGAAAATCTACTATTGGTAGACAGGTGTTGGACATCTTGCCATTTCCTCGTAATGAAATACTGAAGAAAGGTCTAAAAAGAATATTTTATATTCTTAATAATCACTAACTCAGGATAGGAGAACTTATTTTATATAATACTAGAAAAGAGTCTAGGATTATAGATTTAGAGCTAGAAGAGACCTTGGAGGTCATGTAGGCTACTTCCTTCCTTTCAGATAAGAGAAAACAGGCCCAGAAAGCTAATATATCTCAATCCTATCTGACTTCGAGCATCTGAGTGGAATCCACTATGCTGGGGGAGACAACGGAGTTTAGATAAGACATTATCTGCCCTCACCGTTGATCGCCTCTAAGACTGAATGAATGAATAAAGAAAGGGCTGAGCAGCTGGCTTCAGATGGCTGAGGGATTTGGAGGAATAGGGGTCAGGAAAGGGAGATCTTCACTGTATGTCAGTCAGTAAACATTAAGTGCCTGCTATGTGCAAAGTAGGATGCTAAGTGCTAGGAAAACAAATAGAAAAAAAGTAATCCCTGCCCTCAAAGAGGATACAGTCTAATAGGGTTCAGAGAGGTTTGCTTATGGTTTCCTAGCTAGTGTCAGAAGCAGAATTTGAACCCACATCTGGCACTATCCACTACTCTGTAGCCTCCTCACATTTCTACAGCGTTTTAATAATAATCTTGGGAGTAGAAATATTTTTATAGATAAGGAGACAGTGTCAGAGTGGTGAAATAACTTGTTCATAGTTATTTACACAACAACCATCTTGTATTGGTACCTTTTGCCTTTAAATCAGTCTTTTCTGGAAAAGAAGTTTTCTCTCCCTGTTCATAGTGAACCCTGTATGGCAAAAAAAAAAAAAATCCACCCAGTGACCACCTTTGACGATGGAGTCTGTCCTAGGAAAGTATCTCATTACCTTGCCTTTTCTTGGAGGCCTTCATTGGTAAACACCAATTCAAAGTTAGACAACCCTCTAGTGATCGTGTAATTTACATCCTGGAAAACAGTCTATATTTTTCTCTTTGTTCTGATTGTTTTACTATTTTGTTGGTGGTGGTGAGTCATTTTCAGTTGTGTCCAACTCTTTATGACCTCATTTGGGATTTTCATGACAAAGATACTGTAGTGGTTTGCCATGTCTTTTTCCAGCTCATTTTATATGAGGAAACTGAGGCAAACAGGGTTAAGTGAGTTGCCCCAGGGTCACCCAGCTGGTAAGTGTCTGAGGCCAGATTTGAACTCTGGAAGATGAATCTTCCAGACTCCAAGCCTAACTCTCTACTGTGCCACCTAGCTGCTCTCATTTTACTATATTTTAATATACATTGGTTCAAAAGATCTTTCTATGTTTCTTTGAATTCCTTATATTCATCATTTCTTACTGCCCAATAATGTCATTACATATACCATGGTACTTTCAGTTATTCCCCAATTAATGGGCATGTATTTTGTTTCTGGGCCTTTGCTACCACAGAGTGTTGCCATAAATGTTTTTGGCATCTTGAATCTTTGTTTCTGTGACTTTCTTGGGATATATGCCTACTAGTGGTGTTTTGGGGTCAAAGGGTATGGACAGTTTAGTAATTTTTTTTTGCATAATTCCAAACTGATGCTCCAATGGACCAATTCAAACTCTACTAGCTCAATTTCTATTAAACCAATACTGCTTTTTGAGACACCAGACTGAGTACCAATAGCTGGAAAGAACTCTTAAAAATAATTTCTAGTCTCCTATAATTCATTTTTTAAAATTTTTATTTTTATTAAGAACATCCAGTTGCACTCAAATAGCAAAGCAGAATCATTCCTCAGTGGTACCATTGCTTTAGAACATTCCTCTCCTACAACATTGGTCCCAGTTGGTATTGTTGGCAAATGCAATAGATAATGAATGTTTATATAAGCAAATAAAAAAGCCAACAACCAATCATAATGCTTCTCTCTTGTACCTTTAGCATTGGGATTATTAAAAAAAAACAAAACTAATTTTAGATACAACATAATCATCTAAAATTTTATTGCTACCCTTTTTTTCAGACTGTCAGTTTTTAATATGTCACAGTCTCATTGAAACCGTGACCTCCCCTTGGGGACCCCCTCTCCCAAACAAAGAAAAAGGATAAAGCAAAATTGGCCAATAACACAAGTACCTCTGACAGTGTATGTGACATTATATACTCCTAGTCTCTTACCTTTCTGCTGAGAGGAGGGCAGTATATTGTATCATCTGTTCTCTGGGATGAGATTCGTGGTTACAATTAATCAGAATACTCCAATAGTCCAATGGATTTATGAATTCATTGATGTGAGTATTCTTTCCAACCATGCAGATCACAATTCATCCATGCCTGCCTGGTCTGTATGTAAGTGTTTGTTATTCAGTCATTTTTAATTGTGTCCAACTCTTTGTGACCCCACTGGGGTGTTTCTTGGCAGAGATACTGAAGTGGTTTGCCATTTCCTTCTCCAACTCATTTTACAGATGAGGAAACTGAGGCAATGAAGTTCACTGACTTGTCCAGGGTCACACAGCTAGTAAGTGTCTGAGGCTAGATTTGAATTCAGGAGGATGAGTCTTCCTGACTTTAGGGTTGGCACTCTCTCTACTGTGCCACCTAGCTGCCCCTGTTGGTATGATACTTTATGAATTTGTGATCTCATTGATTCTTCATCAACTAATAGTCTTCCATTACTTGACTGTGACCAAGTAATTCGTCATCCTGTGGGTAACCTTGTCAGAAACCTCTCTGAACTTAGCTGAGCTGGTCCTCAGACAGCAGGATACAATTCATCACAAACCTGTACTCAAAAACTCTCCAACTTAGTAGGATTTTAGAGCACACAAGTCCCTGGCATGGAGCTTTGAGGACCCAGGCTAATTTTAGAGGAATTTTATAATAAAACTGTAACTAGATTATAACCAAATTCTGCCATAAAGTTGCAGAATCCCACTGAAAGATTGTTTAAAAGAAGAGTTTTCCATTTATCTTTTCATTCATTCAATAAGCATCTATTAAGTGCCTACTACGTACTAGGCACTGGGGATAGAAAGACATAAGTGAAAAAATCCCTGCTCTATAGGCACTTATAACATTGTGTCTATGGAGCCAACTGTGCCTGTTAACATGGTTTTATCCAGTCTTGTATTTCTGTGGAACCAATGAAAAACTTAGGTTGGGCTTATGCCTACATTTTGCCTCTTGCTTTGTAATAATATTATTCAGAAGAATCATAAAGTTTGTTTGTTAGGATTTCTGTGATTCTCACCTGTGGAGGTGAGGTGGAGGTAAAAGGCATGTTCTCACCTTTCTTATTGGTATGATAAGTGAGAATATCCAGGAGAATAAGGTGTGGCCTCTGATAGACTGAGCCTGGGATTGAAATCTTGAAATGAACCCTGGCACCTTTTAGTTTCAGCCTCCATCTTCAAAGAGCTGTAGTCTTTGACATATTGGTTATTTACTTGATAAAGGAAGTGGCATGATGCAGTTGAAAGACACATGGTTTGGAATCGTAAGACCAGGGTTCAAATATTGACTGCTATTTATCTGTGTGACCTTGGGCATTCACTGTATCTCTCCGGGCTTCCATATCCTTATGTGTAAAATAAGAGGGCTGGACTAGGTGATCTCTAAATTTCCTATGATCCTAGTCAGGAGGAGCCTCAACAGTATGAAAGGAATAGTGATGAACTTCTAAAATTTTGCTGAAAATTCAAAATACCTGTATTATTTATATTCAAGATTGAGCATCCAGTGTAATGGATACTGGTGATGGAATGACTATATATGTCATCCGAATACTAGCTAGCTAAGTTTGAAGAGGCTCATCACCTGATTGGCTGAAGGATGACAACTTCTTTTACTATAGCAACTCTTGACCACTATCTGTTTAGTTGTAGAGAGCTCATGATCTACCCCAGTAAGTCAAGCTCAAATCGAAATGGGGCCACTAAACTGTACACAAGGATCCCTGCTGGCCTGCATGATTTAGAAAACCATATATTAATATTATCTCTGTTCCATTATGTTTTTATTAATTTATTTAGATATTTCCCAATTATATTTTGACCATTTGAGAGTGCTGCTGGCCAAGCATTCAACACTTTTGATCTGCACCAATGGATAGGAACATATATGTTGGGAAAATCACAATTTCTTGAGGTTTAGAGTCATCCCAGTGATGTACTTCTATAGATTGTGATTTACATCATGTATAATGTTAGTGTGTGTGTATTTTGTTGAGACCTTTACTGATGCCTTTTTATATAATTTATATTTCTCCTTGTATCTCAATGAGAAAACTATCACATACGACTTATAACTTATGCATATGTAACTTATAATTATCACTTATAAGAATTAAAAAACCCAAGAAAACTGGTGGATATAGAAAAAAATCTGCTGTCAGTTGCAATGTTCCCCACCTATGGATCACCCTCTGCCTCCATACTTCTGCAAAGAAATGGGGGAATGTGTCTTCAGGTATCTCTTCTTTGAGGTTCAGCTTATTTTTCATAATTTCACAATGTTCATTCTTTTTGTTTAAAATTTTCTAAGTTCAGTTTTATGTTCAGTTACAAATTCTGATCAAACAGCTAGGTGGTGCAGCAGGTGGAGCACTGGGTTTGAAATCAGGAAGACTCATTTCCATGAGTTCAAATCTGGGCGCAAACACTAGCTGTGTGATGCTGGGCAAGTCTCATCTGTAAAAATGAGCTGGAGAAGGAAATGGCAAATGACTCCAGTATCTTTACCAAGAAAATCCCAAAATGGGATCCTGAAGAGCTGGACACCCCCGAAACTACTGAACAACAGCTACAAATTCTTTCCATCTCGTACCTTCCACTCATTGAGAGGAAAAGAAGAATCCAAGTACAAATATATGTAATGAAGCAGAATGAATTCCTGAATTAGCCATGTCCAAATACACACACATTATGTACACATGTGTGTATAAACGCACATATAGATATGAAATATATGTGCACATATGTACCATGTATATGTGTAGATGTATATTTATTTTTCAATTACATGTAAAATAATTTTATACATATGGTTATATATACTATTTTATAACAATTATGTATGTGTGTATTTATTTTGTTTTTTCCAATTACATGTAAAAATATTTAATACATTCTAATGTGAAAAAAAAACACATAAAAAGGAAATGGAAAGGGAGAGAGGGAAGCTCCAAGGAGGGATGCCCATGGGGCAAGGTGAGAAAGTCTTGAGTCACAAATAGATTTGAGATTGGATGGCCTGGGTTCTTCATGAAATAGTGGTTCTATGCAGGAACTCACTAATTAGAAGAGGGGCCTTAGATTTATATAGACTTAAGGTCTAGAGAATTGTCTGGGGTTATGGGACTTGACCATAATTATACAGGTAATATATGGATAAAGCCACAGTGCAATCAAAAGGATACAGTGATGCTTTTGGAGTCAAGAAAATCTGACTTCAATTCCTCCCATCAACACTTACCATTTGTGTGACCTTGGGCAAATCACTTAATCTTAGTTTCCTTATTTGTCAAGTGGGCATGATAATAGCACCTACCTCTTCGGGTTGTTGTGAAGGATAAGTGAGACATGTACAGAAGGTGCTATATTATTGTGAGAACATCCCTTCATCAACAAGCATTTATTAAGCACTTACCCATTTTAGGTATTGTAGTTACAGACATTAAATGGAAAAATCCCTGGCCTCAGGGAACCTGCATTCATACTGAGGGAGACAATATGTGTATATGCAAGTATCTACAACTAAAGACTCAAACACGAGGGCATTTTGGAAGGGAGGCACTAGCAGCCAAAGTGGAGAAGGGATCATGAAAGCCTTTGTGTACGAGCTGGTACTTGAGCTGAGCTTTGAGGAAGGTTGGGATTCTCAAAGGCAGAGCTGAGGAAAACCTGTGTTCCTGGGATAATGATGATAATGATGATGTACTGGAGTTTGAACTTGGAGTCAAGACTTTCTAATTCCAAACCACAGTGCCTTTCACGTGAATAGTCTATCAGTAATAACTTTGGTTCTTGGTTGATGTACAAACATAACCTCTGGACAAAATATTCTTTGGACAGTCCTGAATACTCTGTGTAATGTCTCCTCACTGCTCTCCTCTCTAACCTTTATCTTCCTTCCTCTGTATTACCCTCCTTTGCTCTCTCTTCTCTCTTCCTATCTCTGTGTCTGTATCTCTCATCTTCCTTCCTTCCTTCCTTCCTTCCTTCCTTCCTTCCTTCCTTCCTTCCTTCCTTCCTTCCTTCCTTCCTTCTTTCCTTCCTTCCTTTTTTCCTTCCTTCCTTCTTTCTCTCCTCTCTCTCTCTTACACACACACAAATACACACATGCACACACATGTATACATGCATGCATACACACATGCACACACATGTATACACATGCACGCGCACACATGCACACCCATACACACACACACAGGGCTAGGGATGCAAGGAAAAGACCTACAGATCATTTTTGCCTATGACTGATACCTTGTCTTGAGATTTCAGATTCCTGTCTTCCCATTTAAATCATGCAGATAATGCACGAGAGGATGCATGTTACCTTCATGGCTCACATCCTGGGTGTGCCTCTGAAAGCCAATATCACCTAGAAATAGTCAAACAGGACCCAGAGCTCTTACAACAGTAAATAAAAACCAAGGAGTATCCTCGAAGCTTCCTTCACACTGCCCATATTTTTAGCTACACTTGGGAAGCCTTTTGAAGCTTTATATTCTTGCTTATTATGTTTTGTACTGTCCTGAAAATTGTGCTCCACAAAAGTGTATATACTGAGAGAGCATCTTCCCCTTCTTTGTACTAATCTTGAAGAAATGAATTGCATAACCTACTCAAAACCCCCAAACAATTCACACACTCACCTTACGTTTCTGGTAACTATGCCTGATAAAGTAGCTTAAACTGGTTATTCCCTTTGGGACACTTTTCTGGGTGTCTGAAGATGAACAGGTAAGGATTTTATATTATGTAGTTTTTGCCTGGAAAGGGTTAGGAGTAGGGTAAAAGGGAAGGGATATGTTTTTTTTCAAAATTGAAGGATAAGCTGTTTTCTTTGAATTCAGCTAAGATTTTTGCAGCAGGCCTCACCTTGAATCTTAAATCAGTTCAGGAATAAGAGCTGCATTTTCAAATAGGGTGAATTTGTTTGGGCTGGTTTGCCTGTTCTCAGGATTTTGTGGGCACATTGTAGTGAAGCCCTTTGGCTGGTTCCAGCTTCCATGGTTGCCCTGGGTTTTGCTGTGTTTCCTCAGGCATTTTCTTATTTCCCATTCTTCTCGTCTTCCCAAACAAGAGCCCTCTTTGCAAGCTGAAAATTAAGCATTCCTTCCTCATGCACCATAAAAAGTTGCACAGCCCATCCAGACCTTGAATCTCCTGAACTCCTTCTCCCTACTGCTTTTTCTCCAACTTAGGGACAGTGAATAACCTGCAGCATTCAGCATTTGAACCAATAGCTTGAGAACTTAAGCTGGTGGCTTGTTGGATTGTGTCATAAGAGTGCAATGTGCTGTATGAAATGACGACTAAGTAATTCAGAGATGCATGGGAAGAAATGTATGAGCTGATACTGAGTGAAGAAGGTTGCTCCAGGAGGATCATATACACAATTACTATGCACTGTAATTAAAAATGACACTAAAGATTATTGGACTTAGAGTAATTGCAATGTCCAGTCTTGATCCCAAAGCATAGATGAGGAAAAACACTTATCTTGGGAGAAAGGTGGAGGATAATGGGAATATTGCCATCAATGTTCTACATGGGTTCTTTATCAGTTGGATTTTACTTAACTTTTTTGTTTATTATCAATCAATAAACATTTATTAAATGTCTACTAGGGGCTAGGCACTGTGTTAAGTACTGGGGATACCAAAGGAGGCAAAGACAGTCCCTGTCCCTGAGGAACTTACAAACTAACGTGAAAGACAGTGTTTAAATAAATATGAACAAAGCAAGCTATGTAAAGGATAAAAAGGAAATACTAATTAACAGAAGTGGAAGTCTTCAAGATTTGGTGTGAATGTGAAGGGAGGAACTGTCTATCAGGAAATGATTGTGGTGTCAAAAACAGTGTCAGTTAAATCTTTAAAAATGCAATGACCATTATTGATCCAGAGGACAAAGGATGAAAAACCCTTCCTTCTTCTTGGGAGATCTGTGGTTGACTACAAGTATAGGTTGTTGCATATGTTGTCAGATACCACTGTTATGTCTCTTGGTTTTGCTTAACATTTTGTTGTTATCGTAATGGAAGAGGGAAAAGCATATGTTGGAAAATATTGGTTGGAAAATCTGGTTGAAAAAGGCAGCAATTAAAATTTAAAGAAACAAATTAATTCAATGATCCTCCCCTCCCCAAACGAACAAAAACCAAAAGAATACTTGGTGTTTTTAACTGATTCTGACATCAAGGAAGAGGCAGTGACCAGCCAAGATGGTAACTGGAGCAGGTCAAGCTTCCACACTGATATGCAGTGGGATAAAGCCATGAGTGGCCACTGAACCTCTGGCCTCCTTGAGGTAGGGAGACCCAGTCTAAACAAACAAAACAAAACAAAATCAACATTTTTTGGTACCATCTCTTCAGTGAGGCAGATGAAAGTCTGTGGCAAAGTATTTATAGAAATAGGAGAAACACATAAAGAGAACCACAGATAAAGTGGCCAACTGTTTGGTGGCAAAACCCAGCTCCAGCTGCATCACACAGCTGAATGTTTTGGAAGAGCAAACCCTCATCAATAATGTGGTGTGTTAAAAAGGAAGCATATTTTGCAAATTCAAAAGAGCTTTTTCCATGGTGGAGGATCTGTTGTTTGCAGAAACATAATGAAATGTTCAACCCTAATCCTCAGATGTCCTAAGCCTCGGAGAGAAAAAAGAAACAATTAAATTCCTAAATTGAATTTGTTGGAGTTTTGTATTAATTAACAGAATGAAGACAGAGATTCTTTTCTCTCCATTTAAGCAGAAACAAAACTTGGTCTGTCTTCCTCCCAGCATAATAATATCTATTAAAGTGAAGTGAATCTCCATTTGAAAAATTACTGTTAATACATTAAAAATTCTGCCTAAGAGGATTTCTGTTCCCATGAAAACAGAGGAATTATAAGGTATGGTATGTCCTTATTTCCCCTCTAGAGCAGTGGTTCCGAATTATTTATTTATTTATTTTTGTGTGTGACATGGGTTCTTTTCACAGTCTGGTGAAGCCTATGGAGTCCTCAGAATAAAATTTTTAAGTTCATAAAATAAAACATTTAGGATTATAAAATTAACCAAAGGTTAGTGAAAAAAAGATGGTATTTTTTTCTCATCCAAATTCATGGATGGACCCTACATAAGAATGTCCTGCTTCAGAAGCAATCAAGTATAGTGGAGCTGTAGAAATGTATATTTCTTGTCACACCCTTGGGGTATCACCTTTTTTTCATCATTCCTAGCAAATTTCAGGCCAGGAGCAATATTCCAGAAGGATGTGCAGTTCCTGGTGACTTCATGGGAACTGCTTAATTAGGGCAAGATTGAAACTTACATAGTTAGGTCCAATTGTTTTGTTGTTCAAGGTGAATCTTTGGATTCCCCATTCTTGTGTACTTGAATAATTCTATGATGAACAAACAAAAACTAAAGCAACCTTGCTTCTCTCATTCCTGCTGGGAGCTTCCTCTTGGTGGGCTGTTTTCCTGTCCTGATGGGCTCTCTCCAACCAGCAGAGCTCCTTTTTGTAGTCACTGAGACATCTGTGTGTAGAAATAACACAAAGTATAGGAAGGGTGTGAAAATCTGTCTGCCACTACAGACAGGGATTTCCTTTGGAAACAATTTGTCTGGAGTACAGATGTTTGCAAGACTTCTGTACCGAGGGTCAAGAAATTAAGAAGAAAAGATGTACTGTGTATGTGGAAGTGCAGGTAGGAAGGAGGGAAATCATTTCCATTTCCTCTTTCTAACCATTTCACAGGTTGGCTGAACATCAAGCCAAACTATCTGGCACGAGACGCAGTTTTTAACACATTGTCCCCTACATCTGCAAAGAAATAAGGGAGGAATGGAGGTAGGTGCAACTTGAAATGTTTTTGCTCCATTCTGGACTGGCCTGATGCTGACTGACACAAAGTTCAACCAGTCAGTGACAGGAGAATAAAGGAACAACTTTTAAAATGTGGGCAATGTTTTCTTTCCCTTTGCTAACAATTTAACGAAAACGTTTTATGTAGTGTTCTGAGGACAGAATCACCAGCATAGCAGTGAACATTCACAAAACCTCTGACAAAACCTGAGGGAGGCTATTCTAAGCCTTCCTCCCTACCTCATTTTGTTTGTTTTAAAATATATTTGTATTTATTTTGTTAAATATTTCCCAATTACACGTAAAATTTTTAAATATTCATTAAAAAAATGTGTTTCAAATTCTCTCCCTCCCAGCCTCTTCCCCTCCTCTTGAGAAGTTAGACAATATGATGCCCATTATATATGTGAAGACATGCAAATCATATTTTTATACTAACCATATTGCAAAACACACACACACACAATAAAGTTTTTTTTTTTAAAGTATGCTTCAATCTACATTCAGAGTTCATCACTTCTCTATTTGGAGGTGGATAGCATTGTCCCTCATGGGTCATTTGGAATTGTCTTGAATCATTGACATGATCAGCGTAGCTAAGTCTTTCAGATTTGATCTTCTTATGATACTACTGCTACTGTGCAACTTTCTCCTGGTTTTGCTCACTTCACTTTGCAACAGTTCATATAAGTCTTTCCAGGTTTTTCAGAAACCATCCTGCTCATCATTTCTCATAACATAATAGGATTCCATCACAATCATAAACCACAACTTGTTCAGCCTTTCCTAAATTAATGGGCATCTCCTCAATGTCCAGTTCTTTGCCATCACAAAATGAGATGCTATGAATATTTTTGAACATATAGGTCTTTTAATTTTTCTTTGATTTGTTTGGGAATATAGTAACAGAATTTCTAAATCAAAGGGTATGCACAATTTTGTTATCCAGTGAGTATGGTGCCAAATTATTTTCCAGAACAGTTGCACTAGTTCACAGCAATAGTGCATTACTGTCCCAATTTTTCCATATGCTTTTCAGCATTTGTCATTTTCCTTTCCTTCTAGTTTTATTTATTAATTCAATAGTCTTCTTATACTCAATTTTATTAATTTCACCTTTAATTTTTAGGATTTCCAGTAGTGTGTTATCCTGACTGTAGCTTCACAGTTATTAAATTTTTTTTTCTGGTTGCTTGTAGTATTTCTTCTTGACCTAGGAGCTTCAAAACTTAGTTATGATATTCCTGTGAATTTTCATCTTGGGAATCTCTTTCAGGTAGTGATTAGTGGATTTTTATTTCTATTTTTATTTTACCCTCTCTTTCTAAAACTTCAGGGCAATTTTCTTTAGTACCTAAACTTTTTAATATTATAACTTTCAGGTAGTTCAACAATTCTTATGTTGTCTCTCCTCTATCTGTTCTCCAGGTCAGTTGTCTAACAAAGTGTTTTACATTCTCATGTTTTTCCATTCTTTTGATTTTGTTTTATTATTTCTTGGTGTCTTATGAAGTCATTAACTTCTCCTTGCTCAATTCTAATTTTTAAAGAGTTATGTTCTTCTGTAAGTTTTTGGATCTCTTTTTTCACTTGGTTGACTTTTCATAATTTTCTTCATTTACTTGCATTATTTTTATTTTTTTCCTCAATTTTCCCTCAACCTCTTTTATCTGATTTTTAAAATCCTTTTTAAAGATCTTCCAAAAACTTTTTTTTGGGTTTGTGACCATTTTGCTTTTTTCTTTGAGATAGAAGTAGTTGTTTTAACTTCACTATCTTCTGAGTTTGAACCCAGAACTTCTCTCATACCATAGTAGCTAGCCAGTCTTAGACACTTACTAGCTGTGCGACCCTGGGTAAGTCACTCAACCCTGTTTGCCTAAGTTTCCTCATCTATAAAATGAGCTGGAGCAGGAAATGGCAAACCACTCCAGTATCTTTGCCAAGAAAACCCCACATGGGGTCATAAAGAGTAGGACGCAACTGAAATGACTTAACAACAGAGTCAAAAGAGAGCCAATGGGACTTTCTGAGCAGGGGAGCAACACATTCAGACCTGTGTTTTAGGAATATCAGCTTGGCAGTTATGTGGAAAATAGGCTGGAGAAGAGAAATCTTTGAGTTAGGGAAACTAGGATATTATTGCAATAGACCAGGTGAGAGGTGATGAGGGCCTGATCTAGGGGGCTACCCTGGGAATAAATAAAGGCGATAGATTCAAAAGATGTTGTAAAGGTAGAACTGTGAAAACTTGGTTACTGATTCTTTTTTAATCATATCAAAACTTTATGACATCTTGAAGATCCTAAAAAAGAATGGTTCTATGCAAGTTCATCTGCTCTTACATATTTAATTCAGATACTAGGTAACTCAGTGGATAAGGCACTAGAGCTTGAGCCAGGAAAACCAGAGTTCAAATCCAACTTCAGGTACTTGCTAGTTAAATTACCTTGGGTAAGTCATTTAAGCACTGCCTGCCTCAGTTTCCTCACCTGGGGTAAAATAAGATAACATAATAGCACCTACCTCTCAGATTCTTGTGAAGGTAAAATGAAATAATATTTGTAAATAATAAAATGATGTTGCTATGTAAATGCTAGGTATTATTATCATCTAAAAATAAAAATGTTTCTCGATATCTTTAGCTATGCACACAAAAGCAGCAAGACTGAGTATTTTATACTGTTTCTTGAAGAGTGGTTCATTGGGAAGGTTATGATGCAGAAAGACTTTGTTCTTGAAAATGTGGGATATTGACATGGGAATAATTTCATATTAAGCTCATCACAGATAATTCCCAATTTTATTGTGGGCCTTTCTTTAATATCATGCGATATGCAACTATTTCACATATAATTACATATAATGTATGCATATATAAATTTATACACATATATCCATACATTTATTTCCCAAAAAACAAAAATCTGATGTCAATTAAATGATGCATTATTACTTAAGCCTTCTTTAGAATTCAGTATTGTCAATAAGCTTAAAAACAGGCTTAGAAATCTGCAAAGGTAAGGCTAGCTGGAATTAATTCTCTTAAAGATTCTGTAATACCTTAAATGCTATGTCTTCCAAGTCTCACTTTCCTGCCATAAGTGGATGAAAATTCTTTATCATGACTTTCATCTTCATTCAGTCCAGGACTGAGTTTGAACAATGGCAAATACACCCCCTCATATTACTGAGGATAAGAAAAGTCAGTGGTTGGAATTGGCAAGTCAAAGTCTTTCATCTGAAGTGTTCTGCGTACTGGTACACTTCTCTAGTTGAATTTCAAGGCCTGAAAATTTTAAGTTTCAAAGATTTCTTGATTTAGATAAAGAGAAGAAAAAGAGGTCATTCAGTTCTAAAGACAAAGGCTTCATTTATCATTTGTTGCTTCATTTTTTATTCTCCAGCTTTTTAATAAAGAAAAATTACACTCATCTCTAAATTTTCCTCCCCTTTATTTTGAGGCTGTGGGTTGTTTTTGTATTGAGCTTATGTGAATATTGTTCTGCTGTGGTTATTTTCTGGATGTCTGGAGAAGCAGTACCTTGGATAAATGAAATCATTAGAAGTAAAGATGTGTTTTAGGAATATCAGCTTATGCAAAGGAACTTTTTTTTACAGAAATATTTGAATGAGGTGGGGCAGCTATAAAGTACATATATGCTGCAACTAAAGATAAACTGGTGAATTTCTACATATAATAAAATAACTAGTAGGAAATTTTTTAATTTAGGAACTATTTGTAGGATCTTCTGTGGGGGCGAGGGGTTGGCAATGATGAGTAGTTTTCCAGAGGACTATTATTCTGTAACAGTAGTTGACTGAGGTGAGCTTAACTAAGAAATATCAAAGTATGTATCACCCAAAGATATAAAATGGAAGGACATTATTTCTTAATAAACTAATGACATCTCACTTTGAACAGATATTCTTAGTTGACAGGAGAAGTATAAACACAACTCTAATGAATGAATTTACTAATAATAGTTCTTCCACATTTAGAGGCAGTAGCCAAAGTCAGCATAAAGGAGAAAAATACATGAGTCTGGAGAAACACAGAATGTTACATCAAAGCGTATGAAGTAATGTACTCAATTCAGCACTGAATTAAATTTCCGTGATTATTTACAGGATCTTTGAACTCAGGTATCTCCTGGCTCACATACAAGTGACCTGTGTCACCCCATCCTCCTGATCATATTGTCCATCATCCAATTCCCTCAGAACACTGTCACTGCTGCTGACACCAGAGAAGCTGCCATAGGGTGCCGGCATCCCTTCTCTGGTCCAAGGGTCTTGAGAAGCGGAGAGATGGCATTCCTCAGATGGGTGTCTGCTTTCTGCAGGGCGAGAAGTAGCAGTGTCTAGTCCAATGCTCCGGCTAGTTACCTTGCTTTTCTCTTCCCTTAAATGCCTCATGGATTTCTTCTGAAACACAAGAGATGTTCATATGAACTATAACAAGACAGCTGACAACTGTTAATCAGTGACAGAGAGGCCAGTGGTGTGAAGCCTGGTGGTCAGAGATGTGGTCAGATGTGGTCACAGAGTCTATTTGAAACACTTACCAATTGGAAGGTGGTGGGCAAATCACATACCTCTTTAAGCTTTAGATTTCTCATCTGTAAAATAAGGGGTCTGACCTTGATGACCTTGTCGACAGCACTTGTCAGTGCTAAAGGGACACTGACTGCCCTCTCTCAGCTCTGATCTGGTGTGTAAGGAATCCAGTCTGTTTCTGCAGACTCTATATCCATCTTACTTAAGTCTCAGCCCAAGATGAAAGGTATGTCTGGCAAAATGGGAATCTCCAGCAATGTGATACAGCCTGTGCTTTAGAACACTTTATTGGCTGTGGATATTCTTAATAATAACTATTCAGTGAGTGCCTACAGCATCCTTGATCTTGCTCAGAACAACGATAGCATCACATGGTCTCTACCAAGGACACAAATCTAAGCAAGAAAAACAACCTGATGAAAGGGGAAGGAAGAAGAATCACTGTCCATGGTAGCTCACATTTATAAAGAGCCTTGAAATTCACAAAGCATTTCCTTTACAACAATTCTTTGAGTAGGCAGTACAAGTCCTATTGTCCTTATTTTATGGCCCTTGAAACAGCAGGCACTTCATAAATGCTTACTGGTTGAGTGATTGCAAGGGAAACTGAGGCTCAAAGTGGTAGAGTCCAAGGTCAGAGTCAGGCTTTGAAACAATAATTATAATAATTGGTATTGGGGAAAGAAAGAAATAGATAAATGGGACAGGGCAGAAAACCCCCAATATAAGAGGCTAGCATTCATATAGAGAATGTAATCACTAGTTTGTCTCTGGAGTCAGAGGACCTGAATTCAAATCCCATCTTCTATAATTGCTATCTCTTGGACCTTGGACAAATCACTTGACTTCCCTAGATCCCAGTTTCTTTGTTCGCAAAATGAGGGGCTTTTACCAGATGACTTCCAAGGTCCCTTCCAGTCCTCAATCTATGATCTCAAACGGTACTGGGAAAGATAGATATCTGTCTGGTGAAAACGGAGTTTAGATTCATACCACAATAATCTAGATTTCTAGACTAGTTATGCTATCTATCAGGGCAAGCTAGTTCTTTTCCACAAAAGGTAGTGCAGGCCACTGGACCCAGATGGCACAGGAGAAGAAAGTGAGGCTGGTGACCTTGCACAGCCCTCCCTCACTCAAATCAAAGTCAGCTGCAAGTCATGTCATCATCTTGATGATTCCCTCTTTGGGAATGAAGGACAAACACAACACAACAAGTGTAACTGTGCTGGAGGCTTAATTAGCACAGGGAAGTGAAGGTTCTGGCTGTTGAAGGGATTTCCTGATATCTGGGGACAACAAGTCTGGCGCACCAGGACAGCTAGCTCTTCTGGAAGCTTCTGATGTAGTATCTTCAACCAAGGCCAGTAGAGGGAAACTGCACTCAGCTAAATCAGTACCACACCCTTCCTTTGACACTGCTGAGTAAATCTCCTTTTGTTAATTATGAGATGAACTAAAATTGTATCTTTTTTTTTTCTGATTTTGAATCTGATGTACTTGATCAGCCTCAGGTAGACCTGGTCTATTACACAAGTGATCTAAATATGTTTTTTAAATTATAAAAGAAAGAAAAGAAAAAAGAATAATATTTTTGATTCACCTATAAAGACAATGCCTCATCAAAAGTCCTCCACAAATGCCTCAGCACATAGTGAGGAGATGACCCTGAGTTTGTAGCAAGTTCTATAATGATGTTATATTGTTGGGGCTAATGGAGGAGAAAAATCACATACATCAAGCCGTCCAAGTATCTGGACTTTTTTTTTTCCTTCTGGCTTATGACTTCGCATATGTCTGTCTGCATGGCCCATGGAATGATCATTTTTATCTAAATTTATTATAGATTCCAGGGCAAAGATGATAATGGCGAGATCTCAAATTACAACTGGTATCAAAGTAGACAGAACACTGGGTCTGGAGTCAGGAAGTCCTGAATTCAAATCCAGCCTCAGACATTATTTGTGTGACCCTGAACAAGTCATTTTACCTCTATATGCCTTAGTGTTCTCAACAGTAAAATGGAGATAACACACCTACCTCACAGGGCTGTTGGGAGGATCAAATAAGGATATTGTTAAGTGTAGCCCTGTGCTTGACACATAGTAGTTGCTAAATAAACTCCTGGTCCCTTCCATTCTTCTTTCAATAAATTGACTTTAGAACTAAAAACACAGGAATTGTTTGAAGAATACTACAAGTGAGCTAGGAAAAAGAATAAGTTACACTATTAAAAGAATGAAGTAATGAATGCTGCCATTACCAAGCCTTTCTTTAGCTTATAAATACAATTCTTTTAAAAAAATAAATAATTGATTTTTTTGAATTTTAGCATTCATTTTTAAAAATTTAGAATTCCAAATTCTCTCCCTCCCTAAAGCCCTTCCCTCATCCATTGCGAAAGTAAGCATTATATTTGTGAGGTCATATAAAGTATATTTCCCTATTACCCATGTTGCAAAAACCAAAAAGCAATAAACTGAAAAAAGCATGCTTTAGTCTGCATTCCAAATTCATCAATTCTCTCTCTGGATGTGGATAGCATTTTCATGATGAGTCCTTTTTAGAATTACCTTGGATTATTGTATTGATCAGAGCAGCTAAGTCTCACATTTAAGTATCCTTACAATATTGCATTGTTGTTTCTCTATACAGTGTTCTCTTGGTTCATTTATTTTACTTTGCATAAATTCATAGAAATCTTTCCAGGTTTTACTGAAATCATCCTCCTTGCCATTTCTTGTAGCACAATTATATTCAATTTACAATCATATTCTGCATCTTGTTTAGCCATTCCGCAATGGATGGACATCCCCTCAATTTCCAACCCTTTGCCATCACTAAAAGAACTGCTATAAGTATTTTTGTATATAGAAGACCCTTTCTTTTTTCTTTGATCTCTTTGGGATATAGACTAGCTAGTATCACTGGATCAAAGGGAATGCACAGTTTTATAATCCTTTGGGTATAGTTCCAAATTGTTCTCCAGAATGGTTGGAGCAGTTCACACCACATCCCCTTCAGCACTTATCATTTTCCTTTTCTGTCATGTTAGCCAATATTATAGATATGAGGTGGTACCTTAGAGGTGTTTTAATGTATAGTTCTCTATATGAGTGATTTAGATAATTATAATTCAATTCTTAATTTTATTTTTAGTTTACGGAATAAAACAAGCATTTCTGTAACAGTATAATAAAAAGACGATTGTTATGTAAAACTGCAAATTTACTATGTACAATTTGCCATTCCTTATAAATATGCAACAAAATTGTCATGTAAATGTCTTTTTTTCTTTCCTCTCCCACCTCCAGCCCTAGTGGTGGCTACCATTAAACACAAATAGGTATATATTTTCTATACATACTTCTATTTATCAGTTCTTTCTCTGGATGCAGAAAGCTCTCTTCATATGTCCCTTACAGTTAATTTGAGTATTTCTCATAGACAGAATAACTTATTTACTCAAAGTTGTTCTTAAAACAATATTGCTGTTACTATGTACAGTGTTCCCTTGCTTCTGCTCATTTCCTGCCAGTCTTTCCATGTTTTTCTAAAACCACTGAGCTCATCATTTCTTATAGCACAGTAGTATCCCGTCATCATCATATGCCACAATTTGTTCAGCCATTTCCCAGTTGATGGGCATTCCTTCAATTTCCAGTTCTTGGCCACTGCAAAAAGAGCTGCTAATAATAAATAAGTACAATAATGATAATAATAAATACAATTCTTATAAAATACCTGGGCCACTTAGAGGTACATGAATTTTAATAAAAAATTATGAGATGTATAGTCTGTTTTTCCAGTCAATGGCATTTAGTAATTCAATAAACATTTATTACATGTTTACTACATGCCAGGTGCTGTGGTGACTTATAAATATTATCTACATTTAGTTTTGACATTAAAAATATTCTGTTTTAACTTAGGAAAATAGTGGACTTTATAGTCTTTCTGTTATAATTGTCAGGATACTTTAGCTCCAGCCTGAACCACCCACATGTGCCATGCTGAAATGACTGAAGTAGATTGAGATTTCCTGTAAGGAAAATTAAGCATTCATTAAAGTTAGACAAGTTTATTTAGAAACTGGGTCTTAAATTTTAATATGTACTTATTCCTCTGTGTGAAGTACCTATAATTCCTTTATGGACTTCCTTCATATTTAAGGTATTAGTGATATTATGTTACATGGAATTTTAAAATATTCAATAACAAACTCAAAAGTATTCTCATGCCTCCTAAAAGGTTATAAAAATAGCTGTCATTGGACCACGAGGCATTGCTATGATTAAAAGACAATAAACAAATGTTTCTAGTGAAGGAAACTTATGTAACATGAGTCTGATATGTTTAGAAAATTTGAAGTCCCCAGACCTGGGTTCTACCAATCTCAGCAACAGGGATAGAGGCTGGTCCCATTATTTCATTGCTATTAGGAACTTGATGATGAAGAAGATCCCACTACCAATGAAGGTATTTGTGTAATAAAAAAAGAACCCCAAAAAACCAAAAACCCATTGGATTAGCTCTGAGATCTTGGGCAAATCACTTAACCTCTTGGGATCTCAGTTTTCATATCTAGAAAGTGAGAGGATTAGACCCCCTTCTAACTCTAAGTCCATCTTGGTAGGATTTGTCCAGAGTTTTTTGCATTGACTTTGACTTGCATTGACAATGCATTGACTTGTATTGACTTTGAGAACTGAAGGTCACCTCCATATATAGAAAAATGTTTATAGAAGCTCTTTTTGTGGTGGAAAAGAACTGGAAAAATGAGGGGATGCCCATCAATTGTGGAATGAACATGTTATAGTATATGCATATAATATAATACTGATGAGGAGAATGGTTTCAGAGAAATCTGGAAAGTCATGTATGAACTGGTGCAAAGTAAAGTAAGCAGAATAAGGACAACAATTCATATAAAAACAACAATATTGTAAAGATAATCAACTTTTAAAGACTTAGGAATTCTGGTCAAAGCATGACTAATCATAATTCCAGAGGACCCATGATGAAACAAACTACTCACCTCCTGACAGAGAGATGATGGATTTGGAGTACAGATTGAGACATATGTTTTTTGGATATAACCTTTGTGGAAATGAATTTGCTTGACTATGCATATTTGTTACAAGGGTTTTGCTTTTCTTTGGGGTGGGGAAGATAGAAAATACATTTTTCTTAACTGAAAAATTAAAAAGAAAGCTCAAGGTCACCTCCATTTCATAATACATAATTCATGGGCTTTAGTCAGTTAACAAGGATTTATTACAAGCTTATGCTAAGTACTGGGGATACAAAAAAGGGCAAAAAACACTATCTGCCCTCAAGGTGTTTGCGTTCTTTTGGAAGAAACAATATCCAAATAACTAGGTAAATACAAGATACATACAGAGTAGATGGTAAGTTATCTGAAAGGGGAAAGCATATGGCTGAGGGGAAAGGGAAAGGTTTGTAGAAAGTAGGATTTGAGCTGAGTTTTGAAGGAAACCATGGACGTAAGACACAGAGATGAGTGGGCAGAGCATTGATTGGGGCAGTATGGAGGGGAAGGCAGCCAGTTTGAAGGCAAACAGGAGATGAAGTGATGTATTAGAATAGCAAATGGGTCAATATAACTGGATTGGAGAGGGGAGGGGAGCAAAGTGAAAGAAAATTGAAAAAGTAAGAAAGGGCCAGGCTATGAAGAGTTTTAGAAGCTAAACAGAGTAGTTGATATTTGATCCTAGAGGTAACAGAAAGCCATTGGAAATCACTGAGCAAGGTGAGAAGGAAGGTGATATGGTCAGACCTAGGCTTAGAAAAATCACCTTGGCAGCTTGGATGTCGGGATAGGGAGATCAGTTAGAAGTTATTTTAGTAATCCAGGTAAAAGGTGATGAGGGAAACCAAAGTTCAGAAACTTTGATTGTTGCTCTATGAATGGAATAAAGGGAATGTGCCTAAGAGATGTTGTAGAGGTAGAAATGGCAAAACGTGGCAATGGTTTAGATATATGAGGTGAAGAAGAGTGAGGAGTTGCAGATGATTCCAAGGTTGCCAGCCTGAATAACTGAGGTGATGGTGGTCCCCTTGACAATAACAGGGAAGCTGGGAAGAAGAGAGGGTTTTGTGTTGTACAAAAGGAGAGAAAGTTAGCACTCCCCCTTGATAAGGATGAAACAGGTCCTAGTGGCCTTTACAACACATATACGATTAAGGCATTGCCATCTACTCAGTGGCATCTAAGTATGTTTTTGTTTGGGAAGAATGGGACACTAATGTACTGTTGGAGTTGTGAAATAATCCAACCACTCTGGAGGGCAATTTGGAACTCTGCTCAAAGGACAATCAAACTGTGCATACTCTTTGATCCAGCAATACCAATACTGGATCTGCATCCCAAAGAGATTTTTTTAAAAAGGGAAAAGGACCTATTTGTACAAAAAACTTTATAGAAGCTCTTTTTGTGGTAACTAAGAATTGGAAATTGAAGGGCTGCCCATCAACTGGAGAATGGCTGAACAGGTTGTGGTATAAGACTGTAATAAAATAATATTGTGCTATAAAGGACAACAAGCAGGATGATTCCAGAAAAACCTGGAAAGACTTATATGAACTGACAGAAAGTGAAATCAGCAGAACCAGGAGAAAATTGTACACAGTAACAGGAATACTGTATAATGAAGAACTATGAATGACTTAGTTATTCTCAGCAATACAATGGTCCAAGACAATCCCAAAGGACTCATGATGAAAAGTGCCATCCATATCCAGAGAAAGAACTGATGGAGTCTGACTTTAGAACAAAGCGTACTATTTTTCACTTTATTTTTTAATTTTTTCTTTTTCCACATGTCTGTTTCTTCTTTTATAATATGACTAATATGGAAATATGTTTTACATGATTACACATATACAACGCATATCAAACTGCTCACTGTCTTAGGGAGAGGGGAGGTAAGGGAGGGAGAGAGAAAATTTGAAACTCAACATCTTAAAAAATAAACGTTAAAAATTATCTTTATATATAATTGGAGGAAAAATAAGATTTTTTTTTTAAAAAAGAAGGGAGGGTTTGGGGGTAAAGATAACACATTTTGATTTGTATATGTTTAGTCTGGGATATTTCCAGGATATCCAGTTCAAGATGTCCAATAGGTAGTTGGAGATGCATGACTATAGCTCAGGAGGGCTGGATATGTAACAGATCTAAGATTCATTAACATACAGCTGATAATTAAATCCAGGGGCGAAGATAAGATCATCAAGTAAAATAATGTGAGTGAAGAAGACATAGGACAGAGCCTTAGTGGCTCCGTGGACATGTCATGGACCAACAAAGGACATGGAGAATGAGAATAGGAGTATTGAGACAATGGCATCCTGAAAACCCAGAAAGGAGAGTCTATCCAGGAGGAGAAGGTGATCAGCCTTGTCAAATGTTGCAAAAAGGTCAAAAAGGAAGAGAACTGAGAAGGTTAGGTCATTAGTTTTGGCAATTAAAAGACCATTGGTAACTTTGGAGAGAATAGTTTCAGTTGAATGATGAGGTCAGAATTCAGATTGCAGAAATTTAGAAGTTTAGTTTATTTTTTATATATCTTAACCTGTTCAATACATTGGTTATTTTGTTTGTTTTGTTCAGTGTTTTATTTTTTAATTTCTTAAAATTTAATTAATGTATTTGTTTTCAATTTTTAACAATCGCTTCCATAAGTCTTAACTATTTAATACACTTTAAGCTCCTTGGGGGTCAAAGACCATGTCATGTCTTATTTTTATTGTAGAAATCTATCACCTATCAGTACTTTTCACCACAAGGAATCAAAGATTTGGAAGGTTTCTCAATTGTGACTTAGTCAAGTCCAAACCAAATGAGAATTTATAGCAACCTCCTCCACAAATGAAGACCTTCAGGGATGGGGACTCACCACATCTTGAGACAGTCCAATCCATTTTGGGGAAGCTCTAATGAGTAAGGAGATATCTCTTTACTGTTGTTGAGTCATTTTTTTCAGTCGTGTCTAATTCTTTGTGACCCCATTTGGGGTTTTCCTGGCAAAGATACTGGAATGGTTTGCCATTTCCTTCTCCAGCTCATTTTTCAGATGAAGACACTGAGGCAAACAGGGTTAAGTGACTTGAATCTTCCTGTCTTCAGGCCAGCACTCTATCCACTGAGCCACCCAGCTGCCCCCAAGTTTTCCCTTACATTGAACCACCTGAAATTTGCTTCATGGCAATCTCTACCTTACATGGCTAGACAAATGCTTCTTGAATATAGAATGAATTATGTACAAACTTTTAGACACTCTACAATACCAGCTCTGGTGTGGGTGGTACTTCATCCATTGTCATTTAGGTTCTTATTCTGTAAGTCTTTCCTAGAACCAGATGCTTAAGGAAAAAGCTCAATTAAAAAGTTTTCCAGTTTATCTGCCAATTTTCTGTATTTTATAAGCTATCTTACATTACTTCATAGATTGCTTCATTTAAATTGCTTCATTATAGTTTTATGTCTGCTGAGGTCAAAGCAACATTGGAAGTATTATAAACAAGTAGTTATAGACAAAAAGTATTCTTCCCAAGCTTTCCATAAGCTTGCGATTAGCCCCTAACCCTAAATCTACTGGACAGCTAGGTGCCACAGTGAATAGAACATCAGGCTTTGAGTCAGAAAGACCTGAATTCAAATCCAGCTTTAGACACAAGCTATGTGACTCTGGAAAAGTCACTTAACCCTATTTGCCTCAGTTTCCTCATCTGTAAAATGAATTGGAGAAAGAAATGACAAACCACTCCAGTATCTTTGCCAAGAAAACCCCAAATGGGGTCAGCAAAAGTCAAACACAACAGAACAACTAAACTTACTGGGCTAGTTGAAGGTATGATTTAATTTGGAGATATGCGTATCCACTATATCCCAACCTAGTTAATTTTTTTTATAGATTAATTCAATAAATGCCTGTTGAACTTAATTATGTGCCTATATTTATTTCTAGGCTCATTGGTATTTGCACATGAACTTATTAGTACCCAAAATAAGTATGACCAGCTTTAAAGGCTCTCTATTATTACTCCTCTCAGTTACTCCTAAACTTGGCCCTCTGGGGACCACTATTCTGCTCTCCTGACTTCTTCTATGCTTTGAATATGGATGGCTCACAAAATTATAAAATTTCAGAGCTGGGCAGGATCTCAGAGGCCCACTTATCCAAACTCTACCTCAGTAAGAATCCTCTTCAAAAAATTCCTGACAAGTAGTTACCCAGGTTATGCTCAAAGATTTTTAGTTTTTGGCAATCCACAATCCCACTAAGATAGCATGTTCCACTTTTGGATAGTTCTAATTTTTAGGAAATTTTCCCCTATATCATGCCCAGATCAACCTCTCTGGAACTTCGACCTTACCCTCTGGGACCAAGCAAAATAAGGGCAAATTATTTTCAAAGTGAATTCTAGATTTCCTTTCTGTCTTCTTTCTTCTCTCCTTTTATAGTCATTCATTCACTCATTATCATTCATTAATTCATTCAAAAGGTATTTGTTTCACTCCCTAACTGACAAATGGTCAAAGGATATGAACAGACAATTTTCAGAGGAAGAAATTAAAGATATCTATAATCATATGAAAAAATGCTCTAAATCACTTTTGATTAGAGAGATGCAAATCAAAACAACTCTGAGATACCACATCACACCTATCAGACAGGCAAACATGACAGAACAGGGAGATGATAAATGTTGGCGAGGATGTGGGAGAGTTGGAATACTAATACACTGTTGGTGGAGATGTGAGCTGATCCAACCAATCTGGAGAGCAATTTGGAACTATGCCCAAAAGCTACAAAAATGTGCATACCCTTTGACCCAGCAAGAAGGTTTCTAGGACTGCATCCCCAAGAGATCATAAAAATGAGAAAGGGTCCCACGTATACAAAAATAGTTATAGCAGTACTCTTTGTGGTGGCCAAAAACTGGAAATCAAGGGGATGCCCATCAATTGGGGAATGGCTGAATAATATGAT
The DNA here is from genome assembly GCF_028372415.1 of Notamacropus eugenii. Lineage (NCBI taxonomy): Eukaryota > Metazoa > Chordata > Mammalia > Diprotodontia > Macropodidae > Notamacropus > Notamacropus eugenii. Next base: position 267,955,887 of record NC_092876.1, read on the forward strand.
TGTAATGGAATACTATTGTACTATAAGAAATGATGAACAGGAAGACTTCAGAGAGGCCTGGAAAGACCTATATGAACTGATGCTGAGTGAAAGGAGCAGAACCAGGAGAACTTTGTGCGCAGCAGCGACCACAGTGTGTGAGAGTTTTTTCTAGTAGACTTGGAACTTCGTAGCAATGCAAGGACTTAAAAAAAATTCCCAATGGTCTCTTAAGGCAAAATGCCTTCCATATCCAGAGAAAGAACTATGGAATTCGATTGCAGAATGAAGCAGATCATTTTGTGTGTGTGTGTGTGTGTGTGTGTGTGTGTGTGTGTGTGTGTGTATTGCGTTTTGGTTTGTTAGATGATTTCTCCCACTCATTTTAATTTTTCAACACAGCATGACTATAGTGAAAATGTATTTAATAGGAATGTTTGTGTAGAACCTATACAAAATTGTATGCCGTCTCGGGGAGGGAGAGGGGAAGTAGGGGGAAGAGAGGGAAAAATAATAATCTAAGTTATATGGTAGTGATTGTAGAACACTGAAAATAAATAAAATTAATTAATTGAAAAATATCATTATTATTATTTTTTTAAAAAGATATTTGTTAAGAGCTTTCTATGCTAGGCATTGTGCTAAGTATAAGGCATGGAAAAACAACAATGAAACAGTTTCTGTCTGTGGGAAACACAAAAGGAATTTTGTTTCCAGAGGGTTAAAATCCTCCCAGTTTTAAGTAATAGCAGTTAATCAAAGTTGCGACCTATCATGGTCAGGTGAAAGGTCAGACACTTGTGCACAGACTTGATGACTTGCAGGGAAACCTATCAGAGAGGAGAACATGAAGTGAGGTGTTCAGGAGGCTTCTCCTAGCCAACAACAGATGGTGAGGTGGGAGATTTGAATCCGAACGGTATAACAAGGCTTGGTCTGAATAACTGTAGCACTCTCCTAGAAGCTACCCATTCATTCAGGGGGAATGAATGTAAAAATTCAGAAAACTTTCCTGATTTCACAATAAGTATTGTTCTTTCTTTAAGGTGAGCATGTTTCTTACAGTTGGGGGCTCGTCTGGGTTCTCTAGCATCAGAAAGGAAGCTCACTCTGGAGGATGGGAAGTGCACCCACTGGTTTTCAATGGCCCGAACATCGACAGGCCAGTTTGCCCTTCTCTAATTGCTAACTTCCAGGGAATGTTTGGAATCATTGTGAACCCAGGAACACAGGTAAAAATCATAGACTGAACAGCTGAGGATCACTCAAGTTGATATTATTGAACAAAGGTAGGAAATTGGTGGCAGAGTATTGCTCTGTTGATCCAGGGAATCCCTTATCCCTGGGAGTCATTTGGTCTGGGTTAGCTGAGCAGTGGTTAATAGACTTGACTTAGAGATGGGAAAGAAGAATTCAAGGAAGAATGTGCCAGTGAAGGGATTCGAGGAACTCCTTTCAGAAATACCCTAAAGTAGCCCATTGGAGAGAATGTTAGTTATTTGGGAGCCCTAAGGAAAGATTGATACCAGAAGGATGAGACCCTCAGAGTACGTACTCTATAATGCTTTGTCAAATGTCTTGTCTGTGCGTGTTTGTCAAGTGTTTCATGTATGTGATATAAGATTGCAAATGCAGCCAACTGGCAAGGAAAGTCTTCCTCTTTATCCCCTTCTTCCACCCCCTCTGTGGAGCAGTTTCAGAGGAGTGAGTGGGTCAGGAGAGAGAGAGAGACAGAGAGACAGAGAGAGAGAGAAAGACAGAGAGACAGAGAGAGACAGAGAGAGAGAGAGAGAGTGACAGAGAGACAGAGAGAGACAGAGAGAGAGACAGAGAAAGAGAGAAAAATATTTTGCTGTTTGGCTTGGTCTGGTTGCAGGAATGGTGTTAATAGAGTTTGAAAACTTTTTAAAAGTTGTTGGAAAAAAATTTTTCTTTCTGCTTTCTAAACTCTGGCCAAGTTTTTGAATGTGAAAAAAAAGATAAGAAAGATAAAAGAACTGGGGAGATCTTTTCCCCTCAGATCAGGGAGGGGCTGCCTTGCCTAAAGGAGAGGTTTTTCTATACTGGGATACAACTGAAAAAATGATTGAATTAGTTCTGGCTGTAGTGGGAAATCCTTCCTTCCTTCCTTCCTTCCTTCCTTCCTTCCTTCCTTCCTTCCTTCCTTCCTTCCTTCCTTCCTTCCTTCCTTCCTTCCTTCCCTCCTTCCTCCCTCCCTCCCTTCCTTCCTTCCTCCCTCCCTTCCTTCCTTCCTTTCTTCCTTGTCATTCCAAAACCTTAAACCCAGTGCACTCTGAAGCCCACAGGTTGGACAACAATAGGTCCCTGCCCAATGGCTAATAGCTGACTTAGAGTGATTCTCAATAGTAACAGTTTCTCTTTCCCTCTAAGTTTGATTTAATTATTTTTTTCTTTCTTTTCTTTTACTCATAAAAGGGACATACCTTGACTATTTCTTAAAGAGACCTGTTTACTCAATGGGCATTACCTCCCTCTAAGTGAGTATGTGAAAAGGCCTAACCTAAAAAGGCCAGAGGGTCCCATGGCATTCTGGGCCATCTCTAGTCATCCTGATGAATATCTGGTCACTGGACCCAGATGGCTCAGGAGGAGAAAGTGAGGCTGGTGACCTGCACAGCCCTCCCTCCCTCAAATCAAAATCCACTCTAAGTTATGTCATCATCTCTCTGATGTCATGGTCCTCTTTGAAAACAAAGAACAAACACAACAACAACAACTGGGAAATATCAAAATGAGCAAGCAAAAAAAAAATCCTAAGCAGGGTTAAATCCAGGTGTAATTACATTTCAATGCTAAAGTTTGTACAATGAGATTGCTTTAGAATTTCAGGGGTCTGCTTAAAATGAATTATAAAAAGCTCTTTGCAGAGTATTCAACTTAAAAGAAATGTGGCTCTCTTGATATGTAAACTGTTAAAAGCATTTAATTATGGAGGTGGTTTGAGTGGAGATTGGGAAAGAGATGGAAGATATGGAAGAAAACTTTGGGTGGGACAGCAGTCAGTCCATGTGACTTAAGGACCATGTGCTCTTAGCCTCTCTCTTCCCCCATCTTACTTTAAGAGGTCAGAGGATCAAAAAGGAAAATTTGTAGCCTGATTGGAAAACCAACAGACAAAGTTATAGAAAATTTTATAAAATTTAAAAACAAGTGCTGACTGCGGTAAAGATAGTGATTACTGTGATTTGTAATTATTACTATTAGTTCTTAAGCTCCCAAGGTCCATGCTTGGAAGCCACACCTTGTCAGATTTGATTCAAATTACTTAGGTCTTGTCTGGACTAAGCCCTTTAGCTAACCTGATTCAAAACTTTTTTTTTTTTTTTTTTTTGGTAAGAATGGGAGTGAGGAATTGAAGAACCTAAAGCAGCCTTTTCTTATGTGAAGTCTTAAAAAGGAGACAGGATTTCAGTTCTTTAAGGAAGTGGAGGAAAAAATTTATTCAGAGCTGGGAATTGTCATCACATATCTTCAAGGAAATATGTGGTTATGGATAATGTTTTCTTTTAAGTACCAAGAATATTTGACTTTAAAAAAGGATTATGAATGGGTTAAGAAGTTGTTATGAATTCTGTGTAAGAATATCTGTGCTGTAGAAATCCTATTGAGAAAATGAGAATCCTTGAAAAAAATATATGTACATACATACATACATACATACATATATATATGTTTATATGTAGGGGTAAGATTTTTTCAGGCCTGTTTCATCTAAGGATGTATTAAGTATGTTTAAAAAAGTTTGTTTCTGTTATTAAGGAGGTTTTAGTTAAAATTTGTTTTTTACAAATCAAGCATTTACAAAAGTATGTTTGTGAAAGGAAACTTCGTAATTATGCAAAGGCCTTGGTTTCAGATCTTTTCTTGTAATTTTTGTCAATTAGGTTCAAGAGAGTTTTGTGATAAATTGTAAACTTTTTAAGAAAGGGAAATTTTATTTTGTATGAAGAAATATTTTGTAAAATCTTTTGTATGATTTTTAGAAGACCTGCAAAATTTATATTTGTAAGCTAATTTGTTATGATAACTTGGTACTGAAGTGAATTATGTTGATATAGAGGTTGTATGGGGGAGGTCAAAAGATAAGGGAGATAAGGAATTTTATGGCTCCATGAAGCTCTGTGATATTTTAAGACAAACAGCCCCTTGCTGGTCTCCTCATTCACCATTCCTCTTTCCTTTCTAAGTTCAGTCATTATTACAGAAGGACTTCTTAAGATCTAATCTGAACTCAGAGCTGCCCAGACAGGTCTGAGAAAATGTTGATTCTTTTCTATTATTGAGTGATATGGAAATTGATGTCTCTTTGGTTAGGATTGAGGGACCTAGATCACTGTTCAGGACCTCATTTTAATATAGCTCACTTTCTATATGGGTCAAATTGTTAGATAGTTAACTAAGTTATTTGGGGTTACTGTTTTAAAGCTAAAACCTAAAGCTGCAACTGTGTGTATTGTATGGAAAGGAGGGTTCTGCCCAATCAGAGCAGTCCTCAGGGTTAATCAAAAAAGTAAAGCCCCTAACAGCTCTAAAGAACTTGTTTGAGTCATGGAGTTCCTAAATAAGGAAGTTGTTTTGGTGATAAATGATCTTTAGTGATTGGCTTTTAGGACAAATTTAATATTTAAGATGTAAGTCCTGGTAAAAGTTTCAATTAGTGAAACTTGCTATCTGATGTAACAGCTTTTGGTACAATAACAAATTGTGTTCTGTTACTCAGAGAAAACATGACTGCTACAGGTAGAAGTCTGCCTCAGAGGACAATCTGGGTGTCTGCCTGGGATGGGATCCTTCTGGCTCAGTTTCCCCATTGTGTTCCTCTGAGAAAGGAAGATTTTCCCTCCTGACTATTCCTGACTCTGGTTAGAACATGGAGATGATATCTAATTAAGTCCTTGCTTTTCATATTTATGTCACGTTTCTATAATTAAAGCAGGTAGTTTAAGATGTGAGCACAATGCAAGCATGTGGAATCTTGCTGTTTTCAATCAAATAATTGGATAACTTGATACTCTGATATAGTCTTGTGAAAGATAAAATCCCTAGAATAGAACATTGTTTCTGAATGATATGGGAATAATTAAATAAAGGAAAAGAAGTGTGTGAAACAAAAGCACAAATGTGAAGTTGAGTCATTGTCCCATAGACAAAGGTTGGGATTTAAAATTAACTATAATAAAGGTGTATCTGTATGGAATAAGGTCCTTACATGATTCAAAATTGAGTGGGATAGGTTTAGTGAAGACTTCTCAGATTGTAATTCTTCTCCCAGGGGTGAGGTAAGACTGAGAGGCTCAAGGTTACTATATTTTTAGAACAGAATAATTCCATATAAGGATATAAAACTGTGTAGTACATTAGGGTCTCAATGATTGGATAAAGTTTACCTAATTCTTCAATGTCTTCATTTCAAAAGGGATTGGTTAGATTTCGTGTCTAGAATGTAAGATCATATTCTCGGCTAATGAGGATAATGGTTAGTGGCGGGGGAGGGACTTGCGTTAGAGTCTATATAAATCACTGCCTTTTCTTTGTCTTCGGCTTTCCTACTCCTACAGGTTAGCCCCGCTTCTCGAGAATCGAATAAATCACTTCTCTGTCATCACTTTGAGAGGCCTCTGAGTAATTGATTTATGTAGGGACCTGAGCCATCCCACACAAAATGATGCAAGAGCAATTGGGTATTAATACAAGTGACTGAATTAATTACTGAGACTAAATCAGAAACATCTTCAGAAAAGAATTTCAGTGTACGTTTCTTAGAGGCAGGTAACCCTGCGGTTAACTTTTGCATTGACGGAAAAGTTAAATGTTTCTGTTTTGATTTGAATTCATTCCATGACTCAGACATCAGTTGAAGTTAGCGTTTGAACTTATCATATGTGTATCACATTCTTTTAGGCTGAGCATGGTTAGAAAAAGACAGAGAAGCTTGGGAAACAGATGCAGTTCTCTTAGGGCAATAACTTATGATTTTAATGGTAAATTTGATTTTGTGGTATTATTTAATCAGGAACTAGAACAAGTGTAGAAATGCATGCCAGCTACTTAAGGCTTACTTTAAAGATGTTCCTCAGTCAATATAAACTTATAGTCGTATCTGAAACTGACTACTGGAATTTGCTATTCAAGATTTTATGGGACTGCTAACTATTATTCTGAGTCTAACTCCAGGTATAGATACCAACAAAGGATGTTTGAGCCATGATGCCAGTGAGCCTGTGAGATGCTAGTATGAACTGCAAAAGGGTGATCTCATTGGAAGGTTGGGAGAACAACTTTTCTGCCTGAGCTGATGTAGGATTCCCCTGACTCAACTACCCTCATTGACTCGTTGGAGACTTTGAGCCTGGCTAAGTGCCAATTGTTGACAACCTATTTAACTTCTCCCTGGAATTGACAGGAAGTTAGGGAAATGCTATTCCCTTGCTATGCCTACTCTTGATGGTAAATTCCTATAATCAAAAGTTTTGTAAGCATAATACTAGATTTATTAAATAATAGGTTGGCATGGTAACATTTGAGGTTAAGATGTAAATCTAAGGTTAAGCTATTAGGCTCAGGAGTTTAGCCCAAGTATAACTATTTAGCCTTGACATCTATTACTGGTAGATATATATTCTTGTATAAGGTAGGGTCCTTTAATCCTTAGTAATAGCATGGAGACAATTAGGTTGAGGGCTTGTGAATTTAGCACACTTAGTTAATATTATGCTTGTTTCAGCTGGTTAATGTTAGAAGAAGAATGGTTTGTGGTCTATCTTGTAAATGCTTTAAAAGAAGCATAACATGACCAGAAGCTGTAATTATTTTATGACTTGATATGTACTGTGTTAATTACTTATTGTATTTAAGTATGTACTAGAGCCTGTTATTAATTCCTTAGAGAAATCTCATCCTCCTGATGGGGGAATAAATAGTGGATTAAAGTAAAAAAGTAAAAACTGGGTTCTAATGTGAATTTCTTAAACATGATCATTGGCCAAGGTTCCAATTTTGATTTTGTAAGAATAAGTGTATAAAGCTTGGGAAGGGTAATCTGAAATTGTACCAAGGCCACTTTTGTAGGAGAATGCACATCTGGGTTTCTGTGGGAAGATGAAGGAAAGACGCTACGATGCTGTGCTAAAGACATCCAGACCAGAAAACTGCATCAGGTGATGTCCCTCACCTATATGAGGTGAAACTTCTAAATGGACAATTCACTGGTTTACCTTTTTCTTCTGAGTCTCTGTATCTGTACTTATGAAAGGGGACTGCTCCCTTGTAATTTGTCAATGAGTCAATCAACTCACCATATTTACTTAAAGGGGAGATAGATGAAGGAAACAATTCATATGGGAAAGAAAGTAAGGAGGTATTGATTGGATTTAGGTGCAGAAACAAAAATTTTGATTAAAAAAGGCGGGGGGGGGGGGGTGGAGTTTGTGGGAAACAAAAAAGGAATTTTGTTTTCACAGGGTTAAAAATCCTTCCAGCTTTAAGTGATAGCAGCTAATTAGAGTTGTGACCTAGCATGGTCAGGTAAAAGGTCAGACACTTGTGTGCAGGCTTGACAAGATATTGGAGGGGAATTCTATCAGAGAGGAGAACATGAAGTGAAGTGTTCAGGAGGCTCCTCCTAGCCAATAGATGGTGAGGTGAGAGATTTGAATCTGAACAGTCTAAGAAGGCTTGTATTGGTGTGAATAATTGTAGCACTCCCCTAGGAGCTACCTGTTCATTGGGGCGGGGGGGAGATGAATGTGGAAATTAATAAAAGCTTTCCTGATTTCACAAGTATTGTTTATTGTTTAAGGTAAGCATGTTTATCCCAGTTTGGGGCTCCTTTCTCATGTGTCCTTGGGAAGCTTACATTCTATTGGCAGAAAGTAATATGAACATGGATCAATAAACACAAAATATGTATATTCAAAGTAAAAATAAAGTTATTTTAGACAGTGAGGAGCAGGGGAAGGACACTAGCAATGAGATCAGGATAGGCTTTCATTATGTAGGAGATGGAATTTGAGCTGAACTTTGAAGGAGGCTGGGGAGTGTCCAAGGTGAAGAGATTCCAGGTGCATTGTAGGCATGGGCGTAGACACCAGTGCAAAGGGGCAGAAACGAGATGAAATGCCACCTACTGGGAATACCAAGGAGATCACTTTGGTGAGAAGGGAGGCAGAACAAGAGAGAGCAATATGCAGTAATCCTAGAAAGTTAGGCTGGAGTCAGACGTGAAGTGTTTTACCTAATAATAGCTGCCTAGCATTTATAGAGTGCCTTCAGTTTACAAAGTGCTATATGTTATTTCATTTGATTACAGGAATTTCTATTTTATTCTAGGGGCAACAGGGAGCTTTTTGAATAGAGCCAGACCCATGCCAGAGAAATATCAGTTTGACTGCTATATGGAGGATGGAGCAGAGAGGGGAGAGACTGAGTCAGGGAGATTCATTAAGATGTTATTGCAATAGTCCTGGTAAGAGATTATGAGAGCCTGAACTAGGCTGGTGGGGGCATGAGTGGGGAACCAGGGGTGCTTGTGAAAGGAGTGCTAAGACCTGACAATTGGTTAGATGTAGGTGTTGAGGGAAGGGAAAGAATTAAGGATGGCTCCAAGCTTGTGAACCTGGTAACTGGAAAAATGGTGGTGTTCTTAGCAGAAATAAGGAAGCTAGAAAGAAGGGAATATAGCCTGTTTGTCAAATATCTACAAATGAATATCCTATGGCCATCTCAAACTTTACTTATGTTCTGTTATTATGACTACAGATAAAAGAACTGCATAGTGGGCTCAAAAGAAGAATGAAACTGATTTTTTTCCTGTAAGTCACACAAGAAAGTCAGTTCCATTACATACACACACATTTTTCCTATTACAACCTTTTTCATCTCTTGAAAAAGAACAAACACGAATAAACGTTGCATATGCCAAATTAGGTATATTAAACTTCCATATTTTGGGGACATTTCTATAAAGTTCTTGTTGGTACCATGTCTAGAAAAGAAGTAATACATTTTGGCATGCTAACAATATTATTTATGATTTCTAGATTACTATGAGTTATGGGGAAGGGAAAAGGAGGAGAACAAGCATTTATTAAACACTTATTAGGTGCCAGGCTTATAATGTGCTGAGTACTTTACAAATATTATTTCATTTGGTCCTCACAACAACCCTGGGAGGTCAGGGCTATTATTATCCCCATTTTACAGCTGAGGGAATGGAGGCAGAGAGAGGTGAAGTGACTTGCTCTGGGTCACACAGCTAGTAAGTATCTGAGAGTGGATTTAAACTCCATTTTTCCTGACTCCTGGCCCAGTGCTCTATTCAGTGCACCACCCAGCTGGAGATAGATGACAATTTTCTATCTGAAAATGGAAATCAATGTAGCACTTGATCAGGGGAGGCTAGTAATCATTGCTGTAATAGTACAAAGTACACCTGGGGATATTCATAACCAAGATCAGGACCACTTATTTAAATAATTTGAAGGTTTAAAACTTTCTTATATTTCCTAATTACTGCTGCAAGTCCCTCATGATGAGATCTAATTTTGGGGGGGACATGGAGGGAGACTTAGACCTTTGATTTTATTGCTTGTAGAGAACTGCTGATGTGGAAAATTCCTCCACTGAAACAGATCAATAATAGCAACGTCTTATTTACAGAAGTCTTGGAAAGTTGCATATGGGCCCAGAGAAATTAAGTGATTTGTCCACACAGATATACACACAAACATATATGTACATGTGTATATAAACATACAGACACGTATATGTTCGTGTGTATATATGTGCATATACATGCATACATATATACATATATGTGTGTAGGTGTGTGCATGTATATACATACACACACACATATATATATACATATATATATGTACACATATGGCAAGATTTGACTTCTGGTATCTCTGGTTCTGAGGCCAGCTATATATCTAGCATTCTACACTGCATCTCATCATTAACATGTTTGGGGAGGGAAGGGAATAAAAATTTATTAAATGCCTACTATGTGTTAGGCACTATGCTAAGCACTTTACAAATATTATCTCATCTCTTATGTTTGGAGAGTAGCTCGTTGTGAAGCCCATCTTCCTTATTTGTATCTGCTATAAGGAAAGAGGGACGAGGGAATAAATATTAATGGAATTTATATTGCTGTTATGTCCTTAATAAATGAATGTATATATACACACAGACATATATATATATACGTATAGATATACACGCCTATATACACATACACACATATATATGTGTGTGTATACATGCACACGCAGAAATAAAAATTTTTAAACTTACCTCTGGTGTTTGAACAGCTGAGTTCCACATAACAGGCCTTTGAAGAAATACAACCTGCTTTGTAGCCAAATTTCCTTCACTGCAATTGAAAACAGACATAAGGATTTGAGATTCATAGATTTAGAGCTAAAAGGGATCTCAGAAGTCATCTAGTCCTTTCTAACCTACTTCCCCCCTTCATTTCATGCCCTCCCCCCTTCTTTTACAGATGGGGAAACTATGCCTCAGAGAAGTTAAGTGACTTTGAATGACACATATAGCAGGGAGCAGAGTCTGGATTTGAGCCCAGGTCACTTGACTTCAAATTGAAAATTGAGACAATCAAATTAATTCTGCTCTATAATTGATTCCATTTTATATCACTTCTGACATTTTGTGTAACTGTAACTACCTCTGTTACATTTCATTTGTTTCTAAGTTAAGTTTGGAAATCCAACTTTCCTATAAATCATCCACTGGCTCTGAGTTAAGTTTAGAAGTTCAGTTTTCCTGCTAATTGCTATTCTATTCTTGTGTCGAGGAAATCTGTTATCCTTGAAGGATGCAGATGGATGCTGGCGAGTCTGGTCTGTTATCTCTGCAACACTGGCTGTCCTTCAAGAAAGTTTGGCCTGTTATCACTGTGACACTAAGTAGCCACACACGGTGACTGAATCAATCAGAATTTATTAGTGAGAGGTTGTGGTTAGTCCCGCATTTCCCATTTTCAGCCAATCATATTGTCCCCCTATAATGCTTTGGACTTTGTAACCAATCGTATTGTTTTCCCTATGATTCTTCAATTTTTTGGATTTCCCTCCTATTGTCTATAAAAATGATCCGTTGGCCGTCATTTGGGGTTTTAGCTAGCTGAGGAGGCTGACACCCATTTCTTGGCAAATTCATGCCTTGCTAATAAATTGATCATGCTTGGAACTTTGTGCTTCAGTTTACTTTAATTCCAAATGGGACAAAATCCAGCATTTTCTCCATTACGCTGCACATTTATACATACCTTTTCTGTGTCCTTTCCACATTAATATGTAAGTTACAGAATTTTCTTGGTCTGGAATGGTATATTTGTTAGTAAAAGGAAGTTCTGGTGTGGAATTCCCTCCACCAATGTAGACTAACATTGAATCTGTATCTTATAGTTTTAGATGGTAGTCATCTGGAGAGGTTGTGACCTGCCCATGTGTCAGAGGCTCTACTTGAAGCCAGGTCTTCCTAAATCTAAGGCCAACCCTCTGTCCATTATGTCATGCTGTATCTCAGTTGATGAATATACAATAGCATATTAGATAAGCATGGAAACATGTAGAATGCATGTTCTGTTAAGAGAATTCAGCTACTTCAGGATTTTATCTTCAAAAGTCTTGTCATAGTCTGTCATTCTGAGTTCTTTCCTTATTCAACGATCATCATGGCAAATTATCCTTTACTAAAGAGGGCCAGAGAGCTGGATTCCTCTTGAAATGCTTTTCACAGTATCTCCATGGATTTGTGAATTGGAGTGCCTGTAGCTAATGTTGCTCAGTTACAACTTTTATTATGCAAAAAATCAAAACAAAACCCTACTATTATAGATGTCTATCTAATCCTGACCTCTTTTACTTAAAAACAAATGCTGCATTGAAATACAATAAAAAATGTGGATAAAACTCCCACAAAATCTAAAATCTCATGATTAAATAGCTCCATCTTTCTCTAACTGATGCTGATAAACATATATCCCCATCTACTTTTAATATGCCTTTAGAACCAGAGCTAGCAAAAGAATAAAGACAACATTCAATTCAACTTTTTAAGTTATTTGTTTTGATGGAGGAAAATTTTAAACTTTCATAGGAACTTCTGAAAAGTATACTGAAATGGGATAAAATGCATGGATCTTAGTGAAATATGAGATGGGAAAGAATGTCACAGGGCATATCTCCTACAGCAAGGGTTCTTTAATCTGAGGTCTGTGAATTAAAAAAACAAACAAACAACTTTTGGATAATTATATTTCAGTATAATTGGTTCTATGTATTTTATTTATGCATTTAAAAACATTATTCTGAAGAGTCTACAGGCTTTACCACACTGCTGAAGGGATCCCTCACTCAAAAAAAGGGACAAGGACCCCTGCTTTAGAGGGAGAAGTCTGAGAAGAGAGTACATGAAATGAGGATAGAAAAGGATCTCTTTGGCAATGTTTCAGTGTAGTGTTTGGGCATCAGGATGAGGATTACATGAATGAGTGTCATAGAGGTGGAAACCTACAGAACAAGGGAGAAGGTATCAGAAGTCTTGAGTAGATAATAGGTCAGTCAAGATGGTGATGGTGAATATTCAGAGGATATTTTCCTCTTGTAACACATCCACACATATCAGTATCTCTAGGGTGGATTATTTGGTTTAGAGCTAATGGGCCTTGTAAAAGAGAACTCCATGTTCATGAATTATTTGGTGAAGTTTCTTGATAGTCCTTCACTAAATTCCTGTTTCAATGCTTTATCATAGTGTGGAGCCTGGGTTCTCAAAATCTATGTTAGCAGAGAATAAGCTTTAGGAAATAAGTCTAAGCAATCCAGAAATATTTTGAGTAAAAACCCAGTGAGTCAAGACCACTTATCTAAGTTTGGAAAAACTCTTCCACAGAAGGGTGACCAACAGTTGACAATTTATTTGGCCACACTAATTTATCAGTCAATCAATCAACAACATTTATGAGCAGTTATTATGTGCCAGGAACTGTACTGGAGATACAAAGAAAGGCAAAAAATCTTTGTCCTCAAGAAGCTTACATTCTAATAAGGGAGATTATAACATATAGAAATTATTGCATATAAGATAAATCCAGAGTGAATAGAAAATAGTTTTAGAGGGGAAGGCACAAGCAGCTGGGGAATCAGGAAGAAACTCTTGGGGGACACAGAACATATGCTGAGTATTAAATGAAGCCAGGGACTCTAAAAGTCAGGAGGGAGAGCTTTCCAGGAATGGGGAAAAAAGGCATGGAGATAGAAGATAGAGTATTGTGTGTGAGAAACAGCAAGTACACCATTATGGATGGGTATAAAGAATAGAAAAGTTAGGAAGGGACAGATTATGAAGAATTTTAAATACCAAATAGAAATGTTCCTATTTGATCCTGTATGTAATAAGGAAGCATTGCAGTTTATTGAATGGAAAGTGTGGTACAGTAACATGGTCAGCTATGCTTTTTTTAGAAAATCACTTTGAGAAGTATATGGAGTACACACTGAAGTGAGGAAAGATTTGAGGAAGGGTGTCCATTTAGAACACAATTGTAAGAGTCCAGGAGAGAGTTGATGAGGGTCTGAACTAAGTGGAAGCTGACTGAATGAAAAGAAGGGGGTATATATGAGAGATGATAAAAAGAAATTACAAAATTTGACAACTGACTAGATAGGTGTGAAGATAAACAGTCAAGGTTTTTAACATAGTTGACTGGAAAAGGGACAGAGACCTCTTTGGAAACTCTAATTTATGGAGGGAATGCAGTCTATATTCATGGAGGCAGTACCCACGTTGATAATGTAAAGGATTTTCTGAAGAATTTAGATATTCTCAATATCATACATAGCTCAATTGTCATATTTGATAGGCAGAATTTGGGGAGTATGATAGCTTAGAGAATGATTTATTCCCCTGCACAAATCCACATGAAAACACATCAAACTATATCACTTGCCTTTCATCTTGAAATGTGAAAAAAGAGCTCAATACTTATTTCTTAGGGCTTTTTCCCACAGTATTTGAACTTATTTCATCATCTGATACTAAGTTCCCATGTCATATGACCTGGGACAGCAATCAATTTGACTTCTTACATAATTTAAACAGATCACAATGAAGTGGAAGGCAAATAAATTTCACAATCCTTATTGTAAAATCCACATTTTGTTCTGACTTGTCCAAAATGAAAATGAACCTTGGGTGTGGGTAAATTCAGTCTAAATTCAAATTACACTCTTAGCTCTGTGTCTATGTCATACCTGAATTCACATAGACAAAAATAGTCTCACACCAAAGGAAGCGGGTTTATGTCACCCATATGTTACTTAGGTTTAAATAAATTAATACACACTTCTGAGAGAGGGAATAGATCTAGTGAATAAGAGGTGATCAAAATGGTAGAAATAGGAGAAATTCCAGGGTTGAAGGTTTTTACAGTTTTTCAAATTTCAAAGTGTTCTGAGTTCCAGAATATTGACTTATAAACTTCAGGAATATGATCAAATTATAAGTTAAGGACTGCCTATACTGAAGTGTTTCATAGGAAGACAGGATTTATAATTGGAAGAGACCTTGGACATTATCAACTTTTACCCCTCATTTGCAGACTCACAGTGGTAGTAAACTGACGTGCTCAGAGTTATACAGGTAGAACATAGGAGAGCCACCTTTGAACCAAGTTTGCTGATTCTAAATTAGTATATTTTTTTCTAAAATCTTTTTAAAGCAAAATTTCATCTGGCACCAAAATTAAGTTTTTATTATAGGATAATTATTTTATACTTGCTTAGCTGTAAAAGGTCACAAAGCCCTTTATTTAGGACTTAGAATTTCATTATTTTTATCTAATATTTCCCAAATTTTAGTCTGGATAGGTGAAAAAAAATCTCATCTCTTTTTTTAAAGAAAAGGCAAAAACAAAAAAAACAAACAAAAAAAGAAAAGGTAAAAATTCAAGCTCAGAAGAGGAGCAATCATGAGAGCTGGGAGGATATAATAGGCAAATTGGCTTTTTGAAAAAACAGCCTTATTAAAATGCTCCTCATGGTAAGATTCCTATAGTTTAATTCACAGAGGAATTACACAATACTGAGTTTTTCAAAGAATTTAAATTAGAAAAGAAAAAAAAGGCAGCATCCAAAGGACCAAGAATGATACTTTATATTATCCCCCCAACTCTCTTTAAATATGTAATCTTTCTCTTAGGTGGCCACATGACAACTTAGATGAAGCTATTAGCTATACTTGGTTAAGCAGATGATCTTTTAGAGCTGAAAGTTAGTTTTGTACTTTCCTGTGTATGGAGACTGTTTGAAGTGTAAAACTGCCCTGCCTCTCTTCTAAAGGCAATAATTTGTTCTGAGGAGAAGACATGACATCATTGACATCTACTGACATCATCTTGAAGAGGTGACTTTCCCTTTGGTTGTTTATATCATATTCTTAGGAGTAGATGTAGTTATTTGGCATCTGCTCTTTGTTTAAAGTACAGGAGAACATGGATCTCTCCATTAATGCAGAACTCAAATGCTTTACTGTGGCCTCAGATGTGATACTGGGTCCTCAAAGTTTATGCCAGCAGAGTATGAGTTATGCCTGGAGTACAGGCCTGGTAACCACTGTTGTCTGAGTACCAGCCTAAGAAAGTTCAGAGAGGCCCATTACCAGAACCCTGGCCATTAAGTCTGATGATATAACTTCTGCCACGGAACCCCGCAAAGATGGTCTATTGAGTGTGAAAGGATTTCAGTCTGTGACAATGGAGGGAACATTCACTCAGATGAAACTGAAGATCTTTTAAACCATTTGTATTGAAACTATGGGCAGTTAGGTGATACAGTGGGTCCTGGAGTCAGGAAGACCTGAGACAAAAGTCAAGATTGATGGGTGGTGGCTTAGGATGCAGCAGATGACCTTGACCTTTCTAAATTAATGTCTTTCCCAAGCCTCAGTTGGTTTGAGGCAAGGCTCATTCAGTGACTAAGGGCTAGATAAAAATTGAGACAAAAGACTCAAAATATCAATCTGGGATGGGAAGACCCTCAAAGTTTTTGACCAGAACAGAAAACAATTGCTATTTACACTCATGCTAAGCCATCATAACCTAAATGATGAGCCAAACAGACGTGCATTAGGGACTATTATTGACCATTCAATGAAAGCCAGAGTAGCTCCATTTGAAACACAATGGGCTGGTCCAAAGAATCCCTGGACTCCTTTAAAACCATTTTTTAAAAAACCCTGTTTTTTCAGAGCTTTATTTCAAGAGATCCTAAATGAAAACTGCAAAGGACAAAAAGTAAATTGCACCAGCTTTTAGAAAAAGAATCTAGTCCCAAATATTTTATAAAGTATAGGCCTAAAATTATATTCCTATGGACACAGCACCCACATGTAAGGATATGGTGCCCCAAGTGGAGACAGGGACCACATATGGTAAGGAGCTGTAGTTTTAAGGATAGGAATAAAGACTGGTGACAAACAATTGTTAATATAATTGTTCATATGATGACAGAAAATTGTTAATACCAAATGTAATGTTATTTGCCACTCCCTAGTAATGTTAAAATTACAATAATGTCTTCACATTCTTACTTTCAAGATATTTATTCTGCACGCACCCTGAGGGTGCCAGGTTGACTACTCTGTTATCTTAATTAAAGATACTTTATTCCTCAACTCATGACTGATTTATTTCAAGACTTGACATGGGGAAAACCAGACTTCTTACTACTGGAACCTTTATCCCCAGGATACATAGGCAAAAAAGTCTAAGAGTAAAAATATGCTTCATTTAATGGAAGAAAAACATTTCAGCAAAGTTGTTATATGAGTCATATTTTCCTATTAAGTTCCATTTTAAAGTTACAGATGGATTGCAATAGAAAAAATTATGGTTCTTGGTTATGATAAAATAACACTTAAGATGAATCAAACCCCTTACAATGATTTTTTTAACTAGTAAAAATTTCTCATAAAATTGAAAATATTCCAAATATTACCATTTGAATTACATTACTATGTTGACCTAGACCAAATTACAATACAAAGCTGTTGAAAGTAAAAATATGGAACTGTTCTAGAAATCCTGGCTGAATGATATTTTGCCTCACTCTGCTTCATAGCATTCCCACTTCAGAAATAAAAATTTTATAAATTCTATTTATAGAAATAGAAATGTCCATAATTTTAATGATTTAACTATTATTTACCTTCCCTTTTTTTTGTTTTTGGAAGGATTTCATAGGTGTAGGAAATTCCTTGTATCAAAATTCCTTCTGTTTCATCTGTACTCTTATAGTCCTTGTGGCCAAGCCAAGTTCTGCTTGGACTTACAGAGCCACTCTCCTTCACCTAGGTTTTCCTCTTAGGCTTCTCAATCCATAGTAGTTCTCCATTGTATGGGATGTTTTCTTCTGTTTACTCATGTCTCTAGCCTTAGTTCTCAGATTCAGATTTTATGCCATAATTGTCTTTTTTGTTTTTTTAGCACCCTTAGATGCTGGGGTTTGGTCTAGTTTTATCCTCTTTCCAGCCCTGATACCATTGCTACTGCCTGGTTGTGACTGTGAAGTTCATTCCTGGTCTCCTCCTGTTTCCCCCTCTGTAAAATGGGGCATTGAACTAGATGATCTCTGATGCCAGGAAAGTCTGGTTCTAGATCCATGACCTTGTGATTTTTTAGCTTTTCCACATCCCTGGCTTGGAAGAGAGAGCTGGGCCAGGAGCTAGGATCACTAACAGTCTTCTGCTTAATCCCTGATTTCCTCCTCTGTCTTCTGGTAGCCCAACTCTGGTGCTAGCCTCATATACCTGTCTCTTACTTTTTCAATCTGTAGCCAAGAGTTGGCTTTGTTGTTTGCCATAGCCTTCCCTAATATAATATGGGAGATTATGTTGGGAAAACCACCTTACCCTCACTCTATCTTGATTCACTCATGTTGAGTATTGTACCAATACTCAAGACTGCACTGGTTTCCAGTCTCCTAGAACACCCTCAGTCAGGATGCCAGGACACCTCTATCCCATCTCCATTTCCATATGTAGGCCCCTAATGGGATCTAACAGAACACTGGAGACTGAACTGGCTTTAGATCTCCTGGAAGGCTCTGAGGAATGCCCAGGGGGAGGCCTGGGTACCCTTTCCCTCCATTTCCTTGGACAGATACCTGTTAGGGGCTAGCTTTGTCTTCTATTGCAGCTCCAAAAGATAAAGATGATGGTCCTGTTGGTTTCAGGTGCTATCCAGAGATTGAGCTGGCCTCAGCCCACTCCCATCCTTACTTCTCAAACTGGTAAAGAGCATCTGCTGGCTTGTAGTAATCTTCTCATGTAGGTCTGAACTGTACAGAAAAGCACAGTAGGCCTTCTCCTTGGTTGTTTTGATCACTGCTTCACTTGGCACTATTCTAACCTCTTTCTTGTAGTTTCTTAGAGCAGCTAGGGTTAACTAGCTCCATTTTTACCCAAACTCCTTCCATTGGTACTGACTGATGAATCCACTATAACTTACAGTTTTAGGGAGTTGTCTGGGGATAATGAGAGATTAAGTGATTTGTATAGTTAGCATCTGTCAGAGGTAGTACTTGACCTAGCTCTTTCTGACTTCAAGGCCAATCCTCTATTGATTATGCCATGCTGGTTCTCATCACCAGTCATAAATCTACCCATGATTTTAAATTTTACATCTGATATAATTTCTCCCCCTCTTTACATTTAACATCATTTCAACCGTTGGAACTATCAAACCAAAGACAGGAATGTTCAATTCTTATTTAGCTATGAGACCTATCTCATCAATGGTTCTCATTTTAGGGATCAATCTCTGAACTATTGGGTATAACTAGGAGCTGGGAGTCATTATAGAATGTTTCTTGCAGACATTAGCCTTGCCATAGCCAGAGCAACAAAATTCAGCATGTCATCAAGACATGTCCAATACCATAGCACAGTCTCATCTGCAATACTGCATGTAATTCTGGTCACCACCCCCATGTAAGCTCCTTGTGAGTAGGGGCTACTTTATTAATTGTATTTGTATCTTCAGTACCTAGTACAGCGCTTGGAACATAATAGGGGCTTAATAAATAATTGTTGCTTGTATCATAAAACCAGAAAGGATCCAGAGAAAAGCAAATGAAATGATCAAGGAAATGAAAAAGCTACTGAAGTAGGGCTTACTAAAATGCTGGATGCAGTAGGATGAAGGCTGAAAGAGCAAATGATGAAAGTCTATACACTCATGAATGGCATGGGTAATCTCATAATGTACATTTCAGGGCATTTTATTTACCTTGGAAACCATCAAAACAAGTCACCATACTCTTCTACAAGTCTCCTAATGCCTCTGTTAGAGACAGACAACTGGAGTAGAGCTCAGTAAAAATACCTAACATGGCATGGCAGCTTATTTTCAGATTGCCATTGCTATTATAGGACATACCACCTAGCTCTTTAACAATTATACATTTTCTTGAAGTTTTGTTGTTAAAATTCCTGTTTCTGGAAGGACTCAAGAGGAAACTTTATTTTTATGTATAAATGTGTATTTTAGCTTTAGTTTCAATGTTGCTCTGAATATTGATGCAGTTATTTGCTTCAGAGAATCTAAAGTATGCTACTGTTAAATCATTATCTGTATACAGTGCCCTGGTGAGATTCAGTTGTCCCAGGTTTACATTTGTTAGCCTTCCTAACACAAATCGAAAATAACTGTTCCATGGAGTACTGAAAAAGAAAATCACAGTCAGTAAATTTTATAGATTAGGTTTCTTAACTGGCACTTCTAAGAGCTTTTAATATTCCATCTGGCCTTTAAGGCTCAAAGCCTCTAAAAAGAACCCCTGTTTTAGAGTCTACAAAGCTACCTTCTGTAACTCTACACTGAACGTGCATTCTTAGGGCACTCTGTTACCACAAATCATGGCATGTCTACTCAGGCTGTCTCACTCTCTTGTTAATGAATGCTGACAACACAGACTCACCAATCCCAAATAAGAGATCAGCTATTTACACTGTTACTTCTTTTTTCTTTATAAACTACTGACCTGAGTGTATATTAGCAGAATTCCTATTTAAAGCAGCCAGTACCAAACAAATTCAAATAATACAGTTATACAACAACTGCTTGAGAGGAATTTATTTTGCAGAGCATGTGTAGAAGAATGTCTTTACAATCAAGGATGTTGTTATCCCTGAGATTGACTCTTGAATAAAACTGTAAAAATGTGCCAAATATAGAAGCAGCACAGAATTTTAGCTTTGAAAAGGACTGCATAAGGATCACCTTGCAGAAAGGTTCCAGACCTTTTAATGTCATGAACTCCATTGACAATGTGGCGAAGACTAAGGATCCATAGCAGAATGATGTTTTAAAACGCAGGAAATAAAACACATAGGATCCCTCCACAGATCCCTTCATGAAGATTAAGAACCCCTGACCTAGCCCAACCCCCTCATTTTATAGTTGAAGAAATTGAGAACCAGAGAGAACTGAATTACCCAAGGGCACAAAATTAGTTAGTGGAAGAGCCAGGATGAGGTTCTAGGTTTCCTGAGTTCTTGTCCAATATTTTTCTACCACATATATTTGGACTAATGTTCCAGAAAGACGATATACCTTACTCTAGATTCTTATTTGAGGGCACTTTGGAAGCACAGTTCCTGGTGAGTAGGAATTCTTTAATGTATTCTTCAGAGCATGTAAAGTGATTTTTAAAAATTCTTTAGAGTATTTAAAGGACTGCCGCCCCAAAGGGAGAAGTGAAGAAGCCAGCAAGCCTACCTATGCTCACAGCTGCTGGCTCAGCTGCCTCACTGGGCCCTAAGGTGGAAGGTCTTGCAACTGATCCATGCAGTCCTACAGTTGGCATGCCCTTCTCTGGCTTCCATGCATCTCAAGCTGATTTGGTTTTATTCCTACCACTCCCTTCTATGTGGGAGCTGAGAAGTCAGCCAGCGGGAAAAAGAGTAAATATCAGTTTAGATAAGCAAGAATATTACTATGGAATCAAGTCACTAAATAGCACTTTATCTCCAAGAAACTGCTGGGGGAAATTTGAAATAAGTTAACTACTGAGATTTGGAATCTGGCCAACATAGGAACAGATTCTATTGACACAAAGCACCTATAATGACAATTGTTCAGTTAATTTCTAACTTAGTTTTATAGTGGCAAAATTACCCTGCTAATTCTTAACCAGCAGAATAACCATCTTCCCAGGGGCTCATAAGGCATAATTAGTCAATGGTCATAAAGACCTCTGAAGAGGAAATGAACTATGCATGGTATTTAACTTTCCCTACCGGCATAAGACCATCATAGTATTTTAGAGCTGGAAAGCAATTTAGAGGCATTTGGCACGAGCACCTCCAAACAATTCTAGGAAGTGATGTCCAGGGAAGAATGTAACCTGTTATACTGATAGATATAGCAGCTCTCCTGTTCTCGTGACAGTGTATTCCCTCTTGGAAATCTGTGCCTCTCAACCAAAAAGAGCCCCCAAATGGCAGTGTTTCTAGGACAGGAAAAAAAGAGAAATCAGTTAATAAGATCTTTCTTCCCTGTAGTCTCTTTTTGACACAAAAATGAAAATGGGGTATAGTGGGATAAGCACTGACTGTGGAGTCAGACGACCTAGGTTCTGATGACAACTATCTGTATTAACTTTCTTAGGTCTCAGTTTCCTCATTTATAAATGAGAGAGTTGGAATAACTGGGCTCTGAGGTCCCTTGATCTATGATCCTAATCAGTTCAATTAAATGAGTTATTTGTTGATCACATTTTATGTTCCATGAAAAGAATAGTTAAAGTGGAAAAGTAATAATTAAGAGTAAATATCTATCTTGGTGTATACAAAGAACTGGAAAATAGTATTTGTTGGCAAAAAAGGGGGAAAATGGGTTCAAGTTTGGGGTAGAGGGAAGCAAAGAAGATAAGGAAATACCTCCATCAGCAACTTTTCCCATGATACCCTCGATAAATATGTTACCAGGAAGGGTAACAACTTCAACACACTATCAGCTGTCTCACTGATAAACTAATCTATATTAAATTAGTGGAAAGCAGAGTAAGATACTAAGGAAATGGAATATATGCACATATTCTCCTATATTGTACATATTCAATTTGTATATATTTTATTTATAAATTATATATATAATATTAAATAGTTGCTCTCTTTCTTTCTCTCTCTCTCTCTTTCCCCCTTCTGGGGATAGGGGAGAAAGATGAGGAAACAGTTCTTGGCATAAATAAGGAAAAATAATGTAAAAAAGTCATTTGGTAGAGTAGTTATAAGGAATATGGAGTTACCCTGAGAGGGGCACTTGGGAAGGGGTATCAAAAGAGCAGGGTTTTTTCGCCTTCCTCACATTTTGGATAGAGGGAATATGGTGACTTTGTATTTCTGTATGGTGATTAGAGGAGTTGAGTGTCAGGATAGACAGATCCTAGAGCAGTCGACCACTCCAGCTTCTCTCCATGCCTAATCCTAGTATACACTAATTTGGTGGCATTAGGCTGGCATAGTATAGACCTGGAATTAAGTCCCAGCTCCTGCATTCACTGGCTAAGAGACCTTGTCCAATACTCCTAGCCTCTCCAAGCTGCAGTTTTCTCATCTGTAAAATGGGGATTAAAGAAAAGTGTTTTCACTGTCCACTTTAGAGGGTTGTTACGAAGATTGAGAATAATGTATGTAAACCACTTCATAAAGGTTAAAGTGTTATATAAATATGAATTATTACTATTGCCACAATGAACTGGGAAAAGCTGGGAAACACTATGGGGCTACAAGCTGTATTTTGAGAAATGCTTCACAGACAATCCCAGATACTGAAAATCTGAGTTCATTGAGCAATATTTTGTTACCCAATGATTCTTAATTCCTCCCCTCCCTGAAAAGTAGGGATTTTTCATTCAAGAATACGGTGAACTCAGCTGTCGTGGGACAAGAGAAAGCATATTATAGGTTTATTACTTATTTTGTGAACCTTTAAAAGTAGAGTAAAGTTCGCTCTATTGCAACACTTGCCTTGTTTACGTTGACTATTGGCTGTCCCCTGAGGTGGAGGCAGGTGGAACAGCAATAATTTTTTCCACAAATCTTCTGAATAGGTAAGTAAAGAGTGTCCTGACTTGTCTCTTCCTTCAACTTTAACACCCATTTATTAAATGCCTCCAGGTGACAGAAGGGAAAGAACTTGGACTTAGAGTCAGGGAACCTGGTTTAAAATCTTGGCGATACAAATTACTATCTGTGTAATCCTGGGCAAATCATTTAATTTCCTTGGGTTTCCATTTCCTAAATTGTAAAATGAGGTAGTTGGACCAACTGATCTCCTTTTAGCTCTATGCAGCTAAGCACATGTACTGAAACAGGTACAAAGAGTGAATTGCCCTTGTGAAACTTGTAGTCTGTCCAAGTCTGTTTTGTATGTTCAAATACGTACGAAAATTACTACACTATAGAAATGACTTGCTTTTAGGGCATAAGACTTTATGAGCTGGACCAGCTTAGGGGGCCTTATTCTTACTCTGCACCCAGTGAGCAGTTAGCCCCTTCAATAAGCAAAAAGAGAGAAAAGTCTTAAAACATAAATAAGTTGACAATTGGGAAGAAAAAATAATTAGGATAGGATGAATGGGACTCTGCCCTAGGGCACTGATACAAGGGAATAAGTTCACTTGTTCTCCATGGGGACCACTGTTCTTTCACCTCATTTTGTGGGCTCCTACCACCTTGCTGCTGACACACCTGGGGGTCCCATCCCTACCTCCTTGACTACTTTTTCCACTGATTCATGGTTGGACTGTCTGTTCTCTATATCCTTCCTCTCTCCCCTGCTCTCCAAAGTGTTTTTTGCTTCAGATGAAAAAATTTCTAGTAAGGCCTATTCTGTTCACAGGAAAAAATAAAAATGACTCATTTTCCCTATTTAGCTCTGTAGTGTTTCCAGGAAACAATAATCGTAGACTCAGAGAAGGGGAAGAGAAATAGGACAGATATGAATCTATGAAAATTTAATATTTCTAGCTGTATGGATGTAGTAAAGAAGTAACTGAGGAATAATATTCATAGCATTCTCACTCTTGAGGGGAATTCAATAGCTAAATGTGCATATGAAGCTAGGCTTAAGTTACAGCAGAAGTGCCAGTGTGGTGCTTGGGCTGCTTCTATTTCTCTAAATTTTATCTCAACACCTATGCTGGGCTCCTAAACTGGACCACTATGTCCTCAGAGGAGAAGATGGACACAGAACTCTGTGGCTACCAAGAAGGATACTAGAGCATTGTGTGTTCTGGGAATGGATACATTTTTTTATGTGGAATTTCTAATAGCCCTTTATTCATGTTCTCTAATGAAAAAAAAGGCTCAATTTTCTAGAAGTGTTTTTGCATTCAAGATGCTTGTTTCAATTCCTTGTGGACAAGGTAGCTGACGAGGGAGGTAGAGTGGAAAGAGCTCTAAACTAAGAGACCTGAGTTTTAGTTCTGAGTCTGCTATTGAACAGTTGTACTACCATTAGCAAATGAATTAACTTTCTCTGGGCCTTAATTTCTTTCCCTATAAAATGAGAGGGGTAAACTGGATTATGGACATCTTGGTGGCACCATAGTACATAGAGTGCTGGGTCTGGAGTCAGAAGTTCAAATGTGACTTCAGACATGTATTACCTGTGTGGTCCTGGGCAAGTCACTTCACCCTGTCTGCCTTAGTTTCCTCATCTGTAAAATGAACTGGAGAAGGAAATAGCAAACCAGTCCAGTATCTCTGCCAAGAAAACCCCAAATGGGGTCATGAAGACTTGGACATGATTGAAAAAGGCTGAACAACAAAACTAGATCATAGTTATTGTTTCTATTACACCTAAAACCCCATCACTCTATGAAATTGCTTTGGAAAGTCCTATGAAATACTGGTCCTGTAGGAAATTACCTATAACTAAATTTTAGAATGTAATGCTAATATTGAAATGTACTATCATAGTACCTGTCATGTCTTAATATGGGTGTCGGAAGTACACTCGTCAAAAGCCATCCAAACTCAGCCAGAGTATGCAGTAGGGGACCGTAATCAGTTTTAATTTCACAGCCCTGCATAAATAAATACAGAAATGTAAGTATCCTTTATATTGACTTTACTAACATCAAGTAATTAATATATATGTTATACAAAAAATAGTTACTATTAAAAAATGGTCGCTAATGGAAAACTAAACTCAGATCATGTCTAGTTGTAATAGAGAACTGCATAACATTTATAATTCAAAGAAACTAGCATGATAAACTGAAATATAATTACTACTGATTACCTTGTGTCTAGCAGCTCTTCCTCTTAAAGAAGCTATTGGGTGGGAGTGCTACATAAACTTACCCTTTTTTACTAGTCCTTTTGCCCTAGTCCTAAAACCAGATGGTCTTGGAATATGGACTGCCTTTTTTATTTAAAAATTATTGATATCTTTTCACATCATCTTTATTTCCCAATATATTTTCCTGCTTGCCTCATCCAGAAAGTGATTTTCTCATAAATAAGAAAGAAGAAAACAAAGACAGTTCAGTAAAATTAACAAATGCATTAATCAAATTCAACAGTACACCGTGTGTTCCACTTGTTTCCTCACATCTTTAAACAAGGGGGGAGATGAAGGTATGTTCTCCTAGCTCTTATTTGGGGAAAGAAGCAAGCACTTACTAAGTGCCTACTATGAACTAGGCACTGTGTGTTTTACAAATATGAACTCAATTGATCCTCATGACAATCCTATGAGGGAGATGCTATTATGATCTCCATTTTATTTTATTTTATTTTATTTTTTGGGGAAAACTTTTTATTGTAGGTGCAGTGAGACAGCTGGACACAGTTTAGATGATTTTGATTTTTTTGGCAACATCCAAAGCATCATAGTCTGGAACAAGCTGGATGTAAGCTTTCTTCTCTCCATCAGGCTGGATCAGTGTGTTGACCTTGGCCACATCGATGTCACACAGCTTCTTTACTGCCTGCTTGATCCAATGCTTGTTGGCCTTGACGTCCACGATGAAAACTAGGGTGTTGTTGTCCTCAGTCTTCTTCATAGCAGACTCAGTGGTCAAGAGGAACTTAATGATGGCATAGTGATCAAGCTTGTTTCTCCGAGGGGCACTTTTCCAAGGGTATTTGGGCTGCCTTCTTAGTCTTAGTGTCTTGGGTCGCCGGAAGGTGGGGGATGTTTGGATCTTCTTCTTTTTGTGGCTATGGACACCCTTCAACACCGCTTTCTTGGCCTTCAAGGCCTTGGACTTGGCTTCTGTCTTGGAGGGGACAACAGCTTCCTTCTTCGTCTTCAGCGCCATCTTGGGGGAAAGGCTATGATCTCCATTTTATAGTTGAAGGACTGAGGTAGACAGACGTTAAGGGACTTGTCCAGGCTCACACAGCTAGTGTCTGAAGCTGAATGGGAACTCAGCTCTTTCTGACTCCAGGCCCAGCACTCTCTCTACAATGTCACCTAGCTGCCAAGCTTAGATATTATAATCACAAAGCATTTAGTTTCAGTTTTTTGTTGTTATTGTTCTATTTTCATTGTTGTAATTATGTAGAATGTTTTCCTAATCATTACTTTGCCTCTCTGATATTTTTATCTTCATTTCTTATAGTTTGGCAATATTTCACAATTTGTTTAACCATTTCCCCATCAGCATACATCTAAATTTTGTTTCTTATTCTTTGCTACTACTCAAAATGACCTTATAAGAATTTGGAGCACATGAGATCTTTCTTTTCCTTCTTTAAGTATAAAGCCATTAGTGGGATCTCTAGATCAAAGGATTTGGAGGTACAGAGTCTTTCCTAATTTGTTTTATTACCACAAAGATTGCAAAAGAGGTACGTTTGGTTCCAACTTTCTAGATAAATTGTGATAAAGAACTCTAGAGGCTTAGTCAAATGCACTTGTGAGGACAGATGAATGACATCATTCTTTTCTTAGCTGACTGACTCTGTGAAGGACTGAAGGCTACACAATAAAACTTAAGAGCCTGCAAATATTTTGCAGATTTGTTCATTTAGATTTTGACTGATATTTAGATATTTATTTAGAATGTACAGTTTTATTTCATCCAAGTTTTATCTATCTCTAGAAGGATTTGCAGTGAAATATAAAAACACGCACATATACCTATTTCAGTCATTTTTCAGTCATGTGTGGGGCTTTCTTGGCAAAGATACTGGAGTGGTTTACCATTTCCTTTTCAATCTCATTTTAAAGATAAGGAAACTGAGGCAAACAAGGTTAAGTGACTTCCCAGGGTCAAACAGCTAGTGAGTATTTGAGGCCACATTTGAACTCAGGAAAATGAGTTTTCCTGACTCCAAGTTCAGCACTCTATCCACTGAACTACCTAATAGCTTAGGTTCTGAATTTCCTATTGACATTCTACTTATTCTTTCAAAGTTAGGATAAAATACTGCTTCCTCTGGGAGGTTTTTTCTGGTAACTTCAGCCCCCTTTAATTTCTCCTTTCTCTGAATTGCTGAACACATTATTTTTCATTGTTTCAGTCTTTAACTAGATCATGCATGCAGAGTTTCCCAAAAATCTTAATGTAGTTTTAAACCACTAAAAGTTATTTATTTGTATGTAAGTTACTAAAGTTTAAAATGGCACTAAGACTTTTGGGACATCCCTATCTATGTCTTATCTATGAGGCTACAGGAGGTTGAATTAGACAACCTCCATGGTCTCTTCCTGTTCTAAATTTAATAGTTAGGCTGGGAAACAACTCAGGGAAAAGGAAGCAAGAAAGGATTTAATTTTGTTAAAAATTAAAGGCTTTGGCTGTCCTCTTTGAGTTTCTGTAGGAATTATGGACCAGGGAAAGAGGCAGAGAGCAGATGAGAGAGAAAGATTAGATAGGAGGGTCTTTTTCACTGTATGTTCAGACTTAACTGAAAAAATTTGTGCTTGGGATCCTCCTCAATACTTTACTGCCTGTATATTGTCTAATTTCATCAAAAATAGATCTATATTTATCCTACTAATTGGCACATAACTTTCGGGGCATGTAGTTTGTGAAAGAATGATATAAAAAGGTCTCATATGTAAATAGGGTATATCTAAAAATAGTACAAGTTATAACAGAAAGAACCTGAAATAAATTACAAGGTAAATGATTAGGGAACAGATAAACAAATTGTGGTGTACGAATGTAATGGAATATTACTGTGCCATAAAGAATGATGAGTCTAAACAATTTAGAGAAAAATAAGAAGACTTGTATGAGCTGATGCAGTGCAAAGATAATAGGATCGATACCCACTGACTACCAAAACATGAACCAGAATTCAGGTCAAGTACGACAGACAATACGGGTTCCAGATGACTGAGGTTAAAACAGACTCTCCTCCTTTTTGTTAAGAACTGACAAACTACGAGAATGGAAAGTTATATTTGCTGTCAGTCATAAGCACTATAATCAAAGTTGTAACTAGTACTTCACATACCAAGGCTAGCATCAAAAATGTGTCTGAGGGAAATAGTAAGAAAATCACTCTTAAATCTACTTTTAAAAGTGAATTAGAGGTCTTGGACCACAAGTTATAAAAACTTTGGGACACCATGAGGGAGGCTTCTATCAGGAAAAAGGCTCAGTCAGGAAAGAGCTGTGGCCCTAGGGAGGTGCTCAGGAAGTTGAGACTTCCAATTTTACCTAATTATTATTTTTAATAAGTACTAAGCTTAGTTGTTGTTGCCTGATCTAAATTCAGTGCCCAATGGCAAAGCTCCCCTCAGTTGATCCTAATTCTAGCTATATTATATAATTTTACTTAACTGTTCTTATGGGAAGATGTGTGTGTGTGTGTGTGTATGTGTGTGTGTAGGCATGATATGGATTACTGGGGCATGATTGATAGTCAAGACAAGATGTATTAATTTTTAAAAAAGGAAAATAGATCCTCCACAAAGTCCTACTCTGTACCTTATTCTGGTAAGATGGCAATCCTGAGTTCTTAATGATTAAACTGCTAGAAGACTGCAAAGTCTGGAAGATGCTACCACGTTAGAAAGCTTTTGACTGTGGTCTCAGAAATAGACAATTCACACTCTACAAGGATTAACCTAACTAACATGGCTTTGGAGTAAGAAATGAGAGAGGCCAAAGTCTTGTAGACTATAGAGATATCCACACCTACATATTGTGAATACATGCATCAAGGAGAGAGCTGGTCAGCATCTACATGATAGATGCAAAATGAGACATATATATCTTCAGACAGGGTCAATGTGTTGATTTGTCATCCTTGATTATTCTTATTTATTACAAGGGAGGCATTTCTGAGGTGGGAGATGTTCGTGGGAAGTGACTCAAAAATGTGAATATATCTATGACTGTATTAATTTGGATGTTCTATCCAAGGGTAGTCAATCAATTAATAAATACTTATTAAGCACCTACTGTGTGCCAGGCTCTATGCTATACTCTAGGGATACAAAAAAAGGTAAAAGATAATCTCTTCCCTCATGGAGCTTATAATATAAAGGCAAGACAAAATGTAAACAAATATATATGAAATAAGCTGAATATACATGATAAATAAGAAATATTTAAAAGAAGGAATGCACTAGAATTAAGAAGGGTTAGGAAAGGACTCCAGTAGGCAGAGATGAGAAGAGTGTTCCAGGCAAGGGGTACAGCCAGGAGCTGGGCAATGGAGTGTTTTGTTTCTGGAATAGCCAGGAAGCCATTGTCACTGGATGGAAGAGTATACATCAGACAGTAACATGCAAGAAGACTGGAAAAGTAGGAGGGGACTAGGTTATGAAGGGCTGTGAATCCTAAGCAGAACATTTTGATTGGATCCTGGAGGTGATAGAGACTTACTGGAGTTTATTGAGTAGGGAGTGGGGGGGTGGTAGGTGTGTAACATTATCAGACCTTAGTTTCAGGAAAATCACTTTGGTGGCTAAGTGTAGGATGGATTGGAGTGGAGAGAGACTTGAGTCAAGCAGACCCACCAGCAGGCTATTATAATAATCTAGGCATGAGGCCATGAGGGCCTGCACTAGAGGATGGCAGTGTCAGAGGAGAGAAGGGTGTATATTCAGGAGATGCTGCAAAGGTGAAAAAATCTACAGGCTTTCGCAGCAGCTTGAATATGGAAGGGTGTGAGAGAGTGAGGAATCCAGGATGACTTTTAGGTTGTGAGCCTAAGGGACTGAAAGGATGGTGTTGCCTTCTACAGTAATAAGAAAAGTAGGAAAGGGGAAGGTTTGGGGAAAAAGACAATGAGTTCTGTCTTGAATATATTGAATTGAAGATGTCTATTGGACATCCGGTTCAAGATGTCTAAAAGGCAGCTGGAGATGTGAGACTGAAGATCAGCTGAGAGACTGGGGCAGGATAAGCAGATTTGAGAATCAGCAGTATAGAGATGGTATAGTGATATTAAAAAAGAAAAGAACATGAATAAAATATTTTTTAAAAAAGAGGTACACTAAGAGACACTACACATGGTGGCACTGAAAAACAACCAAAAATGAAATTGGTTATATCCTAACAGTCAGAAAATGGCTATTACTGATGTGGCAAATCATTCTGCAAAATCTGTGTACAGACTACTGATGTGTTAGATAAAAGATCAAAATCAATGCCAAATTAGAAGAAAAGGAGAAGATATTACATTTAATTGAGGCAATTTCAATGTGACTTAAGCTGTTATGATAGAAAAAAATGGGAAATGACTAAAAGGAAAGACACTGGTACAGACTACTACAATTTTCTCAGAAGTTTTAGCCTATGTAAATGAATCACCACAACAAATAGATCAAAAGAATGTGGAAACTGCTTCAGCTAGCAAACATTTGATTTCTCTGTCAAATAAACCGATGTGCTGGTCAAGGACAGCAATGGTTTGGAAGATAAAGTAGTTTGTAAAATATAACAGAAGAAGATGGTGAAGCAATATGGCAAGAAATGGTGGAGAAATACACCTTTATATACATAATAAGGATGAAAAATATGAAAAGGAAGAAGACTGTGGGCTGGATTGCCTTTGGGAAACTTTTTAGTACTTTTAATAATCCCAAGAGTCTTCCTGAAATAGGGTTTATCTTTAAAACAATAATAATCTTCTTCTGATGATATTTGGCACTAAGTCATGGAATAAATTCCATAATCTACAAAGAATTAAAGATGCAAGTCACCCAAAGGATGAGGAAGAGAAACATAACAGCTATGAGAAAGGTCAAGCATATTACCAATGAGAAACTGCATAAAAGATATTATTAAAGAAATGTTTGACTGTAAAGAGACAGCATGGCATAGAGGGCTAGCTGTGGAGTCAGGAACACACAGATGGGTTCAAGTTCTACCTTTGACCTATTTTAGAGAAATTCTCCCACAATGATGTCACCATAGGTCTGGGGGAAAAATAACTATAAAAGGAAGTGAATTGCTTATGTGGTGAGAACGAAGGATAATTGATGGTGACTGGTGTACTCTACTGGTAGCCATGCAGCGTCAAGAGACTTGGAACTCTTTCCTCTTCCTTTCCTCCCACCTCCCTAGCCCCAGTGTTGGCTAGAACTCCTGTGGAAGATTTTTCTAGGAATATATGGATGAGATTCCCACAGGATAAGAAGGTATGGAGGGGATGCAATCTGAATCACCAGAAAGAATCACCACACTAATGAAACTGCAGACTTAAATTTAAGTATCAAAAATGGATAGTCTATTAAAAATGCAAAACTATAAATGACAGGTCTTGAAAGGAATGGCCTCAGATGCACAACTGAATTTCACTGAAAAATTTTGCCAGCCAGGCCCTTGATATCTTAAGCTCATGCTGTCCTTTAGAGTGCACAGTATCCTCAGAAATACTATATCTGATTGGGAAGCAAAATTCTACATGCAAATTTCTGTCCCAAAGAAAAAAAAGTATATTTTTTTAATTCTATGGTCTTTGAATTGTATCTACCGTGACACTGAAACAACCAGTCAATTGAATAAAAAAAAAAAATCAAACTGATAGAATGGGGATGGAGTAGTTGATAGAATACTGGGCCTGAAGTCAGGAATACCTTAGGGTCACATCTGGCCTTACACATTTACTACTTTGTGGTCCTGGACCAGTCATTTATCCTCTTTTTGCCTAACTTTCCTCAATTGTAAAAGGAAGGATAATGATGGTACCTACCTCCCAGGTTGGTTGTGTGGATCAAAGGAGATGATATTTGTAAAGCGTTTAGCACGATGCCTGGTGCATGGTAAATACTATAGAAATGCTAGTTTTTATTATCATTATTACCCAAATCAAGTGATTAGTTGACTGACTTTATGTCATATTTCTTCTTTTTAACCATTTGTTGTGGTATTGTGTAGAGACAGACAGTGCCAAGAGGCTTTTGATTTTATACTTCAATGTTACATCCTCTGAGGACATGGTTTTATCAAATTTTGAGCTAAATATTTGTTTTATAAGTTTAATTTTGCCATATCTGCCTATATATATATATACACACATATATACATGTATATATATGTATAATGAATGATTTAAATGTGAGAGATGACTGCCAAACCATTTTTGATGAACCTCCAACTATAAATAAATACATATCTAGGAATAACAAGGCAGCAAAAAAGTGCTTATCTAGAAAATGAAAAGTGCAAACAAAATTTTTCCAGATAATTGCAATTTACCTCAATGACAGTCCACTGCTCCACGACAATTGCATCATTTCCTTTCCTGTTAGAACCCGGCACTCCAGAACCTTCTTCTTCATATATAAATAATCCTTCCAAAGATTTGGACAAATGATCTGTGGAGACAAAGGATACACTGATGAAAGACTTTAAATATGTAGTTTCTCATCATATTATTGTCATCCTTAAATAACCTTCCAGGAAACTGAAAAGAAGAAAAAAATCAAACAACTGGTTAATAAGCACTTATTTGGTTGCCCCAATTATATCCTTTTCCTTTTTAGTTAAATTATAATTATTTTCCCTTTTCTTCAAAGGAGTCACACAATGAGCATTGAGTCTCCTCAAGCAGTCCTCTGAAATTAGAAACAACAGGAAATACCTTTCAGCTTGAGAAAAGATTTTGGTTCATGTCACATACTTTGGTTATATATTATTTAAGACAATAAGAGAAAAAACAATAATCTTCCCTCCTCCCCCTCAACTCTTGAAATGAGATAATGATGCTACTAATAATACTAAAGCAAAATAAATTCAAAATACTCAGACACAAAAGACAGTATTTAATTCAATGAGCCTAATAAAAACCATTGACCATAGCGACAGGAAGACTCTAAGCAGAAATCATTGTCAGAAGGACTCCTGACGGGAAGGAAGTCATAAGGGAGTGCCCTTCTGACTTGTTTCTTAAATAGTCTTAAAAAGATCACTTCATGGAAGTAGGTCTTTGTTTCCTTTGGGGCTTGCACTAGGGAAGTTCTCCATGGCCAAATGCTGGTTTAAGATTTTGGGTTTTTATAGAGCAGTGCATATTCTAATGGTTATATCAAAACTTTGGCTTTTTGTAATCTAAATATTAAGGACTTTGAAACTATTATTTCTAAAGAAAGTATTTAAAAATAATTTTTAATTTTAATTTTTCATCCATAAGCCACAGACATGAGGAGTGGATCATTTCTCTTTGACATGACTCAGTCATAATAGAATACCAAAAAGAATCTATATGTTTTTTGGAAGGATCAGAAGTATTCACTCTTAGTTTGATTTGTTCTCTTCATAGCTGGTTCCCTAAATACAGCAGATAACTTACTTCCCTTAACTGCAGTTTCTAGTGCCACCCCAAAGATTACCAGAGTAGTTAAATATTTTTTGAATATGGGCTTAAGGTTTCTCTAGAACATCACTACAAATATGTATTTTGACGTTGATGCAGCTGTATATAACCTGCTTCTTGTTTTGTTTGACATTACTAGATGTGCAGATGAAGGCTTTGTGGCCTTCGTCCTCAGCTTTGTATGCTTTCACCACTGGGTTTTCTGGTTTTGTTGGAAAGAAGTGATTTAAACTCAGTAGGAGATGTCTACCTCCTGTCTGGGAGGCAAACCTGCATGCTTGAGGAAAATCTGTACCAAGCTGACTCACTCCATCCCAGGAACCTGTAGGACTGTATTTTCATTGGGACCTTTTTGTTTTTTTTAAAAGAAATGTTAATAAGTGAGTGGAGTGGGGGCAGAGGCCGAGCTTTGTGGGGAGATTAACATTTGAGGCTCCACAAACACATATAATTATTGAGTATGTTGAAAGATGAATTGACTCCTCAGGTGATATAGGATAATAGGAGGGTATCTCAGGTTTTGGATCTCTCCAAACTGATGAATTTCTCTACATTGTGTAATGAATTCTCACAAAATAGGGTAATTTTCTCAAACATTTAATCTAATAACTAAAATTATTTGAAAGAAAATTATTTAAGATATAATTGTTAGACTGGCAATGGAAATAAATTTATTAGTGACAACAAAATGCTATTTTGAGTACATACTAGAGAAACTTTTGGTGTTAGATATCCCATAGATATTCTTAAGCAAAGACCATCACTAGGCTGATGTCATTCAGTGTGCTCCTCCTTATTTTTCTATCCCATCCCCATATTAGACCCTTAATAGTTTTTTAATATAACAGTCCCTAGCTGCTGTTCCAAGTGTTACCTTCAAGCTACTGTTTTTCTCCCCTTTACTGCTAAAATTACAGAAAATCAATTTCTACCCCATCTCTTTATTGCCCATTTGCTCCTTAATCCATTGCCATCTGGTTTCTGACTCTACCACTGTACTGAAATCAGTCTCTTCAAGGCCATAGTAATACCTCTCAGATTGTAAAATACAATGAACTTTACTCAGGGTTCATCCCCTTTGACCTTTCTGTACTTTTTGATAGGGCTGACTATGTTTTTTTTTCCTAAATATTTTCTCCCATGACCTCTGTTACGCTGCCCTCTTCTGGTTCTTCTACCTGAATGAATGTTTCTTTTCTGTCTCCTCTGGTTTATCATTCTCCTGCCCAAGGCTGGGGTTGATCCATAGGCTTTGCTTATGGTGTCTCTTCTTTCATTATACTTTCCCTTGAGGATTTCATTCTTTCTAAGGGTCAATTATAGCTGATTTCCAAATCTAAATGTCCAATCCTGGATGTATGAACCACAGATCAAATGCCAAGTAACCCTTAGTTTACTTATTTGTATAATAAATGGTCTGGACTGAATGGTTTCTTCCATATCTGGTGATTCTAGGTCCCAAACTTATTATCCTCCTAACCAGAATTTTTCTGTTCTCCCAATTGGCCTACTTTTTCTATTAATGGCACCATCATCCTCCAGGTCATTCAAGCTCAGAACTTTTAGAATCACATTTGATTCTTCCTCTCCTTTCACTTAGTTTATAAGTACTATTGATTCTACCTCCCTAATGCCTGTCACACCTGGCCCTTCTCTTTACTCATACTGTTGTCACCCTGCTTTGGGCCCTCATCTCTTCCTTCATCTGGATTATATTTTACTAGACTCCAAAATGGTCAGCCTACCTCTAGCCTTTGTCCTCTCTAGTCCATCCCTCATATTTCAGTGAATACGTAATCTCATCAATGTGGTTACATCTTCAAGTGGTATATACCTATAAATTTAAAAAAAGACTTTCGACCTGATAAAGCACTATATTAAAAATTCTATTCCTTAAAAAAAAAACCAGATTTTTATTAATGTCTTTTGTATTTATATTGCCAACATTTTCCCTTACATTCCTTCTTCCTTTCCTAAAAAG
This sequence comes from Notamacropus eugenii, assembly GCF_028372415.1. Lineage (NCBI taxonomy): Eukaryota > Metazoa > Chordata > Mammalia > Diprotodontia > Macropodidae > Notamacropus > Notamacropus eugenii. Next base: position 267,991,696 of record NC_092876.1, read on the forward strand.
CCATAACTTATATAATAAAGAATTACTTTTTTAAAAGAGGAAGAATGAGTGAAAAAGGCATTTATTAAAGCACTTACTATGTGCCTAGCACTATGCTAAGTGCTGGTTATAAAGACAGAAGAAACAAGACTGTCTTGTCTCTCAAAGAACTCCCACATTAATTGGAGGAGACAATACGTAAAAGAAAGCTCAGATGCAAGGCTGATGAAAAGGTCTAGAAACCTTAAGGGTATATCAGTCGTGGGGCATCTGGCAGGGCCCAGGGGTCATTCGATGTATGGTGCTAAAGGTCTTCAGGGCACAGAAACAGAATAGATAGTTAAGGTCTACAGAACTTTAGAAAATAGTGGCAGGGAAATGTAAAGTCTATGGTAGTCCCCCATTTCATCAAAAAGAATAGGGATAGGGACTCCCATGTCATCCAAGTTCCTGTGATTTGTAAAGTAGCCAAGAAGGGTGGCTCAGGTTGGGTAAAGAAGTGAAAGGGAAAGGAGGAGGGGAGAGAGGATACTTCTCCCCCTCCTTTGGTGGCAGGTCTTACTACTTACTACCTAGCCACCCCAGATGGGTTTTAATGTGTTAATGTTTTAAGAGAAATAGATTTAATTTTGGGAAGCAATGCCTGGTTTTTGCTCACATCATCACATGAAACATTTATTCACGTAGAGGACTGACTTTGATAACATCCTTTAATTTAACTCTTTTACAGTATTGCTCATGAGGCCTGAAACCAATTGTAAGTAATATGAATTAATAATAGCTCACCCTGGTAGTTTTCAGTGACAGAAATGTCACACAATGCTGAATTCAGTAACTGAGTTCAGCTGTGGCCCCTTTAAAGCTCTTTTCCAGATGTCCCAGACATTTTTTCACAGACTCCCTACATATAGGGGCATCTGGAGAGTCTTTACACACTCTCAGTGAAGTCCCTAATGACACACCCAATAGTCAAACTGCCAAAAGGCTGAGGCTAGCTAGGGGCTCTGCTCTTGTAAAGCCGGCTATGTAAAATGTCTAATGAGACATTCCATAGCTCCTGAGAGTGATGATTTTCCCTTAAGCCCTGACTGTAAATAGCTTGGGAGGCTTTGAAGCACAAAGGAGCCACAGAGCCTCTTTGGGACAGCATCTGCTGAGGCTAATTTTGTTGCAATCAGGCAAGGGCCCAAGGCAAGGGCCGCCTGACAGAGACAGTGAAGGGAATACTTTTCTTTCCCTTCCAGTAAAAAGATCACCACCAAAAATTAGGAAACTAACTAAAGGAGGACCCAACTTGGACTCTTGAGTTGTATGCGTAATTTTATGAAAGTTAAACAGTTGTCCAATTAGATGATCTGTGAATAGAAATATTGCAGCTACATGTCCTAAAAGGCCCTAACAGGAAAATTCTTTGATAGTAATCTCCAATTTGGAATTTGCTATTTATGTATTTCAGAGTCCAACATGCATCTTAGATACTGAGCAATATGATTTACCGAAATGTGAACTTTTGTCATTTTTAAGTACTTACTCTACTAAATATTTTAAAAACTGCACTAATGTAAAATATTTTTATTTAAATAAATCTCCAACTCTAACTTGGCAATGCTGAGTTATTTCATTTACTTTTTCATTCATCCTTATATCACCATTGACGTAATGCTCTTATTCTGGTTTTCTTTATTTCCAGTTAGAGGGATAATAACTCTTCAGTGGGAACCTTCCTAACAACATCCTGTGAAATGTAGTGCAACTGTTATTATCCTCAATTAATGATGAAGAAATCAAAACTCAGATAGGATAAGTAATTCTTCTAAGGTTACACAACTAGTAAATGTCAGAGTGGGGATCAAAATCATATATATTAACTCTAAGTCCAGAGCAATTGCTACGATACATCTTTATTCACATTTCTAACCTCCCCACGACCACGGTCTCTTCTCATTCACCTGACCAACTTTTGCTTTTTTTACATTTTCTCTAAAAAAAAATCACTTAGGGTTTTTTGGGATAATGAAAGATTAGGAAAAAGGAAGGAAAGCAGCTTAAAAGGTCATACCTTGAATTATATTTTCTTCACCAATACTTATTTATAAAATCCAGTTTATAGAAAAGGTCAAACATCAACTACAATATGACATAACTTATCTCGAATCTGTGGATAATATTATACACTTCGACATTAACTACTACATATGGTGATACATGCTTGACAACACATATTCATAAAGACAATCTGGTCCAGAATAATTCCCTAGATTGGAAGTATAAATAGGGACAACTAGAGGAAAAAAATGAGCTTTATCTCATAAAGATTCTAAAGATAATTACCCATTATCGTAATCTAAGAAAAACGTAGCTCCCCTAAAAATTTAAAGATAAAAAGGAAAGGGAAACTTTTTGAAAGGAGGAGCAAACTAAGCCTTGATTAAAAAAAGTTCAAAACACGTAAAATCATAGTGATAGAGTTTTATTTAGCCTAATTATCTTCTAGATCAATAACTTTCAATTTCCTAGGTAATCAGCTGTTATACCTTCTGAATTCTTAACTGAACTGTTGTGATGATTCCTTAGTGGGGCTATTGTAAACTTTACCTGTGTTAGTGAACTGTAATTTAAAGGAATGATCAAATGGCAAGTATTTATTAGAAATGTTCCCCTGCACAGCAGATGTCCTGTACAGCAGCAGTTGAAGGAACTGCTGAATTAAATCTGCATATCTCTGTAACTGGCCATGTAATTCCCTTAGAAACCACATCTCCTCATATTGGTCATAGCACTTCATTCATTTAGCATTTATTAAGTACTTGCTGTGTACAAGGCAATGGGTCTATGAAGACCAAAACAGCTTAAAAGTTCCTGTCCTCAAGTACTTAAGGCTGAGCAAAACACAACTCTTGACACAGTTGCAGAAAATTTTATATCACAAGATCCCTTTCTGAAATAAGACTTACCTTTAGACGTTTCCCAGGATACAAAAGAATCAATTAAGGACAATCCTTGTTTGTAATAAAATGTAGTCAGCTCAAGCCAGTCAGCATCTAGTGTACTAATTACAGATCCTTTTCTCGTGACTTTCATTGATAGAATGCCTTCCTGATAGGTCCAGCATGTTGATTCATCATCAAAAACATTGAAGACTGTATATAATTTATTATCTGAGGATGAATATCCAGGAGAGAAAAAAAGAAAAGTAAACAACTTCATCTTTTAGGGAAATCTTTCAAAAACAATTTAAATAAAATGAATGGCAGCTAGATGGCACAGTGGATAGAACTCTGGACCAGGAGTCAGGAAGACCAGAGTTCACATGTTACTTCAGACATTTACAGCCTCTGTGACCCTAGGCAAATCACTTAGCCCTTGCCTGCATAAAACTAGAGAAGGAAATGGCGAACCACTCCAGTATCTTTGCCAAGAACAGTCCGTGGACAGTTGGCCCTTGGGGTCACAAAGAGTTAGACATGATGGAACAACAACCACTTTGGTAAATAGCTTCTGAAAGTTTTCAATTAAATCAGCAACATCTTGGACTCACAATAAAAAGAAATAGAAAATATTGATTTTATAGTAGTCAGAAATGGGTATTGATGGTGAGACTGAGAACCAACATAGGATTAAATGAGGTAGAAGGAGGGATGCCATTCTGTCTTTGTACATGTCCTTTAATCCTTCAACCTGGGTAACTCTATTTGGTTACATGAACCAGAGTAGGAAAAAGAAAATTGGGAGAAGGAGAGGTAGCATGAGGTAAGCAGAACCAGGAGAGTGGAGGGTACAGTGACTGAAAAATGTACAGATCTGTAGGTGATGGAGAACAAAGTTTGGAAGAGAGCTCTATGGATTTTTAGTCAGTAGAAGGACTAAGCTATATTGTTGAATTAAGGATACTAAAGGTCAGATCCTGCCTCCTTCATGAATAATGACACAGTATATTTTTCTCACTGTGACTCAGAAATTTTATGATACAGGTGTTGCCTTCAACTACTAGTACTAGCATTATATCAGGATTCCATGAAATTAGCTGGAAACAATGTCAATTTACTACAGCATTTGCTTTCTTATAAGGGTATTTCCTTTTATGCTAAAAGAAGAACTAGGCCCCCAAACAATTGACAACACATGTATATTCAGTATTATCCATTTTGGGGAAGACTGGTCATTCTTGATCACTGGAATCAAAGCACAAAATCACCTGTAATGCAGGTAACAGCACATGTTTAGATCCTATCAGCTTGTTTATTTTGTGTCTCCATAGGGAGGACATTAAGGAGCAGATAGTGTTTCTCCATATAGAGCAGGCCTGCACAACCAGTGGCCCACCAAAGGATTTCAGGGGTCTGAAACTACATTTTTGCAGGTCCCCTGAAATCCTTTGGTGGGCCACCAGTTGTACAGGCCTGATATAGAGGATACTAGGGATACTGCTTCAAGAAGAATCATGATGATGTGTAAGGGATATGCCTAGGATGTTTAGTAACTGACTCAATCTGGGTAACCCATATGGTGAAATGGAAATTTTTTGATTGATTTTGAAAGAATTCAATAAAGCCTTGCAGTTTCCACAATTTCCTCTTTGCCTCTCTGTTGGTGCCTTTGCACCTAGGAGAGCAAAGTAAGTCCTTTATTCTCAGTGGTGAGACCATGCTGGAAGAGAAAGAGCTATGGGACCTTTTCCTTTTCCATCCCTTATGGCCATAAAATGGGGCTTCTTTTCCTTTATAGCTGCAGGGAGTGGAATCTCTGATCTGAGCCAGAACAGTGAATTACAGGAATATGGGAGTTATAATTCAGGCTGGGTATTGTAGTCAGCTCAGTATCAGAGGAAGGAGGAGAGATCTTTGGGAGTGACAAGGTCCTTACCCAGTGGAAGAAATTAGTCTAGACTGATGTGACTTTTGGTATAAACTTGATGGAATCAAGAAACTGTATTAGATTTTTAGCCTAATTCTAGCCTGCTCCCACCCACTGTGATGGTGTGTGCATGTGTGTGTGTGTGTGTGTGTGTGTGTGTGTGTGTGTGTGTGTGTGTGTGTGTGTGTGTATGTTGGTGGATTTTGCCCTAAGGAGTTCAGGAAAATGTTTATTCTTGCTATATCTTTGAATTTGTTTGTAAAAGTCAGTTGAAGTTAAGTGGTTAAATGGAACTGGGGTGCTATTCATTGACCTAAAATGGAAAGAGCACAGATGATGGAGGGTTGAGTCAGTAGTAATGGAGAGGAGATTGCCCCTCAACCCCTCAGGGCACAGTTGAGCCCTGATGTGGTAACCTGCCTCAGAAGAGGGCTCCAGAGTATATGGTACATATTTAAATTCTTTTAGATGGATCTGAAGCCATGGTTATACACTAGTTATGTCTTCATGTAGCACTCAGCACCATTTTCATGTTTTAGCTAATGAGGGCAGAATGTCAGTAAACCTTGGAAGGCTGAAAGTTATCTATCAAGTGGGAGAGTTTTTGTCTAAAATTTTCACATTTTTGCTTGTGAGTAAAATCTTAAAACAGAAACGAATTTTTCATAGACTTATTTCCTTGATGCACATTTGCAGGCCATGTCTTAGGATTGGTGGATGGTGGCCAATGAAGAAATGATGAAATGCTAACAATTCTCTTGTACTGAGTGCCATAGACAGTTTGTTAAAATAGTCATATTGCAGAGGACTCTCTGAAAAATAATTCCACCTTAACCATTCAGTGTGCTCTTGGAGGCTGCTTTGCAAAAGAAGTTGGCTTGGAGTCTGTGTGCAAAGGTAAATAAGATGCTTGCTATCCATTTCTATTATAGGCAGTCTCCAAATTAGGAAAAGGTTCAAAGGACATTTTTAAGTCAGTTTGGAATCTGGAGCATATATTTTCATAGGAACAATGATATAAAACTTAAGTTCTTAGGTTACTCCAAAAGTCTATAGTACTGAGCTTATAATATAACCAAAAGAGTATTAAAAGTAGTCCTACAAGTTTAATTCTAGAATTATAGGATCATGAATTTAGAGAGGTAAGGGACCTTACAAAATCTCTCTTTTTACAGATAGAGAAATTAAAGCCTAGAGAGTTGAAGAGATTTATCTCAGGTCTCATGTATCATAAGTAGAAAAGTTAGGATTTGATCACTAGCCTGAGCTCCCAAATCCTTAGCCTCCCTGTGCTCCAGAAAGGGATAAAAGTGTGGTAAATAAGCAGAGACTCTGGCAATTGGACAATATCAATGGAATTGGAGAAAAAATGTTTCCAGCAGGAAAGAGGTGGGGAGCGAGGTTATGTAGTTGCTCTTCTGACTTCCACAGAAGAGTTGGAAAAGAATTTCAAAGCAAAGAGAACAGCAATAGTAGATTATGGACCAGTCAGGAGTTATCATTAGTGGTAGGAAGGGGTGGTAGATGGAGCAGTGCATACACATGGGTTATTTTTAAGTCACGTGTTCACAAGATAAGAACTCTTTGAATCCTATGTTAAGTTGGGGGCTATCTTTTTTTATCAATTTTTTTTTTTTACCTCTAGTAAGTTTCTAAAGATAGTGATATCCTTTAGCTAACTGTTTGTAGATAGCATTGTACTGACTGTAGTAAGCTCAGGATCTCTGAAATTAAATCCACGACTGCAAACATTCTGTCTGCCTATGCTCACAGGAAAAATCAAATGGATGACTGGAGAATGCCTATAATATGCAATTGGATAGGCAACTGATAGAGCTGGTCCATGAGTAGCCAGATCTTGGATAGAAACTGCAGATGGACAGTGATTTGTACCTAGATCTGCAAAGGACTATTGTCTTGATTGTTATGGGAAATTGTGCAGTATTTTTTCATGACACTAAACTTCTTTTTGTGACCCAATCCCATATTTTAAACATGAGCATTCTTCTGGTATGGCATTGAGTTATAGAATACCAGTCTCCAAAGACTTAAACTTGAGGGTTATAGAAGGAAATAGCACACACATGTTGGGTATGGAGTCTGTAATTTATCAGCAAAGAAAAATTGCACAAGAGAAATGGCTCAATGGATGTGATCAGAAACATATATAACTGGAAAAGAAGGTAAGCTAGTTATGTAGCAAACAAGAAGGACAACAAATAGGCCCATATATTCCACAGGTATCCAAGCAAAGTCAAGAGAACCAAGGGAAGGCTCCCATCATGTTGAGTGAATCCCAACATGTGGAGGATTTATAAGACAACCTGGACAAGAGCTGCACAGGATTGAGAAGGTATGTCTGGGATCTGTTGTGATCTACATTGTTAGAAGGAAACACCCCCATTGATGAGGTCAGAGATCCAATAAAGTCTTTTATACTTGTAAAATGGCAGAGAGTGTTCCTGTTTCACACTCAATATGGTTTATAGGCTTTCATCATGGGCTCTGCTCTATTCTTCTTTATTTGTGAAGCATTGAGCACAATATGTGACATATAGTAGGTGCTTAATAAATACTAGTTATGCTTGCCTACCCCCATCTTTCTACTATGTGTGGATTCCTATCATATTGTGAAAAAATTATTAAGTAATAAAAGGCTGAAATAGGCAGTTGTTGATATTCTAAAATTTCACTGCAGTGCTGAAATTGCCTTAGTTTCAGCATGGAAAAATTTGGTAAATTTGGTATGATTCTAATCTTTCCCCAAGTGACCTCAAGAAGATTGGACTTCTGGGTGGTAGTTTGCCTGATTTGTTCATTCTCTGGGCCCTGCTCTTCTTGACTCCCTCCTTTCTTTTCCCCATTTCTCCAATGCATTTTCCTGTTTGTTTTCATTTGGCACACATGCACAAGTCAAGTGCATGTAGTAAGCAAATCTTTCCTAGAAAGGGAAGGTAGAATTCCTACCTACTTTGCAGGTATTCATTCTCCTCCTTGCTGTAGGAATGGTTAAAAAAGACCAGGTGCTGGGGGGAAAGAGGATGGAGGAAAAGACACAGATAGTAATCATAACTGTGAATGTGAATGGGATGAACTCTCCCATAAAATGGAGATGGATAGCAAAATGGATTAAAAACCATAATCCAACAATACGCTGTTTATAAGAAACACATTTGAAATGGGGGGATACACACAGGGTAAAGGTAAAAGGTTGGAGCAGAATATATTGTGCTTCAACTGATGTAAAAAAAGCAGGAGTAGCAATCCTAATCTCAGACAAAGCAAAAGCAGAAATAGATCTAATCAAAAGAGATAAGGAAGGAAACTATATCCTGCTAAAAGGCACCACAGACAATGAAGAAATATCATTACTAAACATATATACTCCAAGTGGTATAGCATCCAGATTCTTAGAGGAGAAGTTAAGGGAGTTACAGGAAGAAATAGACAGCAAAACTATACTAGTGGGGGACCTCAACCTCCCCCTCTATGAACTTGATAAATCTAACCTCAAAATAAACAAGAAAGAAGTTAAGAAGGTGAATAAAACTCTGGATAAGGTAGATATGATAGATCTCTGGAGAAAATTGAATGGGGACAGAACGGAATATATCTTTTTCTCAGCAGTACATGGCACATATACAAAAATTAGCCATGTATTAGGCCATAAAAACCTCACAATCCATTGTAGAAAGGCAGAGAGAGTGAAAGCATCCTTCTCAGATCATAATTAAATAAAAATTATATGTAATAAAAGACCATGGAAAGATAGACCAAAAATTAATTGGAAACTAAATAATCTAATCCTAAAGAATGAGTGGGTTAAACAACAAATCCTAGAAATAACAACTTCATTCAAGAGAATGAAAATAATGAGACAACCTATCAAATCTTATGGGATATGCAAAAGCAATTCTTAGGGGAAGTTTTATATCTTTGAAGGCCTACATGAATAAAATAGAGAAAGAGGAGATCAATGAATTGGGCATGCAGCTGAAAAATCTTGAAAAAGAACAAACTGAAAATCCCCAAGTAAATACCAAATTAGAAATACTGAAAACCAAAGAAGAGATTAATAAAACTTAAATTAAGAAAACTATTGAACTAATAAATAAAACTGAGTTGATTTTATGAAAAAACCAATAAAATTGATAAACCTTTGGTTAATTTGATTTAAAAAAAGAAAGAAGAAAACCAAATTATTAATATCAAAAATGAAAAGGGTGGACTTGCCTCCAATGAGGAGGAAATTACAACAATAATTAGAAATTACTTCACCCAACTGTATGCACATAAATTTGATAATCTAAATGAGATAGATGATTATTTTAAAACATATAAATTGTCTAGATTAACAGAAAAGGAAGTTGAATACTTAAATAACCCCATCTTAGAAAAAGAAATTGAACAAGCCATCAATGAACTCCCTAGGAAAAAATCTCCAGGGCTAGATGGATTTAAAAGTGAATTCTATCAAACATTTAAAGAACTGTTAATTCCAATTCTATATAGACTATTTGGGAAAATTGGGGAAGAAGGAGTCCTCTTAAATTCTTTTTATGATACAAATATGGTTCTGATACCTAAACCAGGAAGAGACAGAACAGAGAAAGAAAATTATAGACCAATTTCTCTAATGAATATAGATGCAAAAATTTTAAATAAGATTTTAGCAAAAAGAATACAGCAACTTATCATAATAATAATGCATTATGATCAGGTAGGATTTATACCAGGAATGCAAGGCTGCTTCAATATTAGGAAAACTATTAGCTTTATTGATCATATCAACAACAAAACTAACAAAAACAACATGATTATCTCAATAGATGCAGAAAAAGCTTTTGACAAAATACAACACCCATTCTGATTGAAAACACTGGAGAGCATAGGAATAAATGGAACTTTCCATAAAATAATAAGCAGTATCTACCTAAAACCTTCAGCAAGCATTATATGCAATGGGGATAAGCTAAATGCATTTCCATTAAGATCAGGGTTGAAGCAAGGATGTCTATTATCACCACTGTTACTCAATATGATACTAGAAATGTTAGTTGTAGCAATAAGAGAAGAAAAAGAATTAGAAGGAATAAGAATAGGCAAAGAAACTAAGTTATCACTCTTTGCAGATGATATGATGATATACTTAGAGAATCCCAGAGAATCAAGTAAAAAACTACTTGAAAAAATAAACAACTTTGGCAAAGTTGCAGGTTACAAAATAAATCCACACAAATCTTTTGCATTTCTATATATATATTACTAACAAAGCCCAATAGCAAGAGATAGAAAGAGAAATCCCATTTAAAGCTAGGGTAGACACTGTAAAATATTTGGGAGTCTACCTGCCAAAACAAACTTAGGGACTATATGAGCACAATTACAAAACACTTTTTGCACAAATAAAGTCAGATCTAAGTAAGTGGAGAAACATCAGTTGCTTGTGGTTAGACCAAGCTAATATAATAAAAATGACAATTCTACCTAAATTAATTCACTTATTCAGTGCCATACAAATCAAACTATCAGATAATTATTTTGTAGAGCTAGAAAAAATAATATCAAAATTCATCTGGAAGAACAAAAATTCCAGAATATCAAGGGAACTAATGAAAAGAAATGCTAGGGAAGGTGGCCTAACTCTAGCAGATCTCAAACTGTATTATAAAGCAGCAATTATCAAAACCACTTGGTACTGGCTAAGAAACAGAAGGGTAGACCAGTGGAATAGTTTAGGTACTTAAAACACAGTAGTCAACGCAATTTACTCTTTGATAAACCCAAGGATCCCAACTTCTGTGGTAAGAACTCCCTGTTCAACAAAAATTGCTGGGAAAACTAGATTACTGTGGTGGAAACTAGGCTTAGGCCAATGCCTGACATCGTACACAAGAATAAAGTCCAAATAGGTAAATGATCTAGGTATAAAGACTGATACTATGAACAAATTAGTGAAGCAAAGAATAGTGTATTTATCAGATTTATGGAGAAGGGAAGAATTTTTGACTGAACAAGAGATAGAAAACATTATGAAGTGCAAAATGGACAATTTTGATTACATTAAATTGAAAAGTCTTTGCACATCCAAACCCAATGCAACCAAGATTAGGAGGGAAGCAGAAAACTGGAGAAGAATTTTTGCAACTAGTATCTGTGATAAAGGCCTCATTTCTAAAATATATAGAGAACTGAGTCAAAAGTACAAGAATACAAGTCATTCCCCAATGGATAAATTGTCAAAGGATATGAACAGGTAGTTTTCAGAGGAAGAAATTAAAGATTATCTATAGTCATATGCAAAAATGCTCTAAATCACTATTGATTAGAGAAATGCAAATCAAAACAACTCTGAGAAACCACATCACACCTATCAGACTGGCCAATATGACAAAACAGGAAGATGATAAATGTTGGAGAAGATATGTGAGAATTGGAACACATTCATTGTTGGTGGAGCTGTGAGCTGCTCCAACCATTCTGGAGAGCAATTTGGAACTATGCCCAATGGGCTACAAAAATGTGCATACCCTTTGACCCAGCAATATCACTTCTAGAACTGTATCCCCAAGAGATCATAAAAATGGGAAAGGGTCCCAGATGTACAAAAATATTTATAGCAGCTCTCTTTGTGGTGGCCAAAAACTGGAAATCAAGGGGATGCCCATCAATTGGGGAATGGCTGAATAAATTGTGGTATATGAATGTAATAGAATACTATTGTGCTATAAGAAATGATGAACAAGTGGACTTCAGAAAAACCTGGACTTAATGAACTGATGCTAGGTGAAGTGAGCAGAACCAGGAGAACTTTGAACATAGGAACAGTGTGTGAAGAATTTTTCTGGTAGACTTAGTACTTCATTGCAATGCAAGGACTTAAAAAATTCCCAATGGTCTCTTAAGGCAAAATGCCTTCCACATCCAGAGAAAGAACTATGGAATTCAATCACAGAATGAAGCAGATCATTTTCTTTTGTATTATGTTTTGGTTTGTTTTATGATTTCTCCCATTCATTTTAATTCTTCTATGCAACATGACTGAGGTGAAAATGTACTTAATAGGAATGTATGTGTAGAACCTATATAAAATTGTTTGTTGTCTCAGGGAGGGACTGGGGAGGTAGGTTGAAAGGAGGGAGAGGAAATTGAAAAAATCTAAGATATATGAAAGTGATTGTAGAACACTGAAAACAAATTTAAAAAACAGACCAGGTGCACCAACTGTGTTAACTGATGCATGAATTTTTAAATTGTTTTAAAATTAATTAATTTAAAATTTTTTGATTGTTTTAAATTATTTAATAATTTTTATATTTTTACTATAAATTCTATTTATACAAATGTACTTTAAATGCAAATGGTTATAAGCAGATATTGTAATTTTGCTTTTAAATAACAATTTTCATACTATTATTTCTATTTTCTTTGCCTTGTGGATTAAAAAAATGTACTGCTCCAACTGATGTAGCTTGATGTTTTGAGATATTCTTAAATTCTGAGTCTTCTGGTGTAAAAGGATCTTTGTGAAGGCACACTAGCTTTTTAAAAAATTGACTTCACCAAACAACATTAGTGAGAAACTTAAATTTCCATTAAAACAGTGTAATTTCGTTAGGCTTTTCTTTTGTAGATGATATACCAGTTACAATTCAGTAAGTGAAATTTTGAAGAACAGTTGTTTTACATGGGTCACAGTTGCCCATTACATATATTTATAAATAGTGCTTATTTGAAAATAGCATAATAAAGAGATTTAGTTTTAATTGTAATGACTTTAAAAAGCTCAAAGGTTTATATTGAGGCCTGGTAGAAGTCAGGTAGCCCCTTTCCCTCCAATCTATGGCAAAACACTTCTGAAGACTTAGTTTTTTCATATTGTATGTAAAATGAGGAGGTTGAACTACGTGATTTTTAAGGTTACTTTCAGTTCTGAGTATTTTAAAACTGCTTAGTGCTTTTGGAAGGGCAGTGCTGGAGTCAGTAGAGACCTGGGATTGGGTCTCTTGCAGTTACTAGCTGGGTCACCATAGGTGTCATTTAACTGCTCAGCCTCATTTGTTTTCATTTGCAAAATGAGGATTATTGTATTAGTAGCCATTGTTTCTTAGGTGTGGGGTGAGGACCAAATGAAATTAAGAATGTGAAGTACTACAAAAATGTCAATTCTTTTTAAAAAAAAATTGAAAATTCATTTTCTTACCCATTTGCCTCCTCCCCCTTTCAGAAGGACACATTTTAAAATTAAATTTAAAATTAAATTTAGGAATGTATTCTAGTTCTCCTTTTCACATTTTTTTTTTTTACCTTCTCCCTTTCTTGATTTAGAGAGAATAGGACTTCCTTCTCTTCTCATTTGCCATGGTCCACTTTCATGATGAATTTCTTCTTCAATTCCACTTTCAGAAGACTGCCCACTCAAAGTTCCTTCATTCCAAGTTTTACAGTTTTCATCTGAATTGTGTCTCTGGTGCCCTTGAATTCTGCATAGGGTTGACTCCGATTCTACATCTCCATCAGGGCTGGTGCCATTGCAAACTTTAGACTGAGAATAGTGTTGAGATACAAATCCAACAAATTTCATTCCTCTTTTAGCAGCTTCATTGATCTGCATTTTGAAATGAGATGAATAATGAAGGATGAGTATACATGCAAATCTCAATTTGAATTTGGCTTATGAACTTCTTTTTAATAAAATCAGAGTTCTTCATGGAATAGGTAAGACTCGACTGATTTTTATTAGTTATTGAATATCTTGACCAAATAGCTCTCTGTTATTAAAGTCTCTTGATCAAAGTACTTCTGAAGTACTTTGTAATCCCTTAGCTAAGGGGGTATTTCATATTAACAGCATATCCCAATTAATATAACTCATGAGCTATGCTATACCATGATATATTCATCAGGTGAAATTTCCTCAAGAGCAACAAAATCAAACACAAAACTAGGTGTATAAAAAACATAGTTAAAGTGGGAATAAATAAAAAAAACAACTATTAGGTGAAATCAGATTTTTAAAAAGCTGTATTGGGATTGGTTGAAAGAATTAGACACATCTCTGGATCTATGTATATCATGGGATATGATTTCAGCAATTGCTTTAGGAACTGGGAATGCTTTGAGTAGCCAGATTCTTGTAACTAGTAGTCAGTAAAAAAAGGTAGGGAGAGTCTAGAGGGAAAGCCACATTCCCATTTCTCTTCCCTTGTGTTGTTTCAATCATCCATGTCTCTAAGAAACTGGACCAGTAACAACCAATGCATCAAGCTGGGCACTGAAAGAGGACAAACTAGACAAAATGAGGAAAGGCAGCTTCAGAACACAACCTCAGCAGGGTGGAGAGAACTGCAACTCCAGGATGCCAAACTCTCTCAGAGCTCAGCAGAAAACTACTCACACGCACTCAGGGGAATTCATGAAAGTGTGGAGGTGACTATGGATTTTCAACATCTAGGCCAGTGGAATGTAAGCTATAAGAGGATTTACAAAAAGCTGGAAAGGATTCAAGTATAAACCTGATAATGGCCTATGTATACATTACCCGAGGAACAGCATAGCTAAATCCTTAAAATGTTCTTCGTTACTAGAAAGTTGGCTATCAGATGATGAACTTAGTTTTTGGCCAGAACAGCTTTTGAAAACTGTCTCCCAGGGTGTGAAGGCCTTGTGACTTGTATCGATGAAATCAGAATGAAATCAGTCATTCTGGAAGCCAGAAGAATTAAGTATCTAATCCCTATCCAGACTCTTGACCTCCCTTTTCCCCCATTTCCCCTATTTTATAATTCCCAGTTCTGTAACTTTACAGTCATCCTTAATTCTTTATTATCCCTCACACATATATATAGTCTTTTAAAAATATTTATTTAGTATTTTATTTTCCCCAATTACATGTAAAAATCATTTTCAACATTCTTATATAAAATTTTCCAAATTCTCTCCCTCCCTTCCCACCCCTTTCACTGAGAAGGCAAGCAATTTAACATAGGTTATACAACACATGTGTACTCTTGCCAGTTCTAGCTCTACTTCCCTCTGCTAACATGGACACCACCCTACTTCATTAACTTTGACATTTAAATTATTGCAATAGCCTCTTAATAGGTCTCCCTGATTCCAAATTCTCCCTTCTCCAATTCATCTTACATACAGTTGCTAAAAATAATCATCTTACATGGGAAAGTTGGAACACTGATTCATTGTTGGTGGAGCTGTGAGCTGATCCAACCATTCTGGAGAGCAATTTGGAACTTTGCCCAAAGGGCTACAAAAATGTGCATACCCTTTGACCCAGAAATATCACTTCTGGGACTGTATCCCAAAGAGATCAATGGGAAAAGGACCCATGTGTACACAAATATTCATAACAGCTCTTTTTGTGGTGGCCAAGAAATGGAAATTGAGGAGATAATTATCAATTGGGGAGTGCCTGAACAAGTTGTGGTATATGAATGTAATGGAATACTATTGTGCTATAAGAAATGATGAGCAGGAGGACTTCAGAGAATCCTGGAAAGACTTATATGAACTGATGCTGAGTGAAGGGGGCAGAACTGGGAGAATATTGTTCATAGAAACAGTGACAGGGTACAATGACTGACTTAGCCCATCTCAGAAATGCAAGGACCTAAAACCATTCCAAAGGACTCATGATGGTAAATGCCATCTACATCCAGAGAAAGAACTATGGAGTTGGAATGCAGAGCGAAGCAGATTGTTTTTTTCTTTCTCATGTTCTCTCCCATTCATTATAATTTTTCTATGTAACATGACTATTATGAAAATGTGTTTAATAGGCATGTATATGTAGAGTCATATCATATTACATGCCACCTTGGGGAGGGAGGGAAGAGGATAAGGGAGAAAATTTAAAACTTATGGAAGTGAATGTTGAAAGCTAAAAATAAATAAATTAAAAAATCAATCATCCTAAAGCATGGGTCTAACATCACTCAAGAAATTTCGGTGGCTCCTTATAACCTCTAGGGTAAAGTATGAAAATTCTTAATTTAATACTTAAAGTCCTTATAATTTAGTTCCAGCTTACCCTTCCAGACTTTCCCTTTACTCTCCTTTCTTTATACACTGTATGTTCCAGCCAAACTGGCTAATTTGGTGCTTTTCAGTCTAGGTATTGTATCCTCTACCCTCATGCCTTTTAACAAAGTTATCTTCCCTGACCTTGTGTCTGGAATATACTTCCTCCTCACCTCCATTTTTTAGAATCGTTAGTTTTCTTCAAGGTCCAGAGCAGGTGCACGTCCTATCGGAAGCCTTCCATGATAAATGTTAGTGTTCTTTCCTTTTTCAAATCACAGAGTATTTATTTGTTTGTGTATGTGTTGTATTCCCATTAGAATGCAAACCTCTTGGGGCCAGGGACCATTTGTTTTTGCTTTTGCATCCTCAGTGTCTGGTATGTGGTTGGTGCTTAATAAAAGTTTGTTGAATTTCAGTTTGCTTTTATTCCCAAGTAGCTAAATGCTTCTGGAGAAAAAAAAATCACAAGACCATGTCCACTCCAAAGTTATTCTATCTAATCTCAAGTGGGCCTTCATGGCTAACATAGCAATCTTTGTATTCATTCCCTATTATACATTCCTCACAACAGGTGTTCCAAACTGTCTCTTCTTTCCTCATGACTTCAACTTGATTCACCCACTCCCTTTTCATTTTCAGCAGATGATCTTAACTCCTATTTTAATGAAGAGATTAAAGTCATCTGATTTGAATTTCCTTAACTCCTATCTTCCAAACCCTCTAAACATGATTACCCGGATCCATCAATCATTCTCTTTCTCTCCCATGTATTTTCACTATCTCCCATTTTACTGGTTGCTCTCTATTTGCTATAAATAGGCTCAGGGTTTCTCTAACCTAAAAAACTAATAAAAAACCAAAACAAACCACTCTTTCCTTGATCCTACTCCCACAAGCAATTAGATCCTATTTCCTTCACATCAGTCTACTCTTTAACCCCTTAGCATTTGTCTTTTTTCCCCTACCATTTCACTGAAGTTGCTTTCTCCAAGGCTGTTGATGACCTCCTTTATCACCAAGTCTGACAGTTTTTTTGTCCTTTTTGGATCTCACGATGTTTCACTCTCATCATTATTCTCTTAACCTTCTGACTGATACTACTCCGTCCCATGTGATGGCATTTAATTTTTGAATGTGTACCTACAGATTCTGTCCTTACCTGCTCCTTCTCACCTCCTATATTATGTATTTTGTCACTTTCATACACTTCCATGGTTTCAATGATAGTCATAGATGACACATATTTCCTGGACTACCCTCACAGTGCAGCTAGGTGGCACAGTGGATAGGGTGCCAGGCATGGAATCATGAAGGCTCATCTTCCCAGACACTTACTAGCTCTGTGACCATGGGCAAGTCACTGAACCTTGTTTGCCTCCGTTTCTTCATTTGTAAAATGATAAAGATATGGATATGGCAAACCACTCTAGTATCTTTGTCAAGAAAATCTCAAATAGGGTCATGAAGAGTTGGACAAGGCTGAAATGAATGAGCAAAAAAGTTTCCTCAGAGATCTAATCTTGTGTATCTAACCGGCTGCTAGATAGCGTCATCTGGAAATTTCTTTGGCATCTCAAACTCAACAAAATTCCTGCCCCTTCCTCCTTCTCTGTTGATGGTACCACTATCCTGCCAGTCATTCAAGTTTAAAACCTGTTATCTTTGACTTTTTTTCTTCTCTCACATCCCAAGATTCAATCAATTGCCCTATATTAGTAAGTCTACCTCTAAAATAATCCTCCTCATTGACGTTCACTGCAATACCCCTTATTCAGGTCTTCATTTCTTCTTCCCTAGACTATCGTAATAGCGTCAGTAGTCTTTCTACTAGCAATCTCTTCCCTCTCCAATCTACCTTTCTCATTGCTTTCTGAATAATCATCCAAATTCAGAGCCCTTATCTTCAATCAACAAAGCAACAATAATTTATTAAGGACCTACAAAGAAAATAATTGAACAGTCTCTATTCTCGAGAGCTTACATTGTATAAGGGTAGATAACATATACATAAAAAGGTATAGATAATGATAATAATGGTAATAATAGAAGTAAGAATGATGATGAAGAAGATAATGATGATAATAGGTAGCATTTATATAGCCCCTACAAATACATCATTTGATCCTCACAACCCCCCCCCCCGGGAGGAAGGTGATATTATTACCCTCATTTTACAGTTGAGGAAATGGAGGCAGATAATAAATACAAAAATAAATACAAGATAGAATTTGGAAAGAGGATACTAGCATTTGCGGGGAAGGAGTTGGGAATCAGGAAATTGAAGTATTTATCCCAAGTCAGAAGGGTAGCAAGTGGCAGATCTTGTCATGTCTTTACTCAAAATCCTTCAGTACTCCTCCAATAACTATTGAATCAAGTATAAATTTCTTATCCAGGCACTTAAGGGTTTCCAGTCTGGTTCCAACCTACCTTTCCACCCTTATTTCATACTATTCTTTTTCACATAGTTTATATTCCAAGAACATGGGACTACTAGACTACCGTGTACCCCTGTCTCCATGCCTTTCTTCAAATTGTTTCCCATTCCTAGAATGGACTTCTCTTCCACTAAGATCAATATTTGTTAAAGTCTCTCCCTTCCTTGAAACCTTTCCTAGAATGGAAATTTTTCAAATTTTCTCCACCCACTTTTCACTAGCTGAAAGTGATTTCTCTTTAACTTAGTAAGTATCCAAGGCTGGATTTAAATTGAAGTCTTCCTTAACTCCAAGTCCAATGCCCTATCTACTATTCCAAGCTATCTCCTAATCATCTCTTTAGGCTAAATATACTTATTTCTTGTAATTGATCTTCATGTGTAGTAATCTCAAGGTCCTTCATCATCCTTGCTGCCCTTGGTATATTTTCTCAATTATTAATGTTTTCATAAAACACAATGTGGTTCCCAAATCTGAATAAAATACTCCAGATATGGCCTGAATAGGGCAGAGTACACAGTTTTAGAAATGAAGGGGAAAGGGAAAGGTGAGAGTAGGATGAAACTGGTAGGGGGAGAATAAAAAAGGCAAAGCTGGAGAGGACTGAGGAAGAGGGGAGAAACTGGGGGAAAGAAAGAGCGATGGAATACATAGGATAGACAAAGAATTATGGTGAATGTCACATAATTCTCTTATAGCAAAGAAAGAAATGAGAAATAGGAAACATTCATGAAGCTTTTTCTCCCCCAATAAGAGAAGTGTACCTAAAACAGGTGGTAGTGGCGGGGACAGAAGATGAGGGGTGAGGTAGAGAAATGGTATGCAAATATGTAGGGAGATTTCAATTTGTGTTTATTTTCTACTTGTTAAGTCCATAACTTTGAGTGACAAAATACAAAAGGCTAGCTTATTCTACTCTGGGTATTGATGAAGAAACAATGCTAATTTCTTTTCAGTTTTAAAACATGGGGCATTGATATTACTTTGTAATTTTATTTTCATTTAAGAATTCTGGATAATTATCTTGTCCTCACTTTCAAAATTAAGTTGGTATTAAGTGTAAAGTTAAATCCTATCTTAGAGTCTAGTTGCCTTATACTGAAGCCCTTATGCAATGTAGTTTTCCTAAAATGTTAAATGGCTTATATCCATTACTATTAGTCATATATATAGAGATTTTCAAATATTTTGTATACTTCATTTCCTGAAATGTATTACTTTCTGGGATAACTACATTATTATAAATGCTGAAATAACAATAATTTCTTGTGTTGTTATATCTTCAACCATGTTCGGGAAGTTAGAGACAAAATAAGGTCTGAGTTTGTTCCACTAGGAATATATTAGGAGTTCAATTTTTAAAATTCAAATAATCCTAATATAAAAATTTGCAAGCACGATATGAGTTAATCTTCATGAGTTTTTTAATTATAGTGATTAATCTTATGAGTTTTATGTATTAACCCAGGGGTGGGAAACCTATGTCCTTGAGGCCACATGTGGCTCTCTAGGTCCTCAAGTGTGGCCCTCTGACTGAATTCAAACTTCACATAACAAATCCCCTTAATAAAAAGATTTGTTCTGTAAAATTTGGACTCGGTCAAAAAGCCACATCCACATATGCATGTGTGTCTATATCTATGTCTGTCTTTCTACAGTACATAGAAATAGATATAGACATAGACACATATATACTACAGAGCCCACACATATACATACATGTACATGTACACATGTATACATATATAGCTCTGCAAATATTTTGTAGCTTACTGCAATCAATGCAATGCCGTCTACAGAGACCTTGCCATCCATGGGGAGTGTTTCTTCCATGTGGGCTCTGCACTGGACATAATCTATAACAGTGACAAATACCTTTGGCAAGCAAAAATGTCTCTGTTTTGTGTCTTGCTTGATTTAATCTTCGTAGGGTTGTTGAACTGAGTTCTCTCTGTTGTTATGTTATCCAAGAAACATTGTATGATTTTGACATATACAGGGGACATTTGCTGTTTAAGACGACATTTTACTTCATCAAATCAACTGTTTTTTAGTAGTCAACAATAAATGCAGTAGGTTCTAATATTCTTTATACTTTTCAGACAATTAGAGTAAAGATGTAGACTGCTGTAGCATATTGCATGCCAAAGTGATTGTTCCCTTGTATTTTTATCAGGAATGCTCCTGGCAAGTATGCAGATATTTCCTATAAATATTTTGTAGAGATGGTAAAGTAGGTCAGCAGTTTTTACAGTATTTTGACTACCCTTTTGAGAGCAATAATGTCGATGATTTTTTTCCCCCAAATCATTTGGCACTTTTTAGTATTTTGAGGATTCATTCCTCAAAACCTTCCATGTTGTTTCATCTTCAAAATGTTCTTTGTGTATACTTTAATCTAGTTTAGCTGCTCTTCTCATCTTTGTTCTTTCTACTGCTTGTTCTACTTCCTGATTCGGCATATTTGGGATCGTGATGTTAGAATCTAAATGAGATAGCTCCATTGTCACTGATGGGAAAAAGGTTGTCACAGAAATCCTTACAGCTCCTCACCATCTTTCCTCTCTTCTTTGTTCCTTATTTTCTCCTTCCATTTTCATCTTAAATCCTCTTGGTATGGTCTGGCCTGGACGGATCTCACCAAATTTTCTGTAAATTATTTTTTTCCTCCATTGCTTTTCATTGTTTTATGAAGTATTACTTATCATAGTCTTCTTTCTTCATTCATTTTATGTTATTTTATATTCTAAAATCATTTTATGTTCCCCCTTTCTGACATATCTCTGTGTCTGGCAAAGAAATGAAGCGTTTGCCAAAAAGGGATTTCTAGAATCTTCTGTTCTCCCTGTTATACCATTTTATTTACATCAGTTAAACTTGCTTAGGAAATAGTGATAGTTTGTCAATGTTTGTTGTGTGAATACCCTATTTAAAAAGTCAAATCAGAGTTGTCTCAGTTGTGTGCCATATCCGCTTTTCATTTTTATACATTTTTCTAATCTTGATCTAATTTTGGTATTGATTTTTATTTTTATTCTAACAAGGCAGTATACTGACTGAACACAGAGAGTTAGTTTGGAAATGCCTTCTATAAAATGAACTAGTCATTTCCTGCCTGTTAAAATATCAATTTTATTTTTGATCCTTACTATTTAGGGTTGAATTCATGGTGAGTGCTCACCAAATCTCTTTCTGAAGAAAATATTCATTTATAGAAGTGTAGGGTTTAGGATTAGTTTTCTATATAATTTTATAATCCTTATTTTTGTAATCCTTAGTTTATAATCCTTAGTCTCTAATTTTATTTACTCGAACTATATTTTGCAACAGTTTTTCACTATTCTCCTCTATGTCCATTTTTACATTAAAATTACTGCATATTAAAGTCTATATTGATTTTATTCAAAGGGTCTTATTAAGTTCTTCATAGGTTTTCTCTACCTCCTCTGCAATAGATTTTGGTACATTATCTATAATTATCTTGATACGGCCTTTTTGCAAGTTCTTATGAGGACTGATGAAATATGAAATGAACAAATAAACTATGAAGCAATGTTTCTTGTTATATTTGGATGGATGATAAAAACCAACTTTGTCCATTTAGCCACAGTTTCCATTTTTGCCTGATTTTTGTTATAAAGGCTGATAGTTGGTTCTTAAAATAGTATGTTTACTCAATGGACACAGAGCAAGGATCTCACATTTAGAGTACCAACAGTTAAGTTGTTTGTAGATGATTTGAAAATTATGTGGGTCTTCGCATCCTCTGTCTCCTTTCTGGCTACTTTGCTTCTATCGTTGTTTAATGAAGAGACCCTTCTCCTTAGAGTGTGAAAGTATTTGCTTTTCCTACTGGGTTAGACAAAAGACATGCAGTATTCCCTGCCTTGTTTCAATCCAACATGCAGAGACTTGGTAAGTTTACTTATGGTCGTGAGTGTCAGAACGATTAGTATTGTGGTGATGAAGGGTCTTTTAACTGACTAAGAGTACATACAAAAAGGTTCAAGCAGATGATCTCTCACTTGCTTCCTTGATGGCTTTTGGGTAAGAGCCCTACTTCCCATCCTACCACGATATGCCTATACTTCTTTTCTCTCTTATGTGTTTATTCTTTCTTAATCATAGGTGAACAAGTTCCTGGAGATAGAAATGAACAGGTTATAACTCTGTGAGCACTGACAAGTTAGAAGAATCATCAAGAAGTCCCCACAGTTATAAGAGCTGGTAGCAAAGACCACTGGGTCTGGCAACAGCAGTAGCTTAGTTTAGTAAGGACTCACTCCTAAGGAATGTTCTGCTTGACTCAGCCCAATAGTGGACTGTCTTGTTAGCCAAAACATAGAATCTGCTAAAGAGCTAGCCCAGCTAATGAAGAAACTACTCATTTATCAATGATATCACACCTAGAAGAAAACCTGGGAAACCTGGAAAACCTGGGGAAAAAAAGGACTCCCAGGGCCAGAAATCATGAGATGTATTTGTTCGTAAGGCATGTGCCTGATTACCTCTCTCTATGCTTTAACTTAAACCCACTTTTCCTTGAGAAGTGTATAGGAGTTTTTACAATACTATAAGGACATTAGTGAAAGATTATGGGTGTGGTGAGGTGGTGGCCTTATGGGGTAGTTTGCTGCATCTGACAAATTTTTGGAGAATCTTTTTCTGAAGTCAGATGGAGAGCAGAGGTCTCTATTTTCCGATGGGATGAAAAGATATTGCCGGCAAATGAAAGATAGCAAAGTGGGCAAAAAGTAGAGTGCACCTCCAATTTGGAGGATATTTTTATAACTTCTGTTCTTGATATACCTTGGGACAGGTAGAACCACACTGGATGGGGACTTGTGATAGAGTATAAGAAAGCACAAACCCTCAGAATTACCTTTAGAATTAGTTGTAGGAGTAGTTAACTGTCATTTGGGGACCCATCCTGCTAGTGAATTGGGAAAGTGAGCTAAAAGAGGCGTTACAACTGCAAAAGGAAAACAAAAGGCTGAAGGTCATTTTATATTTTTCTTTGTTTCATGGTTTACCATGGCCAAATCCCTTGTGACTGGCCCACTGCTGATGCCTTTCTGTATTAAGTTAGGTCAATCCTCAGAAAATAGATTCTATTGCTGGGACCATGCTCGAAGCCTTTTCAGCATATAGAACTTCCAAGCTTGGACTCTACTCTCATGGTATTCTGGGACCCAGGACACCTCAAGGCATGATGAGGCAATGGAGTAGGAATTAATGTGTGATACAGATGTCCAGTACAGGCTAAATCACATTACATTAAACTCCAAGGACAGTTCAAGTTTTTTAAATTTTTATTAAATTCTGTTGTTTTGAATAATATGTAAAATAAGAGAATGAAAAGCTAGGGTTTGGAAAACTTTTTTTTTTTTTTGTTATTCAGAGGTTGTATTGTAATGGAGGTCAGTCTTTTTTTTTAAATTAAAAAGATCACAATAGAAATAGTAAAAAAAAAATCACAGTAGAACAGAAATGGCCAAGACAAATAGCAGTACCTTTTCTATCAACCCTTTTGCTCCTTCATTTGTTAGAGTGTCATACGTCAAGGGACATTCCTCGATTACAAGCCTGGGTCGGCCTTGTCCTTTGGGTGTTGTCTGTGTCTGGCTGCGACAGAGAGAAAATCTTGGGTCAGAGTTCTATTACTGATGTCACCTAACATTTGTCCATCAAAATACTTATATTTGTAGATGAATGCTTAACATTCCTACGTTTTATCTGTAGATCAATCTACAGATAAAACCCTGACAATAGTGTTTCCATAATTCTATATAAGATTTGATGGCTTTGCATTCTTATTGGAAACATCTTGTAAACACATTATAGTAATGCTTAAACCTTTCCAATTTCTAACACAAGCGGATTTCATATCTAAAGAATTTTATATTTAAAGAAAATCAAATAACATCTGACGTAAATCTTAAGACTGATGTAAAATTTTTGTATAACAAAATGAGTCAAGAGCATAAATAAAATGCTACTTAGAGGAAGATTTTATGTGCAAATAAATTATTTGATATCAGAATGAAAAAATTATTTCTACATGGCTGATCAGATCTGTAATTAGGACACAAACATAGCTACTGTGTCATGTTTGTTTAGTAATGCTTGAGTTACTACATATATGTTAGGACCCAGTATTCTATTGGAAGCTGAAGCATCAATTGTAAA
The DNA here is from genome assembly GCF_028372415.1 of Notamacropus eugenii. Classification (NCBI taxonomy): domain Eukaryota; kingdom Metazoa; phylum Chordata; class Mammalia; order Diprotodontia; family Macropodidae; genus Notamacropus; species Notamacropus eugenii. The sequence continues at coordinate 268,016,196 of NC_092876.1, forward strand.
TAAATAAGAAATCATTTAGTGAAAAGTAATCCTCCTTAAAAGGACACCTTAAGTTATTTTGTAAAAGTCTTTATCAAAAATATTGCCAAGTTTTCTGTTTTTTTCTTCTCCCTTTTTTTTCTCTCTTTTCCTTCTGCCTTCTTTCCTATTTCTTGGCTTCATAATGATGTTACTCATCATTATGAGGGCTATTCTGGACTAAAGAGATTGCTAACCCTTGCTCTAAGACAAAATCTGAATGGTTTGCCATGGAGTTTTACATGAGATCTGGAGAATTGTGTTTAAAAAACCATTAAATTCATATATTTACCTATGTTTGGGGTTTATTATTATGATGAAAATGAAAAACTTTATTTTTATTATTTTACTATGGAGATTGTTAACTCTGTGTACTAGAAAAAATAAGCTATTGTTTTATAAATAAATCATTTAAAAATAAGATGACTTTTTTTTTAATCCTATAGTGTAGAAAACAAGTCAACAAAGTTTAGGAGTTTAATCTACACTTGCAAAAATTTGAAATTTCTCATTAATTCAATGAACACATTTTACAATTTAATGCTAATTTCAGTTGCTACCATTCAAATAAATTCAATTAAACATATTTATTAGATTCTTACAAAGAATAAGACACTATGATGGGTACTGGAGTTACAAAGGCAAACATAAGCCACATTCCCAATTCTCAAGGAAAAACATTTAGCAAGGAAGATGACACATACATAAATAATTATAATACCAATTAGAAGAGAATAGTGAATTGTCTATTTTGTAATGTAGAGTGTGTGAGATAACTAATCTTCAAAAAGTAAGTTAAAGTAGGATGGGGTATTGGATGCAGGTTAAGGAGTTTGTAATTTATTGTATAGACAAGTAGGAGCCACTGAAGGCTATTTTAATAAGGGAAGTGATCAGAGCTGAGCCTTTAGAAGATTATTTGTATAGCTGTGTGAATAAGGTTAGAAATACTGGTGGCCAAGTGACCAGTTAGCAAGTTGTTATAACTGTCTAGGTAAGAGGTGATAAAGGTTAGAATTTAGGGTGCACAGCGAGGTACAGATAAAAGATATTATGGAAATACAATATTACATGGCAACTAGTTGGATGTAAGAGGGAAATGAGAGAAAGGGAAGAGTCCAATAAAACTTTGAGATCTCATTTTGAAGCTCATTGGAGAAGAGTAGTGCCATTAAAAAATGGAAATAAGGAAGAGGTCAGGACAAATAAGAAGCGAAGATTACATCCTGAAGATCTGGCTTCTCAGTCAAGTATCTTTCTACTAAATTAGCTTTATTTTACACAGTTTAATTCCCTATACTAACCAGTTGTGAGAACATTCATTCTTCCTCCTCGATACTCAGCAAGTCAGGAGGTGATTTGAGGAAATTCACTTCAGACAGCCTTGATTTTAGAGAAGCAGGAGAGGTCATCTACTAAGAATGTGGAGAAAGAGAATCTAGTTGTGGACTTGAGGAAAGAGGAATAGTTTCTGTGGATTATATGGCAAGAATTAAAAAAAAATAAAAATGAAAACAAGAGAAATAAAGAGCCTATTGAGATCAGACAGCACAGATTTTCAGAAGACTTGCTCATATTTTCTTAATTCTCTCTAGGAACACTTGACTGAGTAGAGGTAGGAGTGGAGATGGAAGATGGTGAGTGTTAGCAGGGTGGGAATAATGGATGACCAAGGGCTGGGGATGAGATAGATTAATGACATTCAGTGGCAGAACATTGAACATTGCTGAAATAACTTATCACTGGGTCAAGAAGACATGATCTATAAAACAATCTTTGTATTGTGAAATGAATATGTAAAAATTCATTTATTCAACCAAAAATAAGTAATGACATCCTGGAGTAATACTTCTTTCTGGAAATAACATACCTTAATTTTAAACGGGACAGTACAACTCGATACAGATGGCTTGCTGGCAAGTGTGTTCTTCGTCCAACAGATAATATAACAGGGTGAACAGCTCCTACGATATAGCCTTTAACGTAATATTCTTCAACTTTCGGTGCAATATCCAGAATTGAGCTGATCTTGATAACTTCCGGATTTGAGGAAGCTGAAATGTCCAAAAAAGGTAAAGTATCATAGTTCAATTCAATTCAACAAATGTTGGTTGAGCAACATAAATGTGTAAGCTACTGTGCTAGTCCCTAATGAATTGCAAAGATAAATAGGACAGTTTCCCTTTATAGGAACTTGCAATGTAGTAAGTCATAAAACATCACACAGTATTGCCTATGTCTGTTTATAACAACAAAAAAGAAATATCAACATGGCTATGGTGATCATATGTTTTGAGGCAAAAATCAGGATACATAGTCTGACAAATGTTTTTTCTTAAAGATTTACTTTCCCCCCTTGAATTGTAGAAAGTCCTGGCAAATCTGTGGCATATGACTGCCACAGATGCAACTTAATTTCAAATTAGGTTATAAAAAAAATCTATATTCTACATGGTAGTTTGACACAGAAAATCTAAAAACTGCCTAAATATTTTTCAGTAAAAAATCGTATTACTTTTCAATAAGTAATAAGTCTAAATACAAAGAAACTTAAATGTATAAAATGTACAATTTAACTAAAATCTTTGAGTAGGCTATAGTTAGCATGGTCTATAAAATACAAAACAGAAGGGATATGAAATCAGAGTAAATGTTCTGAATGTTGTACCAGAAATACAACTACAAAAACAACATTATTTTAAAAAGCTCTGAGTTTTCCATTTTCCTGGAAAACAATCAAGAGCCAATGTCTAGAAATAGACTTGTAACTTAATGATCTCCTTGAATAATAAAACATGAAATAATTTCCAGGTACAGTCATCTAAGACACTGACCCCATGAAGCACTGCCAGTGCCTTACAGCAAAGAAATGCTGTTGAATGCATTAGCACAGGAAGGAGGTTAAGAAACAGATGAGGAAAAAGCATCAGAGGAAATACTCCACCCCCTACCACCAGCCATCCAACACCCACAAGTTCTGTCCCATGCAATTGAAGGAGAAATCCACCACCAATTGGAGTATATACCAGCTTCTCCTGAACCTTTATAAACATTCAAAACAGAAAGCCATAACAGCCCTGGCCACTCCATTTCCCACAACTTTTCATCTTTCTTTTTGCTTTAAAGTAATCATCTATTTAAGTATTTCCTCTTCATCATTAACAGCAGGAATGAAAACAAAGAGAATAATGTTGGACTTTTAAGAAACAGCTGGGCTTCATTTTAAATAATGCATCCCTGTTTGGTTGTAGTTATGTCTTTTAAAATATCCCATTTGTTTTTACTTTGGGCAGTATTTTGAGTACTAGTCCTGATTTATAAATAAAAACATTTAAAACCAAAAGAAGGACTAAAGCATGGTCGTGGTTGATTAAGGAAGAAAATTAAATAAGCCAGTTTTAAGAACATATGATATCCACAGAAAGTCCTAGAGGATCTCAGCAAATACAGGACATTTAAGAGTATTTTTAAGTATGATGTACTTTTATTAATTGTTCCAACTGTCAGAACTGTATTTCAATTACTATAGGCCATCATATAAATTTTATGATTCAAAGCTGTTCAATAATGGATATATTTTAAAATGCACTATGGCACCTAAAGTCCTACTTCAGTAATTCATCAAAGCATGGATGGCCCATGCCTTGGATGCTTAAAGACTACACCAGCAAAGCACAAGTCTGGCAGTCCCTACCGACCTGGAAAGATTTCAAGTGTGAGCCTAGAATGGGTTGTATGCCTGATAACTGAGAATCAGCCTAGCTAAATGAGGAGACTCTCATTGCCCAAATGGCCACAGGGTGATAGTTCCTTTTGGCCGCAGCAACTCACAAAGACTGTCTGCTAAAGCTTAGTTGTTGTGAGCTGTGTTGGTGGAGGGAAGACCTATGTTGATTAAATCATGGATCTCTGAAGTACTGAAATAACCAACCAACTTCATTTTAAGTTTTTAAAAAAAGAATATATGCTGTCTTCTCTAAAAAGATAAGAAACTTTTCAGAGTTTTGATTCTTTTAAAAAATACTAGTTATTTCAGGTTACTAAGCAGCCGAGATTGTAAATATACATAGGAAAAAAGTAAAAAAGTCAGTTAAAATTACTTTTGAAAAAGCTGCTTACAATTACTCTATGTCGTATGGCCCACAGAAATACCACCCCTGTTGCTGGCCATTTGTACTAAGCTGGTATGTAAGTGGGTGTGCTTTGCTGTAATTGTTCATTAGCTTAGGCTCAGAATCCCTCCTGGACATCAGCCTAGTTATTTTGCTCCTTTTCTGTATTTTGATCTCTTAGGGTCTTTGAAGCCCCTCTCAAACTTGGCATATATCCTAGTTGAGAGTCCACCAACATGCTATATGTAAAGTGGAAAAACAAATGCAGTTGAAAAATCTTAGTCCTATCCAATGCTTGGATCCTCAAAATGAAAACAATTATGCTAGAATTTGTGATGTAATACTATTGACAGGAGAGAAAAAAGCTTACTATAAATTTGAGTGTTGTTCTCTCTCAGAGATTAGTTTTAGAACATACCAATTTCTCCTTGTTACTGTAATGGAAATGGCACAGTTTATGCCCTTAAGGAGTTTATAATCTAGTGGGAATTGGGGAGAGGAATGAGGCATAAACACAAATAACTGATAGAAGTTGGTAGAAGTTTAAATTCATAAGAAAAATAAAACAGAATAGCCTAAGAGATTTAAAGAAGGAGGAATAATTTCTTTTGAGAGATATTAAAGAAGGATAGAGATAGAGAAGGGAAAGGCAAAAGGAGGGAGTAAGCATTTATATAGTGCCTACTATGTGCCAAGTACTGTTCTAAGCACTTTTTACAAATATTATCTCTTTAGATAAAAAAACAACCCAGTGAGGTGGGTGTTGTTATTATACCCTCTTCACAGTTGAGGAGACTAAGGCAAATAGAGGTTAAAGGGCTTGCTAAGAGTCATACAGCTATTAAGTGTCTGAGACCAGATTTGAACTCAGGCCTTCCTGATTTCAGGCCCAGCATTCTCTGTACTCTATCATGTACCCACCTTAGAGAGAATCTGCAGAGAGGTGATATTTGAAACCATGGAAGGGGACAAAATTGCAAAGGGAAAGAATGCAGGGAGAAAAGAAAGTCAAAGACAGAGTTCTGAGGAATGTCTGTACTTTGCACGCAGGATGGAGAAGAGGACCAGCCAAGAAGATAGAGAAGAACCCAAAGAGAACTGGAGAAAACCCAGGAGAGCACAATGTTGTGGAAGCCAAAGGAAGAGAAAGTATTCATGAAAATTTGTATTGGTACATTGGTATGTGTGAGATACAAAAATAATAAAGAAGAGTCTCCAGAGACTTGCACAAATGAAAGCTTTATGGGAGAGTATAGAAATGAATAAGATGTGGAGAAAAAGCATAGAAATGCAAGTGTTCACATTCATGAACACAGAAGCTTCAAAGTAAGCGTTCAGAAAGAATATTCCCACAATACTCCATACTGCTTCAGATGACATTCAGGCTATTGTGACCAGTGTTCTGAGAGCCACATTTTAAGATGGATATTGACATATTAGAGTAACTCTAATGAAGGGCAGCTAAAATGAGTAGTAGCTTGAATACCATGTCATATGAAGCATAGGTAAGGAAAATGAGGACAGTTAGGTGGCAGAGTGGATAAAGCACTAAGCCTGTAGTCAGGAAGATTCATTCTCCTTAGTTCAAATCTGGCCTTAGACACTTACTGTGTGTGACCTTGGGTAAGTCACTTAACCCTGTTTATCTCAGTCCTTATCTGTAAAATGAACAGTAAATGGCAAACCACTCTAGTATCTTTGCCAAGATAACCTCAAGTGGGGTCACAGAGTCACAACTGAAAATGACTTGACAAAAGATAAGTCTTATGGGAGATAAAAAGTAATCAAATATTTGCAGGGTTATATGGATAAAGGCTTTTTGTGTATTGTTCTGGAGCACAGACATGGACCCATTGGTTGGAATTTACAGGAAGGCAGATTTGACTCAATATGTAGAAGAGCTTTCTAATGATTAGAGTTGTCTTACAAAGGAATGGGATGTTTTTCAAAGCACGTCACTGGTATATTTCTAGCAGAGGCATGATAGGATGATCTGTCAGAGATATTGCAGAAGGAATTTGGTAGTGACAGGTTGAATTAGATTATAACAAGACTTCCTCCATATTTATTTCATATATTTGTATAAGCTTTCTTTGGTCTCTAAGGTCTCAATTCCAAGTTCCTGCTATTGTATGAATGCATTTACCCATCTGCATCTTGTGCTACCATGCCAAACGCTGGGGAAGAAAAGTCAGAAAGAGTCGGCAGCTGTAATACTAAAGACATGCCTGCCTAATTTACTCTTACTCATTGGAAATACTGGTAAGGGCCAAGGAGCCCAAGGGTACTTCCAGTGTACAGAAGGTAGGGAAAGGGACTAAAAGAGGCAGTAGAGAGTTGGGGGGCATATAGTAGGAATAATTAGGACAAGTGAGGTATGAGAAAAATATTGATATTCTTGCTGGAAATTTTTTCATCATATTAATATCTTAATTCTGCCTGTGAAATTTCCACCCTATTGCTCCTATTTCTGTCTTCTGGAGCCAAGTAGAACAAATTTAATTTCTCTTCTGTGTAATGCTTTTAATACATTTAGATATAATATTTTCACTTCTCCAGACTAAATATCACTAGTTTGTTTCACTGATCTCCAAATGGCATGGGTTCTAGTACCCTCAGCATTATGGGTGCCTTCTTCTGGACATGCCACAGGTTGTTAATATCATTTTTAATATGTCATACTTAGAACCAAACATGATACTTCAAACAGGCTTTGACCTGGAAAGAATACAGCAGGGCTATCACCACTCTTGTTTTGGACACTTTACTTCTGAAAATAACCAAAGAATTTGTTAGCTTTTTTGGCTGCCATGTTACAGTGTCGTACCAAGCATACAGAAAACCAGATTCTTCCTCACAGACTATCATCTAATCACATTTTCCCCATTTCCTATTTGTGCAGTTGATTTCGTAAGTCACTTTTATCCCTATCAGATTGTATCTTACTGAGTTCAGCCCATTGTTCTAAACTGTCAAGACTATTTTTGGGATTTTTATTCTGTCACCTTCATGTTTGCTATCCCTTCTGCCTTTGTGCTGCCTGCAAATTGGATAAGCATGTTATCTATGCTTTCTTGATAAAAATGTTGAATAACTTAGAACCAAGTACGGATCTCTTGCCCCAGTTCAGTAAAAAACATGCTCCAAGTTGACACTACTCATTAATAACTAGTGTTTGTACTTTCCTAATGACACAGTTTGGAATCCACCTAATATGTACTATCCCCTAACTGTTATATTCAATATTCTTCATTGAAGAGGCCTAGTAGTGTGTAATATATTTTAGCAGTCACTGTAAAATGGTTTTTAAAAAATAAACATCAGTTATGTGAAAAATTCACTCAGGTGGAGCCTCTTATTCTTCAGTGCCTCTGATAAAGTCAGTGAAATAAGTCAGTAGATAAGCATTTTTTAAGTACTTATTAGTGTCAGCCACTATGCTAAGGTACTTGGGAACTGCAAGGGTGACTTTGTCTCTCTTTGTTGAGTTCACATCTCCTTGTGGTTCTTAATAAACTAAAAGCATTTTTATGAGCACTTGAATGAAGAAATGTTGTTTATGCCAGAAAATACTAACACGATGTATTTAACACAATGAAAAGAAATTATTCACTTTGGTTTTTAGACACAAGTTGCTTTACATGATTACTAAAATGTTTCATCTATGTACTGCTCCTTTCCCCAACTATGGAATAGGCTCTCAGGGGCTGTCTTTTTATTATATCCTTCCCTCATCTCTGCAAATAATAGTGATGATAGCTGGCATTTATGTAATTCTTCACTCATTTCATCCTGGTAGAGCACAATGTACATAATGGGCATTCAATACATACTTATCAAATGAATGAACAAATGAAAAGTATTTCTTTTGAACATAATGCTTGCATCATCAATTTATAAAACAGGATCTGACAAAGATCTGAGTGACATGGAACAAATGTCCTTACTAATGGTTCCTTAATTCCAAATCTTAAAATCAGAAAAGCCCATCTGTTTTGTTAGGAGACTCTTGGAATGATTCAGATGGTTGATAATCTGGATTTGTACTAAGGTAGTGGAAGGCATAATAGAGAAGATGGGATAAATGTGAGAGATATTTTGGAGGCAAAATTTATAGGACACGACAATTTGTTGACTATGAGAGACACAAGGGAGAAGGAAGTCAATAATAATCCCAAGAGTGTGAAAATGGGAGAAATGGTGAATGGTGGTGTCCCAGACAGAAATAGTTTCAGGAGGAGGAACAAGTTTACAGGAGATGCAGGTCCAAAGTTAGTAAAAGGGATCAAGACTGGAGATTGAAATTTTGAGAGTTATCTGCATAGAGGTAGTTGCTGAAGTGAATAACATTTTCAAGGAAGAGTATAAAGTGGGAAGGCCAGGAACAGATTCTGAATTTAAAGGTTGTTTTGGGAGGATGAGGAGCCTTCCCCCAGGAAAGGACAATGTAAGTAGTGAGAGTGGTAAGAAGAGACCAGGAGATTGAGATATATCTTTGAAGCCAAGAGAAGAAAAAGTAACCAGAAGGAAGGAGGGATTGCTAGTGTCAGAAGCAGAAGAGATCAAGGATTTGGAGGTTATCGTTGATTTTTGAGAAAGTAATTCCAGTAAAAACTCAGGGAAGTGGAAGGATTGGTATAAAAAATTTACAGTGATGATGACATAATTGATAGGGTAAAAGTATCAAAGAGAGACTTTTTTTAAGGTTGGGGAGATGTGAACATATTTATAAAGCAAGAAGAAGTCAGTGGATAAGTAGAGACTGAATATATAAAGGAGAAATAAAGAGGAAGAGGGGAAAGGATAGGGGAAGGGAGAGACAGACAGATGGATAGACAAAGAGACAGAGAGAGAGAATGACTGCTGTACCTAGGACCTGGAGAAGGTAGGAAGGAATGGAATCACGGGTACAGGTAGAGCAGTTAGATTTCGTGAAGAATAAGGATTCTATCTAGAGGTAAGGAGAACAAAAGGTATGTCAACATGGTGATAGGAAGTCAATGATAATCATGGAAAGATTATCAAGTAGTAGAAAGAATGCAATTGAGATATGTGTATATGTGTGTGTGTGTGTGTGTGTGTGTATGTATGTGTGTGTGAAGCCAGAACTTATGATCTCATCATTGTTGAGCACACCCAGTGTGGAAACTCCCTTCATGGATACAGATATGCAACTCATCTATAACTCACTGTATTAGAAGTTGCCAGGGAGTATACAGTTACACACCTAGTATGTTACAAGCAGTACTTGTATGTTGATCTTCTGAATTAAAATACCAGACTTTTTATAGTGGGTCCACTTGATTTCCTAATTTTCTACAGCAGCTCTTTTGAGCAGGAGCAGAGAAATTGAATGGTAAGCATTACCATGGATGAGAATTTGGAATGGCAAGGATGGGGCAGGGATTCTACAGTGGTAGAGAGTGAAACATTACAACGGTCAATCATGGGATCAAGGCTGGGTTGAAGCCAAGGAAAGCCAAAGTGGGGCATATAGCCTGAGAGAATATTAAGAATATTAAGGGACTGAGTGCAGGTACAGGAAGAGGAAAGAATAGATTTAGCGGGAATGAAGGAGCACCAGAAGTAGAAGGATACAAGGAAGTGGTAGGTTTTGATAAAGGTGAAAAGTACACACCAAAGTCTATTGAAATGTTCACTTCTTTATAAAAGTATCAACATTTAAAGGTTGAGCCTTTAACTTGATAACCTTAATTCTGTGCCAGTAACATCAGTGCATGGCTCTTCTTTCCGACAGTGGAAACTAAGGTAAGTTGTTTTGGTTGGAATATGATGATTATACCTCTAAGTCCCTTTGTCTTTGTGAACTCAACAATGGCTACCCACCTTTTCATAATTTTTTAAGAAGACAAATAATGTTACAGGTTGCTATTGATCTTATAACTATGATTTCCAGAAACACGGTTTAAAATTTTCAGTGGTTTCCCACAGCTAAAGCAGAAGAAAGTCCAAATGCTTAAGCCTGTCATTCAAAGCCTTCCACAATCTGATTCACCCTATTTAACTAAGCTTACTTCTCACTATTCTGTTATAAAACTGATCTTGTCAAACAACTTAACTCATTTGTTCATAGAGATGCCAATGCACTTTCTTGTCTCTGTGCCTTGGTTCATGACATTCGGTCTATGAGGATGGTCTTACTCTCTTCTCTGCTTATCTATGTTCCACTTTTCTTAAAAAGGTCAGTTTAAGTCTTCCTTAGTTACCTGAGTCCACAATGATATCTTAATTCCCTGAATTCCTGGAGCATTTTATGTACATTCATTTGGCACTTACATGCTATCTTGTATTATAATTTATCTTTATCATCTATAGCTTTTGGCTCTTCTGCTATGTGATCTAAGGTTCTTGAAGGCAGGCATGCAGGTTAGCCTTTTTTGTATTCTCCTGTACTTAGCACAACTCCTTATCTGTAACTGACTTTTCCATAATTTTTTTGTTATTCTTGATGATGACGGAAATCTCTTATTTTACTTCCAGTGGAAGAAGCTAGAGGTTTAATAACATTTTTATTTAGTAGATTTTATGTTTCCTAGAAGGCAGAGTAAGGAACCTATAATCTGATCTTTTACTATGTTCTATGAGAAATTAATCTACTTTAGCAGTCAATGAACATTTATAAAAATTCTAAAGACAAGCATACACATACCTAATTTTGCTGGGACTGACTGAATTCTGGAAGTTCAGTTTGAAGAAGAAAAATAACACATGCAAATACAGGCTATTTTGCAGTGTTACTAAGTGATATTCCAAGACCATATCCCAACTCACAATATCCCTTAATAAATGATAATTTAAACTTTGTAAGCATATTGTCAGAAAAGACATTAATAAATAAAGAACCAAGAATCTGCATTTTGAAAACCAATGCAGTCAGTAATTAAATGGGCAGACTGAGTATGGCATCACCTAGCATATAACTTAAGACAAAGCAGATCTACAGTGATTCTTCTCTGAGCTCCTTGAGGGCATGGATCCTGTTTTCACAAAATTCAGTATAATCTCACCAGCACCTAGAACAACTTTTGTCCCTTTAGGAAACACTCAATAAATATGTGGTAAGTGAATGTTGAGTGAAGGAAAGATAGAGTCTTCAACAAAAAGCATACTTTAAACAGAGATAAATAAATAAGAATTGGGGCAGCTAGGTGGTGCAGTGGATAGACCACCAGCGCAGGAGTCAGGAGGACCTTAGTCCAAATCTCACCTCAGACACTTGACACTCACTAGCGGTGTGACCTTAGGCAAGTCACTTAACCCCAACTGCCTCATCCTGGGTCATCTCCAGTCTCCTGATGAGTATCTGGTCACTGGATTCAGATGGCTCTGAAGGAGAAGTGAGGCTGGTGACCTGCACAACCCTCCCTCACTCAAAACAAAGTCAAGTGCAAGTCATGTCATTTTTTCTCTGATGGCGTGGTCTTCTTTGAAAATGAAGGACAAACACACACACACACACACACACACACGTAAATAAAGAATTATAGCTGAACAGAGAATAAAAGTAATAGTAACTGGATGGCTTTAAACTTAGAAAGATTAATCAGAAATGACCTCAAGGAAAGACCTGAGTTTTGAAGGAGAAGTCAGAAGAATATTCCAACAGGAAGAACATTGCATTTAATAGCTTAAAGGCAAAGAAACATGCAGCTTAAGTCTCTTACTTTGTAAAGAGATTTTCTGATTGCAGCACAATATAAACAGACATATATTGGGAATTAAGGGGAATTTCCAGAGTGGGAAGGACTGGGAAGGGATGTAGCATGAATAACAAGTGCTGTGTGCGTGTGTGTGTATGTGTGTGTCCACAAATAGATGTTTAGGAAGTTTAGGTTTGATTTTTTTTTTTAAGGCAACTGTGAGCTTCCCTAGACTTTAAAGCTATAGGAAGTGATGTGACAAAAATGATGAAACACTTCATTCATTTTAGCCAAAATAGCACAGTGGAAACTTCATGTAACCTTATCTGCAATTTAACCTGTAATAGTTGACTCAGTCAGACAAAGGCCACAGAACAGATTAGAAAATAAACAGGTCATTAAACTTATAGTCAAAATAACATATGATGATAGGAGTTTCAAGAGAAGTAGCTTGCCTTCCCTAGAAGCCTAGTCCCAGCCTTGCCCTTTAGGATGAAGAGTGGAAAAGGAAAAATTTGGCCTCGGCTGATAAGGATGATGAAGTTGAATAAGGTAGAAAGTAGGCTCAGTGTCAGTACTCACAGGTATAAGCTGTCTCTTGTTTCTCAAAAGGTTGCTCTAAAATCACCCTCTGATAGACAGCAGGAGATGACACTATAATCCATTCTGTACAATAAGGACAAATCAAAAAATCAAATGCACCACATGGACCTCTCTGTTCAGTGATGAATGGGAGGCAGAGTTTTTGAACACACCTCTCCATTTCCCTTTTGTGCATGGAGGTGAGATTAGACAGATGGAAATAATACAGGACAGCAAAGGCTCAAAACATGTATGGAGTGGGAAAGTTGTGGGAGCTGGAAGATGCTTTCCAATTCACAGGCATGGGCCCAATGAAAAAAGATCATGTTTGGGAGAGGGAGTGTGAGGAATGCAGCATGAGGAGGGTTAGGTGCCTCTACCAAATGGGAACCAGGTGTACATCAAAGGTCAGCAGACACATGCATGTACATGTGTGTGTCTGCACTCCTCCCCCTAATGATAAAGAACATAATTGTCATTTAAATACTCTATTAATTTCCAAAGGTAGTTCAAACAATAGGTAGGTGTGACAGTTTCCAGGAAAAATGGTTTACATTGATAGAACCAGAATGAATTCTGATGCTATACTCATCCTTTTGATTCTGGGATAATTCATATTAACAAAAACTTGTTGAAAACTGTTATGCTGTATCTGGGAAGGACAAGTTTGAGGCCTTCCCAGGATATTTTGAGTTAAATGATAGATTTCATAAAGAAAAGACAAATAGCAAGTCTTAAAATGCCATTTCCAGATGGCTCTAGCCCCCATTTTTATAAATAACTGAAAGTTCTTGAAGGTTACTGAATGTGAACATGTGTACTGTGGGTTCAGGAAAACTAGTCAAATCTCACAGAAAGCAGCTATATATATACATATATATGTATATATTATATATAAATAACATTTTTCATATGTAATATTTTTGGAAAAAGTATTAAGGGAAAATTCATGTATTATTTTAGAAAAAAAATTTACTTGATTTTAGTACCCAAATCTCTCACTTACAATTGACTACAATCATCGCAACTGATTTACTTTTACAGCTAAAATAAAAATATGGTAATTTTAAAGACTATAAGTAGCTTAAGAAAAATAGTAACTTTTAAGTATACCTTAGAAAAATACAAGGTGTTCCAAAAGTTTTAGTGCAGCTTTCAAAATGCAGTAAGATTTTTTGAAACCCCTGTGTCCATATAGGTATCTATATGTATTTCATCATTACTTGTAGCAAAACATTCATAATGGAATTTATATGATGGCCAATCAAATTTTTGATAAAGAAACATAGGATACTCTATCATTATTATGAGTGGTCGTATTAGCTACTCTTGCACAAAGGCACATTGTTTCCTGAGCAAATCAAACAAATTAATAATGTGTTCTTACATTGAGAAAAATAAATATGATTTTCTGTATGGTGTGATAATTTTGTTTAGTATTAAGCTTCATTCATTAATAACTGTGTAGGTGATTAAAATTTATCAATAGAAACTTCTGGTTATAAAAGTTTTAAAATTGCTATTATCTAAAAATGTTAACATCCCCAACTGATTTCAGTTTTATCTTTAAAAAAGTTCTAGATTAAAGGGGTGTTTCTGTTAAACCCTCAATGGTCAATTTTATTATAAAGCCACCAAAGAAATAGTTAATTGTAAAATGTGAGGCCAAAGTATCTATGGAGTAGTGCTGCCTCCGTTCCCAGAGGGCTGCCATCTGGGGTTGTTTATTTGTGTTTTCAACTTTCTGGAACAGGGAGTTTCTCTGTTCCAGACAGGACACCCACCAAAAGGAAGTTTCCTGCACTGAGCTGGCTAGCCGCTAAGCCATCCATCCAAACTTCAAGTTTACTTCGGTCAAAATATGAAACGATCACTTACAAGGATAATACACTTAGAAATACATTTTAAAACTTGAAGAGCCGTTTTTAGCAAGCCTTCAGGACTCAAACACATTTTGTGTTTGTCCCCAGGCTTTTCTTTCTTTCTTATACTGTCACAATGGTTAAGGCTAATTCCTCTGAAAACTGAACATATATCATCGATCCTCCTGAAACAGTTACTCGATTCAGTGGGCAAAGAACATTTTCCAACCACTTTGGCTCAACTTCCAGAAAAGTACAAATAAACTAGGTTTAAAGAAAACTTTTAGAAGATGACTAAGAAATTGAACATGTTTACCTGCAAAAACATTCAATTTAAATCATAAAGCTTGAATGACCAATCTGAATATGACCATCTCTTTAAAAAAGGCATAAACCAACATCTAAAGATCAATAGCGGTTTCTCTTTGAAATACTCAACTTAGGAGACAAAAAGAAGATAAAAATACCTTCTAAAGTAAAATCCAGCAATACATATTCATAAGCAAAGTCTGTCTTTGTTTCCACTTGTGGTCTCTTCAGTGTCGAAAATATTTTTCCCGGGCTGCTATCATCAGGGTCTTCTAGTTTTCTAAGCCCGCACCCCATGGCAAGATCTGCCAGGAATTAAATTGCAGGAAAGGGGGGGAAGCGCTGCAAATTCTGTTGTTCAAGCTGCAAAAAGAAAGCCACCAACTTAACTGCCTGAATTTTGTTTACAGCTAAGCCAGAAACCCCCAAGGAGAAAACCTTTGGGTCCCCGGTAAAAAGCTGAAGGCATTTTCTATCCATTTTTCCGCAGCAACATCGAACCCATGATCAAGCGGCAGCTTCAGGAGAGAAACACACAAGCTGCCACAACTTAGCGGAGATTTTCCATGCCACGTCAATTTATAGCCAGCCCCCTAACAGTGAGGGCTCCGTTGCACAGGGCACTAAGAGTGCTTTGTCCGTCCCTGTTGGCGGAATCCTAAGGAGGTGCTGGAGACCTGAAATAAAGAGCCAAGAGTGAGACTTGAGTGTAATGACCTACCATGGGGAGAGGTCCTCATGCAGGAGCAAACAATTCTCCTTTGCTTTCCTCTCTTCCTCCAATTCCACCCCCTCCTCCCTTTTTCACCACCACCAAGAAGGCAAGGGAGAACAAAATTAGAAGGCTAGTCGGAGTAAAGGAATGAAAAAGCAGGTTTTCAACATGGTTGGAAATGAAAATCATTTCCAGAAAGGAAGTCGGCTTTGAGAGGAAACAGTTTCTTGCCTTGCAAAGGAGAGAAAAGAAAAAATATTTTAGTCCCTGTTTGAAATTGGAGGATTTGTTTCCTGTTTTCTTTCCACATGAATTTCCTTTTTGCTAGAAAGGCAGATTATACTGTTATCACAGCATAGAAATAGAATGATGAAAACCTCAAACATGATGGAAGTGTGTGAACATTAAAACAACTTAATTCCAAAGGAAGACAGTTTTGTGGATTTCCCCTCCTCATTGCCCCCAAGTCCTCAAAATACGCTACTTCTGTATTGCCAGAAACCTTATAATACTTACTAATCAATCACAATATTGTTACAGCACCAGAAGTACCAGTGTTAATGAACACTGACAATATTACAGCCAGATATTGAACTTTGGCCAGACACAGTTTGTGTTAGATCAGTAGTAATGACTGTTGATTTCATTTTATTATCTGGAATAGAGAGGATGGATATATTTTTATATAGGGGAATGAAAGGAAAATTTTAGTAGAAAAATATTTTAAATAACAATAAGAACATACATCAATAGAGCATTTAAGGTTTACAAGCCCTTTTCTTAAAATAACCCTGTGACATAAGTAGTGCAAATGGAGTTTGAATGATTTATCCAGGGTCACATAGCTGGTAAGATCACATTGTCAGATTCTGAATTTGATAGGTCTCACCTGATTATAATTACACCTACATTATTCTAATTAGCTATGTTTAACAGTTATAATCAAGTTTCAGTTTTTAGAGAATAACTTAGCAAAGCATACATGTCTGAAACACGTAATGGAAGGAGCCCTGAATTTCTGCATTTCCTAACCGTCTGCACTCCTTTGGGTTCTTTGGGCTTCTCTGTCATGTCCCCTGGAACTTCATCACTGGGAAATCTCATCATCCTGTGGGTTCCAATAAGCCTTAATACTCATACTTTATCAGTGCTTTCTTCCCCTCTGATTGGAGAATGGCCATGTTCTGTCAAACCTCCTTTTAAGGTAAGGGACCCAGGTCAGCCATTTCTGCATTTCCCATGAGGTCACATTCTGGACTTCATCATGCTTGTTGTGCACTGAGTACCTTCTTCCCCTCTTTGCTTTTCAGCTTCCACCTGTGTGTTTTCTCCCATTATATTGTAATCTCTTTGTGGCCAGGGACTGTCTTTTTTTTTAGTATTTGTATCCCTAGCTCTTAGCATACCACCTGGCATATAGTTGGCACTTAGTAAATGTTTATAGACTGAATGACTGATTTGGAATTGGAGGAGCTGAGTTTAAATTCTGGCTCTGACACGTATTGCCCATGTTACCTTGGACAAAGTCATTTCCCCTTTCCAGGGCCTCAGTTTCTTCATTTGTACAATGGGGTTGAACTAGATGATTTCTAAGATCCCAACTCTAGACCATGTCAAATTGTTATGCATCGTGTTGATTGCAGTATTTTTGAACACAGGCCATTCCTGTGGCAGAGTATCTATTTGAAGCATTTAACTCTGACCACTTGGTTTAAAGAATGATGGTAAAAACTTTGTTAATGGCTTACTTTATGCCTAACACTATTTACTGACTGACTGACAGCACTGTGCTAAGCAATAAAAATAAAAAATAGATGTAGGCAATACACTTCCTGCCCTCAAGGAGCTTATATTCTAATGGGGGAAGACAATGCATAAAGAAGAGTTAGGAAGGGATAGGCACATATTGGGCATGGTTTGGAAATAACTGGGAGATCTGCTTTTGGACTACACACGGTCCTAATATCTCATTACTAGTTGAGGCACTGGAGAAAAGTCTGGCATCCTGGGGCAGGTTCCAAGGTTCTAGTAGTAAGTGGTTAAGGAGGATGGTCAGAGCGTAAAGCAGAATTGTGTGGAAATGGCCAGAAAGTAGCAGGAAAATGTGGTTTCAGTCAAGTAAGCTTTTAGGGTACGTATAGATGAGTCAGGTTGGTGTGTTGGAAAGAGCATTGAGCCAGGTCCAGTAAATAAAAAGTCCTAAAGAAAAAACCCAAAAAACCCATTATACTTAAAAGAGACCTGAGGGGCAATTAGGTGGCTCAGTGAATAGAGCACCAGCTCTAGAGTTAGGAGGACCTGAGTTCAAATCTTGCCTCAGACACTCGACACTTACTAGCTGTGTGACCTCGGGCAAGTCACTTAACCCCAATTGCCTTGCCTTCCCCCCTCCAAAAAAAAAGATGAGTTTGAATCCAGTGGTGTCACTTTCTGGCTGTGGGTGTTTGGGCTAATGACCACTTCAAAACCAGCTTTTTCATCATTTTGTAAGGTAATATCTCTTTTATACGTGTCCCTTAAAAGGGACAAAAGAGCTTTTGTGTATGAAAAATGAATAAAACCCATGTGTGATGAAAATTGTCAGATAAAATGTGGAGACACTGACTGACAGGACTGGATTGACAACTGTCCCCTACCCAGATGAAAAGATTGAGAGGAATTGTTGGAGGGCAGAGAAATGATTGAGGCTTCAAGGCATTGTGATCTCCCAGATAATAATGTGAGCAGTTTTTTAGAGTTTTGAAGACTATAACTCACAAAGTGGTAAATCAAATAACTATTTGGAGACTATGAGAAGATTAAATAAGGACTGTCAGTTTTGTAACTAATAGAAAGGCGAGTCACTGACCACCAGGAGGCTGTAATTCGAGGAAATGCTAGCAGTAAAGAAACCAAGGATGTAGTTAAGCCAGGAGGAGAGTGAGCCGACCAGAAGGTCCCAGCTGTTGTGTCAAGGATACATTGTGTGGACTGGAGGAAAGCAATGACAGAAGACTGAAGAAAAAGCAGGGGCACTCCAAGGCATGAGGCAGAACTCTGGCAGTTTGAGATTTTGCTCTCCAGTGCCACCTGCTGTTTGAGAAAGGGGAAACCCTTCAAAGGTCCTAGCTGATTCTTTATTGACTTCTCTAGCTGGGAGAAGTGGTAATAGAAGGGAAAAGACACTGTGAAGCTTTTTGGCTGTAAGAAGAGATTTGAAAGTGATTGGACTAGGCAGACTTTTATTGAGGGAAGAGGGGGCTGAGTTGTTTCTATTGCCAAAACACCAATCTGAGGAGCTTTCCAGTTCTCTGGATTGAAGTAATGGTTTATTAATACAATGATATATCACTTGCAAAGTGCCTTGTTAAGCGTGATTGTCAGTTAAAAGAGCTTGTCACTTTTTCATTAGCAGGAGAAGAAGACTTGCCTTACAGGAAGCTGGTAAAGAAGGACCGGAATGGAAATAGATAGCAGAGGAGGGGTTTCACTTGATGTAGATAATTCCTGAGGGGACCAAAACTATAAGGCTGACTATTTAAAGTTGTGAGCTGGTCAGAGCCCAAGGAGAAGGTAATAAGCATTTTTACTTAGTACCTTCTATGTGCCAAGCATTGTGGCACGCATATTATCCCAATTTTACAAATGAGAAAACAGAGGAAAACAGGTTAAGTGACTTGTCTAGGGTCACATAGTTGGTAAATCTCCAAGATGGGATTTGAACTTCTTTTTCTGACTCCAGGCCCAGTTCTCTAACCACTGTACCACCAGCTACTACTGGAGAAATATGAATTTCTCTACTCATGTGCCTCCTTGCTAGGTGTCTCTAAGTGTATGCCCACTTTCTCCAGGGACATTGTGTGCAATAATGGGAGAGTGCCCCCAGATTTATGGTTGGATTGTAATGCTTTGATTATTGTACTTGCCCGAAACCGAGAACTTTGAGACGATTGTTCTTCCTTTTATCATAACATTAAGTATGTTTTATGTTTAAGAGAAGATGGTGTCATGGTGACTGATTTCACGACTGAAGCTTCTCTGGCTTCCTTCAAATCCTAACCAAAATCCCCAACAGCCATTCTCAACCCTTCTTAATTCTAGTACCTTACCTCTGTTTGTTATTTATTTATCCTGTAGTTTGTTTGTACATTTTGTTTCCTTGTTGTTTCCCCCCTTAGATTGTGAATTCCTTGAGGACAGGTACTCCTTGTGTATCTCTAGTGCTTAGCACAGGGCCTGGCACATAAGTACTTAATAAATGCTTACTGATTGACTGGTTTTGTGTGAAGGAGAATCACATTATTAAAGGCTCTGGAGCTACAGTGGTGAGTAAGACTGAATTCTCGCCACAGGAGGGTTGCCCCTAGGACGACAAGATAGTTTGAGTTATAGCCACATAGTGGTGACAATTCTCTGGCAATTCATTTGAATATAATTACTCCTGTGCAATCTTGTGGCATTTCATCTATTGTTCAACTAAAAATGACATTTAAAATGCTGTTATCTAATTGACAGGTTAGGTTCCAAAGTGTTTAATATTTTGGCCACAGCAACTCATGGAGATCATCTACTAAAGCACAGAGGGACTATATGATTTGTCTTTGTGCATGGAGATAGTACCCACAGATCCCTGAAGTCTTGAAGCATTGAGTTTTTCATGTGTTTGTCTTTTGTTTCCCCAATAAGACTACAGGTTGTTCAAGTATAGGAATATACGTCTAATACTTGAGCACTTGTATACTTCTCGGTAGCAGGTACCATTTGAGTTAAGTAATTTGAAACAAATGAAATGCAAGGGATTGTTTATTTTGTGAGCTAGTAAAATGTGGTAACAGTGTGATTATCACTGATATTTCTGTCATGGGATCTTGGATTCTTCTGATCCCTGGATCTCAAGGTAAGAATCACAGAAAAAGTTAGGATGTTACTGTCTTTCTGAATAAGCCCTTTATTTTTAATCTCTTTAAAGGGGATGGGTGGTAGAGTGGATTGATGAGGAATTAAAAGGACATAGGAGAAACAAGAGTTGAATCAATCTTGGGTTTTTACCTCCCACCTGTCAAAAATAGCATACAGTCAGTGTTAAGAGGCTCATGTACATCATACCCTGCTGAAAGAGCTAAGGATTGGTCCAGTTTGTTCTGGAAGTCAACAGGAAGTAGTTGGGCTGTTTATATGCTTTAACCTAGCAATCTCACTCCTGGGGATTTGGCTTTCAGAGGTGCCAAAAATTTCATAGCAGGACTCTTTGTGATAACAACAAATAGGAGACAAAGTGGGTGACCATCAATTGGAGAAAAACTGAACAAGGTGTACAAAACGATGAATATAAGAAATTTTGAGAACCAGGAACTTGTACTAGAACCAGAAGAAATCAGAAACAGAAAAATGAACACAGTGGGTATAGTAATATAAATTTAAAAAACATTATAAGACACCAGAATTCAGACTACATAAAATGTCTAATCAGTTCCAGATAACTGATGATGAAACACATTTTGGTCCTCTCAGTAGACAGCGGATTGGTGTGAGCTGGGAGTTCGGGGAGTCGGGGTATAACATAACTCTCAGACACAGCTAATTTGCCAGTTTGTTTTGCTTAATTGTTTTTATTATGAGAGATGATTCTAGGCTGAGAGAGGTTATGGAAAAAGATAGAGTTTTAAAATAGAAACAGCATCAATAGAATCTCTCAACCTGGATTTGAATTCTGCCTCTCACATTTACTTATGTGATTATGGGGGAGTCACTTAACTGTCCTGAGACTTGGTTTTCTCATCTGTAAAATGGCCATAACAATAAAACCTATGTCACAGAGTTGTTGTGAGATAATATATGTGAAGCACTTTGCAAATTTTAAGGTTTTCTATGTGTCATTTATTATTACAGTAATAAAGGAATGTTACTACCAGAGCTAGAAAGGAACCTCACTTAAAGAAAATCCAGTCCAATCTCTTCATTTTGGAGGTGAGAAAACTGGAGAGCAGAGAAATTAAATGATTCAACCTATGTCATGCAGGAAGAAAGTAGCAGAACTGGGATTTCAACCCAGGTCCTCTGACTTCAGATTCAATTGTCTTTCTACTGTACCCCTGGTTCTGAACATGTAGATGTCTGGGAGGTTGAAGAGTTATTTCTGAGGAATCTACAAATCTATAGGTATACTCTCTTACTAATGTTTAATTAGCTCTAAAAAATTGTTTTATTTTTTTAAATAAGCAAATATATTTTTTCTAGAGTGATTAAAACTCGCAATATGTGTATTACTACTTTTCAAAATATGCAGATACTACTGTTTTTAGTAGTAGATGCTGATAGAGGATATCCCAAAAGTTTTAGTGCATTTTAAAAACTTTTAATAGCTTGAAATTACATTAAGACTTCTAGGACATCCAGTTTAGTATTTTACTGTCTTGCTTTGTATGCATTATCTTATTTTAAACCCACAACAGCATGGTATGGGAGGTGCTACAGATCCAATTATCTCTATTTTAGAGGTGAGGAAACTGAGGTTGAGAAATGATTTTCCCAAAATCACAGAACTAATATGTGGGGGAGGATTTGAATTCAGGTCTTTCTAACTCAAAGTCTAGCCCTCTACTAAGCCATTATAGAATCAATGACAATTTTTGTCATCCTGTATTTTCTCAATACACAGATATTAATATGACAATAGCTATAATGATGGAAGTAACCACATTAAAAAACAAAAAACCCTGATGTTAAAAAGTTCTTTTATTCAAAAAAGCTGGGAAATCACTTTGCTATATCATGCTGCCTCTCCTTTAAAGTCTTAGTCAGGATAGGTAAAATATTCACTAATTTCAAGATAAAACGTCAACAAGAAGACATCATTTTTAGTGCTGGTTCTACCAGTATACTAGTCCTGTGACTCTGGGCAAGTTACTTGACACCTCTGAGCTTGTTTCCTAAAGTATAAAATGAAAAGGTTGATTTATGAGGTCCTTTTCACTGAACTGTAAAATTCAATATTGAAAATTCTCTGTGAACTTAGGGAAGTCAACAAGTTTGATACTTAATGTGTATTTGTTGAATTGTCAAAGACTTAGTTCCTACCCTAGAGGCCTGTATAGTTAATTTGGTGATACAGGAACTATTAAATAAAGAAAAATAACTACAGGTGCTAGATAACTGCTAAATAGATGGCATAGACATGCACTAGTCAGTAAAAGGGATCATTGTGGCTGGTGGAGTGAGAGATGATCTCACTAAATAGGTTAGACTTGAACTGGATGGTGAAAGGATAGGATCTTTAATTTCAATTTAGACTAAATTTGCTTTAATTGAGGTAGTGAGTTCCCTCCAAATAGAGGTTTTCAAATAGAGGCCTAATGACCCCTTGTGGGTGGTACTGTTGAGGAATTCTTAAGTATTGACTGGATTGGATAGGCTGTTAGACCCCTTCCAAATGAAATTCTGTGACTCTCTGGATGTTTGTTCCATCACTAATAACTAGCAGTGCTCTCTAGAGGTAAAAATGAATATTACTCTGGCCTTTGAGAGTTGTATTAAATACTTGAACAAAACTCTTCCTGTTTCAATTTTCAGAAATTATTTAAGGAACTATACATGAAATTTAATAATGTATGAAAATTCTATTTTAATCAGATAGTGTGGTGTAAAAAAAAAAAATAGCCTGGAATTTGGGGCCAGGAGTTTTGGCGTCATAGTGCTTTTTAGTTGTGACCATAGGGAAATCACTTTACTTGTCTCAGGCTCCATCTTTTCTCACTTAATGTGCATAACTTGAATCCCAGAACCCATTGGTAAGGGACTGTGTCTCCTCACTGGTGGAGATCAATGCCCTGTACCTGCCTATGTGAGGGACTGGGCAGAGCTGTCCAGAATAGGAGAGGAGAGGTGGTCTCCTGAGCTGGGTTTGGAACTTGGGTTACATTCAGACGGAGAATAATAACGTTATTTTCCCCACTGAAAAGCACTTTGTAAATCTTAAAGTGATATTTAAATGTAAGCTATTATAAGTCAGTACTTCAGTACCACGATGCAGCTTGATGAGCAGTTTATTAAGTTGATCAGTAGATATATATTTTGGACTGACACTCTTGATTGTTGTAATAAAGAAGCTGTATTAGGGGGAATAAAGGATTATTAGTGAATGCTGCTTTAAAAAGGGGGGAAAACAAAAGAACAGAGTGTATCAGTAAGCACCCCAACATACACAGCGGGGGTGGGAGGGGGCTACTACAACAGGTTCTTAGATCTGCATTTATAAAAGGAAAGCAACTTTCAAGGGGTTAACAATCACTTTAATCACGCACAGGTATCAGAGAAAATAAAAAATTTCAGACAAATCAAAAACAAATCAACAGTGACCATTACATACATACACATATCTGACCATTACATACACGTACTTGTATCAACTTCTTGGGGGGGGGGGGGAGGGAGTTCCTTAATTGCTTCCCTGACTCTCTCTGGCCAAGGAAACACTTTCAGTCAGTAAGTCTGCCAAGTACAACCTCACCCTCAGAGTACATACACATATTTGAGAGGCAAAGGGCATAACCACCCAGGGCCTTAACAGAAAACACAAAACAAACCGTACTTTAGACCCTCCTACAAAACAACACCCCTAATCCAGCTTCCCACCACGGGCAGGGCCATCCTCCCCAATCACACGGTTCAGTCAGTAAAACAAAAACAGCAAGATGCGAATTTGATTGCCATTACACAGAGATAAATCATTAAAAAAAAAATCAGAAGTTCAGAAGGGAACACAGAACAGGAGGGTATTCGAAGCACCATGTCAGATTTGAATTTAAAATCTGAAAAATAAAAACCAAAACCCCCAAGCTGAAGATTCAGAGCTTGAGGCATGTGGGTGGACAGAGGGGTGGAGCTGGAGTCAGGAACACCCGAGTGAAAACGGTACCTCTGGCGTCCAGCTGTTCGGCCCTGGGCAAGTCCCTCCACCCCTCGGTGCCAGCTTTCTCTTCCCATTTACACAGCGCAGGTGCCAGCTTGGCACCACTACCGCACGGACCCTGACCACAACCCGGGAAGGGTGCACAGAGGGGGGATCCGACACAAACTGGGGTTCAGTCATTTGCTAGGGTCTGAGGCGGACGCTCCCGACTCCAGGCCCAGGGCTCGGCCCACTTCGCCTGAGCCGCTCCCGGGAGATAATCAATCAATCGATAAACCAATAAAATATGTGGAGTTGCTTGTAAAGTGCTATATAAATATTGGCTGTGATTGACACGAAGCCCTTTTTACGTACAAGAAAAGTGTCGATGTTCGTCCAGTTCATGAAAACAACAAGCATTCCTGACACAAAGGCCTATCTCCTGTGAGATAAATAAACAGATAACTGAGTCCACACCGGCACCCTCTGGCGTTCAAGCAATCCCGCTTTAGACGCCAGCTAGCGGGGGGCTCCGGGCCTCGGCTTCCTCCTCTACAAAATGGGCACGACCTCCACGGGGTCGCCGCGCCTCGCTTCCTCCGTCCGTAAAGCGGGGTGTGCGCAGTGCGCCGGGCCCACGGCGGCCGTGGATCGCGGGACGCCTCCACCTCTCACCCACGCGTCTTTCCCCGGACTTCCCTTCACCTCGTCTGCCGGAGGGGACGCAGAGCGCCCTGGCGGCTGGAAGCCTCGGCTCCCATGTCCCGGCGGAGCCAGCGCCCGCGACTCCAGGCCCCGCTCGGTGAGGGTGACTGCGGCCCCGGCGCCCGCCCTGGACGCGGCCGCGATCCAATCCCGCGGCATGCCCTCGGCTTAGCAGGGCTGCAGCTTCTGGACGGCTCTTCCGGCAGGGGCGGGGCGACGTCGCCGTGTTCGCGCGCTGGGCTCTCGCTGCTCCGCTATTGGCGGGCCCGGGATGGGCGGAGTGGGCGCATGCGCCGCCTTCTCACTCCTTTCGCTTCGTACCGGTGTCGGCTCTGGCTTGTTTTGCGGACGCACGAGTGTCTCTGCCCATGTTTCGGGCCGCGCTTCGGGGACTCGGGCACTCAGTCCTGCGGGGGCCCCATCATCGGGCCTCTGCCTTGGGGAGCCGCGGCTGGGGCAGCGGCGGCGGCGAGGATGGCGAAGGGCGCTGCGGGCCCCCGCGTGCCCAGGACGGCCGTGCCTGCTTCACGACCCCCATCTTCTACGTGAACGCGGCGCCGCACATCGGACACCTGTACTCGGCGGTGCTGGCCGATGCGCTGGTCCGCCACCGCCGCCTCCGGACCGCGCCGTCGCCGGGTGCGGGCCCCGCCGCCCCCCTCGTCCGCTTCTCCACGGGCACCGACGAGCACGGGCTGAAGATCCAGCAGGCGGCCGCCGCGGCGGGCTTGACCCCGTCGGAGCTCTGCGACCGGGTGTCCGCCCAGTTCCGGGCGCTCTTCCAGGAGGCCGGCGTCTCGGCTAACGACTTCCTCCGCACCACGGAGGCCCGGCATCAGCGCGCCGTGCACCACTTCTGGGGGGTCCTGCGCGCCCGGGGGCTGCTCCGCAAGGGGCTCTACGAGGGCTGGTACTGCGCCTCCGAAGAGTGCTTCCTGCCCGAGACCAAAGTCACCTGGCGCCCGGGCCCCGACGGAGGAAGTAGCCCCGTGGCCCTGGAGAGCGGGCATCCAGTCTGTTGGATGAAAGAGGAAAACTACATCTTCAGGCTCGCCCAGTTTCGAGAGCCTCTCAGGCAGTGGCTCCACGATGACCCCCAGGCCATCACTCCCGAGCCTTTCCGTCACCTTGTCCTCCAGTGGCTGGAGGACGACCTGCCAGACCTCTCAGTGTCTAGGGCGAATACCCATTTGCACTGGGGCCTCCCCGTACCTGGTGACCCAACTCAGACCATCTACGTATGGGTGGATGCCCTGGTCAGCTACCTCACTGTCATAGGTTACCCCGACTCAGAACAGAAGATCTGGTGGCCTACTAGCCACCACATCATAGGCAAAGACATTCTCAAGTTTCATGCCATTTATTGGCCTGCTTTGCTCCTGGGAGCTGGGATGACCCCTCCTCATCGCATATATGTCCACTCCCACTGGACAGTACAGGGCCAGAAGATGTCCAAGAGCCTGGGCAATGTGGTTGACCCTTGGACTTGTATGGATAGGTTTACTGTAGATGGATTTCGTTACTTCCTTCTAAGGCAAGGTGTCCCTAACTGGGATTGTGATTACTATGAAAAGAAAGTAGTCAAGTTACTTGATGCTGAGCTGGCAGATGCATTGGGGGGGCTCCTGAATCGATGTACCGCCCCTAGCCTGAATCCTACTGGGATCTTCCCGGAATTCTGCACCTCCTGTTTCCCTTCTTTGGAGGATGTAATGGTAGCTCCAGCAAAGGCCCAACCGGAGGACTATGCTTTGGTGAGGTCAGTTTCAGCTTTGCCCCTACAGGTAGAGAACTACTACGATAATTTTCAAATCTACAAGGCCTTGGAAGCAGTGTCCACTTGTGTCCGGCAGACCAATAGCTTTGTCCAGCGGAATGCACCTTGGAAGCTTAACAGGGCGAACTTGGCTGATGCTCAGTGGTTAGACACAGTATTACATGTAACACTGGAGTGCCTTCGAGTCTTTGGGATATTGCTTCAACCAGCTACCCCAGCACTAGCTGACAAACTTCTTTCCAGGCTAGGTATCTCTGAAACTGAGAGGGGCCTTCGGGACATCTGCTTCCTTCCTCGATACTATGGGCAACCTTGTCCCTTTGAAGGGAGAAGACTAGGACCAGACACTGGACTCTTGTTTCCAAGATTGGACAAATCTAGAGCACGGTTGGCAAAAGTTCATAGCACCTAGATGCCAGTTTGTAAGAGTTGTGTTTTAGAAGTCAGGCATACATCTTTGATTTGTTCCAGAAAGCTGGGTGGATAGTTTCTCAAATGAATCCTCCAGGAGGGTGGGGGCTGGAGGTGTATGATGTGAATTGTAGTACTTGGGAGAAAGGGTTTATAGGAGTTCAGGTGCCCAGTTCCTATAGCCTTTAATCTCTTGAATCCATTAACCACTTTACATAGTATTGGCAACTTGAGTATAGGTTGGGGAGGGGAAGATGAAAGACAGAGCTGCTGGTACTTTTCCCCCTAATTGTGCTACTTGAGCCACCACCAACTTTTCTGGCTAAATAAATTGAAATTATCAGGTAATTATTTGGTTAGGCTACCTCACTTATTTTTCATTCCCTAGATTTCTGTCTTATTTATTAGGCAAAATAGCTGAATGGCTTCTAAGCTAGACATTCAGTATTCAAACAATTTCAAACAAAAGTGAGTTATTATGAATTAGTCATTTTGACTTGTTTTTGTTTCACTCTACATCTTCACTTCTGCTTTTTTGGTTTCACTCTACTTTTCCATCCTTTGGCTCCTCTAATAGTCTCAAAATGACAACCTTTCTTCTCAGATTCCTTACTCTGATCTTTTCTCATTCTCTAATATTCCCTAATATCCCCATCATCTTTTCTTCCCCATTTAGTTTTCTGAGC
Source organism: Notamacropus eugenii (assembly GCF_028372415.1). Taxonomy (NCBI): domain Eukaryota; kingdom Metazoa; phylum Chordata; class Mammalia; order Diprotodontia; family Macropodidae; genus Notamacropus; species Notamacropus eugenii. Next base: position 268,043,900 of record NC_092876.1, read on the forward strand.
AACTTATAAGATATGGTTTACATTCTAAACTGTGGTAACCATTTATTGGTGATAAGATCCAAAATAAAGGTCTCTTGTTTACATTCGTGTAATATAGTCCCTCGAATACATTTACTTTCAAATGGTTGGTTTATATATTTGTCTTGCCCGCAAAGTGCATAGATACCTGGGCCTGTTGAAGAGCATAGTGAAGGGATGGTTGAATATCTGAACTATGTTGGATTCCCATCCTCACTGAAATATCAGTGGCACTACCCATCTACCCATTTCTGTAGAGCCTTCCTTGTAGTCCCCTCCTCTTATACCACTCCAATGATTAGTGCACCTGAAGAACTGATTAGGTGGTACAGTGGGTAGTGTTGGACTTGGAGTCAGGAAGACCTAATTGCAAATTTTGTGTATCCCTGGCTCCTAAATATTTTTTTCCCTTGCTGAGCTGTAGGAAGTGTTTCCACCAGTTTAAATATAGTTTCCCAGTAGGATGTACAAAACTGGTATCTGGAGGTCTCTTTGAGAGGCACTAATTGATATGAGCAAGTGCAATTGTGTGACCTTGGGCAAGTTACTTCTCTCCCAGCCTCAACTTCATGACCTTCAAGGTTCTTTTCAGCTCTAAAGCTATCACTCCTGTAATCCTGTGAGTCATGTGGTAGATCTATGGTTTGCTTGATCTCTCTGGGACCTTGACAGTGACCACTAGATCTTTCATTTTAGTCAGTGGGTTGAGTGAAACCTTTATTAATTGAAGTTTTCTAATTAACTTCATTGACATAACTGCTTACATATACTGAAATAACACTGTGCAAATGTGAACTCTCATCTTTGCAGTCAACTAGTATTATAATCCATCTCTCCAATGAAACAGGCATATAGAATAACTGGCATGGGGGATCTTTTAGGTACCTGATGAGAGATGTTGAGATACTGCTTAAGAAATTTGAGGAGAACTTTGAGTTATCAGGACTCTTGAGGCATGTTAATGGATTAGAAAGGGTTGAACTTGAAATCACCAGAGTTTGAATCCTTGTTCTGTCAACACTTTTGTGTTGACACTCTCCCTCAGTTTCAGTTCCTTCATATAAAATGGGAGGGCTGGTGTGATTATGTTAGAAGGGACTTGGATAGGTCAAGGAATGCTGCATTGGTGCTCATTGGATGCAGCTGTGAATTTCAGGACATGTAAACCTATCAAGTGTTAGGTAGTTACCGCAGTTCCAATTCAATCTAACAGGCATTTACTAAGTGACTTCTATGTGCAAGGCACTGGAGCTGCAAAGAGATTAGAGCTGGTCCTTTGATTTTATTGATATTGGGAACATACAGATGAGGAAACTCCCTGTGCCAGTGCAGGTCTTTACTTCTGTAATACCTTATAGGCTTAGGTTTCATGCCTAGGGCATCTTTCTAACAAAGCATCTTTTAACAAAGAGGTTAAATAATTGTCTAGGGTAATATAGCCAGTGTGGGTCAGAGGTAGGACTTAAACTCAGTTATTCCCAGCTCTGAGGCCAGTTCTCTATGTACCACCATCCTGCTTTAGGAGGTTACAAAGATAAAAACAAAATGGTGCCTGCACTCAAGGAGTCTGGCAGCCTAACATTCTGTAGAACAGTGATGTCAAATAGAAACAGATCCCTGCAGGGCGCATGTTGATTTAGAAAATCACAAATTAGCATTATCTATGTGGTACTTTATTTTGCTAAACATTTCCCAATTACATTTTAATCTGGTTCCTGCTTTGGCATTTGGAAATTTTACTGACTGGACTTTGACATCTTAGCTGTACAAATCATGAAGTATGGTAGAACAAGACAATAGATAGACCCAGGAGGCCTGCATGCCAGTGCTGCTTAAGAAAAAAAAAACAAGAAAACCCCCCACCCAACACCACCAAACCCAAACCATACCCTCTCTCCTTCTTCCCCCATGAGACACTGAATAAGTCATTTGATCTTGCTGGGCCTGTTTTCTTATCTGTAAAATGAGAGGGCTGGAATAGAAGATCTCTTGGGTCCCTTCACACCTTAAATTTCCTGTCAATCAGATTTTGCTTCTACCATTTAACAGAAGAGGATGTTGTAAAGAAATCCCCCCCCCCAATAAACAATACATCTGAATATTTTTAGACCCATTGCCTGACTAATTCCAGCCCTCATGTTTCCTTCTGAAGCCTTGGTCACCTACCAGGCAGAGCTGAGTACACTTCCATGTGGCTGCCTCATGACCTTGAAAAATCACTGTAACAGACTGACTTAAAAGACTATAGCTACATCCAGTTACTGGAACTCGGAAGGGACATACACCGATGGAAATTTAAAGAAATAAAGACAGTTTGTTGGGAATCCTTTAGTGGATAAATTACACAAAAGAGAGTTTACATAAATTAGCTCAAGCAAACTGGTCCTTTGTGCATTTCCTCATGGAAGGATATTTTCTAACCATGATCTTCCTGCCCATTCCCCCACTCCCCAACCCAGTCAATCACAGGAAGAGCTTCCACCAGTGTGAAGATGGTATGCCTTTAGGATGTACAAAATTGTGGTGTCTGGAGAATTACTTGAGGTGTACAACAGTGAATTAGTAAGTAACTCATATGAGCAAGTGCAGTGTTTGTTTCCATTCAGAATGTTCCATGAACTTTGGGGCCCAATTTACTCATTTATAAAATGAGAGTTGGACTAGATGACTTTTCTGGTCCCTTTAAGCTCTAAAACTACAAAATACAAATGTTCCTCTGACCTTGCCTGGTTGACTTCTGTCTCCTGGTGGGCACAGCTTGTCCTGAGGGAAGAGGGTAATGGGTCAGGCTGGTTGTCTTGCATTTGCCCCAGAGCAACAACTTCCATCCATGCCAGCACGAAACAACTCCCACCTTCTGCCACCATTCCAATCTCCCAACTGGGATGTGGAGAACCACCAGTACAAAGAGGAACAAGCATCCTTTGACCTTAGGCCTCCCTTTTCCTTCTGTGCCTCTACTTTGAGGGAAGAGGAAGCGGAACAGGAAAGTGGGGAATGGGATTTCTTTCTCTTGCTGAGTCCTTTTCCTCTCTAGTCTCCACCCATCAGAGGGATGAGGCGTAGTGAAGCAAGGCTGCCCATCTCATACTGTATTTGCCTCTAGAAAATTATCCAAGTTGAGCTGGGAAGAGAACAAGGCCCTCCATTCAATGATGAATATTCTCATACCTTTTGTTATGCCCTTTCACATCTCACTGTTTCTGAACTACTGTAGATAATCATCCAAATCCCATCTCCCCCACCTCTTAGTACCTTATTTCTTATTTCCATTCCCCTCAACTCGACTGTATCACCAAGGCAATATTCACAGCTGTTGTGGTGACTATGAATAAGCCAGCGGAGTTCTCAATCGATCACAAAATATAAAAGATTCTCTATGCAGAAGGAAGAAGAAAAACATTTAAACACCAGAAAACCAAATCTCAGAATCAGGAAGCAAAATCCATCACGGTGACAAAGAAGAGCAGAAGGCAAAGCCATTCTCAAACCTCCCCTCTGTCAGCTAGGGCCTTCTCACTATCAACTGTCACAGTGTGTCAGTTGGCCTGCATTCTGTCCCCTCTGACCTGACCTCATTCACTTCCTTCCGGTTCCACTCCACCCTTCCTGTTCCGCCTCTTCAGCCAGCTCCTCCTACCACATGTGACTTAGGCTTCCCAGCGATTTAAGCAGATCATATGGGCCTATTAATTAATGAGATAGATCTTTCCATTTAAATTACTATTACACCACCCACCCCAAAGTTTCAACCAAACACCACCCATCACTGTGCTCTCTGGAATGCCATAGGCAACAAATTTCCCTTCATCCTAAATCTTTTCCCCTGTCCTTCCATCTACTACTGTCTACTAGCTATTACTGAAACCTGGCTCTTCTTAGATGACACAGACCTCCCTGGCCACCTTTTCCAGTCCTGCCTTCACCTTCAGTCCTTCTTTTCAGCTCATTGACTGAAGTGAGGCAGTTGTTTCCTGTTGCCTCTTCCAAGTTTTTCCACTACCTCCATTACTCAGTAACCTTTCTTCTTTTAGTAAACCAACCACAGTATCTTTGCCAAGAAAACCCTAAATGGGGTAACAAAAGACTTGGACATGACTGAAAAATGACTGAACAACAAAAGCCTCTCTGACTACTCCTTTTCAGTCTCCTTTGCTGGATTCGCATCCAGATCATAGCCTCTAATCATGTGTCCCTCAGGGTTCTGTCCTGGGTCCTCTTCTCTTTTCTCTTTATATTATTTCACTTGGTGATCTCATCAGCTCCCATGGATTTAATGACCAACCCTCTGCTGATAGGTAGATTCCCAAATCTACCTATCCTGCTCTAGCCTCTCTTCTGACCCCCAGTCTTCTGTCTTCAATTGCCTTTTGATATCTATAACTTGATACCCACTAGACATTTTAAACCAAGCATGTCCAAAGCAGAATTCATTCTTTTCCCTTGCCTCCCCACTCTTCTGTCCTCCCCTCCCCCCAACTCTGTCTCCCCTATCTCCAACCTTCCCTATTACTTTGGAGGGCAACACCTTTCTCTTACTTCTTCAGGCTTAAATTCTAGGAATTATCCTCAAGTCCTCACTCCCCCCACCTCCAACCCTTGAATCTGTTGCTAAAACCTGTAGGTTTCACCTTTACAAAATCTTTCAAATATATACCTCCTTCTCTCCTCTGACCCTGCCACCACTCTAATGCAGGCCTGTATCACCTCATGCTTGGACTACTGCAGTAGCTTGCTAGTGGGTCAGTCTGCCTCAAGTGTCTTCTCACTCTAATACATCCTCCATTCAGCCATTGATTTTTCTAATATACAAGTCTAACCCTGTCACCCCCCTACTCAATAAACTCCAGTGGCTCCCTGTCACCTCCAGGATCAAATACAAAATCCTATTTGGTATTTAAAACCCTTCTTCTTACACTTTACTTCTTGCCTCTTCCATCCAGTCCTGGCTGTTCCATGAACAAGATGCTCCATCTCTTGGCTCTGGCCAACCAGAAAGAAAACTCTGGCTGTTCTCCAGGCCTGGAATGCTGTCCCTCCTTAACCCCACCTATTGACTTTCCAGCTTTAAGTCCCAAATACAATCCCATCTTTTACAATAAGCCTTTCCATTAATTTCTCAAATATATTGGGAACTGAGACAAATTTATAGAAATAAGAGCCATTTCCCAATTGATAAATGGTCAAAGGATATGAACAGAAAGCTATCAGAAGAAAATCACAGCTTTCAATAGTCACATGAAAAAAATGTTTTATCTCTTTAAGAGATAAAAGGAAAAGGACTTACATGTAACAAATATTTGTAGAAGCTTGTATTGGGGTGGCAAAGAATTGGAAGTTAAGGGGATGCCAATTGAGGAATGGCTGAAGTGGTGTATGATTGTGATGGAATACTGATGATAAGTGTGATGGTTTCAGAAAAACCTGGGAAGACTTACATGAACTGATGCAAAGTGAAGTGAGCAGAACCATGAGAACATTGTACACAGCAGCAGCAATATTGTAAAGACAATTGACTGTAAAAGACTTAGCTATTCTAATCAATCAGTCTAATCAATATGATATCCAAGGCAATTCCAAACGACTCATGATGAAAATGCTAACCACCTCCAGAGAGAGAACTGATGAAATCTGAGTGCAGACTGAAGCATACTTTTGTGCTTTAATTTTCATTTTTTTTTTTTTTTGCAATATGGCTAATTTGGAAACATATTTTACATGTAAAAAAAATAAGCATTTCCCAACCCCTTTTGATTCTAGTGCCTTCTGAATCCTGTATATAGCTTGTTTGTATGGTGTCTTCTTCATTAGATATGAGGTCTTTAAGAGCAAGAACTGACTTTTTGCCTTAAACATTTTTTTTACCTATTCTGAACTTAAATATAAAAAGACAAAAAACTAAACATTTCCACATACACAGCACAATGTAAAAGGAGGATTCAATTATAAAACCATGAATTTCCATTTCACAGTTTACTTTTTTGAAAAAAAACTAATAAATACTACACATCATTTTCAGTTACCCTACTTTTTTGTACTTCCAAGTTTTCTTTTGTTCTCTGCTGTGCACTTTTATTTTTTTCCTACCTCCCTTCTCACCCCAATCTAGAGAAGACTATCATTAGACACAAATATGTATATATGTATGTACATATATATGTATGATCCATCTATCTATGTACCTATCTATATCTATACATAAAACTATACTAGGGATATTTCTATTTGTTAGTTCTTTCTCTGGATATAGATTGTATCTTCCTTCATAGGTCTTTTGTAGTCAGTTTGACTATTTATATTACTCATAGTGACTGTGTCATTCAAAGATACTCTTAGAATAATACTGCTTTTACTGTGTACAATGTTCTCTTCTGCTCATTTCACTCTTTGATATTTCATGCGAATCTTTTCATGTTTTTCAAAAATCAGCGAGCTCATCATTTCTTATAGCATTAGTATTCCATCACAGTCATATGCCACAACTTATTTAACTATTCCCCAGTTGATGGGAACCCCCGCAATTTCCAGTTCTTTGTCACCACAAAGAGAGCTACTATAAATATTTGAGAATATATAAGTTCTTTTCCTTTTCACCTAATCACCTTGGGAAACAGATCTAATAGTGGTATTGCTGGGTCAAAGAATGTGCATAGTTTAATGGGCATAATTTGGGCATAATTCCATATTGCTCTCCAAAATGGTTGGATCAGTTCACAGTTCCACCAACAGTGAATTTTTCCACATCCCCTTCAATATTTCTTGCTTTCTTCTTCTATCATTTTAGCCAATCTGATAGGTGTAAGATGACATCTCAAAGTTGTTTTAATTTGCATTTTTCTAATCAATAGTGATTTAGGGTATTTTTTCATATGACTTATAAAGTTTTGATTTCTTCATTGAAAAACTGCCTGTTCATATTCTTTGACCATTTATCAGTTGGGAAATGACTTGTATTATAAATTTGACTAAGTTTTCTATATATATTTGAGATATGAGACCTTTATCCTAAAAATTGTATATAAAAATTTTCTCCTAATTTTGTTTCCCTTCTAATCTTGGCTACATTGGTTTTTTGGTACTAAAACTTTTTAATTTAATATAATCAAAATTATCTATTTAACACCTCACAACATTCTCTATCCATTGTTTATTCACAAATTGTTTTCCTATCCATAAGTCTGATGGATAATATGGTCCCTGTTCTTCTAATTTTCTTTATGTTTTCTTCCTTTATGTGTAGGTCATGTATCCATCTTGACCTTATACTGATAAATGTTGTCTGCTGGCCTTCACATGTTGTCTGTGGTTTCTGCAAAATTCCCCCCAAATTTCCATTTAATTTCTTATGCTGACTCATGATATAATGAAAGCACAATGGGGAAAGCTGCAACATGGAAAGGATAACTGTAATTACTAGTGGTGTATTTCCCTTCATCCCATTTTCCTCATTATTGTCCTTCTCACATATCTGATTTACTTCTCACTACTATCTCCTTAATCTACACCCTTAAGAATCTCTCCCTTATCCTCTTCCCACCCTCCTACTTACTGTTCTACACACCCTTCTAAAGGTCCCTCTTTTATTCTGTCCCCTTCCCCTCCTATTTCTTTATTATAAATTTAGGTAGCTCTATCCTTCTAGATGTATGTTATTCCCTCTTTTACCCAGTTCTGAGAATAAGTTTCCAGTGCTATCAGTCTTCTACCCCTCCCCCCATGTCCATTGTATAGTTCTTCCTCATTTGAATGAAATAATTGCTCCATTTTACCTCTCCTTACCCAATTTGTTTAGAATCGTCTCATTACACTCAATTCAACCCCAAGCCTTCTATCTATGTACATTCTTTCAAACTACCCATGTAATGATAACATTCTTAAGAGTACAGATAACATTTTTCCATATAAGAAGTAAACAGTTTGATTTTATTGAATCTTTTGAGTCCCTTAGACTTAGTTTTCAATGTTTATCTTCATTTGAATTCTGTTCTCTTTGTGACAAATTCCTTCAATTTATTAAAAGTTAAATTTTTTTTTCCATTCAGGATTCCACTCAGTTTAGCTGGGTAAATTATTCTCCAGATCAGTTGTTTTTCTAATCAAATGTTTCTCATTCTATTGATTTTGTTTTATTATTTTTTGGCATCTTAAGAAGTTATTAGCTTCCTCTTGCCCAATTCTAGTTTTTAAGGAGCTATTTTCTTCCTTATGTCTTTGGATCATTTTCCAGTTGGCTGACTTTCTTTTCATAATTTTCTTGATTTTCTTTGATTATGTATTTTTTTCCCCTAAGAAGCTATTCCAGGAAGTCTTTTTGGGCTTGTGCCCACTTGACATTTTTCTTTCAAGTAGGAGAGGCTTTTTAAACATCATTATCTTCTTCTGAGTATGAACCCACATCTTCTCTCTCCCCATAGTAGCTATGTTTGCATTCTTTCTCCTTTGCTTACTTATTACTATTGTATGCCTTATTATTGTAGTCAGGTTCTAGTTCTGAGGTATGGGGGATAATGCCTTGGGATTCAGGTTTTTTGCAGTATTGCTTTCTGAGCTGTGTCTCCGGGCCCAAACTTGGGAACTCCTCTCTACCCCTAAGCCATGGCTAGGGCCTCCAGCCACACTGCCACCACAAATGTTCTTCCTTTGTTCAAGTCCCTGTTAGCCAATTGCTTCTTTTTCATATTACCACTAAGGTTGGATCCAACCAACAGTCCCAAACTACTACTCTGTCCCACACTTACTAAATAGGCGACCTGATGTATGGCAAGCCACTATATCTGATTCTTGGCTGTATTACGTTTTCTCCCCGAACCTCTGTTTCACCATGTTTAAGATGAGGGCATTGAATTATATGATTTCTGAGGTTCTTTCCACCTCTAATGATGTAAGTCAGAGGTCTTACCCTGGAGTCCAGACTTCTTAGAGAGTTCAAGGGTCTGTGAACTTGGATAAAAAAAATAATCTTTATTTTTGCTACCCTATAATGGAAATTTAGCATTTCTTTCAATTATTTAAAAACATTATTTTGAAGAGTCTATAGACTTTGGCAGGGTTCATTACACAAAAAAGGTTAAGAACTTCTGGCTGACTATGAGTGGCTTCTATATATCTTTGTGAAGTTTCGACATGCACATTACTCTGGGAGCTATAAACTTTGGGTTTGGACATCTCCCAAAAATTTGATAAGAACATAATGAAACAATGAAACAATCATATGCCACTTTATTCAACACAATACACTAAAAATCCAGAATTGTACCTCACAGATCTAAACAAATTTTGTTTTAAGTGACTTAATTTAGGTGATGGCAATTCAATCTAGATTCTAGTCCTAGAATTAGTCACTGACTTGCTAATGGAAGCTTAGTTAAGTAACTTGACTTTGTAAAAGGGATAATATCATGCTCCTAAGACTTGTGAAAACTTAAGGAGAAAGTAGATGTGAAAGCCCTTTTTAAAGTTAAAATTGCTATGCAAACCTGTGGGGCTAACACATTCTCTGTTCTTTGAGGTTTCATGACCCTAGTCTTTCTTACTTTTCCTATCTGCCTTCATAGTTACCTTGCTGGCTTATCATGTGTTATCATGGTATGAAAGTATTCCAGATTCTATTATATGCCCTCTGTTCTTTCTCTATACTTTCTCTTGGTGATCTCATCAATTGTCATGAATTTAATTATTGTCCTTATGCAAATAACTGGGTTGTATATAGTCCCTTACCTTTATCCCTTTACTTTACCTCTATCTCAATCCTGCATCACTGGCTACTTAGTGGACATTTCAAACTGGATGTTCAGAGATATCTCAAACTTAACATATCCAAAAAAGAACTTATTGTCTTTCCTCACAAACCATCACACTTCCCTTTAACAGTTAAATGTACTACCATTCTTCCAGTCTTTCAGGTTTGTAGCCTAAGTACTATCCTCAACTCCTTACTCTCTCATACCTCAGATATCCAAACGTTGCCAAATCTTGCTTTATCTTAATCAACATTTACTAAAGCATACTACTGTGTGTCTGACATTTACTGCATGTGTGACCCCTAGAGCAAGTCATTTAACTCTCAGTGATTTTTAGACAACTAAGACTATAAGTTGCAGAAAGGGTGTCAACTTGCATTGGAAGAGGGAGTTTGCTCACCCAGTAGTTCCCAATACCAATGAAATCACAGGTCTAGTCCATGTCACTATCCTTATACTTATATATGTTCTTGTCTCATCTTTTAGAAGATAAATTCCTTTAAAGAAGGGATTATTTCAATTTTGTATTTGTATCTCCAGGCATTGTGTTTACTGGTTGATTGAAGAGGTAGTAGGCCCAACAAGATTAGGTGATGTGTCCAGTCATATAGCAAGCAACAGAACAAGTACTTGAAAAAGGTCTTTTTTACTCCAAACCTTTTGATGAAAACAAAGCAAAAATGAACAAGCCCAAGTCATTGATAAAAGATCAAGGGACCCCTTTTCAAAACTCACAATTGAACTCCTTAGTGATTCCTTCAGATATTTAGAGTCTGGTAATAGCTAATCTTTTTTTTTTTTTAAAGACTCTCAAATTTAAGGGAAGCAAAAATCTTAAGTTTAAGTCAATGGACCAAACCCTTTCTCCTTCTAGACTTCTCTATTATGGTCAATGGCCACAATCCTCCCAGTTCCCTAGGATTGCAGTCTAGTTGTGTCATCCTTGACTCCTCATTCTCTCATTCCCCCATATTTAATCTATTTTAGTTATTGTATATTTTCTTTTGTGACAAAACAAATGTTGATTGTATGCCATTTATTTGATTGAATGATTTTGTTAGGAAAAACCTAATTATGAGTCTTATAAAAAAAGATATACCTGGTTTTCAAGAATGTATTATAAAAAAGATGGGCAGTTTATATATGATAGAACTGCCAAGGTGTCTTGATAAAAGCACCAAGGAAACTGCTGAAATCCTATAATATTGAATATGTACAAAACAAGCACAGCTTCAACATCAGTGACTGTTTTCTGTTAAAACATACTAATAGGTGACATCTGTATGGTCCTTAAAGGTTTGCAAGGAACTTTATATAAACTTTCATTTGAGCCTTACCCTTTGAAGGCCATGCTTTACAGATGGCCTTCAAAAGCTAGCTTGTGGCACATATTGCCACATGCCTACTCTACATTCCACTATTTTCTTTAAGGCTATTGGATTCTAGAAAACTATGATAATCATTAGTGCATCAGGAAAGACCTGGGTTCAGATCGCACTCTGATATTCACCAGTTGTATGGCAATGGACAAGTTATTATCTTTCTAAGCTTCAGCTTCCTTATCTGCAAAACAGAGGTAATGCCTGGAGAACTCCCCTCACAGGGTGATGCAAACCTTAAAGTGCTATGTAAATGATGGCTGTTTTATTGGGTAGATGAGGCTTTTTGTTGTTGTTGTGATTGATGCTGAATCAACTTGTTTGGTATACTTTACATTGAATATCTCAGCTGTATGTTTCCATTTCTTTGCATAGTGATTCTCAGCTAGGCTTTTGATGAATAAAAAATTATGAAAAGTCAGTCAAAGGCTGGCCTTGGACTCATATACTGGCTGGGTATTCTCACCAAGGAAATATAGTCCAAAAAAATCAGCCAGTTCTAGGGCTTGAAAGAAACTACACTCTAATTTCAATAAGTAAAATTATGTTTATATTCAGGTTGTTGCTTACTAGTATCTCAAATTTATATGCCACTTTAAAGATTACAAAGCATTTTCACAGTAATGCTGTTGAGATGTGTAATGTAACATTATTTCTATTATTACAGATAAAGAACTGGGTAAAGAGTTACATGACTTATCTAGGTTCACACAGCTAGTGTCTTAGGTAAGACCTGTACTTTGTAATTTTAAAATCAATATTCTTACTGCCCAGTGACAAATGTACTTTAAACTGGCAAATATATAGAAACCTAGTGAAAAGTTTTTAGGCAGGTAAAAATGGTTAGAGACTAAATTCAGATTTGAAGCTGAAAGGGGCTTTAGAGAACTCTCCTCAGTCTATAGATGAGAAATCAGGGGTCTAGAGAAATACAGTTATCTTTCCAAGGTCACATAGCTAGTAAGTGGTGAGCTAAGATATGAGGCCAATTTTTGACTCAATCTATAATCACTTACTAAGTGCTTATGTGCCAGGGTGAATCATGCTAGGAGGGATCACAAAGAATGAAACGATCCCTACTGTAATGAATGTTAAAATGGAATTACATTCTATAAAACTAATATCATTCCAACTAATCCAGTATTCTTTTCATTATGCCATGGTGTATTTCTATTATTCTCTTTCAGACTGTCTCCTGATCCCTACCCACTGACTCTGTCTATGCCCAATGGATCTAGCTTCTCTGTAAAGTCCTAATTCTGGTGCCAGCTTTGGTCACTGTTTGAACTTTTCTCTTACTGTCTGATGATAGCTTTGGCCAAATAAGCCTATTAAGAAGTCAACTGGAATACACAAACAGCTAACCCAAAGTTAAGTTTCTATAATTAAGATAATGTGAACAGAACACAAGAAAATGAACTCTGTTGATAGCTGTAGAATGTGAAGTCTGCCCTCTCAAAATCTGAAGAGCTTACTGAGTGCAAAAAACTTTCAGAAAAATGTTGAATATTTGTCTTTTGGCTCAAACTTTTTCTATAGTCAAGCTGATAGTTAAGTGATAATGTTCAATAATATAGTTTAATTTTTGCAGGGCTAAGGGAAACAGGTGGGGAAAGTAGTTTGAACATTTTTTTGGATTATTACTATCTGTGAGGCTGTTTCAAACTCTAGAATTTACCATTTTTCTTTTATGTTAAATTTATATTAAATTTTTATGTTAAATCTCTTTTATGTTAAATTTGGGTACCTTCGTCTAGTTATTTATATTTATATTTGTTATCTCAAATATAAATGATAAGAAAAAGAAAAGCTGGGGGGGAGGAGCCAAGATGGCAGAGTAGAAAGACACACATATGCTAGCTCCAAACCCACAGCCCATAAAATATCTGTAAAGAAGAACTCTCAACAAATTCTGGAGCAGCAGAAGCCACAGAACAACGGAGCAGACGAGATTTCTGTTCCAGAGAGCCCTGAAAACCTGACGTGAAAGGTCCGTCGTGCACCAGATCCGGAGCAGAGCCCAGCCCTGCCTTGGCTGCGCGGCACCAAGAGGAGCAGATGCGAGCAGTCTTCAGGGACGGAATCTCCAGTGGCCGCGCAGGTCCCTCCACCCACAGGTGCCAGGGGTGAGTGAGTCTTTTTGGCTTGCCAAGAGGGGAGTGCGGTGTCTCCATAACTCAGGCTCCCTCGGGAGGCAGCAGCAGGGCGGCAGCGGATAGGGGCTCCCCAAGCAGGCAGGAGCCCAGATCCATTGTTGAAGGTCTCTGCATAAACCCTCTGAGGGAACTGAGCCCTGTGAGGCGACTGCCCCCACCTGAGCTCCTGAACTTGATCTCACACTGAATAGCAGCCCTGCCCCCACCCAAAGCCCTAAGGCTGGGAAGCAGCATTTGAATCTCAGACCCCAAGCGCTGGCTGGGCAGATCTGGAGGCCAAGTGGATGTGAAGAGGATGCTAAGAAGTCAAGTCACTGGCTGGGAAAATGCCCACAAAAGGGAAAAAAAATAAGACTATAGAAGGTTACTTTCTTGGTGAACAGATAATTCCTCCTTTCCTTTCGGATGAAGAAGAACAATGCTTACCATCAGGGAAAGACACAGCAGTCAAGGCTTCTGTATCCCACACATCCAAAATAAATATACCATGGGCTCAGGCCATAGAAGAGCTCAAAAAGGATTTTGAAAATCAAGTAAGAGAGGTGGAGGAAAAACTGGGAAGAGAAATGAGAGAAATGAAAGAAAAGTATGAGAAGCAGGTCAACACCTTGCTAAAGGAGACCCCCAAAAATGCTGAAGAAAGTAACACCTTGAAAAATAGGCTAACTCAATTGGCAAATGAGGTTCAAAAAGCCAATGAGGAGAAGAATGCTTTCAAAAGCAGAATTAGCAAAATGGAAAAGGAGGTTCAAAAGCTCACTGAAGAAAATAGTTCTTTAAAAATTAGAATGGAGCAGATGGAGGCTAATGACTTTGTGAGAAACCAAGAAATCACAAAGCAAAGCCAAAAGAATGAAAAAATGGAAGATAATGTGAAATATCTCATTGGAAAAACAACTGACCTGGCAAATAGATCCAGGAGAGACAATTTAAAAATGATGGGACTACCTGAAAGCCATGATCAAAAAAAGAGTCTACACATCATCTTTCATGAAATTATCAAGGAAAACTGCCCTGATATTCTAGAACTAGAGGGCAAAATAAGTATTCAAGGAATCCACCGATCACAACCTGAAAGAGATCCAAAAAGAGAAACTCCTAGGAACATTGTGGCCAAATTCCAGAGTTCCCTGGTCAAGGAGAAAATATTGCAAGCAGCTAGAAAGAAACAATTCAAGTATTGTGGAAATACAATCAGGATAACACAAGATCTAGCAGCTTCTACATTAAGGGATTGAAGGGCGTGGAATAGGATATTCCAGAAGTCAAAGGAACTAGGTCTAAAACCAAGAATCACCTACCCAGCAAAACTGAGTATAATACTTCAAGGAAAAAATGGTCTTTCAATGAAATTGGGGACTTTCAAGCATTCTTGATGAAAAGACCAGAGCTGAAAAGAAAATTTGACTTTCAAACACAAGAATGAAGAGAAGTATGAAAAGGTAAACAGCAAAGAGAAGTCACAAGGGACTTACTAAGGTTGAACTGTTTACATTCCTACATGGAAAGAAAATATTTGTAACTCTTGAAACTTTTCAGTATCTGGGTAGTTGGTGGGATTACACACACACACACACACACACACACACACGCAGAGACAGAGAGCACAGAGTGAATTGAATAGGATGGGATCATATCTTAAAAAAAATGAAATTAAGGGGTGAGAGAGAAATATATTGGGAGGAGAAAGGGAGAAATGGAATGGGGCAAATTATCTCTCATAAAAGAGGCAAGCAAAAGACTTTTTAGTGGAGGGAAAAAGAGGGGAGGTGAGAGAAAAACATGAAGTTTACTCTCATCACATTACACTAAAGGAAGGAATAAAATGCACACTCATTTTGGTATGAAAACCTATCTTACAATACAGGAAAGTGGGGGAGAAGGGGATAAGCAGGGTGGGGGGGATGATGGAAGGGAGGGCAATGGGAGGAGGGAGCAATTAGAAGTCAACACTCTTGGGGCAGGACAGGATCAAAAGAGAGAATAGAAGCAATGGGGGGCAGGATAGGATGGAGGGAAATATAGTTAGTCTTACACAACACGACTATTATGGAAGTCATTTGCAAAACTACACAGATATGGCCTATATTGAATTGCTTGCCTTCCAAAAGGAATGGGTGGGGAGAGAGGGATGAAGAGAAGTTGGAACTCAAAGTTTTAGGATCAACTGTCGAGTACTGTTCTCGCTACTAGGAAATAAGAAATACAGGTAAAGGGGTATAGAAAGTTATCTGGCCCTACAGGACAAAAGAGAAGATGGGGACAAGGGAAGGGAGGGATGATAGAAGAGAGGACAGATTGGTGATAGGGGCAATTAGAATGCTCGGTGTTTTGGGATGGGGGGAGGGGACAAATGGGGAGAAAATTTGAAACCCAAAATTTTGTGAAAATGAATGCTAAAAGTTAAATAAATTAATAAAAAAAACAAAAAACAACAACAAAAAAAGGAAAAGCTACTACTAAAATAATGAAAACTTATTGATATTTAAAATCCATATTTATCCCATAAGAACACACAATCAATATTAAAATTTTTTATTGGAACTAACTTTTTAATTACAAAAACAGAATTTTATTAGAAGTTACAAACAATAGAAACTTGGTTTTTCCAGTTTTAATACAAATGAGCTATATAGTCAGTTATGCTAAAGAATCATATATTTACTAACAACTTAAATTCTATGAATTTATTAAACATTTATTGCTATATGCTTACAATATTTTATCCTAACAAGCGTGCAGTAACCACATTAAATGCCCCTGGACTCAATTTATTAACAAACAAAGCAAAACATCTACCCCATTAGCTAAAATGTTGCATTCTGGACAATACTTGATAAATTGTATGTCACACGACAGTTTAGTCATGTTCTAACTTCACAAAATTAAATATTTAGAAACTTTATTATGAATCACATGAAGAATACTCATTGTTATATTTAATTGATCCATTTATTATGAAATGCAGCCATTTTGATGGACATAGGCTACATTATAAAGAAGTATGACAAAAACCTGAGTCCATGGTATTCTTTTAAGCTATTATTTTAAATATATTTTAAAAAATGCATTATAATATCAAAAGGTTCACTAACTCTATGCTAAGTTGGAAGGCCAAAAAAACCCTGTACCTTTATATTGTGTCGTAAATAAATTATTTAGATCTCTGTTTAAAATGTGAGCAACACATTCTTACAGCTAGCTAGGCATGATGGGTGCTTATCATATTTTGATATTTTTTTTGTACAGTAGGTTATAGCTTGCTGACAGGATCATCAGACTAATGCATTATAAAAATGACCTATATATATCATTCTTTGAATTTATTTTAAAAATGACTTGTTAAATATTTTTTCCTTCACTTAAATAGAAGCTGTCATAAAGTGAAGAAAGCTTCAATCCAGGTGAGCTGACATTACTGCACTAACTTACTTTACTACTTATATGTCTATGAAACTATTTTTTAGAGATGCATCCTTAAAACTTCCTAAAGCTTTTCATTAAAAATACAGAAAATTTTTAAGCTATGTGTTCTGGTTGATTTTTATTAAATTACTGAAATGTGATTAACCAAATCAAATTATGTTAGCAAAAGTTACCATATTTAGGAAGCCTATTTTGGTATTCAGAGTCATTAAGTATAGAGAAAAATAAAAGATACACTAAATTATAGAAAACACATGAATACTGTTTAATTGAATGGAGTTTAATGGTTGGGTTTTCATGACACTTTCTAAACATTTGAAAAAAGAAATTCCTATTCAAATGTAAAAAAATATTATTTTAGTGATCATTATGACATTGCTTGACCTAGCACATAAAAATAGTTGGTAATTAATAATCAAAATTCAAAGTAGCATTTTTTCTCCCATAAATGTATCTGATATTATTGTTCATTGTCTTCAAAATCAATTATCTTATTTTCAGATGTAAATAGTGCCCTTAAAATTAAGTCTGTTAGCTCAAAAGGGTGCATAATATTTTTCTCATTTTCTATGGCTCACAGAGACTATCTTATGGAGCCAACATTGATTTTACTTGAATCAGCTCTGGGGCAAAACAATTCCTGTATAGCTAAATGTATAAATTAGGAATAACATTTTTCCTCTGGATCTTAGGCATAAGTGGAACATAAATATTGAAAACATTGTTTTATGCTACGGGTAGCAATAATTCCAATCCAGCATAAGTTTACTGAGGTAGATATAAAGTCCAAGTATTACTAGCTGAGACTCATTTTCTAAAGAGAGCGACACATTAGGTTGAAAGGTAGAAAAATGCATATATTTAAGGAAAGATATAAATACACACATTAGAAAGTTTAAGGGTGGCTTTGTAGTGCAATGACATTCTCAGGATTTTAAGTATTAGGATGAAGACTTAGTTCTAAGAAAATAAAACTTTATTTTCTAAATTGAAATGGAGTGACCAAGTTTACTTTTTGGTATTAATGTAATTTTATGAAGCAGAAAAAGTTACTGAATTGTGAGCTCTTAGTAGGCAAGTCTAACTACTTTAAAAAATTCTGAATCCTTAATGTTCAATTCAATACTTCCTATTCACAAGGATTTTATCTAGCCCTCTTTACTTATGATTGATTTCTTTGATTTGTTACAAATGTTGAAATATTTTCCAAATGCCTTGAAAGGTTCCTTAAAGTTCTAATGAATGTATTTTAAATTACTTTTTGTCCTTTAAAGTGAGGTTTCTCTGAAGCACAAAAAATAATTTGCAACAATACCTTATATATTAATTTGACCTTCCCTTCATATATAATTCATAGTTTCTGAATCATATGAGGACCAAGAATAAGGAATAGTAGTTAATCCCTTTAACTTAAGATTCTGCATATATGGCCATTTTTTATCATGACTTGTAATGATAAAGGCACTGCCATTTAAAAATAAAGCTAACACACACTGATCTGTAAAATAGTTGAAGTTGCTTTCTGATACACTGGGATATGGTACATCATTTGTTAAAATGCAAAATTACAGAAATAAGCATGACAATTTTCTAACAGATACTCTATTGCCTTCTTTTAAGATTGGATTTGTTACCTTTTTTGTGTGCATTAATGAATTTTCAGTTTCTCAGTCTTTTTTTTTTTACTTATAAAGTTGGAGAAAAAAGTATATTACCCTCATAAAACTGAATGAAAATAATAATGAATCCATGGAAATATTTGGGTTTTTCCAGATAATACTTTCCCTGATATACATTTTAAATAATTGCACAATTGTTCAAGAAATTAGAAAATACTTCAAATGTAAATTGTTTTTGGAATACAATTACTCTTGAACCTTTATAATTTACAACATTTTCAGAACATACATGCCTTGGTATATACTGAATAAGCTTGAATTGTGAAAAAGAACTAAAACTTATCCTGCAAATACCAGACAAATGGAGTAAATATATTGTTTCATGATATTTTGAATAAGGCTCTAATATCAGAACACAAGACTTTCTACACAGGATATTGTTCTCACAAATAATTACAGTAAAGGAAAACATGTACACATAGATGGAGTGGCTTTAGGATGTGCCAAAATATGCTCTAACATTCCTAAATTTTAATGTTCAACTGAAGTATATTAATCCCAAACATTAAGTTGACATCCCCAACAAATTATATACATCAACAGTTTATAGTCCTATATGACAAGTAGGGTAATAAAAGAAAGAGGATAAAAAACTGTCCTAAGTTACAACAATTGGGCAATTACCTTTTGGAATTTTTTTTACGAAAATTTAATAAATAATTTTTGTAGGGAAACTTTATTCCTATTGAAACAAGAGTACAAAAAAGCTTTAGGTATTAGAGTGGACACAAAATTATAATATAGTCAAGAATATCTGACTCCTAATACATAGTGTAATATAATTCCATAGGTGCTGGAATGGATTTTAAAAACCACAGTTTCAATATTACTAGTTTATGTAACCACTTTTGTTATTATGATCACTCCGTAAGAGCCCAATTTGGTTTTAAGAGGAAGATGATATTTTCTAGAATAGCTTAGATGTATCTATAAACTGAAGTGAATTTTTTTAAAAGTTCAACATTAAGAAAAATTATCTTCCATACTATTATATTAACAGATGATCCTAATTTCTATTTTAAAAGATTAAATAAAGAATTCAGTGTTTTTTTTTTTAAATTCAAGGCTAATTTATTTTTTAAACTAGGTAAGGCATGAAAGCACAGACAGGTGGCTGATTTACTTTCAGTAAAGAAATATATATGTTGTCTCAAGATCCGATATATATAGTGAATGTTTAAACCTGCAGAGATGCCAAAAAACACTTACACTTCATATATCAGTGACAAAAGAGGATCAGTAATAAATATACATGTATTATTAATTGTATTTTAAGAATGCCAGCTTTGGCCATGGAATATAGTATGAAGCAAATGGTCCTTATCTGACAGACTTCTAAAATTCTTAATATAAATTATTTAAAAGATATGTTTGATAAGAATTCAAATTATGAATGAAAAGTATTAGATATTTTAGCAAAAATATTTAAAATACGACAAAACACACATAAAAACTAAACATAGTGAAACTGAAATAATATGAGAATGAGTATATATCTAAACATATTCTATATTTAAGATAGGGCCTTTTTGAGCCCAGTCTAGCTTACAACATTAACTGCTTTAATACACTGTGGTTGCATATAAAACATGTGGATGAAAACTGAGAAACTGGAAGGTTCTAAAATATCCAGATGTTAGGAATCATGTAGACAAAATATCCAGATGACTGATTGAATTTTCAGTTTTTAATCTAGACATGTACTGTCTTGTAGTTGTAGCCTCTGTCCTACTTATCAGAGATAAATCTGTTACCATAAATGTGTATGAATTAATAAAGGAAACCATGATTTTATCCTGCATTTCTAATGTTCTGAGCAATGAACTGCAAGACTCCTTTTATTCCCTTTACAAAAAGCAGACACTTTTAACTTAAGCATATTCATTAAACTCACTACCAAACCACATATGGAGCTAATAGCTATTTAGTGTTTGGTATAATAGTTAGCCAAAACTTTACTTAACAGAGTCAGTAGAAGAAGGTGGAGTAAGAATTGAATCTTCTGCTCTGAATTCTTTCCTAGGATGAAAGTGAGGGCTTCGGGTATATCGAGGTTTCAGTCCCACAGATGAAGGCTGAGAAAAGCTTCTTCTCACAGAATGTAACCTTGGTTCCTATCATAATATTAAAAAAAATAAGATTTTTCCAATCTATACATGTTAGAACAATATAATTTGTACCTAGTGAACTCAAAAATAAAAAATTGAGCATTTTATTTTATATACTGTTTTGGGAAAGGGAGGGAAGAGAATGGATGGCCCTTTGATTTTATTGGTGTGATCTGAGCTTTCTTGTTGTGGAAACTACCTTCACCAGTACAGATCAACAACTCATTTCCCAATCATAGTCTTATTAGGTTGCTCAGGGCATTAAGAGATTAAGTGATTTGTCCATGATCATACAGCTAGTATGTGTCAAGAGTCAGAACTTGAACACAGGACTTCTTTCTTCCAGGACCCTTCATCCACTATAACATCGTGCCTATCATTTTATATCATATATATGGATAGACATTACATAGAGGAAAAAACTATCAGCTATTTCTGGTCATCTGAGTAATAACTTGGCACAGTGTTATGTAACATGTAATCTAAATGAGAGGTGCTTAATTTGACCCTACTGAGAGTTGGCATAGATAATTCTTGGCTCAGGAACCCAGAAGAAAAGCAAGCTTTAGACGGTGATTCAATTTGTACTAGATGACAAATAGAAGAGAAAGGAACCCATATGTTTAGAAATTAAAGCAGACATTCTGAAATCCAATAATTTGCTCAAGCTGTTACTACTTTTCTGAGATCAGGTATTTGTAGACCCCAAAAAGTATACACTGGTAGTAGAGGGATCCAATATATTCTACATTTAAAGGTCAGGAAAACTATTTAAGCAGTGCTCCAGTAAAAATAACTTCCTAACCCTGAATGAATACACAACAGTAATTTATCAAATGATATTTCTAAAGTCTTTTAAAAGTTGAAATAATTCTAAAAGTGTTCTATTTATGTTTAAGGAACAACTGATATAGTGGGAGACTATTTTGTTTAATTTGTAAAGTAAAGTAATTTATATTTTTCAAAAAGACACTGGTTGTTTGCAAAACGATATAATTTCTAGTATTTTTGCAAGCAAACCATTGTGTGGACATTGCTAAAATTGTCAGTTGTTAACCATTTTCAACAATTTTAAAAAAGGTTTCAAGAAAAGCCCACAAAGGCAACTAATTACTTTATTCTGGAGTGTCTGTTAAACATCGATAACTCTCTGCCTAAAAGGGTTTGCAATTTGTGTAGCTTTCTGGAAAATTCGTTCATATAATTTAAGGGTACATAGCAGTTTTTAACCAGAAAATAAACATATTTAAAGATATATTTTATATTTATGTTCTCTAATCAAAATAAGTTTTGTATATTAAATGAGGTACTTTGTATCATAAAATTTAAAAAATTTCCACTAAAAACTGCCATAGTTCCATAAAAATGAACACTACATAATAATTTTCAGCTATGTACTTCACAGAGTTGTGAAGAATGTATAATTTAATCTATTTATAATAAAAATTATTTTAGTTATCCATTTATTCTCAATGCTATGCCAAAGTCTTCTAAGACAAAATTTTCAAGTTATTAGATTCAACAGTATTAAAAAGGGTAACCTATCAGTGTGGTGGTGAGGAACTACAATTATAATTATTATTAATATGTTATAAAACAGTAACTATTACAACTTAAAAGGTGGTGCAATAGAGTGCAGGGCCTGAAGTCAGGAAGACCTGAGTTCAAATTCTACCTTACATGTTTCCTAGCTGAGTAATCCTGGGCAAGTCACTTAACCCTATTTGCCTCTGTTTGTTCATTTGTAAAAAAAGCTGGAGAAGGAAATGGCAAAGCACTCCACTATCTCTGCCAAGAAGACCCCAACTGGGGTCATGAAGAGTTGGATATGAATGAAAACAAATGAACAAAAAGAAAATGAGGAACTAATAATCCTCTTTTATAATTTCAAATGCTGTGGACTTCAAAAGTCTTATAAACAACAATGCCATTAATAATGTCTCAATAAAGAGACAAGAAAAGCAGGAAATGAAAAAAAATCAAGTAGGGGTGTGTGTGTGTGTGTGTGTGTGTGTGTGTGTGTGTGTGTGTGTGTGTGTGTAGATATGTACCCACAGTTCCTTCAAAAACATAAGGGATATGTAATTGTGGCACATTTTCAAAACATGAAAAGAAAAAAAAAGAATTAAAAGGTAGATACAGCCTTCTCATTTCTTGAAGATAAAATACAACTATTTTTGGAGGAATAAAAGGCCATTTGAAGTCCTTTCTTTTCTTTTCATATCCAGTTGACCCTTACACATATTTTTGTATTAAAAGACTGACATGAGTGCAATGTCTACAGAATTATTTTGTAAATTAATTTTAATTCAACATTTACTAGCCCTTTCCTTCACTGGGAATACAAAAAAAAAAAAAAGGCAGAGAGGGAAATCCTACAAGTACCCCAGTACATATACTACAAATATAAACAACTTAATGGCCAACCCTGGAAACAATTCTATCACCACTACTCTAACCATGGATACTAGTATCCACAATTAAAGGCAATGATTACTTAATAATTACATTAATTCAATTTTCTCCATTTTAAACATATTTTTATATCATTGTTTCAATAATATCCCTTTAGACAGGAAATTTTCAAATGTTCTGATACTGGTAACCATTTTCTAATACTTAAGAGATCAAAATACTCTAGTAACTTGGTAAAGTAGCACTTGTCAAATGTGCTACTGCTAAAACAGATGTCAAAAATGATTTCTTAAGATACTACATTTCTCAGGATTTTTTAGCCACCTTGAAAGGGCCTCATTACCGTGGAGTCAATATGTCAGCAGTATGACCTTGGTCTTCATTAGGAAAAGCTTATCTTCCAGAATAAGTTTATTATAGCTCTTTGTACTCTTTCTTAGTTAGGGCAAATATGAAGTACTGTGCTTCACTTTAGAATGCACAGTGATAAACTGGAGAGTTTCTACTGTGGGCAAGAAGGCTGATGAAGGCCTTGAACCCATGTCATATGGGGACTGGTTAAAAGAATTATGGATGTTTAGTCTGAAGACAGGATTCAGATGGCATGTGTATATGAAAGTATTCTAAACTAAAATGGTATGCAAGAAACATTATTGTTATCTTGAACTGAAATAATATAGTAGACCAAACTATGATAGAGTAGTCACAGTTTTGAAGCATAAAATTAAATAACATTAAGACTGTTAAAGTCTCTACTTAATACTTTTGTCATGATAAGAAGAACTAATTTTGGATACTTATATACACCAAATTTAATTATATTCATTCAACAAATATTTATAAAATACCTCATGTGCCTGACTGTGTTGCAAGGCCAAAGAAAACTCAAGCCTTTAATATGCATAATCCTCATCCACAAGAAGCTTAGTATATTAGGGGAAATAAAATAAATGAATACATATGTAGTGATAGATGCAGTACATCATGGAATGTTGAGCCTACACTTTGGCCACTTTCAGGGATAGAGCGCAGTACTCTATAGATGGTATTTCCATTCTAACCCCTGTTACATATGAACAGAACAACAAAAAAAAACTGGATGTGATTAATGCAAAAAGGAAATATAAAAAAAAGTTCTAGAAGAGTTGAAGACTGATTATTTCTGCCTGGCAAGAGAAACCAAGAGAAGTTTCCCAGAGAAGGTGGTATTTTAACTGAGCCTTGAAGGATGTATAAGATTTTAACAGATGGAAAAGAAGGGTGGTCGGAAGGACATTCCAGGTACAGATAATGGCATGGATAAAGGCAAGAAAAGTGGTTTGGCTGGAGCACAGAGTATGAGAAGGGTAGGGTATTGGAAGATCAGGCAGGTGGGAAACAAACCAACTGCAGAGAGCCTAGAAAGCCAAATTAAGGAATTTAGATTTTATTCATTAGGCAATGGGAAATCTCCAAGTCAAGTATATTTTGTGTATAAGGAGGATTAACTTGGAAACAAGGTGGGGTGTTAAGTTTGGATTCAGACTTCCTATGTAACCCGGCACAAGTGGCTTCCCCCTACTGAGCTTCAGTTTCCTCATCTGTAAAATTAGGATGATACCAGCACCTACCTCACTAGATAGGATCAAATGACTTAAGATGTTTTTCAAACCTTAAAGAATGACATATATATTTTTAAAGGAGTCCTAAATTTGGAGTCAAAGGACTTAAGACTTGGATATTGGCTCATTTTATTTTTCTGGGCCTCAGTTTACTCATGTGTAAATTAGGGTGTTGGATTAAATGATTTCTAAGTCCAGTTCTAAACTGTGTAATTTGATGGGAGCAGGGAGAAAGGTTAGAGAACTACTGAATTAGTCCAGGTAAGAAATAATGAGAATCTGGAGTATAGTGATAGTACTTAGAATAGAAAAGAAGGGAGATAAGTAAGAAGTATTGTTAGGTAGGACTGACAGGACTTGGTGACTTTATGTGCTAGGGTGAAGAGAGGGAAAATAAACAAATAAATAAGTAAAGACAGCTCCAAAGTTTTGAGGCTGACTGGAAAAAGAGTGGAAATTTGGGCAAGTGCATAGATAAATTTACCAAGATTGTGAAATTAATTTACATTAGTGTAACTGATATTTGTATCTCTTTCCTAATACTTTATGCCTGGCTAAATAGAAATGATTTAATAAACCACTTCGATTCATTTTTACATTCCCCATTGGGGCCTAGCATAAAGCCTTGGAATTAATAAGTACTCAACAGGCATTTACTGAATGAATGAACAAAGAGATAAAAGTCAGTACAATTGTTCTAGAGGCCCTTGTGACTTAACTGCAATGTTCCTAGCATTCTTCTCTGTGCTCTAACCCTTGATTTCATTTTGATGCTGCACTTCATATGTAATACACCAAAAGCATGAAGCAGGAGTCAGAATATCACAAGTAAATACATTTCCTGTTTTGAAGGTATTTTCTGACTTGTGAGAAGGGAAGGAGGGAAATTATGAAGACTTCAGGGAGCTCTTACACAAGGATGAATCATACATAAGGAGGCAGCAGCTTATAGTAGGATCTTCTTATAGACATACTGATGAATTAATTTTATACCACTTCCAGTGTCAGGCTGAGAAAGTGAGATTTCAAATTCTCTTCACTGATTACATGACATATGGGTCCTATGGAAGCTCTACCCAATTCCCTACTGCTATTCTTATTAATGTTTAGAACTATTTTTGTATTGGTACACTTGAATGAGAAAAAACCCTGCATGATGCCTTACAGATCCCTAATATAGATTCACACAGAGAGATCTTATTCTGTTCCCTTCAACTTTTCTTGCAATAACTGACCAGAACAGGACCTGAAGCGTAACAACGAGTCTTGAAATTCACCTTACAAACATAGGAAGCTTGCTGAATTCTGATTCTGTAATTACTGTAGTAACTGTAATTACACACAGTAATTCTGTAATTCTGAGCGTAGATATCAGTTCTCCACTGAAACATTCTGTGCAGGAACTTGACTGACAACGTTTTTTGTAGTCTAATTTCAGGACTTTCTCTAGACTCACATTTCCTATTAGAAAGCTTCTCCATAGCTGCTTCTCTGCTAAAACATCAAATATGTATTACCTAATTGCATCTTTTGTGCCATTTTTGTCTCTGTACCTCCAGCACTTAGCACGGGACCTGGCATATAGAAGGTGCTTAATAAATGCTTGCTCGCTTGACTGATGTATGACACGACATACAGCTCTCATTTCTTATATGCAGTGGACTTCTATTAGGTACCATAAACTTTGGAAATCAAACCTAGGAGTTTGGCTGGACAAGACTTGGGAAACTGGTAAATCTAGGTAGCCAAGAGATCCTCAGACTATATGATAGTCAAATGAGAAAAAGTTTAGAAGGCAGGTAAATAGGGCCAAAGGTCAGGGAGGTCAAGCAGCAGGGAACACTAAAATAAGCTGGGAGATTTATGAAGAAAATATTGGAAGACCCAGAGATTCTGAACAGGTCAGGGGACCCAGAAAAAAAAGGTCTGGGCAAGAAGAGGTCAGCATCTAGGATAGGATTCTGAATAATAATCACAGAATACCAATATGAAAAATGGAACAAAATTGTGATTCAAGAATATATTACATAACTCCTGTTTAAAAGTGGTCTAAAGAACTGAAGTCTTAATAAAAAGAATAGCTTCAAAGAAATTGCGAAAGCTTATATGTAATTATGTGGAGTGAAGTGAACAGAAGTTTATATAGTAATAATACTTTCAAAAAAGTCTTGTTTTGAAAGACAAGAAAACTTCAGTCATGTGGGAGTCTAGAACATTAGCATAAATGATATACAGAAAAAGGCAGTGGGAAAATGTCAAAGAAATTTTGCCCAATCACTTCAGTATTCAGGAAAGGATGTGTTTCATTTTTCCATTTCCCTTTCTCTCTCTTGTACCACATGGCCTTGCTGACCTCAGAGATGGAGCTAGTACTATAAATTAAGGATAGAGTTAAATAGGTTTCTGTGGATTTTTACGGGACCTTATTCATTATTTATAACTGGTTCTATGGGAAAATGCATTTAAGTTTTGAACAACCAATTAATACATTTTTAGAAAACAATATCCAGCTATAATTTAGAAAACAATATCCAGTTATAAACTTGTGACTACTTGTGATACTCGAAGTGAGAAATGATGGATAGACAATCAACAAAGGAGCACTTTTATACCATCATGCAGGAGAATAAAGGGTTAGAAAACATGTACACTTTGGAGAGAGTCTTTAAGTCAAACAAGAGAAAAAATGTTTTTGTTTTCTAATACCATCTTGAATACATGAATATGCTTAATAGTATCTACTGTTCTCTTCTCTTTCAGGCATTTAAGAATGAGGTGGAAGAAGGGGTACCACCAGAGCAGTGTGATGTTGAATAAAACCACCACTGGATTGTCCTCCTGAGTAGTGCATGAAAATGAAGAGGAATGTGAGAGAAGAAAAAGATACCATTTCAGCCACTAACCTGAGGGAGCTATCCAAAATAGCAGCTAAGATGACAACAATGGCTTCTAAAAGGCCAAGAAGAGATTCACATGTAGGATCTCTCCTGAGAGACCAAGTAAACAAGTGAGGGTGATAGAAGGTGAAACCTACATTTTAAGGGACAGAGAATCATTTGTATTTTTAAAACAGGGGATAGTTATTAAGTTAACCCCTCTCCCCATAAATGGAGAGTGAGGAGGAGAGATCTTACTTGCCATTTCCTAAATCTATACCAATGAAATAAGAATGTACAGACAATGTCACAAACACTGATTGGGAGGGAAAATGGAAAAAAAAGACAAAAATGATTGTTAAGGCATTCAGCATAGGTTGGCTCAAGGTTAGCCTTGTCTCAAAAATATGTATTTAAAAATTTCACCCAAGAAATCTTAGAAGTGAAAGCATCTAGGGGTATTCATACTTTTGCTCTAAGAGAGAAAGGATAAATTAACACAATTGAACAAAAATTTATTAAACAGTTAACTATATATAAGCATCATGCTAGGCACTAGGGGTAAAAACATAAAAAAGTAGTCCCTGCCCTCTAAGAATCTACATTCTATTGAGTATATGTGTATAAATGACACATACAGTTAAATGTAAAAAAAGGCATATCATGATAGAAACAAAGAAGATATCTAGACAAAATGCTCCAGAAGAATTTGAGGAGAGAACATTCATCTGTGGGGAAGGAGGGGTCTGAGAAATCTTCAAGGATGAGGTGGATTCTGAAAGGTGGAGATGAAGAACGAGTGCATTCCAGGTGTGGGGGATTGCCTGAGCAATCAGAAGTTTGGGGGACAGCTGGTTATTTTGGTCAAAAAAGAGTGCTTGTGTGTAAAATGGAGCAATGTGAAATAAGACTGTCAAGTAGGCTACTGGGTGCTAAACTAAGGGGTTTGTGCTTAAACAGAAATGGAGAAGCATGAAGTAAAAATGGAATTAAAATAAGAAGTAAATACTAATTTTTCTTTGTTTTGTTCTCTTTTTTTTTCTGTAGAATGAGAGAAATCCAGTAGGCAGAAGGTCGAAAAAACTGTATGGCAAGGCCTCCAAAATCTATAATAGCTGGCAGAAGATATATAGTATGTGTGCATGTGAACATAACGTAGGATGGTGGTGGTGGTGGTGGTGGGGAAGTTAGGCCTTAAGCCATTGAGTAATACATGGGTCAACCCATAGATGTGGTCTATTTTGGCTCTTTGACTCCTCAGACTTTATAGCCTCCCATGTTCCAAAAGATGAGAAGAAAATCACCAAAGTGATGAGTGGTGACCTTGATCATCTTTAGAACACTACTGAATTCTAATAGCTGGATCCTCATTGGCACATGGGAAGAAATACAAAATTGAGGTTGGTACTATACTGTAGTAAGTAAATCATATATAATAAAATACATGATGACTGAATTTTGCTACATCAGAAGTACACTATCTATCAAACAAAGGACTAATAGAACTAGGAGTTGGACAATATAAGAAATCAGTATGTTCTTAGAAGACTGGTAGACAGTCAAGGGTCAGGATGGTATAACAAAAATTTATCTAACCCCATCATCCAAAGGACTATTCACTCTATTACACAAATAAAATATACTTCAGAAAATTCAGAGTTAGCATTAGTTTCACTATCAATATTTCAAGCACTGAAGTTTAAAAAAATAATGTCACTAACACTGAGGTCCTAAAATATAGTTATATGACTGGTATAAAATACTGGACTGTAAACATTCCAAGAACAGGACTCCTATCTAATCTAAATTTTGTATCTCTACCAGCATAGTGCCCGAATAGAACATAATCTATGGCTACTTCTATTAAGTTTTGTTGTGTAAGAAAGCTGCACAAAAATATCCATGTAAATGATATATGAAAAACTAAATAAGAAGAATAATTTTGTGGAGAAAAGAAACAAAATGAGAACACCACCAAACACATTTGGAAGTAATCTGGAATTGCTATTGCTGGTAGAGAAAATGATAGTAGAAAAAACAATAGGTAGAATAAAAGGATGATGAAATCTTAAATGAGGCTAGTTTGATTTGAACAAATACTGTATAACCTATAAGGCAAAAACTTAGCGTGTAGTACAAGAAAGTTTCAATAAATGACTGATACCACAGATTCTAATTAGAAAGAACTATGAAAGGGATACAAGCTGTCTTTTTAGGCACTTGTGCATATGGACAGCAAAACTATTAAAGTAGTAGCATCCAAGTAGAAAAATTTTATGTGGATATTTTTTTAAGGGCAGAACTAGCCAAAATTTAAAATGTCATAAGAAACTTTTCTTCAGGGAGACATCAGAATTTCAATGCAAAGAGAACTGGGAACATTTACAAGGACTCACCAAATCTGGGTTTTGCTTTTTGCATACAGAGAAGTAAAAAGGGAAATCAGAATTTCAAGATTACTTAAGTAATCACCTTTGGCAAACAGTGGAGATACTTTTAAAAACAGCAACAGGCAAGGTTGAAGGCAAGTAGGGTCAGCAGTTTCAATTCATCTTCCTGTTACCTAAGTACTATTCCTTTCGCTTTTATGGATGGATAATCCAAAAGATTTGTGAGGAAAGAAATGAGTTCATAAAAATGAAAGAAGCAAATGTGTAAATACTGCCCTCTCCATAAAGGGACTTTTCCTTCTGATTAGGAAGCACTTCACATATATGACCCTTAAGTATATAAACATATATTCATAAGGAAGTGAGAGTCAAGAGACTTCTTTCTAGTGTGGGCACTGAAACTACTTTCATTATATAGAGTTAAGACTACCCTATAAGAATAAAATACATAGTCCTACCATGGGAGAATCATTTAATTTTGACCAATATCCTCACATATATTTGGATATATTCCACTAATTTATGGTACAAATTATACTATATACATGTTTCATTTCTCATTTTGAGCCACCCATACTTAGTCTATCAAGGCCATAAAAAGGGTATTACAAAACATAAAATAAGCCTATCAAACAAATGAAACATTACAGCAACATTAACTATTAAGAATTATAATTTAATATTCTTGCAAATTTCAAGATATTTATGTTAGGGTCTATCTGAAGGTTCTGCCAAAGAAAAAAGAATATTCTCTTCATAAGCTTATAATTTTGGTCCATGTAGTGAAATTATTCCCACTATGATGTACATATAATTATTTTTAGAAAACATTCATGAAATGATTTTGGAAGTTTGCCCATATGCATATAATAAATATTTACTGAATCAGTGACTGAGTCATGATCATTTGAATATAAAACAATGTAAATTCAGAAACTGGCAGATATGTTAAAACATTTGTTTTCTGTTTTTTAGAATGCATACTTTTTTCTACTTTTCAAGAACTTCTACAGAAGATATACTAAATAAATGAAAAATAAAATGTTTCTTACAGTATCTGTAATGAGGAATTCTCCAAATTTGTCTCCTCCACAGATTCACACTCACCCTCCCTCCAATCCATCTGTCTTCTGAGGTAATATGGTTCTGGACTGGCAAGCTAAGGGATGGAGAAGGTAGGCTGACATGCTCCAATATTTGCAGGTGCTGTATACAAATGTTGAAGTCTTGGTCGGCTTCTCAAATTAAAGATAGCTTCTAAATTCTATGAAAGTATCCATGCAGGACACTTAACATCTGTATTAACTATTACAAGATCCTTCCACATCATCAATGAATTTTTGTCCAAGTGATATATGGAATCATGCCTACCTAATATTTCCATATTAAAGCTCTATTAATTTTTGTTCTCAAGACTACAAGTATTAGAGAGAAATCTCCATGGCATAAATAAATGGCAGTAAAAATAAAGACCCCAAAAAACCCCCTTAAGTGTCTTAGAGACATATATTTAAAATGAAAAAAGACACCTTCTTACCTGATATTGATATATAAAATGTGGAACAAAGCAAAAAGAACATGACTTCTGAAATCTCAGAATAACAGGGAAAAGGAAATAACATAATTTCACTTTGCTTTTTTTTGGAGGGAGGATAAACATTCATAGATTCTACTGTCTGTTGTGAAACAACTTTAGGTGGCAAACATATTAATTAAAGGTAGCATGGTATAGTGAAAAAAGTTGGGCTTGGAGAGCCATGGGTTTAAATCCTGCTTGTGGTATTTATTAAGTTTGTGACTATAAGCAAATCACTAAACCTTAGTGAAATTTACTCACATTTGTAAAAGATCTCACAGGGTGGTTGTGAAGACAAAATTAAAATATACATAATGACTTGTGCAAACCTTAAAGCATTATGTACCATCTATATCCCTATGACTGCTGCTATTTCTCCTGAGAATGAAATTCAATTGGGGGTAGAACATGAGGAGGAATGATTTTTAGAGGATTCGTATCAATTATTTTTCTTTTTTCCCTCTCCCACATTAATTTCCTGAGATGAAGAGGGCTAAGGGGAATTTCATATGACTATATAAATCACAATGTCAAAGACTAGATGTTTGAGATTACTGACTTCTGATTTGTCCCACAACTTCCAGAAATGAACGCTTTCTTAAAGCTAAAGCTTACTTCCTCATATTAACATATTGTGTTGCTTCTAGAATCAGAATCTAAAGTTCTTCTAGGATTTACAAAGTGTCCATCTTTTTTATAAAATAAATGATACAGTGAAAAAAATGCTCAATTTGGAGTTACAGGACCTAAATTGAAATCCTGACTGCTGATTTACTACTTGTGTGACCCTGGGCAAGTCACGTCACCTCTCTGAGCTTGGTGAAATGAGGGATTTGGACTAGATGATTTCTAAGGGCCCTACCAGCTCTACATATATGATTCTTTTTATCCACAAAGATATCTCACTTTTACCCTAAAACTTCATTAAACTACCACCTTTTGGGTCTGTGTTGTGGAATACTGACATTGTAAGTTCACTTTCCTCATTTACTAAAAGGGATACTTACACATTTACCTCAAAGGATAAAAGCTTTTCAAACCTTTAAAAACTCCATAACTAGGTTATGAAGGAAGGTCTTCAAACCTTCAAGAATTGCATCAATATGCTATGAGTTACTGCTTCCCCCTGATTTGACTAAATTTGCACAAGGGCATATCTTATTTAAAATTTATGTCTCATCCAGCTCCAAGTATATTGTCCATATAGCAGGTCGGCTGAATGAATTATGTTAACTAAACTATTTTTTGGAGGACAGTTTATACTATAGGGTTATACTATAGCAAGTTTATACTAAGGGTTATACTATAGCAAGGCTCTGGTACATATTACAAATATTAGGAATTTCAGGAAAAGTTAATAAAAATTATAATAAAAAAGTACACTAATTTTTCAAATGTTTGGAAAAATACCTCAAAAGGAGGTATAAAAGTAAGGATTTTTTCTGAAAATCATAATAGAAGCAGAAAAATATAAATGAAGAAAGTCAAAGATTAGGAAACAAGAGTGGCTAATAAAGAAGCAAAAATTAAAATTTGGATAAAGCATAATAAAAAAAATTCAAAGTAAAGTGGCAGGAATATTGACCCAAGTCTGCCTAAGGTTAAAGTAATACCCTACCCTCTTAAAGGCATAAAAATATATTTGAAAATCCAATATTAAATTAGAAGTTATTATCATCCATCCAAAGTACTAAAGTAAAAATAAGAGGATGAAAATAACAACATTCAGAATCTAAAAGTCCATGATGAAAAGAAATATCGCAAAGTAGTGAAAATAAAAGATGATTCACTATTCCCAGCACGGCTTAGGAACAAAACACCTATTACAGAAAATCTTACAATTGTTGGATTAATACAAAACAAAACCCAACATGCCACAGCCAACGACTTAATTTTGTGGAATAGGTGAAAGGGAGAACTTCATAATATCTAATAGATTAAAATTGGAAAAACAAGTATGGCAAGGTATCAACTAACCCTAAGTTTCACAACGGGCAGCTTCTAGCCGGTTCGTTGAAGCTGGATCTCGGCCACACAAGGATCATTGGACAAGAAATCAGTTGAGCTGGACTAGAGCTGCCCAATTGTCTTAATAATGAATGCTCCACACTGTCTGTTAAGTAAAGAGAAAGAAAATATAGATCAGAGAAACTGAACAGAAAATGAAAGAACAAGAATAAGTTAGGAGAGAAGAGTCAAGAACATCAATCAATATTATTGAACATGTGTGTGGCACTGTATTCATTCAATAAACATTTATTAAGCACCTACTATGTGCAAGGCATTTCTTTAGGCACTAGAATACAAAGAAAAATGAAGCAGTGCTTTGCTTCACAAGGAGCTTACATTCCGTTGGAGATATACAACATATATACAGATGAGTAAATGCAAAGTCTATACTAAGTAATACAAGGTAATATGTAGAGAGGAGACACAGAGAAACAGAGACTGGGAATGGTGGAAAGAGAAAGAGAGATACAGAGAGAGAGAAAAAGAGAAGAGAAGAGAAGAGGAGAGAGAGAGAGACAGAGAGAGAGAGAGAGAGAGAGAGAGAGAGAGAGAGAGAGAGAGAGAGAGAGAGAGAGAGAGAGAGAGAGAGAACTAATAACTAGGGGGATGTGACAGATAAGAAAAGGCCTTATATAGGAAATGGCATCTAACTGTGCTTTCAAGGAAGTTGGGTAATCTAAAAAGGTGAAAATAAGGGCAAGTGCATTCCAGTTATGGGATTCCACCCATGCAAAGGTAAGAGATGAAATGTCATATATGTGGAAGTGCTAGATGTCTGGTTCGGCTAAATAAAAATGAGGTATACAAAAGAATAATATAAAATAACTGGAAAGGCAAGTTTGGAGCTAGATTATGGAGGGCTAAGGATTTTGTATTTTATCTTTCTGACAGTAGGGAACCACTGAAGATTTTAGAGTAGGGGAGAGATATAGTTGTATCTATGTCTTAGAAATAACCTTCTGGAAACTATGTGGAAGATAAACTAAGGAGTGAAGAGACTCAAAGCATGGAGACCGATTAGGAGACTATTGCAATCATACAGTCAAGTGGTAATGAAGACCTGGACTCAGGTAGAATTTGTGTGACTGGAGAGAAAGGGACAGATGTGAGACATTTTATAGAAGTAGAATTAATAATATATGATAATTGATTAGACAGAGGAAATGGAAGAGGGAAAAAGTCAAGTATCACTCCAAAGTTGTGACACTGGGTAGCTAGAAGGATATGCATGCTTAAGATAAAAGGGAAATTTAGAGATGGGTTTTGGGTTAAACGAATTCTGTTATATGCACGTTGAGTTTGTGATTACCTATGGGGCATCTAGAGGGAGATGACAGGTAGATGTAGAGAGAGATAGAGACTGGACATACAGATTAGGGAATCATCTGCATGGTGATGAAAATTAAGCTTGGGAGTTGATGATATCACCAAAGGAGAGAATAAAAGGAGAGAAACTAGAGAAAGATACCCACACTTAGAAGAAAAGGATGATGATCCAAGAAGAGACTGAGGAGTGGTCTGATGGGCAGGAGAAAAACCAAGGAAGCAGTTATCAATAAAACTGTGAGAAGGCTATGCAGAAAGATGGGGGTAGTGGATAGTCTCCAAACCTATATATAAGCTAAAATTTAATAAAGACTGAGAAAAGATAATTTAGCAGACAAGAGATCTGTATTAACTTTGGAGAGTATGGTTTTATTTGAGTGGCATTTGTAAGGGGACGAGAAGTATATGGGAAGAGAAAGGGGCAACAAGTATACATGACTCTATGAGGAGGACTATGAATGGGCCAAGAAACATGATGATAACTTGAGGGGATGGTTGGGGTTTTTTCTCTTTAAAGGATGGAGGAAAACTGAAAATGTGAGCAAGAGAAGGAATGACCAAGGAAATCAAGTTTCTTAAGGACATTTGGCAAAGAAAAAGGGTACTTTTTCATCAAACAAGAAGAAAAAAATGTGAGGAGAAATTATATAAGAAATGTTGTGAGGTGTAGTATATGAGAAAAGAGGAAACTAATGATTGATGGCTTCAATTCTGAAATCTTTTGTTGAGAAAGATGAGGGGAGGGTACTTAAGTAAAGGAGAGCATTTTGAATAGTCACTGTGGAGAACATAATGAGTCCAACAGAAAAGGAAGAACTTCCATCCAGCACTAAGGATCCAGTTGAGATCAGTAATCTTTAATGGATCGAGCTGGCACAATACTGAGGCGATTGTACTACTAAGATTCCAAGATAAACACACGTAAGGAGAGAATAAAAGAAAGGCCTTTGGGGTAGTTAGTAGTATAATGGATAAAAAAGCACTGGTCCTGCAGTCAGGAGGACCTGAGTTCAAAATCTGGCCTCAGACACTTACAAGCTGTGTGACCCTAGAAAGTCATTTAACTCTGATTGTTTTGCAAGAAAAAAAGAAAAGCTTTTGCTCACATCATTTGATAATCTACATTTGGCAAGCTACAGAAGAGTCAAAGTATAAAGACACATAAAAAATGTGTTACTAGATAGTCAGTGTGGAGATGAATGTTAGTCTGCTAAGATTAAGTATGAATTAGAATAATTTCCTTTGTATTTGGGCACAGATTTTATATAGCAAGTGAAATTTAAAAGTTGGGTGTTGCCAAAAAGCATTTGTATATTTATATTTCTATCTTTCTCATCACTCCAAAGTATTAAGTACATTTTTGCTGTAGGCTGTACAAGCACACAGGCAATCAAGACCTGCAAGTCAAGGTAGTTCTGGAATCTTCAGGATACATGGAGTCTAACCTGAGAATTCTGGTTACAATTAGAGTCAGTCAAAGAAGTATATATCTATATCCTTATTTAAATTGTGGGACTAGGTCAGCTCTTAGAGTCCAAAGAATTATTTTATGATTTCTATGAGGGTTTTCAAAGGTTCAGGGCTTTAATCTGGTTATCATTTTGAAAATGACTGCAATTCACTTCTTCCTTGGACCCTTGGGATTATCCTGAATCCAGAACAGCCTCTAGGGTATCTATAAATTAGAATTTTTTTTGAAGGGGGTTCTGTTTAGTCTTGCTCCAAACTCTTAAAGTTGTCCTAAGGCCCTAAAAATCCATCCAGTGGGATAGAGGAACATAGTCTACAACCTTGCCCTTAGCTATTTCACAAGTATGTGACCTACTGAATATGTATCTTTGATATCCTATTCCCAGGGAAAAATAATAGATTCAGTTCCCCAAGAGCACTGGATAGACTGAAGTCCTGACAGGTACACATGGGACAGGGAAATGCCTAGTTTTAATATACTACACAAAGGAAGAGTGCAAGTATTTGTAAATGAGACATCTTAGGCTGGGATCAGAGAAGATTAAATTAGTTATTTAGCTAATAAC
The DNA here is from genome assembly GCF_028372415.1 of Notamacropus eugenii. Lineage (NCBI taxonomy): Eukaryota > Metazoa > Chordata > Mammalia > Diprotodontia > Macropodidae > Notamacropus > Notamacropus eugenii. Next base: position 268,080,636 of record NC_092876.1, read on the forward strand.
TAAATTAGTTATTAATTGGTATTAATTAGTATTAAAGTTAAATTAGTATTAAAGGTCAAAGTAAGGAATTTAGTTATAAAGTGGAATCTGAGAATTTAACTGATGAGGAAGGGCATGTAAGTGATGAGAGGAAGTGAACTTTAGCTGCAGATTTTATGAAGAAAAGAGTGGGAAGAGTCAGTGGGAAAAAGTCAGAGAAGAGATTATAGTAATCTTTGAAGAAAATCTCTAAAGCTCAGAAGACTGATTTGGGAGGGGACATAGAAAAGATTAGGTGATTTCTGAGCCAAAAAAACCCCCCTACTTTAAACTTTGTATTGTTCATTATATAATTATACAATTACATACAAGAATTTTGCAGAATCCTTTGTTGATATTTTGCTCTTGAAAGAAAGGGAAGATGGGGGTAATGCCAAAACAGATGGAAAAGCTGAGTAGAAGTGAAGATGTGAAGGCTAATGTTAAGAAAGTTTTGATTTTGCCATTCTTATTTTGAAGAGCCAGCAAAATCTCTGGATGGATGGACTGAGACTGGAAAGAGAAGAAAGCTCAAAGCATGAGGACAGGATGTGACTCCCATGATTAGCAAAAAATGAAGAGGAAGATTTATATCTGAGAAGTTCAAGGAGAAATATGGCAAGTAAAAGAAAAAGGAAGAAAATTAAATCTTCAAGTCCAAAACAGATGACTTTGAAAATGATGCTGCTTGCTGAATGAAGTGAAGAGATACAGGACAAGAATTAATCTGATCAGAATTCTTGGTGAGGATATTTTGGTTAAATGGTACAGATGGAAATCAGACTGGAGAGCAGTAGTCCCTACACAGAATAGTAATTCTACAACACAACACTAAAAACCTCTCCATTCACATAGCAAAGAAAATTTAAAAGGAAATATGTGCTATCTTAAATCATAAGTTTGCCTAAAGCCTCTTCTCTCTTTGCTTCTGCAAATTAGCAAGTGGGACAGGGCTATTAACCAAAGAATTTAGGATCCTCAGCTCTAATTGGTCAGCAAAAGAATTGGTATAGATAGGTAGTAAGAACATGGGATAAAGTTCTAGGAACTTGGATGTCAGGGGAGGAGAAAGAAACAATAGGAAGTGTAGGGAGTGCATGATTGGAATAACTGCTTAAGAGGCTCTCCTAAATGGAACATAAGTAAAATAGAAAATGAAATGACAGCAATACAAGTGGGCTTCCACATTCCCCTATAAAACTTGTCAAGAAAAGTACTATAAAATTTATTCAGAATGTTAAATTTGCTATTATTTATCCTTATGCAAGTAAATTTCACTGGTCAGTTAAAGCATTCCCCCCCCCCCAAAAGCTCCCTAGAAAATGATGGCAGATTATTTTGGGCTTTTGTCAGACCTCACACTTCTGGACTGTGAAGACAAAAAGTGAAAGAGGAGAGAAAGACAAAGATGAGATACAGACACACATGCAAACCTCGGAGACTGATTATGTAACAAATCATGTCAGGCCTAAAATAGATTGTCTTCTAGCATAATTTTCTGAATGTTTTTTAGGGATTGGCAGATGAAGGAAGAGGCTTTGCCTGACTATTTACTGACAACTAACTACTTACATAAGTGTAAATAACAAGAGAATATTTTTAAATTTTATAATACTTTAATTGTTAAGTTTATTTCCATGCTATTTAGAAGCAATATTTGCCCCATAGAAAGTTTTAAAGTAATTTCACTGTCAGTCATAGGTTCCATACAATAATAACACAAAATGAAAAGAATCCAGACATTCAGAGTCTAATATGTAATACCAGGCCTACAGCAACACTTTGGTAAAAAATTAAACTGCTGATATGACCAGCTAAATTTTTGCCATAAATTTAGATGATCAATAATGTGAGTGGCTTCATCCAATATTCCAATAGATATGAGATCTCATCAATGTAGGCATTTCCTCCAGTGATGCAGATTGTAACCTAATCATGTCTGCCAACTTGCAAAACTCTTGTCCATGACATTCACTAAATTCTCATCGGGAGAAAGGGGAGAGGCCCAATGTTTTGGGGGTCTTCCTCATATTCTTTTGACATTGTGTGGGTACCAGAGCATGTGAATTATCAACTTATTATCTTCACTCTTATTATGTGACTGGTCCACTTTTTTTTTCAATCATACATTTCTCTGATGGTATTCATAACACTACTTTTCCTGAATCACCATTGTACTATGGTAAAGGTCAGAAACCCTGTGAAAATTTCTCAAGCTGAAAGCTTATAAAACTATTTGAAAGATAACTTTATAAAACAGATCTAAAAATACAATTTGAGTATAAAAAAACCCCAAAGTGCTTGCTCTATACAGTATAGCTAAAAATTCCCAAAGCTAACTGCAATTTTAATATTCAAACATTAAGTATTTTAGTCTGAGCATTCGGGAGAATAACTTGGAACTATTCCCCAAAAGCTATTAAACAGTCCCTACCCTTTGATCCAGCAATGCTAGGTCTAATATATCCAAAAAACATCAAATAAAAAGGAAAAGGACTCATGTAAAAAAAATTACAGCAACTCTTTTTGTGTTGGCAAAGAATTGGACACTGAAGGGATGCCCACCAACTAGGGTAATGCTAAATAAGTTATGGTATGTGAATGTGATGGAATATAATTGTGCTGTAGGAAATGACGAAGAGAAAGGTTTCAGAGAAAGCTGGGAAGACATATGAAGTGATATAAAATGAAGAGAGTTGAAGCAGGAGAACAATATATATGGTAACAATATTATAAAAACAGTTAGCTGTGATAAACTTAGTATCTCTGATCAATACAATGACCCACAATGATTCCAATGAAAAATGCCATCTACCTCCAGAAAGAGAACTGATAGACTGAGTGCAGATTGAAACACCTCTACACCCCTCTCTCTCTCTTGAACATAGCTAATGTGGGAATGTTTTGCACTACTTCATATGTGTAGTGAGTATTGTATTTCTTGGCATCTCAATGGGTGGGGGAGGGGGTAGGAGGAGGAAGAAAATTTGGAACTGAAAATAAAATAATTCTTTTAAAAGAGGAATTCTTAGCAAGCATATTTATGACAAAATTGGCAGGCTGAAAATTATTATAATTAGAGCTGTAATGATAATTACTAATACAATGACTGTAGACAGTAAAGTACTGTTTTTATTTTGTGCTGCCAAAATAACTGAGGCACTAATAGGGAGTTTCAAATTTGTATACTCTCATAATAAGGAAACCTAAATTTTAACAAATGATAAAATATTCAACTTGTTTAACATAATTTTAAAGGAAAAACAATTAATTCCAGACCAGAAGGCAGCTATGCCTTTATTTCATTTCCAACAACTGAGTTCCTAATTCTGTAAGGGACTTATTTAAAAAAAAATTGCTCCCCTGACCTTTCTGGTCAATCTAGTTCTGTTAGGAAGTAGCCATTAATTAAAATGAGTTAAGTGAAAGTATTATTTCTATTAACATTGTACTTGCAATTTACACATAAGGGTGAAGAGAAAGTTTGACAATTTATTGTGTTCACTTTTTAGAAAGGAATAAAGATAGTTCCAAGAAAATATGAGTATGGCATCATAGCAGGAATAAGGAATAAATCCAGAACTATGGATTTTTTTTTATACAGCACCTCAAACTGGGGCCACATACCAAAATATATATGCTAACAAGCATCATTAAAAAATGAGTTGATAGATTTTGGTCAAATCAAAATATAGCTACTGGTATCTTAATAATGTTTGCTCTATTACCTTACAATAGGAAATGCTACTTTAAGTTTGTTATCTAGTTATTCAAACAAAAATTTATTTTATGAAATAATAAAATATATGACTGACATCCTGGAGAAAATTTATTCACTAAGGGATGGCAAAAGAAGGCATAAAACTTTTCCACATGTGTTTTACTTCCCTAAAGCAATGAAAAGATAATTATATTTGTTATGCCACTTTCACTCAAAAGTAATCATGTTTCTAATGGACATACTGGGTTAGGAGAAAAGTTATGTAAAATCCGAAAGTACAGCACAGTTAAAGTGAGGAGATTGTAAACCCAGCATATGAACTAGAGAAAGTGATTTTTCCCCCAAAGTCTATCACTCATGTTTAGCCCCACGTATTACACTGACATAAGGAGTTACTTAATATTTATTCTATAAAAATAGGTCAAGCTATAAAAATGACAGATCACTTTGGTCCTAAAGAACTGCCAACTCTTATTTATAACATGCAACAGGAATAGCATGGATAATTTAAATTGAAAAATAATTCTAAGACTTATTTTAGCCATCATTTTGATCTTAAACCCCTTATAAGGTTCACAGACTTAGGGCTGCAAAATGGTTTAGAAGCCATTTAGTCTACTCTTTGATGAACTTACTTTTTACCAGAATAACATAAAAAGGAAATGGTTTCATTTTTTATTTTATTATTCCTATATTCCTGAAGTTGTTACAAAAATGGAAAAAAGAGTCCAGATAAGATAATCAATATATAATTAATATAATCAATTCATCATGACAGAACTGGCAATAAAAAGTATATATATCCTTTTAATTAGAGTAGCAACTATCCATTTTTTGGAGTTTTTATTGCTATCTTTTAAAATATTATGTGCATTTCTCAATGTCTCCTTCCCAACTTGTTATTCTTAAAACAAAGAATTTTTTAGAATCTCAGCAAAACAAATATATTAAAAAAGTTATTATGCATAGTATTCACCCATTTTGCCCCTATATAGTGGAGGGGCATGACAGGGGTGGCAGAGAAAGCAGCACCTTCTCTTAGCTCTTTGTTGGAGCTATCATAATAATTTCACAGCATTCACTTTTTATCATTTTGGTGCTGTTCTTTCTGTTTACATTTTGCTGTCACTGTCTTCATCGTTTTTCCAGTTCTGCTCATTTCACTTTCATTAGTTCATAAGTCTTCTCATGCTTTTCTGTATCTATCATATTTACCTTTCCTAATAGTTCAGTAATCTTCCATTTTATTCATGTATCACAATTTGTTTAGCCATTTCCTACCTGATGGGAATACAGGACATCTACTCTGTTTCCAGTACTTTGCTTCTATAGAAAGCGCTGCCATAAATAGTTGTGTGTCTATGGGGACCTACCTTTCTTTTTTTAAATTATCATTAACCTCCTTGGTGTACACTTAGCAGATCAAAGGGTATGGACATTTTAGTCACTCTCTTCATGTAATTCCAAACTGCTTTGCAAAATAGTTGGACCAATTCACAGCTCCATGAACAAAGTATCAGTGTGTCTATCTTTTCACAAATCCTCCAACACTAACTTTCTTGTCATCTTTGCCAAATTGCTGGGTGTCAGATGAAATTTGAGCTTTTTCAAATGTGCATTTCCTTTATTAATAAACCAATCAATAAGCATTCTTTAAGAACCTACTAGATACTAGGAACTGTTTGGGGTGCAAATATAAAGAACAAAGCAATCCCTTCTCTTAAGAACTCACACTAACAATGTAAAATGTTGGAATGTCAAATGGTGGTTAATGAATTTAGTTAACATTTACATGGCGTTTAGTTTGCAATTTGCCTCTTGAGAACTATATGTTCAATTTTTTTGACATTTTAATCATTTTAATAGATTATTCACTGCACTCTTCTATTAGCATGGATAAGGAGGAAAAGGCACCCACTTCTCTACTGGGGAACAGCTTCTGGTACAGTCTAAGAATCTTAGAAATCTGAGTCTTATAGACTACGGATAGAAAGATTTTTTTTCCTAGTTGACCACTTTCCTGTTTATACTATCTGCTTTCATTTTGCTAGTGCAAAAGCCTTTCAATATCATGTAACTGAAATTACCAATTTTAGCTTTTGTAATCAACTTTTATCTCTTGTTTGGTTAAGAATTACTCCCTAGTCATATCTGTGGTCAACTTGTCAATTTTTGAAGGAAAATTCAAATGCACTGGGATTAACTTTTCATTAACAATTTTCTAAATTTTCTAGAGAGGGCAAGATTGAGCAACACATTTTTCCCATTTGGGAAAAAAAAAGAAACATTTTATCTATTATGATTCTTTGATGGTTTCTAAACTACTTGAGGAAAACATGAGTGTTTAACAATGGCCAATAAAACACATTTTAAAACACTTCTATTTTCTTTGATATGTACAGAGCTGAAATAAAGAATGTTTTAATAAAGCATTGTCTGTCATTTGAATGCTAGACATTTACAAAAATAAAGTAAAATATGATCACATATGCTACTATGTGATATGTCCAGTAGATGGCATTAATGATTCATCTGACAATTTCACTATTGTTTTAAAAAGTAGAAATTGAAATAGTGGAATTAAATATATCTCTAATCAATGAAATGTATTATCTGAAAGCATTACTGAGGCAAAGACAGTGAAGATGTGAATATCCAAATGAACCATAAATACATGTAACTATTTCAAGGTTACATGATAAGTTTGAAACAAAGATTGTATGGTCCCTTGCCTAGAGAATGGACAAGATGAATAAAAAATTTAGACAACTATACATGTCAATCATTTATTATTCTCAAAAATACATAGAAGTTGAGGAACATTTTTTCTTTAAACCACAGAATATAATATGCTAACAATATAATTCTAAGTTCAAATAAAATGTATGGATTGTTAAAATCTGTATACATTTTATTCACACACATATAAGATGCTTCAGGACAATGAAGACTTAATATAGTAAATTATCACTATTTTAAAACTGTAGGCTATAGCCCAGTTGAATATTTTAAGTACCAGACTATAAATCAAGGTAAGAGCTTAACAGACTATTACTAATTATCTCTATATGATGGAAAAAAAATGTTACTGTAAGCTGGGAGTAAAGCCATGGTTCCAACCAAGTGGAATGACTGAGACATTTGGAGCCGTGGCTTCTGAATGACAGGCAGAAGTTCTCTGTCACTACATTTCAATTGTCTGCAGAGTCAGAATTATGATCCTAGTGAGGTTCCTTTTTATCTAGGAACTCAATAACCATGTGGGTCACAGATGCCCCCCCTCTGTAGCTGCAGAATAATTTTTTCAACATTTTCACTCATTTTAATAGATTATTCACTGCACTCATCTATTAGCATGGATAATATGATTTAGAGGAAAAGGCAGTAGGTTATACCTATAGTAGTTAGAGTTTTGACTCTGCTAAAGGAACTACATGGCCTTGGTCAAACAGCAATGTACCTCTGTCTACAACAGCAAAAGTCAGGTTTAGTATGCCTGTCTGAGAAATCTAGATTGCAATATCTGGATGACCTATCTAATCTACTTCAAAGGGATGATATGAATATAAAACATGCGTATAAAAGTATTGAGAAAAGTAGTTTCTAATAATTATTTAGTATTTGTATTATGTGTATTATATTGAATATTATATATAATACATATTAATATATGTATCTGGTAATGTAGTATTTATATTATATGACACAAGACAGCAAAAAATGAGCAAAGGCTTCAATTTTCATTCCCATGTCTTTTTTACTCTGAAATCTTCACTCAGTTTTCTCTTTGTTAACTATCACATATGTACAGATAAGCAAATGTATATTACAACAAATTCAGGAAAAGAAAAAAGCACCCACTAATACTATGGAGATGTAATTCAGAAGAATCTGCTGAGAATATCTTTGTGCTTTTAAAAGATTATGTGCTTATTCAATAGAATACATAATTGCAATGTTTAATACATGATTACTCATGTATTAAAGCATGATTGATCATGTTTAAAACATGATTTAATACATGATTGATCAACCGAACAATTAACATTTATTAAATACATAGTATGTACCAAGAACTGTGCTATGTGCTAGGGATGTAAATGAATAAATGAAAAAGTCTTACATTCTAAAAAGGGACACAACATGTGCACACATAAGTATATAAAATGCATACAAAATAATTTTGTTGAGAAGGCACTAGTCATTGCGGGTGGTGGTAGGGAAGGGTCACAAAAGGCTTCCTGTAGAAAAATGACTTTGAGGAAGTAAGTTTTGAAGGAAACTACAGATTCTAAAAGGCTGAGGTGAGGAAGGAGTTCATTCTAGGCATGGGAGACAGTCTGTGCGAAGGCACAGAGAAGGGGAATGCTAGTAAGGAAGATAATCTGGCTGGACCAAAGAATGTGGGAAAATAAGCCTACAAGGGTAGGAGGAGTCATGTTGTGAAGGGTTTTAAATGTCATACAGTAGTTTGCATTTGATCTGAAGGGGAAGTGGGAGTAATAAGGAGAAATGAAATTTATTGGGTAGGGGAGTGACATGACTCATGCTTTAGGAATATCCCTTTGGGAGTTCTGTGGAAGACTGATTGGAGAGGGAGAAAGACTTGAGTTGGGAAGACCAATTAAGAGGTTACTATAATAGATATGAGACAGGTCAGATAAGTGAAAAGTGGTGAAGACATGAAATAGGGTGGAAAATGAGATGGGTATTGTGCTGGAGATAGAAATGACAAGAATCAGCAACTGAATTGACAAAATTTGGGGGTGAAGATGAGTTCTGTTTTGGACATATTATATTAATTTCAGATGCCTATGGGACATCCATTTAGAAAAGCCCAATAAGTAGTTGGTGATATGGTACTAAAACTCAGGAAGAAAACTAGGGTTGGATATATTATTCGGGGAGTCATCTGCATAGAGATGATAACTAGACCTATATGAGTTGATGAGGTCATCAAGAAAGTGAAGAAAGAGAAGAGGGCTCAGGACAGAGTTTTTGGGTAAATCTACTCTTGAGGGTGGGATATGGATGATGATCTAGAAAAGGATAATGAAAAGTGGGGTCAGATAGGTAGGAGAACCAAGATAGCGGTGTCACAAATAGAGAGAAGACAGAATATTCCAGAAGAGAGGGTGGTCAACACTGTCAACAAATGCAGAGAAATCAAGAAATATGAGGATTGGAAAAAGCCACTGGATTTGGGAATTAAGAGCTCATTAGTAACTTTGGAAAGAATAGTTTCAGTTGAGCAATGAGGTTGAAAGCAGATTACAAGGGGATGAGGAGTAAGAGGAGAGGAAATGGAAGCAATGACAGCCAGCTTTTCCCAAGTGTTTGGCTGTGAAAGGATTTTACTCAAAACCATTATAGATAGGAAGAAAATGCTTCTGTAATAACTAACGTCAAGTTTTGAAAAGATATTTTGCCTTTTTAAAAAAGGATTTCCTGAAAGGAAGAACAGAAAGAAAACTGATGAGAAAACAAGTGCTATATAAGCCTCCTTCAACTTACACCCTTTACACAAACAGACTGTGCATCAGCACACCTTCAGTAAACATGTTTTCATCTTTTTTCAGGCTCCTGAAGATGTTCACACTTCATAGCATCCTTCCTCCTAAACCTCCACAATATTACTAGTTGGAAGCTTAGTGTGTGTGTGTGTTATGTGTGTATGCATCCTGACCACACTTTTCACTGTTCCACTGCTGACCAATGAGAGAAAACTAATCATTGTTAAGGAATTTTCACAGAAAACTTGGTATGGTAATAAATTATATCTGCTTGTCTGTAAATGAATGAAATTCTATAACTCAAAAACCAAAATTGCTTGAAGCTGATGAATGATGCTTTACTGGTCTCTTATGGTTTTTTTCTGGCCATGTAAATATTACAACATTATTTCCCCCTGTACTGCATTCTAACTGGCCACATAGCTAATGTTATTCGGAAGAGTGGGGACAGAAACTGGACCTGTGATGTAACTGGCAGATAGAATTCCCAAATAAGGGGATTCTTTTCTAAGGGGGGCTCAGCGCCTTCCCTGTAGCTTATCCTTTTAGAGTTGTTCAGCGTGCTGGGTGTTAAGTGGCTTGCCCAGGATCACACAGACACTATGTGTCAGAAGATGGACTTGAACTCAGGTTCTTGGCTCTGAAGCTACCCCTTTCCCCAGTATCTTATGCTTCCTCTTTAAGAGTAAATGATTACTGAAATACCTAGTCTATGGGTATCAAGGTGGGATTTCCAAATCTTATTTTTCAATACTCTTTAGATTTGTGCCTTTGAACAGTATTTAGCAATTCTAAGTCAATGGTTTAGACTGATTGTCTAAAAATATTACAAATTTTTTGATATTTGTAAATATCAACTTTATTATAAATCAAAGACAACTGTCCACTAACATTTTACTAGTTTTTTTAATGCTTACATTAACGGGGAAAAAAAAACCCAGTGAGAATAAATTCTCCCAAAATAAATTTCTACCTTTCCATGCAGACCTCTCTTTAAAATCATTGAAGTTTTATGAACATCAGAAATTTACACAAAAGGAATTTTTAAAAAAAATTTTATATGCTGGTAATTGACCTTAATAATACATTATTTTAAAAGGATTTGGTAAAAAAAAGTTTCTTGTTACAGTCAAATTCTAGCAAAATACTGAAACCATGGAAATGACAGCATTCATTTTTACAATTTTTCCACATTTTTGTGAGATATACCACTCAAGTACAAAAGGTCACATCTGCTGGAAAATATAACTGCATGTTAATAGCATCAATAGTGTTTTATAATTGTAATAGAAAAAGGACACCATTTTTGAGAAATTCTATAACAGATAGGGCACTTTTCTATCAAAAGGTATTATGACAAAAAAAACAGGAGTACAACAAAGTATATAAAGAAAATTAAACTAATTTCCTTGTTTCTTGGAAAAAAATATTAAATTCAAATGATATTTAAAAAAATTTCATTTGTGATCTTGACTCTTTTTACTAACTGGCTGTGTGATTCTAGATAAATCACTTAATTTCTCTGAGCCTCCATTTCTACATCCTGTAAAATGAAAAGGTCTGGACTAGATGATCTCAATGCCTTTTCTGACATTAAAATTCTATGCTCTTACTCTTTCTCACACACATCTACTTCAGCTTTATATTATTAGTAACATTTAAGGGAGAGATATAAGGGAAAAAGAAAGGGGAAAAGGAGAGAGAATATCAAGAAAAGTAGACAAAAGGTAGGAAATAATGGGGTGGGGTGGGGTAAGGGAGGAGAGATAAGGCAAGGAAAAGGAGAAGAGAGACAACCACTAGGGGGAGGAAGCCAGAGAGAGTATTATCCAAAAGAAAAGGAGACAGTTTTAGGAAGAGGTGAAGAGACTCACTTCAGTTCTGAAGGAGACTTAGTTAAGGTAAACTACTCATTATAGTTTCAGAGGAGTTGGCTATCTATCCATAAAGGATAATTAGTTAGTAAACTACTGTTTCCAATTTTCCAACTTCTTGTATCCTTTATTGCAATAACAGTAGTCTAATAGTTTAACTGGGGGAGTGGGGAGGAGTAAGTAGGAGGGTGTTTGTGGGACTATTCTTTGAGTTCTAACTAGGTGAACCTGTGATTCTAAACCCATCCACACCATTACCTAATAGAGCTAGACCTCAGTGTTCTAAGGTAGTGGTACAGAAACTTGAATAAGGAACTATATGTTTCTTGAGGCAGAATTCTCTAGGAATTCAACTTTGGCTTAGAGACTGCCCACTCTACTTACCCATTCAGAATTCACTTATACAACGGAAGGTGGGTCATACCCTGTGATAATTTGGAATATACGTTAATCATCTGTGGAACTAAATGAAATAATGGGATTTTCAGGCTTTCCTTAATTCTTCAGGACACCTGGAAATTGTTTGCTGCTCAAAAGTGTATTAGAATGTTTAAGAAATCCTTTAAAAGAAACATTTCTAACTAGGGAAATTATGATTTAAATTAGATATATTAGTGTTTAACACTCTTCTCAAATAGTCTTTATTTCTGTTCTATGGCCCCCTCTACTGCAATATAATTTAAAAAACTTGGAGATCCTCAGGGGTATTTAATATGAAGGAAATCCAGAAGGCGAAAATAATTGTTATGTAAAAAATCACAGATAGTCTACTCTAAGAAATGGCACTGCCATTTTAGCTCCTTTATCTCAGAAGCATATGGGGGAACAAAATTTTAACTAGAAGGGGAAATTTATTTTATTGCATTTAGTGACAAATACTGTGAAAATGAATTGGATGGTTTTATTATAACCTTTGGAACCAATTAAAATAATTTCACTGTTTTCCCCCAATAAGGGGACATTTTAAGCAATTTCAGCTTTTACTGACTTTAAAAGGAACTTCACAAACTGAGTAGAGAAATAAACAAAGGCTTTGCCATAGTAAATCCTTTTGGTTCCCTAATAACTTCCTTGAACTTTATAACCCATGTCTACTGTAATTTACCATTTTGTTTGCTATTTTAATATTTTACTTATTTAAAAAAAAACATTATTTATTTAAAGTTTTGAGTTCCAAATTCTTTTCTTCCTTCCCTCCCTGAGATGGTAAGCAATCAGATAAAGGTTATACATGTGCAGTTATGTGTAACATTTTCATATTAGTCATTTTACACAAGAAGAATTGAATAAAAGAACAAATGAAAAATAGCATGTTTCAGTTTGTATTCAATGAATATCAGTTCTTTCTCTGGATACAGTATGCTTCATCATTAGTCCTTTGGGACTGTCTTGGATCATTGTATTGATGAGAATATCTAAGTCATGCACAGTTCTTCATCAAACAATATTGTTGTTACTGGTTCTGTTCTGCTTCTGTTCACTTCAGTATGCATCAGTTCATGTAAGTTTTTCCAAGGTTTTTCTGAAATCATCCTTCTTGTCATTCCTTGTAGCACAGTAATATTCCATTACACTCATATGCCACAGCTTGTTTAATCATTCCCCATTTGATGGGCAGCTCTCTGATTTCTAGTTGTTAGCCACCACAAAAAGAGCTTCTATAAATATTTTTGTACAAATAGGTCCTTTTTCCTTTTTTTGGGGATGCCTTTGGGATACAGACCTCACAGAGGTATTGTTGGATTGAAGGGTATGTACAGTTTATAGCTTTTTGGATACAGTTCCAAATTGCTCTCCAGAATGGTTGGATCAGTTCACAACTCCACAAAGAGTGCCTTAGTGTTCTAGCTTTCCCACATCCTCTTCAATATCTAATATTTTCCTTTTTTGTCATATTAGCCAATATGATAGGTATGAAGTGGTATCTGAGTTGTTTTAATTTGCATTTCCCTAATCAATTGTGATTTAGAGCATTTTTTTCATGTGACTATAGATAGCTTTGATTTCTTTCTGTGAAAACTACCTGTTCATATCCCTTGACCACTATTAATTGGGGAATGACATGTATTTTTATAAATCTGACTCAGTTTTCTATGTATTGGAGAAAAGAGGTCTTTATCAGACATACTTGTCGCAACTCCCTTCCGCTCCCCACCAGTTTTTCTGCTTTCCTTCTAATTTTGGTTATAGTGGCTTTGTTTGTGCAAAAACTTGTTAATTTCATATAATCAAAATTATCTATTTTACATTTTGTAATGCTTTCTACATCTTCTTTGGTACCAAATTCTTCTCTTACCGATAAATATGACAGATAAACTATTGCATGCTCTCTTAATCTGCTTATGGTATCCCCTTTTATGTTTAAATCATGTATCCATTTTGACCTTATCTTGGTATATATTGTGTGAGATGTTGGTTGATACCTAGTTTCTGCCAGTTTTCCAGTAGCTTTTTTAAATAATGAATTTTTGTTCCAAAAGGTTGGTTGAATCTTTGGGTTTATCATATACTAGATTGCTAAGGTCACTGACTATAGTGTAACTTATATCTAATCCATCCCACTGATCCACCACTCTATTCCTTAGCCAGTACCAGATTGTTCTAATAATTACTGCTTTATAATACAGTTTGATATCTGGTATGGCTAGACTTCTTTCATATTTTGTTTTCACTGATTCCTTTGATATCCTTGAGCTTTTGGATTTCCATATGAATTTTTGTTATTTTTTCTAGCTCTATAATTTTTTGATAGTTTGATTGGTATGGTACTGAATAGATTAATTTAGGGAGAATTGTTATTTTTATTATATTGGTACAGTTTACCCATGAGCAATTAATATTTTCCCAATGGTTTAGATCTGACTTTGTGTGAAAAATGTTTTAGAGCTGTATTTATATAGTTCCTGGGTTTGTCTGGGCAGGTAGACTCCCACGTATTTTCTATTGTCTACAGTTATTTTAAAGGTAATTTCTCCATCTCTTGTTGCTGGACTTTCTTGGTAATGTATAGATAAATGTTGATGATTTATATGGATTTATTTTGTATCCTGCAACTTTGCTAAAGTTGTTAGTAATTTCAAGTAGTTTTTTGATTGATTCTCTGAGATATTCTAAGTATAACATATCTACAAAGAAAAGATAGTTTTGTTTCCTCATTACCTGTTCTAATTCCTTTAATTTCTTTTTCTTCTCTTAATATTTCTAGTATGGTATTAAATAACAGAAGTGCCAATGGGCATCCTTGTTTCACCCGATTGTACTGGGAAGGCTTCTAGCTTTTCCCCATTACAGATAATGCTTACTGATGGTTTTAGATAAATAGTATTTATCATTTTAAGATAAGCTCCTTTTATTCCTATGCTCTCAAGTGTTGTTAATACATGGAATCGGTGCTGTATTTTGTCAAAGGCTTTTTTTCCATCTATTGAGACAATCATATGATTTCTATTGGTTTTGTTATTGATATGGTCAAGTATGATGATTAGTTTTCCTAATACTGAGCCAGTCTTGCATTCCTGGTATAAATCCCACATGGTCATAGTGTATGATCCTTGTGATATACTGCTGTAATCTTTCAGCTAGTATTTTAAATTTTTTGCATCAATATTCATTAGGGAAATTTGTCTGATTTTCTTTCTCCATTCTTGCTCTTCCTGCTTTAGGTATCAGCATCATATTTGTGTTTTTGTGTTGTAAAAGGGATTTGGTATGACTCAGACTATTTTTCCAAATGGCTTTTATAGTATGGAGGTTAACTGTTCTTTAAAATGTTTGGTATAAATAGCACATGGATCCATCTTGTCCTGGGGATATTTTTGTTGGGAATTTCATTGATGGCATGTTCAATTTCTTTTTCTATGATTGGGTTAAGTATTTCTATTTCTTCTGTTAATCTGGGTAATTTATATTTGTCAATATTCATCCATTTAATTTAGATTGCCAAATTTATTGGCAAAATAGATCCTAACAATTGTCTTAATTTCCTCCTCTGTGGTGAATTCACCCCCTTCATTTTTGATACTAGTAATTTGGTTTTCTTTTTTAAATCAAATTAACTAATGGTTTATCTATTTTATTGTTTTTTCTTCATAAAATCAGCTTCTAGTTTTATTAATTCAATAGTTTTCTTACTTTCCATTTTATTAATCTCTTCTTTGATTTTCAGGATTTCCAGTTTGATGTTTAATTGGGGATTTTTAATTTGTTCTCTTTCGAGTTCTTTTTAGTTGCATGCCCAGCTCATTGTTCTACTTTTTCTCTATTTTATTGATGTAAAAACACTTAGATATGCAAATTTTCCCCTCAGTACTGCTTTGGCTGCATTCCATAAATTCTGGTATGTTGTCTCAGTTTTCATTTTCTTTAATGAAATTACCAATTATTTCTATAATTTGTATTCTGACTCACTTATTTTTCAGGATTAGATCATTTAATTTCCAATTAATTTTAAATCTCTTTCCACTGTCTATTATTGAATAATTTTTATTGCATTATGATCTGAAAGTGATGCATTTGCAATTTCTGAATTTGGTTGTGAGATTTTTATGTTCTAATATACAGTCAATTTTTGTGCAGATGTCACATACTGCAGAGAAAAAGTTATATTCCTTTCTATTCCCATTCAATTTTCTCCAGAGACCTATCATATCTAACTTTTCCAGAATTTTATTCACCTCCTTAACTTCTTTCTTGTTTAGTTTTTGGTTAGATTTATTTAGTTCTGAGAGGGGAAAGTTGAAGTCCCTCACTAGTACAGTTTTATCTATTTCCTCCTGTAACTTATTCAACTTTTCCTTCAAAAATTTAGATGCAATAGTATTTGGTGCATATGTGTTTGTACTGATATGTACTTCATTGTCTATGGTACCTTTCAGCAAGATATGTATCTCTTTTAATTAATACTTTTAAAATAATTTTGCTTTGTCTGAGATCATAAATGCTTTCTTTGCTTCAACTGAAGCACAATTCATTTTGCTCCAGCCCCTTACCTTTACTCTGTATGTATCTTTCTGTTTCAGATGTGTTTCTTCTAAACAATATATTGGAGGACTCTTTTTTAATCCATTCTGCTATCTGCTTCTGTTTAATGGGTGAGTTTATCTCATTCACATTGATAGTTATGATAACAGTATGTATTTCCCTCCATACTATTTTCCCCTTGTTTATGCTTCTCTCTCTTGCTCCCCACCCTTTCCCTCTTCACAGGTATTTTACTTCTGATCACTACCTTCCCTAATCTACCCTCTCTTTTATCAGTTCCTTCTCCCCTTTCTACTATCCCCATCCATTTTTACTTTCCATAAGGGTAAGATAGATTTCTATATCCAACTGAGTATGTATGTTATTTCCTCTTTGGAGGTCATTTTTTTTTATTCAGCTATGGTTTTTAATCAGGAATACTTGAAAATCTTCTATTTTGTTAAATGTCCATTTTTTACCCCTGAAAGATTATGTTCAACTTTGCTGGGTAGATGATTCTTGGTTGTCATCCTAACTCCTTTGCCTTTCACTGTATCATATTCCAAGCCTTTTGGTTCTTTAATGTGGAAGCTGCCAAATGCTATGTAATTCTGACTGTAGCCCCATGACTATCTTAACTGTTTCTTTTTGGCTGCTTGCAGTACTTTCTCTTGATTTATGAGTTCTGGAATTTAGCTATGATGTTCTTGGGAGTGAATCTAATATATCAAAGCAGTTTTCTTTGATAATTTTTTGAAAGATGTTGTCCAGGCTTTTTTTTTTTGGTCATAACTTCCAAGTAGTTAATAATTCTTATATTATCTCTCCTGGATCTACTTTCTAAGTCAGTTGGTTTTCCAGTGAGAAACTTCACATTTTCTTCTATCTTTTTTTACTTTTTTGATTTTGTTTTATTGTATCTTGATGTCTCATAGAGTCATTAGCTTCCACTTGCTCAATTCTAATTTTTAAGGAATTATTCTTTAGTGAGCTTTTGTACTTCCTTTTCCATTGGGCCAATTCTATTCTTTAGGGAGTTATTTTCCTTTGTAAATTTTTGTATATCTTTTCCCATGTTATTGACTCTTTTTTTCATGATTCTCCTGTATTACTCTCCTTTCTTTTCCCAATTTTTCTTATATTTCTCTAATTTGCCTTTTAAAATCCCTTTAAAGCTCTTCCAGGAATTCTTTTTGGGCCTGAGACCAAGTTATATTTTTCTTTCAGGTTTCAGATATAATCATTTTGACACTATTGTCCTCTTCTAAGTTTATATCTTGACCCTCCCTGTTATCATAGTAACTTTTTGTAGTCAAATTCTTTTTTTTTTGTTTTTTCCCTCATTTTTTCCAATTTAAGTGTTTTTATGTGGAGTTGGGCTCTGGTTCTGAATTGTCCCAAGCTTTTCATCCTGGGTCTCAGGGTTTTACTACTGGTTTTCACTGGACTTTAGGAACTAGCAATCTACTTTCACTGGAGGGCAGGCTGCCCTTTTGGCTTCTAATGGGGGCGGTATATGTGGGGTTTCCCTGTTGGCCTCCCATGGGTGTAGGGGTTTATCTACTGGTCTGCCGCAGGAGTGAAGCCTTTCTGCTGGAGTGCTACCATAACAAAGTCTTTCTGGTGGCTGGCCTTGGAGGAAGGATCTTGTTGTTGGTCTGCTCCAGGTGTGGGACCTTGCTGTAGGGTTGCTATGAAAATGGGACCTCTCTGTTGGCAGGCCCCAGGGGCAGATTTCAATGTTGGTCAGCAATGGGGTCAAGGACTTCCTGGTGGCTTGTGTTGGGGGTGTGGTCATTGGGGTGGGGCCTTGTGCTGTACAAGACTGCAGGAGGGCAGAACCTCACTGGTGGAATGCCCCAAGCTTGGAGCCTTGCTGTAGAACCCCTGCTGTGAGGCTGACTACTGCTCTTTGACCTTGCTCCCTTCCCATCCCAGTGAGACAAATCTTTCCTGCCATGCTAGTCATAGTAAGCTGCTTCCCTGCTCATAGGTCAATTCTCAGGTAGTTTCTAGCTGTCTAAAGGGGAATTTTGGGAGGAATTCAGAGGGTTCCTTTTTCATTCTGCCATCTTGGCAGTGGAATAAAATTTACCTTTTAACTAAATATACAAGTCACCTTTAGAACATTCATAGGATGATTATCTTCAATGCAGATAACCATTATGTTGCTAAGCTGCTTTAGGATCACAGCTGACATCCTGCAGCATATATTTCTTACTTCTGGAGAAAGAAGAATTGGAAAGTAGCCTTAAGCTATTTGAAAGTAAGGTACTCTTTCCATATTTCAACTAAATTAGGGCCGTGATCTTATTTCCTATGGCTGCACTATGGTAGGTGGGAAGTGGTGGAAAAATGGAGACGTTTCTAACAGTGGTGTTGCTTTGTATCCAACACTACATGGAATGGATCAACAGAGCAGATAGGATGTTTCCTTCAGCAGAGCCCTCTGAACTTCAGATTCTGTACCACCACCAAAAGCATTGTCAACAACTCTAACTTCTAGGTGAAGTAAATTCTAATTCTCTAAGCTGGCACAGTAAGTTTGAGTAAAAAAATATATCAAGAGAGAACAGGTACTCTCAGAACTTGGTCTTTAGTTGGAATAGGACCAGCAGTGTAGCAAGCACAACATCATCAAACTGTTGCCTTGGGCTAATGCTTTGTGATAGTATGTATTTTTTTGAGATGCAAAACTAAATCTTCTTCTTAACCTACCTCAGTGTGTCTGTTCACTTAGCTTTGGACATGCTGCTTAAATATCAGACCACATTTTAATGCCTAGTTCTCTGGATCAGCTATTGTGTAGAGTTCTAGCTTTGACCTTTGAATTATAGTAGAGATAGATGGATCTCTGAAACTCAAATGTCTCCTTGATTATGCCTCTCTACTCTCTGGGGCTTCTTGACCCTCTTTCACTTGTTAATCATTAACTAAATCTCCTGCTCCTACAACCCCATGGGCTTCTTAAATAGCAGTCTTTTGGACCCAACAGCTTCTCAAAACCTAGCCCCTTCTATGTTCACCAAGAAAAGAGTCATTATTAAGTTTCTAAGTATCTGTGCTAATTTAATTTAACTTGAAGAAGATAATAAAAAACTTACATTTTACTTCTGGTATATCCCACTTGTATATTGCCTAGAATTTTCTATAACCAGAACCTAATTACATATCAGCAATCCTAAAATCTTTAATAAGTAAGGCTAAATTTATACCTGTAACATAATTTTGAGAGAACTGTAGTGATTCTTTATGTTTATTCATTGTATGAGAGGGATACCTGGAGAAGATCTTTATTTTCAGATTAAAATACTGAAAGATTTAAAAAGTCTGATATGAGGGGAAAAATAATCTAAAATAAACAGCTTACTTTAATTGGTTCAGGCTGCATTACTGGTGCAGGCATGGCAATTGCACTTTGGGTATAAACCTGATGATATGTTGCTTGAACTCCATGATCAGAATAAGGCTAGTACAAGAAAAAGTATAAGTTTTAGTTAAAGGGATCAATTAAAAGAGGCAGAAAAAGACTCCGCAATATTTATATAACTTCACTTTAAGACTCAATAGTTAAAAGTGAATCCCATAGTAGTAGTTTTTATTTTCAACTATATGAGCAAAAATTTTAACAAATACAAACTGTATTACTTTATTTATTTAACTATTCTCCCACCAAAGTAAATCACTTTCTTGAGATAGTATTATGAATAAAAGTATCCAAACATTTCTTTGTATAATAATAACACAGATCAGCACAATTCAGAGAACTTTACTAAGAAAATAAACATCTTGATATATTCTTAGAATGTATATAATAGAAGGCCTCTGAAATTAAAAAAATTATTAATAATGTGATTATAAAGTTATTTATTTTTAGTATGTAGAAAGATGAGAAGCAGTGTTACATTGAAGACCTGGGTTCAAGTGCCTCTGACACAGATTGGTTGTGTGACTCTGAGTAGGTCACTTAACCTCTCACTGCTGTAGGCAACTCTCTAAGAGTATAAGTGTAGAGAAGATGCTATCAGGCATAGGCAGAGGAAGTGTCTTGTTTTTATTCATGAGTTCTCCCTTGTCAATGAAATCACAGGTCCAATTCCTACCTCTATCCTTTTATAGAAATATATACCAATAGTAAAAGGAATTATTATTCATAGGACAAATGGTATAATAAATACTTTGCATTTCAAGTGTATTAAGTTTCTACTCTCTGTTTCAAAAAAGATATTACAGAATATTAATACTATAAGGTAGGTTTTCACAATTTTTATTTAAAAATACATTTAACATGCTTGTGTTATGTTGTTAGTTTTAAAAGTTATTTTTACTTATTTCTGAAATAGAAAGCAAAAGGGAGTGTGGTAGAATACAGTGAGGAAAATCCAAATTGAAAAGGGAGACAATTTCTCACTTTTGCTATGTTACTCTATAGGGGGAGCTGGGTAGATTCAGAAAAAGGTTTATGGAGAGGGTAAGATTTTAATTGATGTTAAAAATGTAGGTGGAAGAACAGAATAAAAATAACCTGACAGATACAGAGTTTAGGATATCTGTAGGTAAGAAAACAAAAACTGAGAGAAAGTAGAAAGAAAAAACTTCCCTTAGCTGGAGCAAAAGAAATGGACAGAAAAGAAAATTGGAAAACACAAGATGCAACATATTAGCGATAGCTTTTATTTCATTTTTAAGAACAGACACATATGTATGAGTGTGTGTGTATGCATATATACACACACATACATATGTAAACATATACACACTTGCAAATAACTTTTGCAATCACAATACATACCTCTGGAACTGAAGCTTCCATTAGAGAGAGAGGAGGGGGAACACACCCACCATCTTGTGCAATTTCTACTGGTTGATAAATAACCTCAGAAGGCTGTAGATATAAGAATGAGGCTGAAGAAGCTGGAGACTAAAGAAAATAAAACCAATTAAATTATTTCAATGAAATTTAATTCAACAAACACTAGTTGAGCACTTATTATTTGTAATGCTCTAGGGACACCATGTTAAAAAAATTAAAGTTGCTGCTTTCAAGGAGCTTATAATCTCCTGAGGATATAATAAAGATGGGAAATTATACAAACACAAGTCAAATAAAAAAAAATTTCAAGAGAGAGAATGAGAGTAACTGGGTGGATCAGGAAGTCCTTGTACAAAGTTATGCTTTGCAGGAAGGTAGGGATGACTAGCAAAACAGCTAAGAGCAGTCTTTATTTCACATATGAGGAGCATCACAGAAAACTGAAACTCGTTAACAAGTTGCTCTTCTGAGGTAATAAAGAAGATTACAGAATTAAAAGGCTAGAAGGTAATAAAATTCAAGTAATAAAAATTCTAATTGTGAGTATGTCACTAAATAATCCCTGGTGAATCCTGGGGAAAACACTGAACTTCTTTGTGCTTGGTCTATCAATCTTTTTATTTGCGTTCAGATAAACCTACGTACTAAGAGCCCCTCTTGGTCTATACTGTGCATTAAGTGTTCAGATAGATGGCTAGCTTCCCCAAGCAAGTGGGGACAGGCAATTTAATTGTATTTTGTATATACAAGCTACCCAAAGGAAGCAACTAATTTCTTAAAAATAAATAAAATAGAAACAAAATCTAACTTTAAAAAAGTGCTGAATACCTAACCTTTCTTCAGCAGTAACTAGTTTAAAAAGAATTCATAACCAAGTATTTAAGGTTATTGCTATTACCTGGGGGACTCCCCACTGCCATTGTCCTGGAAGACATTGTGCAGGTGCCTAAGATAAAAAAAGAAATAAAAAGATTAAAAACAAGGTTAAAAATATATTTAAGGAGTTTGTCTGAAAATTACAATTTCAAGCCAGAAATTTAGTCAAAATTTATTAGTAATGATGATATGTGACTTTTAAAGAAGATTAATATGTAAAATATTAGCCATGTCCTTTGTAGCTGTTGTTCTTCGTAATCAAAGAGCATTAACATCAGTGCCACTTTTTGGTAAAAACTACCACCAATTTCATGACTTTATAGTGGTGAGAACATCTGTCCTAATCAGGAATATACATCCACACATACATACATATAATATGCTTAAGAGGCAGCTGGTGGCTCAGCAGATAGAACAATGAACCTCCAGTTAGGAAGACTGAAGTTCCAATGCAGCCTCAGACACTTCCTGGCTGGCTGTATGACTCTGGGAAAGTCACAACCTCTTTGCTTTAGTTTCCTCTACCATAAAATGGGAATAACTACCTACCTCAAAGGGTTATTGTGAGGATCAAATGAGATAATATTTGTAAAAAGATATTAGGACAGTGACTAGCACATAGTGCTATATAAATGCTAATTTCCTTCCCCTTATGAATCTAATAAATAAAAAAATGAAATAGTTGCTCCTGAATATAAAGGCACAGACAGTAAACTTCTATATGACAGCAAAATAAAGTACTACCATTAAGAGCTCTGTTGTTTAAAAATTAAAGTACTTGGTAAAGGTAGAAAAATAGTATCTAGGAATAAAGTAGGCAAGAAAAGAATTGGGGGAAGGAAATAAATGGAAGAACAAAAGAACAGAGGAAAAGACTGGTATAACATAACATCTATTAGTCAGGAGGCCCAAGTATCTTCTTTTTTTGTGTATGTGAAGACAATGGTCCTCAGGTGTAACATGGCTAAACATACTATTATTTTAATTTTTGTGGCTTAGTGGGACTTGGTTTGGTAGATGACAGAATTATGGTTAATGTACATTCTTAGTAGTAGTAGAAGTAGTAGCATTAGAGATTAGCAGTACTGGCAGTACTCTACCACTTTACATTACTACTCCTACTATTCCCACATTTACTATTTAGTTTCTGTGCCTACACTTCTGTTTCACATTTTTGAGGGAATTGTTTAGACAATTTGTTTACTCTTAATATATTATGGGTTTAAGTCAAGGGAAAATTGAAAGTATGGAAAAATTATAAAAGGAAATAAAGTAAAGCAAAATTAAAGTCAGATAGGATAAGGTGCCAATGGGAAGAGACAGCTGGAAGCTGGGCTGGGGAGGGAAGTCACTGGGAACATAAATAAAGCTATATAATGCTGAAAGACCATCAAACACAAAAACCTCCAAAAGGCTGGAAAAAGTATGAAAACAAGAAACCAATAAAATAATAAAAACTGGCTAAAACATATTGAAGAGTTTTGAACCTTTAAAGGACATAAGTGCCATATTATTTTTTTAATAAAATGTTAATAATATTATTTTTTTAATAAAATAAAATAAGTAACCTGCTATACAAGTAGTGGTATCTATTAGAACATGGGTAGGGAACCTGCAGCCTTGAAGCCACATGTGTAGCCTTTAAAGTCCTCAAGTGAGGCCCTTTGACTAAATCCAAACTTCACAGAACAAACCTACATCCTAATTTGGGGTTCCCCACCCCCATATTAGAATAAATATATAGAGAGTCACCTGGCATTCCCTTGGGGATTTAGAGAAGTTGAAAACAAGGAAGTACAGGTGATAGGTCAACATTAGGTTTTATGGATGTTCTCTCACTGTCATCCTGTTATATCCTGGTACAGTTAGTATGGCTCTGAAATGAAGATTAATTTAAGAAGGGCATTTATGAATGCAATGGGGCTGGGAGAAATAACAATTATTAAATTTCTATTTTAGAAAAACAGCAGTTCCTCAGATCATTTAGCAAGGTAGCTTGAAATAACTTTGGAGATACTATTAGAGAAAAGAAACATTACTGAAAAGTAACTTGTAGAAGTTTGGATCAGTCAGGAGTGGTTGATTTCATCCCATTATACCTTCTGCAGAACCTGGAATCATCAATTATTATATCACTCTCTCAACTCTTTAACTTCTATCCCCTCCAAGAGCTCTATCCTCTTATTCTCTTCTATGCTTAAACATACTCAGATATCTACTATCTTAAAAGAACCTTACATAGTCCCTGAGCAATTCACCTTCTTCCAAGCTCTTGTACTCAAATCTTGGGTAATTATTTCAAGCAAGGAAAATTCACTTATATGCGGAGCAGAGCTTCTACTTTCTTCCTACCCATCTATAATCTGGCTCCCATCTTTGCAAACCTACTGAAACTACTCTCTCAAAAGTCAATGACCTATTAATAACTAAATCTAATTACCTTTTCTCAGTCTTTATTCTCCTTGACCTCTATTCTATGGGATAAAACTTGCAAGGGAGAATTTAAAGTGATAAGAGAGGAGGGCTAGGGACAGACCCTTGGGTGGGAGTGGGAAGAGGAAAAGGAACCAGAAAAAAAGAAAGATGGATAAGTCAAGGAAGCAGACTAATCTACAAGAACTAGAAAAGTAGACTCAGCAATATCACTTCTAGGGTTTTATTCTAAAGAGATCATAAAAATGGGAGAAGGTCCCACATATACAAAAATAATTACAATAGCTCTTTTTGTGGTGGCCAAGAACTAGAAATTGAGGGAATGCCCATCAACTGGGGAATGGCTGAACAGGCTGTGGTATATGAGTGTAATGGAATACTATTGTGCTATAAGAAATGATGAACAAGCGGACTTCGGAAAAACCTGGACTTATATGAACTGATGCTGAGTGAAGTGAGCAGAACCAGGAGAACATTGTACACAGTAACAGCCACAGTATGCAAGGGCTGTTTCTAATAGACTTAGCCCTTCACAGCAATGCAAGGACCTAAAACATTCCCGAAGGACTTGAGGCAAAATGCCATCCACATTCAGAGAAAGAACTATGGAATCAGAACACAAAATGAAGCAGACTATTTTCTCTCGTGTTATGTTTTGTTTTTTCTCATGGTTTCTTCCATTTGTTTTCATTCTTCTATGCAATATGAACATGTGTTTAATAAGAATGTATGTATAGAACCCATATAAGACTGTATGCCATCTTGGGAAGGGAGAGGGAGAAAATTTAAAACTTATGGAAGTGACTGTTGAAAACTGAAAACAAATAAATTAATTAAAAAAATAAAACAATCAGAAAAAAAGAAACTAGAAAAGTACAGCAATGAGGAGCAAACAACAGGCATCCTAATAACTTCTGATACTGATAACAATAACAACTAATAATAATAATTAAACATCATGTTTTATGTTCCAGATATTATGCTAGGTGCTTTATAAATATTATCTCATTTGAGCTTTACGGCAAACCTGTGAGGTTGGTGCTATAATTATTCATATTCATATGTATCATTTATAGATGAAGAATCTGAGGGAAATAGAAGTTAAGCTCCTTTGTGCCCAGGGTCACATAGCTAGTAAGTGTTGGAGGCAGATTTGAACTTATCTTCCTGACACCAAGTCCAGCACTCTATATCTACTGTCACCATTTGGTGATGATAACAACTTTATATTATGATACAATAAATATTATTCAAAATATCAACCTCTGGATTATAATGAAAGCAGATTAAACTACGTTCAGCCTACTGTGGTTTAGAAGGCAAAGTGGCAGATGATATGTTTTAGAAAGATTTTCTGTAACAAATGGTTAAAAGACAAAAACCATGCCATATGTAAGTTCTGAAAGATAAATGAGGCACTACTCTGATTATCACCTAGGAAATGCTGATCAAACCCAGTAGTCATCTTCTGCTCTATGCCCTTCAGCCAGGCCACTGAAGAGTAGTTTCAAGCTGACTCTTTGAAGTAGCAAAGGAGAATTCTGAACAGTGATAATATGAAGGACTTATTAAATACAGTCATAAAATTGTATATTTTTTTCTTTAAATATGTGATTTAAAAAGACTTCCAGCATTCTGAAATGTTGAGTTGTTTTTGGAGGCCAAAATTTTTTTCCCAAAGGAATACATCTCCATTTTTGAAATTAAAGGCAAAAGAAAAATGTCTTGTTAAGAAATTCAATTTATAGGCAACTTTTTAGACTATACTCTGTAATAATAATAATAACAGCAACTCACATGGTAAATTTTAAAGTGCTTATGTTTTTCTTAGAACCACCTTTTGAGGTAGATATTATTATTCCTCTTTCACAGGCAAGGAAGCTGATGTTCAGGGAGAGTAAATGACTTAACCCTGCTTATCCAGACAACAAATGTTAAAATGGGTACTCAAATCCAGGTGATTAATATGTAGATCATTATTAGCTCTTGGAATCACTAAAATAGGACTTCTTAGTTTAAGTTTTACATTTTAAACTAATAACAGGGGAAGAATTAATTTTCTGCTTCCTGACTAATACCACCACATTCTCTCAAAAAGGAAGAATCTAGTATAAGATCTGAGTGATAAAGTGAACAAAAATATGGTGCTATTCTGCTACCTTCTGAGGAAGTTTAAGCCCTTTTTTTCTCAGAATGATTCACAAGGTGTTAAAAAAAACTAAAAAAAGGAATCAAAGTACAAAATAATATTTTAGCAGTAACACAATCTTTTATTAATTTTTACCTGATAATGATATGCAGGTTGTTGATAAACAGGTTGAGCTACCATGACAGGGGAACTAGATATAGATCGTGACTATAAGAAAAGAAAAAGTAAAATTTAAGAAAAAATATCTCAGGCAAAATCATCCCAAAATAGAAAATTATAAATACATCCACCTAATTTTAGTCAAATTTTGCCTTACCACAGTCACAGAATTTCAACCTTCAAAAAGACTCCAGGAAGCCATGGAGTCCAACTCATTCTTGAAAAATGAATCCCTACTACAACATACTTGACCAACAGTCATCCAGCCTTTGCTTGAAGAATTCTAATGAGGGGGAACTAGCAACCTTCCAAGGAAAACCATTCCTTTCTGGGCAAAGTTTTAACTTAGTATTTATTTTCCCTGACGTTAATCCTAAATTTGCCTCTCTGCACCTTCTAACCACTGATCCCAGTTCTGCCATCTGGGCCCAACCAGAACAAGTCTCCTCCTTTTATACTGCAGCTTTCCCAAAATTTGAAAAGAGTTTTCAGAATCCCCTTGAGTTTTCTTTCTCCAAGGTAAACAACCCCAGTTTCTTCAACTGATTCTCATATGGAATGGATCTGAGGCTTCTTTCCATTTAGGTTGCTCTATTCTGCATGGTCTTGGGTTTAACTATGTCCTTCTTAAAATGTGGTGTCTAAAATTGAACACAACACTCAAGATGTAGTTTAATTAAGTCAGAGAACAGTGGAACTATTGTCTCCTAATTCCTGAAGGTTATCAAGAGTTGGATGGCTATGTCAACTTCTATTTAGCTTGGAGTCCATTACCCTCCGTTCCCCTACTCCCCTCAAAATCTGTATTTTTTTATAAAGATAAAATGCTATCTAAATAGGCCTCTTTTACTTTCTACAGCTAAGTTCTGGCTAGTGTGAATTATGGCAAGTAGATTTCTTGAACAGAAATGTAAGACTGTATACATTTGTCCTTATTATACATATTTCATCTTACTGGATTTGTTCCAATGTTTTTTAACCCAGGAGTTAGTAAACAGGGCCCAAGGGTCAAATGCCCACATACAACTGAGTTAAGAATGTTTTTTACATTTTAAAATAAAGTTTCATTTATTTAAAAATTGTAAATACTACTAAACACTATTTTTAGCTTGCGGGCAGGCCCACTTGGCTAACTTTGACTCTTCACTGCAGATTATCAATTCCTGTTCTAGACTGTTAAGACTTACCTAGTCCTTCTAGCTTTATCTCATCTTGTTGTTGTGTTTGTCCTTCATTTTCAAAGAAGACCATGACATCAGAAAAATGATGAAATGACTTGCACTTCACTTTGTTTTGAGTGAGGGAGGGCTGTGCAAGGTCACTAGCCTCACTTTCTTCTCCTAAGCCATCTGGATCCAGTGACCAGATATTCATCAGGATGACTGGAGACAGCCCAGGATACAATGGGAGACCTTGGCCTTTTTAGGCTAAGAACTTTTCAGTACTCACTTAGAGGGAGGTAACACATTCAGTGAATAGGCCTCTTTAAGAAGTAGTCAGGGAATGGCCCTTTAATGAGTCAAAGAAAAAGATAACTAAATCAAGCTGGAAGGGAAAGAGCAACAGTTACTACTGATAATCACTCTAAGCCAGGAGGCCATTAAGTAGAGCTTGGGCAGGGACCTATTGTTGTCCAATCTATGGGCTTCAGAGTGCAATACATGTATCATAGATCAAGAGAGGTCCAACTGTCTGACCATTGCTACCAGAGAAGTAAGCACCAACATCTGGGTTTTCAAAGCTGGGGGACTCAATAGCTACCCAGAGTCTCATCTGGCCAAATAACCTTCTTCCAGTGAGTGAATTCCCTGCTTGTTGCCTGAACTTTTTGCATACAGACACTTGAAATGGCCATGTGTTTTTCCTCATGGATCCTTTCTTAAATTTTATTTCCAATGAACTTTTGGGTATTTCAATAAGTAGCCTTCTTACAATATAATTATTCTTTATGATATTTAGCTTGGTAGATATACAAAGGCAATTTTCTTCCTCCTCTTTCCCTGTTAAGGTCCTTTGGAGTAGATTTACAAAAAACCAGGAAAATACAAGTTCACTGGCTTTTGTCAGTCATATTTCCATCCCTTCCTAATTCTTCCTGCCCATGTTCCCTTTATAAGTCCCTGGGATTTTAACTCACCATAATATAAAATACATTCTTAAACATTTGTTGAACAGTTTTTGATTTTTAGCTCTTAATTTAAAACTAGACAGATTTAACTTTTTCATTATACCATTTAAAACAAACAAAAAACCCTCCAAAACATCTCAAACCTACAAACTTACTAAATTAAAAGAAAAATGAGTGTGGGCCATAATCCTTTATATGGAGGTGTGGCTCTTTATAAAAGAGCAGTTCCCCATCTCTTTTCTAGAAGTTCTGTTCAAAAGTGTATTTTGAAAAGTGCCTAATATTATACTACATCAAAAGAAGAGCGTGTGACACATTAAAGTAGGTACTACATCTAACTAAGAGTCTAGATTGTTACCATAAATTATGAAAATTTGGTAATAACCAGAATCAAATCTATAGGGTATGATGCTACTCTTGATCTTCTGTCGTAAGTCTTTCTCCTTAATACAAGGTTAAGTGTCTGTTAAACTGGATGACACATACTAGATAGCACTATACTAGGGACTTAGGGATACAAAGATGATAAAAGATACCATCCTTGCCCTCCATGATCCTGTGATCTAACTGAGGGATGACACATACATAGATAACTTTGATACAAGTTAGACTATAAAATGAGAGGCATGAGAGGTCAAATAGCATGAAATTAGAGATCCAGGGAGGGAAAGATCACTTCTACCCCAGGGGATGCAATCAGTGACAACTTTATAGATCAGGTAGCACCGGAACTGGGTCTTAGAGTTAGGAAATCATTTTCAACAGAGGCAGATAATGTGTTCATGTGTTTGAAAGAAATGGAGTTTGGGTTGTTTCAGGCTTGGGGAATAGTGTGAACACAGAAGTAGATAAGAGAACAGTGAATAGTGTAGTATTGAGTACTTAGAGGAAATTGTATGAAATAACACTGGAATGGCAGACTTGTGTTGAGCTAAGAAGTCCCCTGCCCACTTCATCCCTTACTTATATAGGCACTAGGTAGCTACTGCTAGGTTTTGAGCTAGGGAAAGACTTTCATATAAAGACGAACTAAAGTTGCTCTATTTTCAATAAACATTTGAAAATGTATTGAAAACACACTTTCCTGAACTCAAGTTACTTACAGGCCAAGGTGGTGGGACAGAAGCTACCTCAGGAGTATGAAAATATGCAACACCATTATGGTAGGTATAAGGATAGCCAGTTGAAGTAGTCAGATACATTGTTCCAGCTGCTGGCATTAAACTGGAACCTAAAGCAAATAGTATTGTATTATTATAATATATTAAATAAAATTTAAAAAATATGTATCCTATATTAAAACCAAAATTATTGTTTTATTTACCAAAACTGCAACTTTTGGATGCCACGTTAGATTTAATATGCCTTTAAAAAACTTTGCTTAGACTTAATGGTCCAATTTTTGTGAACTGAAATTCACTACTTAGGGCAATTAGGCAAGTAATTTTATCTACCCCTAGGGACAAAATGAAGATTCCAAGAATATCTTTAAATATGCTTTACATCATTGTTTAATAATCATCATGAAAATTAAGTCTTTTAGCTTTATTGAGATTATGCATGGCTAAGCTATCTAACATCTCTAAAAATTTCTAAAGAATTAACAGAAAGGTAAGGCATTTAAAAATTTTTTGCCCTACTTGCCTATGACTTCAGGGGTTCTATTATGTTTAAAAGAAAT
Source organism: Notamacropus eugenii (assembly GCF_028372415.1). Classification (NCBI taxonomy): domain Eukaryota; kingdom Metazoa; phylum Chordata; class Mammalia; order Diprotodontia; family Macropodidae; genus Notamacropus; species Notamacropus eugenii. Next base: position 268,110,960 of record NC_092876.1, read on the forward strand.
CTCACAATACCTGGGCCATATCAATATATCCAAGACAACCAGAACAGCGGAGGGTCCTCAAAACTAGTTCACTAGGCTCATCAGGGTTTGTCTGTCCTGGAAGCTTCCTCAGAATGGAACTTCTTTTAAATGATTTTTTTTTTTATCCCAACAAGACTCCAAAACAGAATGTAACATTCAACCATCCGTGAGTGTTAAATCTAGAAGGATCCTAACCATTCACTAGTGTTTTACTCTGGTTAATGCCTGGATGATAAGAAATTATGTAATTTCATGTCTTGAAAATAGTGCAAAGAAAAAATCTTTTTCTAGGATTAATTTTGAAAAAATATAAAGAAAAAAGTCTTATTCTGTGATGAATAAAGATAATCATACAATATAATCTTAGTATTTCCCCTAAACTGTTGCTTTATAGTAAGGCTAAATCCTAAGCATCAAAAAATAATGGCTAGGGTAGAAAAGTGAATTAGGAGAAAAGGTAATGTCCTTTATTCTGATCTCATCAGAACAATAGGAAAGCTTAGTATTAGAAATATCAGGTTAAGATATCTTGACCTAGATGTTATTCATTAACAAATGGTTGCTAAAACCAGAAGCCTCCCTCCCCCATGGGAGTGAACTGCAGCAGGAAAACAGAAGAGAACTCAGTGTAGAAGAAGTTAATAAAAAAAAAAGGGGGCTAATCAAACAGACAGAGTTTAGTAAAATGATTGCCTTAAAATTTTTAAGTCAGAAAAAATGATAAAGTTATTATTTATGCTTCAGTAAGTCTGGTATTAGGTTTCATGTTGAAACCACTTCACACAGTTAACACCTGAAATACAATTACCATGTTCCAGGACTATTGTAATCTGTATCTCTCATGTAAGAGATATTCAATTACTTTCAGTCCAATTATGTTACACAGTAAAACAATGCTTCTTCTCCCTACTGTACTGATAATTTAAATGGGAAGATCTTTCCCATTCATTAATAGGCCCCAGTGACCACATATGGTGAGAGAAGCTTGCTGAATGGGTAGAACAGGAAGGGGTAGAGCAGGAAGGGTGGAAGAGAAGGAGGCAGAACTCGAGCAAAGCTGAGAGGAAATTGGTCAGAAAGCAGTCAGAACTGAGGGAGAGAGAGAAAAGCAGGTAGCTGGCTAGTGTGAGTAAGAGAGCTTGTTTCTTATTTTGTTTAAAGGAATCCGTTTGTGATTTGTTTAAGGAAGCTGGTTTGTGGAAAGCCTAATGGAGAGAAGGCTTAGGGATGATAATACCCTCTGCATTGTTACTGTGTGTAGATTTCTTTGTTACTATAACGGATTTGGCTTCCTGGTATTGGGATTTGGCTTTCTAGTATCTGAATAAATGTTTTGGTTCTGTCTTCCACGTGGAGAGTTTGTGATATTTTGTGATTCAGATTTGCACCAGCATATTCATGGCTGCTGTAGCCACTGTGAATATCACGTTGGCACGGTACCCACCCTCCCACCCAAGCTTACAGAATTTTTTTTTTTTGGTGGATGGGTGGCAGGGGTTGGGGATAAGAGGTAGGAAAGAAGAAAGAAGTCCCTTAATATCATCTAATTCCTATTGCTATTATCAGGTGAAAGGTAGTCATACTATACATATGATTTTGCATACTATGGTTTTACACAGTATTGTTTTATAATTAAACTCTCACAGCTGGTTATTTTGTGACAAGAGTTAACATTCTGACAAACAACACATGACACTGTAATGTGTTAAAGACTAGCTAATAAGTCTGGTTATCAGTTAAATTACCAAACCAGTAGGCTAAAAATGGAACGACATAAACAATTTAATTTTCTGTCAAATGATTAGCAAGTTATATCACAGTAAGCCTCCATGACTAAGTAATAATTAAACATTTTAATCTTTTACTTCATGTAATCTTTTTCATCTAACTAAAGATACCATAATAAATCATATGGGTATTACAGGATAAAGATGTTTGTAAAAAAGTCAAATTAAAGTGATAAAAGTTTTTAAAAAGTAAAAATAACATCTGATGTCAAGTTGAAAGTGTTACAGCAGTTTGAGGCCAGTCAGTCAGTATCTACTTTCTTTTCACATACTAAAGCCCCATCATAAAAATATTGTGGTGCATTAGAATGAACAAGCAGTTAGGAGACAATGACTCTAGACCCAGCTGTGTCAATAATCAGCTGTGTGGAAATGAGTAAATTAGCTTTTCTGGACCTTAGTTTTGACATTTTTAAAATGAATAGATTAAATTAGAATTCCACCTTTAAAATCCCACCCAACGAATTGTATGATTTTAATGAATAACTTAGGCAAATTTGTGAAGCTTTGGCACTGTATGACATTATATGGTATTCTGACTGAGTGTACAGTAGACCATTTAAAAATATACAGACCATTTAAATTATGTTATTTTCTTTATAAACATATGATTATAAAGTTTATTACATGCTCAAGCATTATTTTTATTAAATCTTATTATGAATTATTTCCCCCAGAAAAAGCTTCAATGTAATAAATGGGAAAAATACTCATTTAAAATTTGCAATTAGATGCATTTTTGTAAAATGAAGTATATTTGGCATTTTAATAAATTTCAACAGAACACTCAATTTTTAAAATAGCAATGTCAAGATAGTGAAAAAATTTATCACAATACATACGAGGGATCCCTACTTGTTGTTTTCTTATTGCTGGACCAATATTCAGTTTCTTATCCTTATAATTAAGTTTCTCTGCCTAAAATAAAGGGAAAAAAAGCACTTCAATTTCCCTTCCTTTTGCCAGTTACCTATAAAACTAATACAAACTTTAGTTTGTGATATCCTTCTCATAAGCTTTGAGGAAACTTCCTAAATACTAAAAACTTTTTTTTAAAAGTCTCTGATAATCAGTACATGAAACCCTATAGTTATTAAAGTACTGAAGAAACCAAACACATGAAGACTGATAAAAGAAAAAAGCTTCTTCAGAACACTACAGAACATTATGTCTATCGTCAACACCATGAAAAACCATAACACAAGCTTGGTTAAAAATGAAATTATTTCTTAGCATTAAAGTTGTTTGTTTTTTCTTTTCTTAATATAAGGACATTTTTCATGGGATCTTTTACATCTTGCCATATAATAATCTCCAATGGTTATAATTATAGATTTCCCCAAAAGGCTAATGTAAAAAAAAGATTGGAGTTAGGCTCCAACTTATACAGTTTATGTAGTCATGTCAATCTTTTTTATTTTATGGAATATAGGATTCTGGAACAATACAAACAAGGTCAGAAGTAACTGCAGCAAAATTCCATAAACTAAAGATTGTTTAAAGTGTACTTACTGAGCCACTCTGAAAATGATTCTGATCTTCAGGAACACTCATAGTGGCAAAAAGAAATTTTTTGTGCTGATAATAGGGCATTTTGGATCTTAAGGTAAATAATGTGTTTACTAAAATAAAGTTAAAACACTGGACTGAAGGTCCAAAATCCCTCTATGTCTTTTAAAGAATAATGTCAGCAGTAGGATTTAAATAAAGTCCTGCTTGGAATAAGCAGGACACACAAGATGACTGACAGTGAGGTACCTTCCAATTTTAGGATCCTATGCTTGTTTTGCTCTGTAGGAATCAAATATATCATTAACAATAAAAGACATGAAGACCCCAAATTGTTCTTCTGTTAACCTAAATTAAAGGAAAATTTATCCATGAAGAATTGTTAAAAATCCACATAAACTAAATTATCCGGAGCTCTTGTAAATATAAAATTTTTATTTAATTGGAATGTTTTTGTTCCAATTTTTTTTGTAATAGAAAAATTACTATTGGAAGATGAGAAAACTTAACACTTAAGACTACATTATAATATTAATTATACTGAATTAAAATCAGTGCTTTACATACTCAGTACCAATTCATGGAGTTTCAAAAATAAAGTTAAATGAAGAGTTCATGACTAAACAAGGAAAAGAAAGTCAATTGCAGGTAAAATGGACAACTTTGATCCCACAAAATTTTACAACTTTTTGCACAAACAAAATCAATATACCTAAAATTATAAAAGAAGTTTAAAAAAATCATTGCCGCCAGTTTCTCTAGCATTTCATTTTTAAAGAATAAGAGCCACTCCCCAATTGATAAGTTATTAAACGATATGAACAGGCAGTTTTCAGAGGAAGAAATCCAAGCCCTTAATAGCCATATGAAAAAGTGCTCTGTTACTAATAATTGGAGAAATGCAAAGTAAAATAATTCTGAGATTTTATCTCAGAATGGCAAAGCTAACTAAAAAGGAAAATGACAAATGTTGGAGAGGCTGTGGGAAAAAAGGTACATTAATGCATTCCTTATGAAGCTATGAACTGGTTCAACTGATAGTAATAATAACAGTAATAATAGCTAGCAATTATACAGTAATTTAAGGTATGTAAAGTGTTGTCTCATTTGATTCTCATGACAACTTTATCAGATGGGTACTAATAGTAGTCCTATCCCATTTTATAAATGAGGAAACTGAGGCTCAGAGAGGTTAAGTGACTTGTCCAGGGTCACATTAAGACACATTAAGTATCTGAGATAGAATCTGAACTAAAGTCTTCCTGACTCCAAGTCCAATACTCTTATCTACCCAGACACCTAGTTGCCTAATTTATTAAACTTTACTCATCTTTTGGCCAGCAATACCACTACTAGATCTATAGCCCAAAGACAAAGAACTCTTATGTACAAAAATAAATTTACAGCTCTTTTTTATGTTAGAGAACTGGAAAATCGAGGGGGTGCCCTTCAATTGTAGGATGTCTTAATAAATGATAGCATGTGAATGTGAGAGAATATTGTGCAGTAAGAAATGGTGAAGGGAAGGTTATAGAGACAACAGGGAAGACTTATATGAATTGATGTGAAGTGAGTCGAGCCAGGAGAAAAAAAGCTATGCAATAATAATGATATTGGAAAAACAAACAACTTTCAAAAACACAGGATCCTTGATCAATGTAATGGTCAAAATTCCAGAGAACACATGATGTAACATGCTACCTACCTTCTGACAGAGCGGTAACGGACTTCAAGTAAGTGCATAGTGAGACACCTATTTTTGGGGGGGACATGGACAATGCAAAAATTTGTTTTGTTTGGCTTTACAGATAATTAAGATTTTTTAAAAATTTCTTTATCAATGGGGGAAGATGAAAGGGAGAGAAGGAAGATTTTCAAAACCGAAAATAATTTTAAGAATAAAATTAAATGAATATATAAATATATAAAATATACTACTTAGATAGAAATGCCTTACCTCTTGCAAAATTTTTTGTGCATCTTCTTGTGTTTCAAAAGTGATGAAACCATACCTAAATAGAATACATTAATTATTTTCTTTTTTGACATATTTGAAGTCAAAATTTTTTTTAAAGCACAGATTTCTATAAAATTGGAATTGGCATGATTTTAAAAAACCAAAACCAAAACCACCAAACTATGCTGAGGGAGAAGTTGTATCAATTATTGACAGCTTAACAGTCTGATATCTTCATATTCTTCCTCTGATAAATTTCTGGAGCTATGTTAAAGAGGTGGGTCCTTTGTAGACCTTGAGATATTATCAGTGTGAGTCTGGGATTTCAGTCAAGATAGCCTTACAGAACTACCTTCTGGTACATCAATTGGTATTTATTGATTTGATGGATTTGGGGTCCAAGAAAATAAGGTCCCTTTGAAATTGATGTAGACCATTCTGCTATCTTCACATAATGCCAGCATAGCTAACAATAACACTGCTGTGCACCACTGTTATCTATCACATTTAGGGGGTCTGTTTAAAGGTAATTTTGAGCAGCTAGGTGGTACAATGGAGAGAGAGCCAGACATCTTCCTGAGTTCAAATCTGGCCTCAGACACTTATGTGGACACACTATGTGACCCTAGGCAAGTCACTTAACCCTGTTTGCCTCAGTTTCCTCATCTGTAAAATGAGCTGGAAGAAAGAAATGGCAAACCATTCCAGTGTCTTTGCCATGAAAACCCCAAATGGGATCACAAAGAGTTAGATATAACTGAAAATGACTAAACCACATCTTATCTGAATACGAACTCAAAGTAGCAATCCTAAATCTTAAACATTTTTTATTAAAAAAACTGGAATGTATTTTATACTGGTAATAACTGAACACATTGGTGGGGAAATTAAGCAGGAAACTACTGATGAAGTATAAATCAAATAAAAATTTTATGTTTATTTGCAGTACATAACTCATTTAATTATTGTTCTTCAGAGAACATGATCACATAAAGCTATCTCAAGACATATAAGAGTGGCATAGTGGATAAAGAACTGGCCTTGGAGTCAGGAAGATCTAATTTCAAGACCTGCCTCTGTTATATGATGATTGTTGCCATAGGCAATTCACTTAGCAACTTAAAGTTTCAGAGAAGATACCAATCTGCATTTCCTCATCTAGGAGGAATCACAAGTTCAAATCCAATCTGTTATCAATTTATAAACATTTTATAAACATCATACAACTTTGTTATGAATATAAAAATAATAATGAATTTTATGGAAAGAGGTACAAAATAAAGGTGAAAAAACTTTAGTAAGAAGCAGTGCCTTTGTTGTGTAACTTTCCCCAAATTAGTAAAATCTAATTAATAGTGTGCTTGTTTACCTGCTTACCTTTCAAAATATCAGCTATTAACAGAAAGTTATTTTTAGATAAACGCTTTAATCTTTTTTTACTCTAGTGGATCCATCAAGTTTCTTTAGTCTGATATTTTGAATATAAAATGTATATCAGGTAGAAGAAGGATTTATAATTCCATGTGTGCTTCAAATATTATAATTATATAAACGGTTGAGTAAAAGCTCTGCTATTCAAAATCATTGAGGAATACAACATTTACTAAGCATTCACTGTGAAGAGAGGTACATATTCTACAAAGTTTAGACAAGACACAGTTCCTGCCCTCGTGGAACTTATAGAATAAAGAAAAGTAACATATCAACACATAATATGTAATATTGTGCATTAGAACTTAGTGCATTGGGGAATTATAAAACAAACTGCTATATGAAATCTGGTTGAAAGTTATCAGCAACCTGGCAGTGGGGGGTGGGAATCAGGGATAGCTTTTTATGAATAAGGGAGTGACATCTGACTCAGGTTTTAAATGATGGATAGGAATTCAACTAATGAAACTAGTAGACATTCTAGGCATAGGGAGAAGCTTTGTCAAAAGAAGAGCCCAATGTACATTTAGGGGACAAGGAATTATCCCATTTGTCAAGAGTACAGAGTGTGGAGAGGACTAATAGGAGATTAAGTGAAACTAGAATGTGAATTTTATTTCGGGAGAAATGGGGAGCCACTGAAAAGTTCTTAGAAAAAAGGAACATGAGTGGATCTATGAGCCAAGCAATGTATTAGGCAATGAAGAGATAAACACAAAAATGAAACAGTTCTTGCCTTGAAGAAACTTACATCCTACTGGAGAAGACAGTATGTGTACAAAGATGAGCAATTACAAAATAGAAGGGCATTTTCAAGAGAAGGAATCAGTATTTGGGGGGAGCAGATATTAAGGTGGTGCTTATGTTTTGAAGGAAATAAAGAATTCTAAGAAGAGTTGGGAGGGGTTCCCAGGCAAGAAAAAGTCACAGAGATAGGAGATGATGTATTATGTGTGAGGAACAGTAAGAAGGACCATTTGAAAGTAAAATTATGATGTATTAAATCAATTTGATTTTATGATTTTTCCTGCAGATACTTTTTCCGTTCTGAATGTAAACTCCCTCAGGTTTGAAACTGTCTCACTTTTGCGCTGATATCTTTAGTGCTCAGCACAGTGCTTCACACATATTAAGTGTTTAACAAATCCATTCATCCCTCTATCCATCCATCCTTCCCTTGAGCAGAGGTAGAGCTATCAGATTCTGGGGAGTACTCAAGGGTGAAAATGTATAGGCTGGTAATGGAGTGTTAGGAAGACAGGGGATTCCAGGTTAGTGGTTAGTGAAATCAAGGTTATAATGGAGGCAAATGAATGGAAGCAGAAGGACTGGAAGATTAGTAATATCAAGGGACTGAAGGACAGCATAAAGGCATAGAGTACAAATAATAGTGGGGAGAGGTAGGCTAGGGGATTGCGAGCAGAAAATGCAATTTCACATTACTTACTGAATGTTGGAGGTATTTCTGGAGTTGATAAATGGATAAAGTCAATGGTATTAACTAGAGTGAAGAATCGTAATTAAATTGTTAGATTCAAATAAAATTTAAAAATGAATTATTTATTATGCATAAGCTACAATGCTAAGCACTGAAAATAAAAAGGAAAAAACTGATGATACATTTCTGGTCAAGAAGCCAACAGGCTGAAGGGAAGATATGGCAGGTAAGTGAGTTAAGCATAATACAAGGTAAAATATGATAAGGTCAGAAAAAAGACCTAGAAAAGTTTGACAAGGGAGAGATGATTTTCAGCTACTAGTAGTAGCAGAGAGAAAGCAACACGAACCTGAACCTCAAAGGAATAAAAGGATCTGAAAAGAAAAGATGAAGAAGGGATAGGCCTGGCTGAATGCATGGAGAGACAGTATACTGAATTGTGGAGGATCTTAAATGCAAAGATAATAAGCCTGTATTTTATTATATAGAGAAAAGGAAACAACTTGAGCTTTTAAAGTAGGGAAATAAGTCAGATATATGGACTAGGATGATTATTCTAGCAGCTTTGCGAAGGAGACAGTGAAGCCAAAGAGACCAATTAGAAAGCTATTATAATAGTCCAGTGAAGAAGAAAGAACACTGGATTTGAAGAAGACTTGAGTTTGAATGTGTGAACTAGACAGCTAGATGCCTTTCCTCAATTAATTATTTCCTAATTTTCCTATATATAAGCTCATTTTGTATATATTTGTTTGCATGTTGTCTTCCCCTATAAGTTGTAAGATCCTTGAGCGCAAGGACTGTCATTTGCCTCTCTTTGTATGTCCGGTGCTTAGCACACAGTAAGCTTAATGTTTATTGACTGACTGACTGGGTAACTGGTAGATCAGTAGCGCTATCAATGGAAATAGAGTATCCAGTATTGGACATACTGGGAGAATGAATAAACAGTCAGTAAATAACAAGAAGGAGAAAAAAAAGGATGGCATAAGTTAATTGCATCTGACCTCAATTCACTCCTGTACTCAAGAATATGAAATGGTGGCTTTCTAATGCAAAATGGATCAAACCCCAACTCCTCAAACTGGAATTAAAGACTTTGCCATATCTACCTCCATCATTATTTAGCAAATCTAAATTCTTTCTGGTCAGTTAGTGACACAGTGGATGAAGCATTGGGCCTTTAGTTCTTTAGCTCTGAGTTCAAATCTAACCTCAAACACTTACAAGCTATGTTACACTGGGAAAGTCATTTAACCCTGTCTGTCTCGTCCTTATCTATAAAAGTAGATGGAGAAGGTAATGGTAAACCACTCTAGTATCTTTGCCAAGAAAACCCTAAATGGGATCACAAAGTATTGGATAAAACTGAACAATAACTGAACCACAACAACAAATTCTTTGCTACCCACATACATAAATCTTGACATGTCAGTCTCATTACTGTCATCCACATGGTCCCATATTATTATGTTTTTCATATCTTTAATTATGCTGCATTCTCTTATTTTTTCTCCACCTTATTCTTTGTCAATTTAAATTCTACCTAGACCCTTTTAAGATCTACCTTGAAGATCTATTTGTCTTTACAAAAGCTTTCTGAAATACCCTAGCTTAAAATATTTTCCTTCTCTAAATTCCCTTAACATGTAGTCATTCCTTTGAACTTGATTATATATGTATGCCATAATGATTTTTTCTAATTTTATCATATATAGTGTGTCCCAGAAGTCTTGGAGCAGTTTTAAGTTTAATAATATGTTAACTCACCAAAACTTTTGGGACACCCTACAGTATTAAACTGTAGGCATTTTAAGGACAGAGATAATGTCTTAAAATTTCACACAGAGGCTAGTACTTAATAATGATTAGCTAATCACATTCTGGTAACAGAATTATCATACTTTGATCACTAACTCCTGATAAAGTAGTATAAAGTGCATTTAATACTAAAATTATTCTGAACACTTTTGACTTTTTAAAATGACCTTGAGGCATTGCAAAAATTTTTAAATTCCTTCTGAGTCAAAGTATCTTTATAGCACACCTTAAGGTCATTCTTATGAACATCAGATGCTATTATGCCTTAGATTCATGGAGGTGTGAATTATCTAAAATTCTGGTTCGTACAAGAATGGATAGCAGATAATTTAGCAGAGAATCAAACATATTTGCTTAAACAGTATGAATGTCTAAAAATTAAGATAGTTGTCTCTTGAATATACAGGCAGGATAACTAGTAAATGTTGACAAGAAGGTTAAACATGACATTAAAGAATAATTCTTACCTATAAAAATTTCATTATTTCACTTATATACCTCCTACTTCTACCACTATATCTAACTCTTAGTTGTTTACTCTAGGACTAAAACAACCCTTAGTCCTCTTGACCTAACTTAGGGACAGCTTCCTGGATAATTGTCCTGGATATTGTCCTATCATATTTCTATATGAAATTAGAAAGCAGACAGTAATGGGAGGGGATATATTTTGGTGCCAACACAGAAGAATAAGATATTATACTTTTTAATCTTAGCTCTAAGTCTTAGAATAGAATATGAATTTAATTTCAATTTTTAGAACATGTTCTAATTACAACCGTACTAACCCTTTTGACACTCCAGCTCTGTCATTTACAATCTTCACTTCTTTCACAGACCCATACTGGGCAAAAAATTTCCTTAAGTCATTTTCATTAGTCTAATGGGGTAAAAGCAAATAAACAAAAGAAAAAGTGAAAATCTCTTCAAGCAAAAAAAATTAACAGAACGATCTTATGACGATTTTGGATACAATATAAATGGCCCCATTCCCACCTCTGTTACCTAAACAATAGAGGAGATTATTTGGGGAAAAACATTTTAACAAAATAGAAATATTTATAAAATTAGCTGCCAATTAGGATTCTGGATTAGAGAATCACTAGTTAATAAAATCAGTTATTTATTTAAACTAATTAAAATATACATTAATAGGAAGGTGAGACATTGGATTATTGTGTACTAATAAAGTCTGGGAGAGGTGGAATTTGCATTGGATCCTCTGACAACCAAAAACACGCTGCTTTTTACTACTTTCCTTTGATTAAATAGATATTTATTAAGTTTCTACTACATACAAAAGCACCATAGTAGTATCTGGTGAGAGAAATGAAACAAGACACCATCCCTTTGCCCAGAAAGGATGAAGGAGCAAGGCATAAGATATACATATTGTAGAACTTCAGATATTTCCTATGTACTTACATGCTAACATATACTATGGTTATATAGGCATACCTGCCTTATCTCCCCCTACTAAACTGTAAGCTCTTTGAGAGAAGGGACTGTATATAATTTTATGTTGGTATTACTGGTGTCTAATCGTTTGAAAATAGCAGGAACTTAATAACTGATTGCTGAATAGTTCCTATACTTCTCTCTTTGAATGTAAACAAGCAGTAGGTTTGCCCCAGAGTACAAGAATTGTTGGTTCCTCTCTTAGAGGGTTTGCCATTTTTTAATTGTCTTTGTTATCTAGCAAATACTTTGTTCATTTACTCTTGAACATTTTAAATTACAGTGAAGTACCACATTTACATTATACAGCTTTAATTCTAAAGCTTAAAGTCAAAGCAATGCACTCCCACTGGCCTTAAAAATTCCTGGATGTGGATTCAACATAATTCAATAGAATATTTGCCAGAACATAAGCTTCTTGAGGGCAGGGACTGTTTCATTTTTATCTCTGTATTCCCAGTGCTTACCTAACATTGATGCCTAATATACTGAAGTACTTAATAAATGCTGATTAATTATTTAGCATGTTTTATTTTTGCTAATTTAATAAAGAATAGTTGTAGAAAACTACCAGAAACCTTTATAATTAAATCAACATTCATTTAGTTAAACAATAAAGTTATTCTGAAACGCAGTACGTGAATCTGGGATCTCTGTAAACCTTTGCTGATTAAGTTTCCTAGGATGATGGTTTTTCATGTATTTCCTTTAAAGCAAAACAGCCAGTGAAAGAGATCAGGTCACGTTACCTCAAAATAATTACAATAAGTGAATCCGCTGCAATTTAATTTTTAAAATAAAAACAGATTCAGTAAAACACTTTCAGGTATAGGCATTGATTCCTTTCTTTTTCTCTCAGCTCAAAATTCTTCCATAACGTATGGAACAGGCCTCTATCTACTTAATAAAGATATGAAAATTAGAATACTAAAAGTTAGTGGAAGGACTGTTTCTGATGTCAGTGTTCTACTACTATCTACAATGCCTGGTTATTTTTAGTTAGGTTCTATTTATTTGATTCATAAGTAGCAATAGCATTTATTGGGCACCTAGTATATACAAGGTAACATGTCAGTTGCTGAGGAAAACAAAACTTGCATATTGTTCCCAAGACCCTAAAGATGACCTTAGCCTCCCCCTTGACTTCAGTTAGAAATCAGTGGGAACAAAGTTAATTTAGAATAAAGAAAATAAGCTAAAACAATACTCTCTGGCAAGCTGTGATCCAGTATGAAAAAAGCTAAACTTAACAGTCAGTAGACTTGGGTTCAAATCCTGCCTCTGTCATCTGTGTGACCTTCAGGAAAGCACCTGACTTTGTGGACCTTACCTGGACTTTCTGCCTTACCTATAAAATTAGGGAGGAGAGAGGCTAAACCAAATGACCTCCTAGGTCCAATTCCAACTCTAAATTTACGATCCTATGATTTATTTCAATAAACATTTTATCAGACCAAAAGTGAGAGGCAGAAATCAGAAGCATGAGGTGAACATGTATAAGGTATTTAAATAGAGGACAAAGAGAAAAGTTTTAGGTTTTTAAGAAAAGGAAGTTTCAAAGAAACTGTGTCATTACTGCTGCCCACTCTTTGCCTAAAACCCATATTAGCTTCAGAAAATGGCCATATAAGAATAGGAAGTTCACTTGGATCCTTCCATAGGTGCTACCTCAAAGATGTCTAGATAATCTTATGGCAAAATCTTCATTGCAAATATCAAAAGTATAGCTGGCATAGTAGATTCTTAAAGTTCACATTGTGGTAAAATATTTTCACTTGTATCGCTGAAAATAATTCACCATACCCCTCAAAATGTTTGTCTATGCTGGTAAATTCTCATTTTTCTTTATCTGTAAATCAGGGATGATGGCATTTACCCTATTTGCCTCATAGGATTACTAAGATCATTAGATAGATGTTATAAAATAGATGACAGATATTACAGATATTATAAATATCACTGCTGTAGTAAACCAGAATCACAAAGTGCCAAAAGAGTTCTAAGATCAAAAAAACAAAACCCACTACAGAAAGACTTATTTTCTAAATACCTTAAAGTCGATTCCTCCCACGAAGATACGATTAGGAATCACTGTTCCAAATCTTGGGGCACTTGTTGGGTTATTCAAAGGTACAGGTGACACAGGATTGGGGGATGGAGATAAAGAATCTGTTTGCGTTTGATTTGTGGTTTGCTATAAGATAAAAAATACTTTTAGGATTTATTTTTAATATTTTTTATGATATCCTGACACAGAGTAAAGAGAGAGAACTATTTTGTAAAGATGAGATTAAAAAGGAATGACAAAGGAAAAAAAACTCAACCTTAATATTTCATTATATTTTATGGTTTCTTTTAGCTAGCCTTATAAAAGTAATCCCCATTGTAATAATATAGGGAGGGCATAAATCAGATTCACAATATCAAAAATATTAACATCTTTTTTGGTAGAAGAAAATAGAAAAAAATCAAGGAAATGTATTTGCACAAATTGTCAGATGGGAACAGAGTGAAAAATCAAAAGAACATTCCTTTGCTGAGCTTGAAATACACCCATAAGTTAATAAAGTAAGCTTATGACATCATTAACTCAACATGTATTTAAAATAAAACAAAACAAAAAAATCTCTGCACTTGCCAAACTGGAGATAGGATTTGAGAAATAAGTTTGAGCTGCATAACTGAAGTCCTAATAAATAATATTACAGTGTTGGATTTTTTCATACTAAGGATCTATTTTCAGAAAACATTTATACGTGCATATAGCTTTAACCAAGGCAAAAGAATATTATGTAAATAACTTCCGGAATAGAAATCCAAATAGAAGCACAATTCAAGAACTTGCTGGGTTTTTCCTATTTTTTTTTTTACTTTCTACTTTTCTATATTAGTTGAAATTCTCTATGTAAATAGCCTAATTTTCTCAAATAAGGACAAATATTTAATTTTATCAGCCTAGTAATTTCTGTCATGTAAGCTAAATCCAAAACCATGTTTTGCAGAATGCTGGTAGCCCAAGAAGATGGAAACAACACGCTTTTTAGAAAATTTTAATACAACTTACAATTAATCATTGATACATTGAGACAACTTTCAGCCTCCTCCTGGAGAGGAAGCACTGCTTATGCGACAGTCAACTAATCTAATGTTGATCAGGAATGGTAGTGAGGAGAGTGGAAAGGAAGGAGATGGTGCTGGTATCAGGGACAGCAAAGATAAGGCTTGTAAATTTGATAGTGAGGTTGAGTGTGGCTTCTAACCACCCTACAGAGAGATGGGACTCTACTTATGTCATCAACATAGAAATCCTACCTCAGCACCACAGGCAATATTCTCTATGAGGTTTCCCTTCACTCCTATTCCACTATGACTATCCTCTTGTTAACTTCACATTCCTGGTGACTAGAATTTATTATTCTATCAGTATGTCAAGATCAAAAGTCTTCTGAAGCCCAATTATTTTTCCTGGTTAGAAATGATTTATAGAAATGATTCAGCTTTATTAATCCATTCATTTGTATGGATAAAGAAAAGGAAGAGATTTTCATTTTCTTAGATGAATGAAAAGTTGCTGCACATTTGTTGTAGTCTCATACTTTTAGGGGGATGCACAGCAATAGTCCCTCCGTGTTACTGTCATGTTTATCTACAGAAAAGCTACCAAGGTCAAGTGCAGTATATAGTATAGTATAAAAATACATGGGAGGAGGGAAAAATGAGTTTTCCTTCCTTCTGTGATTAAGATATACAAAGAAAAAAAGTAACTTACATAAAGACAAGTCACCATGTGAGAGTTCCCTGACTAATTATACGGTATTTAAAACAATATATTCATGAAACAGCAAAAAGCAAAAAAACCCAAAGAAACCCCTAAATCACAGTATGTCACAAATAATATTAGAATGAATCCATTAACCACCTAATATGTGCCTACTATGTACTAGGGGCGCAAATTAATACAACTTCTATTCTCAAGGACCTTACTTTTCAATGGGGGAAACATGTACAAGCACAAACACACACACAAGATTTTAATGTTATAGGGTTTGAAGAAGTTCCTCTATAGATTACTTAGAAACATTAAAGATGTTTCACTTAAACACAAATACCATTACATTACTCATTATAGAAATGAAGCAATATTGTTTAGTTTTGTTTCTCAAACTGTGGACTTTTTTTAATCAGAGAATAACTGTTAACAGTTTTTAGAGCCAGATAACAGGTCTCATCTAAAGTCACTCTTAAAGTCTGGAAATTCAAGCCCTTCTTTCTAAAATATGTTCAGTCAAAAGGGTAAACGAATAGCAGCAGACTGTTGGGGTTAGACCAGTCTAGGAAAACAAATAGCAAATATCCTGGAAATCATTTTGAGGAGGTAGGATTTGGGAAGAGGAACTTGAGAAAAGGTGGATAAGCATTTTGAAAAGAATTTGATAATCCCTAAAAGCCAGCCTGGATTGAGGAAAAACAAATCATGCCCAACTACAGTTATTTTCCTTTTCTGATAGGTTATATACCAACTTAATAAATCTTTAAACTTTCAAGACCATGGCAGCCTATTAAAGAAATAAAAATAAAATTGTCCTCAGTTCTGTACAACTTCCTTCTGCAGAAACAGTGGTACAGTGTTGGGAAGGAATGCAGAGCAAGGTGGAGTTGCTTTTACCATGTGCCCAGAGGCAACAAAAAACATTTCAAGGGACACTTGATCTTCTTGTGATGAGCATAACCAAAAGGACTGTCATGAAGATAACTGCAGTTTAAGTACTAACATGTGTTGCATAGGATGAGTAGGTGGAGCAAATCTATCGAGAACCTCCAAACTAATTCAACTTATACTTTGATATTCAGTTACTTCACATGAAGGTAGTCATGGAGGAAAATGGAGAGAAAGTATGTATTAGGTTCCAGAAATGCACATTTCAAAGACTTTAGATGCCTCAAAAGTCTCAAGTTTATAAAATTAGGGTTCTTTCCTAAATTTAATACTCAGAAGGTGCTGGGAGGCTCTGAATACCCCCAAACTGAAAATGACTATCTTAAAAGAATTAAGTGACTGATGATGGAGTCATATCAGAATTAGTGTATTCAGGCAGTTGACTCATTGGAGACAAAAGTCAAACGCAGTGTTATTAGAGCAAAGGACACAGATAAGAAGACAGATGTACAATGCAATAATTTCAACCTAATCTATTCAAATAATAATGCCCCCCAAATGGGTAATGGAAACAGTCAATTATATTGATATTGATGATCACTTTTTACTGTAAAAATTTAATTATTTTAAGTAAAACAAGCATAATATGGAGGCCAAAAGAGCAAGTAACTTAATCAACAAAAAACTGAACTTGTAGGAGAGGTAGGAGCAACACTAATTGAGAATGTAAACATCTGTAGCAATAATGTGACTGTGGAAGATTAGAAATATTGTCTCATAAAACAGAGAAAGGCAATGAAAATGTGTATATATAGAACTTGGACTCAACTAAGCCATTATTAATCCAAGATGAAACTGACAGAACAACCAACTGATGAAAAATGGAACAGATGTGTTTACATATTTATAAATTATTTCCATCACTGATGACAACAAAACCATATTTGGTGGTTCTAATACAATATTCCCAAATATATTTGAAATGGTACTTAAGAGAAAATAAAGGCAGGAAGAACACCTGGACTAAATCAAGAACTCATGAAGGAACTGCATGCTAGAAACAAAACAATCTTGAAATCATTGAAGGGTTACTCTACAAAGGTTTTTCAATGAGGATGAGTCAAGAGGATGGCAAAAATCATGGTTAATTTTAATAGACAACTCAGAAGATATTAGGAACTACTAAACCATATGTCACTTTCTCAGTTTAAAAAAATTAATAAGATTTTATATTACTATATTTTATGCTATACACATATTTAAGATAGCTGATGAAAACTTCAGATGGGTCTAGGTAGACTTCTGGCAAACCATTTTCTACAACAGACCACACATTTACAGTAGTATAATTAATAAAAGGTCATTTAGAGTAAGGATTGTTATAATTCTTTATGTTTGTATCTCCAGCACCTAACACACTGGCCAGCACAGAGCAGACACTTCATAAATGCTTGCTTTTGACTAAAGGTGCTAAGAATCTCAAATCTTATTTTGTTGATTACCACTTTTTCCTCCTTCCCTCACCCCAAATCCTAAACCATTTCACTATGTAGAGCAAAAAACTGCATTAATGGCTCTCCTCAAATAAGGAGTCTTTCAAGCCAGTATTAGGCTCATAAAGGTTCCATGGTTAAGAGGAAAAAGAGAGGTGAGCTAAGTGAAACAGTGGATACAGCCTTGGCCCTGGAGTCAGGAGAGACCTGAGTTCAAATATGGGCCTCAGACACTAACTAGATGTATGACCCTGGGCAAATCACTTAACCCTGATTGCCTTTTTTTTTTTTTTAAGACTATATGCTTAACATAAGTGTTCACCATTATTATGGAGGTGGTCTTTGCACTGTTTTGCAGATAGTATTGTGCTAACTGCTATATGTACAATGATACTGATTTTCACAGTATTTAGCAGTCTACCATGTTATACTTATGATTAAAATACTGATTGATAATAATAGTGTTTTGGTCTTACACATAAAGTTACATTTTATGCTTATACATAAAATTTCATTTGATTCTCATATCAACTCTGTGTTAGGCATGGCAGGTATTACCTCATTTTGCAGATTGGGGAACTCTGGCTCAGAAGAATAAAATGATTTGCCCAAGAACACATGGCTAGTAAGTGGTAGCATAAGGTCTGAAATCAACAAGATTAAATTTCAGCAGTAGTTAAAGTCCTGAATTTAAGATTAAAAACAAAACAAAAAGAAATCAATTGCAGAAATATAAAGTAAGATAATATAAGATATAGTTGGCCTGATAAAAACAAGAACCTTAGGGCTTAGTTGACTTTCAGGTGAAGATAAATTAAAAAAGGGACAAATTTGCTACTAACATAAATAAAATTTTAGGTTACTATTAGAGAAATATATTGGCCACACCAAAGGAGGTTAACAATCGCACAACAGTATTCTATTACAGATGTTGCCTGGTCACTATATTTTGCCTGGTTTTGGGTACCACACTGTAATACCAACAAACTATGTATGGTGCCTAACAAACTATTAAGCCTAAGGTGATGCTAAATCTTAAAACAATGTTATATAAAGAATCACTGGAGGAACTCGAAAATTTTATTCTGAAAGAGACAAAAGTTGGAAATACAGATGTGCAAAAATAGCTATTTTTAAATACTGAGAAAATTTATTATGGAAAAAGCAGATTTATTTTAATTTGATTTACAGAGCTCAAGGAGGGCCATCAAGAAGAAGTTATTAGGGAAGCTACTCTTAGTTCAATACAAAGAAGTTCCTAACAATTAGAAGTGGTCAGTAACCAAAGAGTAGCAAACACTGTATTGTTAGCGGAAATGTTTAAAACAAAAGCTGGATGATGGTTTATTAGGAATATTACAGATAGTATTCTTTCTTACTCAGAGAGAAAAGCTGAACTAGATTGCTTTTTTCTAGATTATTCCTAAAGTACTTTCTAAAATTTAATAATGATGTGAAAATTTCAAAATACTTTGATAATAACCATTTTACAAAAACTATTCTGAAGAACAAAGAAAGTAAACTTTCATTAAGGCATTCAAAGAAATTCAGTAGTGGACTGTTTTAATTACTTTCAAGAACTGGATCAATGTGAAGAAAACTCATAAACAAAATCATGAAAAAATAAAATAGCTATAACCAATTTTTTTTGCTTGTTTTTTTCACTAATGTCCAACTCTTCATGACCCCATTTGGGTTTTTCTTGGCAAAGATATCGGCATGGTTTCCCATTTTCTTCTCCAGCACATTTTACTGATGAGAAAACCGAGGTAAATAGGATTAAGTAACTTGCCCTGCGTCACATAGCTAATGTCTGAGGCTGGATTTGAACTCAGGTCTTCCTGACTCCAGGCATGGGGCGGTATACATTGTGTCACCTACTTGACCCTGTAGCCAAATTTACATCAAGTTAAAATATAGAAAACCTGATAACTGTCCTAAATGATATTTTTACCACATTGAATAAAATACAACAAAACTTATTTTATTGTAGATGCTATTGAAATTTAAAAGAAAAAGACAGACCTTGAAAAACAAGAATAGAATGAGTACTAAAGTAGCATACTTGGGGGGAAGGGGAACTTGAAAAGTAGTTGATGTTAAGGTTACTTCTTAACTGCTGAAGAACAAATGGCTTCAAAGTGATAATTTAGTAATTATCTTCCCTCATACCTACTAAACTTCTGAGCTAAGCTTTAACACCTTCCTAGTTATAGTATCTACAGAATCTATATATAGTACATTAAAATCTTACCACTTTAAAATGAGAGGAAGACCAACCTGAATTAGAGAAGTCTGAATTATACAGTATTTAACAAGGAATGCTTTTCCATTACATACTAATATGGTAGCACCTAGCTCTAAGTTTTATCAGAATTGCTTGAGGAAATAACAATGAAAAGTTTAAATGTGTTACCTATATGAAAAGGATTGTAGAAAGGTTGCTTTGGCCATTTTTGTCAAGGTGGTTAAACACTAACTTTTGCTTATACAGAAATTTTTCTCCTTGTAGTTTGGCAGAAATTCACCTTTTGATTAATGTTTGCATACCTGACTGAAATGGGTGTAGGGATCTGCTTTATTGAAATATTACTGTTAAGTACAGTATTGTTAAGTACAGTCAACTCTGAATAGACTACCTACAGCAAACTTGTCTCTGGCTAGACCTTTCTTTAAGAGGAAGAGAGGTTTGAATAGATCAAACCCCTTTTCAGTATTACTTAACTATTCATTCAGTCCCTTTCTTACATAATTAGGCATGGTTGTTTTCTAAAACACTGTTTCCCTGGGCCGCAACTAGGATGGGGTGATGGGGATTTATCCTTGGATGCTGACATCTGGAGGTGCACTTCCTCTCTAAGGTCTTTCAGAGACCACTCTGATCTCTACTTCAGGCTTGTTCCATTTTTGATTTATTTTTTTTCTTTTGTTCATTAAAAAGGCCATTCCCTGACTACTTCTTAAAGAGGCCTATTCACTCAATGGGTGTTACCTCCCTCTAAGCGAGTACCTGAAAAGGCCAGCCTAAGAAGGCCAACATCTCCCAGTGCATCCTGGGTCATCTCTAGTCATCCTGATGAATATCTGGTCACTGGATTCAGATGGCTCTGGAGGAGAAGTGAGGCTGGTGACCTGCACAGCCCTCCCTCACTCAAAACAAAGTCAAGTGCAAGTCATGTCATCATTTCTCTGATGTTATGGTCTTCTTTGAAAAGGAAGGATGAACTCAAACTATTCGTTCCTTTTATAAGAAATGTTTTAAATATCAAATATTTCTCAGATATATAACAAACTTACCTAAATGGCATACTCTAGATCACTTTCCATAAAAACAGGAAACTTACTGACTTTCAACTAAAATAATCTACTAATTTAGTATCTATACAAATAGAATTTAAAAAAATAATATGAAGAACTGCGGAGAACAAGATGCATGTATGGTTCACTTATGTGGCTATCTGTATAACAAAAACCCCACTGCTGACTAAGAATTTTTTCTAATAAAGACAACTGAAAATTGAAAATGGAGTTCCACAGAGGTTTTTCACATACGATTCTGAAGGAGACAGTGCCATTATGTCCATCTTACAGATGCAGAGACCAAGGCTCAGACAAGTTATTTGACTTGCCAAAGATAACACATCTAGTAAATGTCTAAACCCCAAGGCTCTTAATTTCAAATACAATCCCCTGTACATCTGCTGTCTTCCTGAAAAGAGATATTCCTTAAGTTAATGGTTTAAATACAATCACCAATTTTTTCGCTGCGTTTATGCGAATGGAGAAAAGGCAATTTTTTTGAGAGAAGGCAAAAAAGGAATGGAAATGGTGTCTGATCATTCAATACTTATTCCTGAGTGTAGGGAAAGTAGAAAAACAAGCTTTATTATTTGTGAAAGGAAAAACAGAAACTGTGTCATACAATTTGTAAAATGATCAAATGTCAAAGGATGTTTAGTAACAGAAGACACACACACGACCATCTGTAAAACAAAACCTATGCAGCTGTCTCTGTAATCCACGTTAAGGCAGAGACTCTCTTATTACCAGCCTATACGCTATCCGTGATGACACTTGGTTAAAAAAAAGGCAGCTAGGTGGCACGATGGAGAAGGTGCTGGGCCTGTGGTCAAGAAGACGATCTTCCTGAGCTCAGAATCTAAGCTAAGACACTTCTTAGCTGGGCAAGTCACTTAACTCTGCCTCAGTTTCCTCGTCTGTAAAACGAGCTAGAGAGGAAAATGGCAAACCACTCTATCTCTGCCAAGAAAACCCCCAAGAGGGTAAGGGAGAGTGGGACACGGCTGAACAACAAAATGCGTGTCCGTCGCCTCCGTGCCGGCCTCAGCAGCACTCCAGAAGCGTCAGAAAACAGAGCCATCACTTATACAGAAAACTCCGTGCCATACCACGCACCTTGATGTTCGGCAGAAGCAGCTCGGCAAAAAGACTCCTATCAGTAAAGTTCTTTCCCACGGTAATGGCCATGTAGTGACTGTTTTTCTCTGAGAGTTAAATACCACGGCTTAGTTTAACCGTCAAACATGATAAGCTTTGCAAGCGGAGCTGGAAGAAGAGGCGCGCTAACGGTCACGGCCCCTGCCTCTGAGCCCGGTCCACTGCGAGGCCGGCGAGCGCGGAAACAGACGCGGCAAACACTGCCTCCAGCTGCTTGGGGTCAGCACCGGAGCGGACATAGCCTCGAGCGTCCACCCCCGCCCCAGCTGGGAGCGGGGGGGAAATTATGGTCAATGAGGTCTGGTCCACCGCTAGCCCAAACGCTGTGCTCAGCCAAAGGAAGCTCAACGGCCTCGTTCTCGCCTCGCGCCCAGCCTTCCAAGGCGCGTGCCGGGGCTGGCGAGACTAGCCTCCCTCCCGCTCACGGGGCGCGCTCATTGGCCCTCCCGCCGGCGAGGGGGCGGGGCAGAAGCCGGCCAGGCACGTTGCCTCAGGGCCGCAGCCCGGCCCCTCCCCTTCACCCCGGCCCCTCCCCTTCCCCCCCAGCCCGTCCCCTCTCTACGCCTGCGAAGCGGATCAAAGGCTAGACAGGCCCCGGAGCGCAGCCCCGGGACCCCACCTATCGTTTTCTGCGGTGGCGGGGCGACTCCACAGTCTCACGAGGGGCTTCCTCGAAGCCCAAGTTGGCCACGGCTGAGGCGGAAAAATTCCGCTTTCCTCGGAGGTTGGGTGGGCGCTGGGAAGGCGTGGTCTTCGAGACCGTGGCTTCAGCGGGAAAGGAGAGCTCACTGCCCCCGGCCTGGGGGAAGCGGCGTCGTCATCGTCTGGCCTCAGCCACCTTTCCAGTCTCCCTTCTGTCGCACGTGGCCTGAGCCGCCGCCCCTCCCCAGAAACGTTCGGCCCCATCTGAGCGCCCCCCCACGCCAGGCCGCCTTCCTTCCTCGCCTCCGCTCCGACCCCGCCCCGGTCCCATACGAGCCCGGTTGCCCTGCTCTCGAGGCTTCCCATCCGCGCCGCGACGCCCGGCCCGCGGCGGTGGCGGCGGCGTTAGAGGCCGTAACCTAGCCTCCGGAGGGCGGGGCGAGGGAGCCCTTCCTTGGGGAAGCTGTTGACCCAGCCCGGCACCCCAACCCCAAAACGGAATCCCCGAGCCCCCGCGCACCCAACAAGCGTAGAAGGGGAAGGCGGCGGCTGAGGCGGCCTGGCCCGCCCCGGGATCCCGTCCTCTCTCACTCACCGCTCCCGAATCCGTCTCCATCTTCCTTGGGCTCCCTTCGGGAAAAAAAAAAAGTTTTAAAGTGTAAAAAAAAAACCAACTAAAAAAAACCGGACCACGAAACCTTCAAATAAATGGAGCAGAACCACGTTTCCCGACGAGAGAAACTTTTTTCTTCCCACCCCCCCCACCCCCGCCCCGCTCGCGGCTGTGGCTGCAGAGGTGGCGGCTCCGACGCGGGGGCGTGAACCTGCCACACTCGGGATCCAGCCGAAGTCCCCTGTCTCCGCCGGGGGCGGGGGAGTGGGAGTGGGGAAGGTGGTGCGGGCGGGCCCTTTAACCAAGGGAGGGGGCGCTGCGGGAGACTCCCGGGCCCTTGGCAGGGTGCGGTGGCTGGCGCGGGCGGGCGGATTCCCAGTAATCTGAAATGGGGCAGGTGCAAGGGAAGGGAGAGAATGGAGTGAATCCTCCTGTAAGGGGAGAGTGGCGAGGAAGAGGGAGGGGGAAAGTGATCTACGTCCAGGACTGGGCAAACTTCAAAGCAGTACGTAAATACCTGTTTTACCCATTTTTTCTTTGACTAACATGACCACGAAGTGGCTAAAGCTGCTGAGGTTCGGGGAGGGGTTCAGCTGGGGGTCCGGCTGGGGGTCCAGGGCGTCTAGTCCTCAGCCGCTCGCTTTATCCTGGTTTCGGAGGGTAGGAAGCTAAGGGGGCGTGGTCAGGAGACTTTAACTCTTGGCCCTTTTGAGAGGCTTAGACAAGGTCTTTCCTTGTAATTCGTTAGTTTAGAAACATTGTTTCCTCGCTATGTTTTTTTTTAAAGAGGAGCTCTTTAAAGGAGCAGCAGACCAGTTGGGGAGAGGCTGGCGGAAGGTGGCGAGCGCAGCCTCCCCGGGCCGCCCTGGACAGCTCCCCCACCCTCCGCCTGTTGCCGCTGTCACTCATCGCCGGGAAGGGGAGCAGAGGGCAGGCTCTGGGAACACGGCCCTGCGTGCCCCGCTGCTCGCCCCCCGCTTGGCTTGGGAGCCGCTCAGACACAGGAGCTTGGAGATCACTCACCTGGAGGCTCGGCGACCACTCTAGCCCACTCCACCTTCCTGGGAAGGACGGGCTCCAGGTCCTTGGCCCCTGGCCCTCGGCGCTCCAAGTCCCCTCTCTGTGTGCCTGGGTCCTCTCTCTACTACTGTACTCTGGTGTCAGTTCACCAGCAAGCCCATAACTGCTGATCCTAGCCTGGCTGAGCCACACACCTCCAGGAATAGTATCCCCTATTAGCCTATTCCCTATAATAAGCATGATTTTATAGTTTGGGGAGAATTGTTGTCATAGGAAACACTACTCCAGGTCTCATTGGGAAGGAAAACTTGGTGTAGTTTGTTCCAGACGTAGGCTGAGGCTCACACTTCAAGAACAATTTTTAAAAATAAAAATCAAGAATCAAGAAGCTGCAGGTTTTAACCAAGAAAAGAGGAATAGAGAAAATTATTTTACAGTAATAATTCTGCACACTACTACAATGGGTTTTACTTCTAAGGTAGAGGATTAAAATAAAACCAACAAAAGTGCCTATATTAATTTTAACACATTCAAAGATCACCATCAAGGTGATCTTAACTTTACTAGCTATGAATATAATGAGAAGCATACTTTTAATCCTTCGGTTGTATTTCATCTTTTCTAGATTGCCCATGCTATTTAAACCCAAATTTTCTTGTTTTAATCCTCACACTAAAGGAGAATGTTATTCTTTTAATCTTAAAAGCCATGTTCTAGAATTGAGGAATTATGTTTCAGTTTTCCAGTAACTCTATGCTATACTTCTAATTATTTCTCCAGGAGTGGTGATGGGCTTATATTGAATAACCAAAACTCTCTTTCCTTGTTCACACTTTCTACTAAGCACACATATTTACAAGACCACTCTCACCAAAGTTAGTTAGAAATGCAGGGTCTGGTTCAAAGGACAGAGGGAAGATGTCTTCCAGAGAGATGGAGCACATGAGCATGTTAGAGATGCCTTATATTCAATCAAGTTCATCAGTTGTAGCTTAACATTCTTGTTATTATCCACTTCTATACTGCCTCTCTTACAGGTGAATAATTCCAATTCTTCAACCTTTAAATCCATCACTCACCTTTAGATATCTAATTTAGCTTTCCTAAAATAACACTAAACTGCTTACCAGGACAAGCACATCTCACCTAATGTCATTAATTTCTGAAATGCTATGGCAAAATAATACCAAAGGAGGTAGTTAATTCCATGGGAACAATATTATAAATGGGTGATCATGATCTAAATATAACAGGGTTTTATGACTTTCTAATAGGGTTTTAGTATAATATGGTAAGGATATTAGTGGAAAGAGAGGGAACATGAGTAGTGGATAGAAAAGCTAGCCTTAGAATCAGGACTAATTGGGTTCAAATCCCATTTCTGACACATGTGGAATCTTGGGGAAGTCACTTAGCTTCTCAACGTCCCAGGGAACTCTCAAGTCTATAAATTATTGTTCTGCACTAATGGAGGGAATTTCTTCAGAGGAGCTTTCTCTATCAATGTAATTAGTTACAGATCCAACGCCTGGGGAAAAAAATTGGAAAATGATTTTGGATTAGTTCAGTGCCTGTATTCATCTCTCCTCTGTTTTCATCCTGTTCCTCCCTTATCCAAAAGTCTTCAATGGTATGGTGTTAACTGGAGAATTAAGATCAGACTCCTTGGCCTGGGATTCAAAGCCTCGGGGTGATTTCCTGACCCCATCATAGCTTAATAGCTTTACCTTCTACCATTCTCTAATAGAACTTGAACTGCTGGTCAAGAGACCTGAATTTGCCCAGTTCTACCACTAATTTACTTTGGATTCCTGGACAAGTCACAAGCAGAGGGATTCAGTTATACATAAAAAGAGGGAATTGGACTGATCACTTCCTAAACTAGATGGGACAACAAAAGGTCTCTGCCCTCCTAGGGCATAGTGAATGTAAATAGTAACTAGTAACTATTTCTCTTTTGGCCAGTAACCCTGAGGGTCTTCCCCTCCCCAGCTTGATTTTCTTTTCTTTTTTTCAATCACTTCTTAAAGAGGCCTATTCACTGAATGGGTGTTTCCTCACTCAAAGTGAGAACCTGAAAAGACCCAGGGTCTCCCATTGCATTCTGGCCCGTTTCCAGTCAGTCTGATGTATTTCAGACCACCGGACCCAGATGGCTCTGGAGGAGAAAGTGAGGCTGGTGACCTTGCACAGCCTTCCCTCACTCCAAACAAAGTCAAGTGCAAGTCATATCATCATTTTGTCATGGTCCTCTTCCAAAAGGAAGGACAAGCACAAGCAGCTCCCTTTTTAACTCCAAATCCTAGCATAAACTGAACCTTTATAGTTCTCAATTTCTTCTGTAAATGAAGATGGACAACATAATTCCCACAGTCCCATTTAACTCTAACATTCTGTGAGTGACTAATCCTTTGTTTCATTCAAACTGTATTCATTGCATTTATTTTCCTCCTCAAATCTTTGTTATTCTTACTCCCCCCACCTTAATGCCTTCCCTTGCCCTTTTGCCCCATCTAAATCTCACTCACTCTTCTAGGTTCAGCTGTTCTGTGAATCTTGTACCATAAAAACTCAAACTGTTTTTCTCCTTTATACTAAAAAATTAATCGAGGGTATGCTTGGGTTACAAGGAAAACTCAAGTTGTAACAATTTTTTCAAATTTTTGAATACATTAAAATAACTCCATAAAATAAGAAACCTGAAAGGGATCTTGAGATCATCTATTCCGTCACCTTGTATTCAGGTAACATCATACCTAAACATATCAAATAGCTGGACATTTTACCTGTAGTTAAAGAGCTACAAAGAAATTGTTTTTATAGAATAATCTTTTTTTTTTATCCAACTGAGATTTGCTCATTTTCTTTCCTTAGAGAAGATAGATAAGTACACACCATCCTGTTTTTAAAGGGTCACCAAAAAAGGGACAAAGTTACCCAGTGGCTCCAGAAATGGTTCCACTTATTTGCAAGGACTGGGCAGGCACCTATAAATTATAGTGCTTTCATTCCCAACCTTGACATGAGATGTCGCAGGGAATTATTAAAAGGACCAGCTATTTTGGGGACCTCTCAAGTCCTGTTACTCTGAGGGAGATGTGATGGGTTGTTTGAAGAGGCTAAATTGATGACACAGGAAATTATACCAAGGTCACCATCTGTCAACAATACATGGTAGAGATTAAATATTGATCCTTATCTATGTTTTACCTTTTTGGATATAGTCAAACCATATCTGTCTCCTGAGCTCTAGTCACATATTTCTGATTCTCTGTTGGATCTCTCTACCTGGGTGTTTCAGGGGACGGGATGTTTACTGGTCCACCTCTAGACATTGTTAAATTTTCAGTGTGAGCAAATGCTATAAATCGGGACATGATTTTTTATTTTGCTGATTGTCTAATGTTAATAATGCAGATTAAACTTAAAAGTATGTCAAAGATTTCTGTGTGTTTTTGCCCAGAGAGTTAGTTCTCAGCACATTCCTATTCATAGGCACCTCAAACTCAATATGCCCCCAAACCAAAGCCTTTGTTCT
This sequence comes from Notamacropus eugenii, assembly GCF_028372415.1. NCBI lineage: Eukaryota > Metazoa > Chordata > Mammalia > Diprotodontia > Macropodidae > Notamacropus > Notamacropus eugenii. The sequence continues at coordinate 268,138,803 of NC_092876.1, forward strand.
GGCTGTCCCGCATTCTTGAAATATTCTTTCTCTTCAGCTCCTACAAAAGGTCTTTCTTGATTTCTTCAACTGTTAGTGTCCCCACCAAAATCACTTTGTATTTATTTCATATGTATTTTGTGTTTACTTATATTTATGTATTCATGATATTTTCCTCCAGAGTTCCTCCCCTTGAGGGATTGTTTCATTTTTATCTTCTTATCCAGGATCATAGGAAAAGTTCATAGCAAAGTGCTGGTAGGTTCTTAGTAGGTATTTAATAAATGATTGTTTAATTTAATTTAATTAATGAACTTTAAAGTGTTAAGCATATAGTCTTCTTTTCCCCTTGGCAAAGAATTCTAGTTCCTTTAGTCAAATTAACCTTATTTTTTTTCCATCCTTCATCATGAGAATTAATTTGGTGTTCTTGAAGGAGCACTAGCATGACTAGACTTTAAAATAATGAAAAATTTACTTGGAATCTTAGACTCATAGAATCTTAGAATCAGAAGGGATCTTAAAGATCTAAGCACTCCAACAATGCAGGAACCTCTTCCACGGTGTCTCCAATAGATAGTCCAGTAGGGAGAGATCATGACTTCATGAGGAGTTTAAAAGAAAAAGTTCTTTAATCAATGGGTGGTCATTACCTTTAAAAGTTGTTTTTGAGTATTTATGAACCTGTGGGTAGCCATATAAAATAATACTCCAAATCACTAATAATTTTGAAAAATGCAAATTAAAGCAATTCTGACATTCAACTTCAAACCTAGCAGATTGCTAAAACTGACAAAAAATAAAAATGACAAATATTAGAGGAGGTGCAGGAAAAGAAGCACAAGAACACATTGTTGGTGGAATTTTCAATAGGTAAAATCATTCTGGAATTTGGAACTGTGCCCCAAAAGTTACTAAATTGTCCTTATCTTTTGATTCAATGATTCTACCACCAGACCTATAATCCAAAGAGATCAAAGAAAGAGAAAATGGACCAATATGGGCAAAAAATATTTATAATAACTCTCCACCACTTAGCAGAAGGGCTAGTACATAGTAGGCACTTAATACATTTTATTGATTGATTTTTGTAGAGGCAAAGAACTGGAAACTATGGGAATATCCATCATTTAGAGGAATGACTGAACAAGCTATGATATATGAATGTAATGTAATATTCATATAATACATGAATGTAAATGCACCATAAGAAATGATGAAGAGGACAGTTTCATAGAAACCTAAGAAGACTTTTATGAATTAATATAGAGTGAAATGAACATAACCAGGAAAACAATTTGTACTATAACAACAACACTGTAAAAACTAATAGCTTTGAAAGACTTAAGAACTCTGATAAAATCAATGATTAATTATAATTCCTGAGGACCAATGATGAAAAATACTACCCAACTCCTGATAGAGGAGATAGATAGATAGACTAAAGTGGCAAACACGAGACACACACTTTTGGACATGGTCAGTGTGAGAATTTGTTTTGCTTACTATACATAGTAATCATAAAGCTTTTGTTTTTCTTTTTTTCTTTTTCAGTGGAGAAGAGTAGAAGCGAAGAGGAAAAATAAAATTTAATTTAAAAGTATTTATGGAAGTCTTGCAAATAAATTGAAAATATTTAGGGTTGCAAAAATTGTCAATGTTGTGTGTATCATCCTTATTTAAATGTGGTAAGCTCAGAGTAAACAAGCCCACTTTTAACAAATTCATATAAAAATCATCACAGAGGTATGATTTTATTAAATTTCTTTGATTGCCATTGTCTAACCATTGTTTATATGTTGTAGAGAAGATTTATATTTCTGATAGGAGTTGGATTAAATGACCTTCCAATTCTGAGGTTAGATGAGTGTATTGTTTACATTACCTTCATTGATTTGTTTTAACTATGGGTGCAAGTTAATGGAACTGTCATAAAAGCAATTCAGATTTATCTGAAACATGCAATAGGTCAATGTTTGCATCACAATGTATGGACAAACATGAGATTTTTATCCTATATATCCATAATATTAAGTTTGAATAAGCTTATTCTCACCCCCAAAATCAATGCTTCTATTTAGTTCTATTTAGTATTTAAATCAGGGGTATTACAAAGGGCACATGTGTAATAATTAACAAAATAAGACAGAGTCTGCATCAGTGATTTCTTTCATATGCAAAGAACTTTTGATTGAGGAAATGCCCTGTACCAATGGAAGCCAACACTTTGTCTGTGACTTACAGTTTTAGAAAGTTACTTAGAGCACTGAGAGATTGTGATTGCTTCTCAATTCTTATGTAAGAGAGTTCAGTCAGTCTAAGTTTCCTTGACACAGAAGTCAACTCCCTACTATGCCACACTGCCTCTTATAATGGTTATTACTTTAATACATCATAGATTTATTACTTCATAGGTCTGAGTTCCACTCACACAATTGGAAAATGTTCTTTACTGTAGTAGATGGTCATCATGAGGCACTCTGAATCAAAAAAAATTATCCTCTTCTGACTGGTCTTTTAGTGATGATCTTCTCTGGACACCGCTAGGTTGGACTTTAGAAAATACAAATCCAGGGAGGCAGAGCCAAAATGATGGAGTGAAAGCAGGGACCTTCTTGAGCTCTCCCTGAAACCCATCCAAATGCCTATAAAAATGACTCTAAACAACTTCTAAAGCTCCAGAACCCACAAAATTATGGAGTGAAACAAACCTCCAGCTGGGATCATGAGCAAATATCATTAAAAAAATCAGACTATAGAATCTTACTTTGGTGACAAAGAAGATCAAAACATACAACCAGAAGAAAACAAAGTCAAAGTTCCTACATCAAAAGCTTCCAAGAAAATATGAAATGGTCACAGGCCATGGAAGAACTCAAAAAGGATTTTGAAAATTAGGTAAGAGAAGTAGAAGAAGAATTGGGAAGAGAAATGAGAGTGATACAAGAAAATCATGAAAAGCAAGTCAACAGCTTGCTAAAGGAGACCAAAAAAAATACTGCAGAAAATAATACTTTAAAAAATAGACTAACCAAAATGGCAAAAGAGGTCCAAAAAGCTAATGAGGAGAAGAATGCCTTAAAAAGCAGGATTGACCAAATGGAAAAGGAGGTCCAAAAGCTCGCTGAAGAAAATAACTCCTTCAAAATTAGAATGGAGCAAATGGAAACTAATGACTTTATGAGAAATCAAGAAGTTATAAAACAGAACCAAAAGAATGAAAAAATAGAAGACAATGTGAAATATCTCATTAGAAAACACATCCATTTAATCAATTACTACTCTTTTGAGTATTCTTTTGAAGCCTTTTCAGCTAAGAAGGACCTGCCCAAATCTGTCCTTCATTAGCATATCTATGCCAGAAGCATGCATATGAGAAGACTTTAATGAAATAAATCACTCAGTGATGTAAACACGGATAAAATTAGGTCAGAATGTTTTGCTTCCCTGATATTGTAATATCATCAGCACTTTCTTATTATGTGAGAGTGATCCTGCTTCTTCTTTTAGAATGTATCTAGAAGAGTGTAAGGGAAAAGATGTGGATATAAATAGTAGTTCAATAGAGAGCAGACCCTGGCTTAGCTAACAGAGAGTTGACTCATCGACTCTTTCTAGGTTAGGGTAGTATTCTTTGATAGAGTTTCCAAAACAGCAGAAGAAAGATGAAAGGAAGAAGGTAATGAAAGAAGGGCTCAAACTGAAGAAGAAGAAATTGTAAAGATTTGGAAAGTTTGGAAGTTGCAAAGAAGGCCAGACATCAATTATGGAGGTTTTAAAAATAAAGTATAAAAAAAGGAAAATTACTAAAAATGAAACAAAGTCAGTGTGTCAATCCATAAGCATTTATTAAGGGCCTATGACATGTTAGTGCTGTGTGTTGAGGATATAAAGAAAGCAAAAAATTCCTGCCCCAAACATTCTAATGGGGAAGACAACTATGGGCAAACACAATATATACAAGATAAATTGGAGGCCATTTCTGAGGAAAGGGGAGAGCATTAAGGCAGACTGGGAAAAGCTTCTTTCAGAAGATGATGTGTTAGCTAAGACTTGAATGAAGCCAGTGAAAAGAGGAGGTAGAGATGAGGACAGAATGCATTTTAGGCAGGGAGGACCACCAGTGAAAAAGCACTGAGTCAAAAGATGGAGTGTTTTGTGTGAAGAACAGTCAGGAGTCTACTTTCACTTGGATTGTAGGGTATGTGGTGGGCACACTGGAAATATAGAAGGGGTCAGGTTATAAAAGGCTTTGAAGAAAAAGGATTTGAGGAAAAGAAATCAAGCAAAAAGACAGGACAAAGAGGAGGAACAGAATAAGGATAATAAGAACTAGGAGGCAGAAGAGGATTACTCTCGGAAGAGGAAAAAGGACTATAATAAAGAAGAAAAGGAATTGAAGAAAAGAAAGTAATACAGGATAAGGGAGATAATGTCAAAGGTTAATAAGGCTTAAGGCAAGAGAAAGGAATTGGTTATTCTGTGACAGTGCTAAGATCTACTGTTAACTAAGGTGAGAAGATGCTATCAAAGTGAGGAGAGCAACAAAGTTGAAAATTTGCAAGTTCCATCTTACAGGGGAGCTACTAGACAGAGTAGTAAAGAATTGAAAATCTCCTCAGTAGCAAGCTTAGAAAGCAGGGTAACTCTGTATACAGTGTGTGATGTTTATAATTCCACCAAGACCAAATGCTATTATCCATGTTCAAAGTTCAGGGTGGTCTTCCTCATAGGAGAGAAGGTAAATGGTTGATTAAAGGAGCCATTCCTTGACTCACTTCTTAAAGAAGCCTATTCCCTGAATGGGGATTGCCTCACTCTAAGTGAGAACTTGAAAAGACCTTAGCTTAAAAGGACCAAGGTCTCCCAGTGCATTCTGGGCCATTTCCAGTCATCCAGATTGATATCTGACCATTGGATCCAGATGGCTCTGGAGAAGAAAGTGAGGCTGGTGAATTTGCACACTCAAATCCAAGTCAATTTCAAGTCGTGTCATCATCTCTCTAATGTCATGGTCCTTTTTCAGAATGAGGCAAACCACAACTATAATGGGTTAATGGAGCAACTTTTTACTCTCTCAATTGTTATGGAAAATTGTGTTGTTAAAAAAACAAACAAAATATCCCAAATAAACCAAAAACAAAAAGAAAGGGTTTCAATATGAGAAAAAGGAATTATTAAAAGAATATAAAGAGCGAGAGGGAAACTGATCTATATGAAAAAGTTAGAAGATAGAAGAGTGTGACAGAGAGAAGAAAGGGAAGAAGGACCACTGTACATTTGGAGCTAAGTAATGAATATAAGGATTTTACTATGCAAGATAGAGCTGGGAAGGTTGGGTTGGACAGACAGTAATAAGCATTAAACCCTGGAAAGTATTTGAGTCCCAAAGTATTTGATGAGACTGATGGAGTCTAAGAAGGAAAGCCTCAGTGACCATGAATAACCTGGCATGATTATATACTTGAGGGAGGTGGATCACCTGAAGTTTATGCAAATTTTGCCTTTAATACTGTGTAGTCTAAAGAGAAAAGCACCTCCTTAGGGTGAAAAAATGTTTGCAGAAACTGATACAGAGAAGTCCAGTGGATCCTGGGAACACAGATAAAAATGAATGACAGCAGTTGAGCGAGGGCATAGTCTCAAATATGCAATGTTGTGATAGTTAAACAGACATAGGAACTACTGACAACAATGCTGAGGTGAGAAAGGTTACTCCTGAAGTTAAAAAGTCAGTCAACCTCCAACGTCTACATGAAAACAAGCAAAACAAAGGAACAACACCAGTGAAGAGCCACAGGCCCAGAGGCAGTCAAGATGAGAGATGTAACAGTGTATAAAAGTATTCTCCTTGGCGAGGCAGAGGATCAAAGGAATGGAAGGGATAAAGGCCAAACATAAGAACAACTTCATTGAATTATCACCAGAATAACAGATTTATCATCTGCCATAATTATGGTTCCTGCTGCAAGCTGGGACTCCCTCAGTATCTGTACACTTTGGTCATCCCTACAAACTGTGCTTAAAGAGACTTGAGATAAGACTTGCAAGTGAACACCACAGAATCACTGACTATTCAACCTCTGGGCCAGATCCTGAGATGAATGACTTTGAGAATTGCCCAGTATCAGAAGTGTAGAAGGGTGAGCTGAAGCTGAAGCTGAAGTGTGGAAAGAACATAGGCATGTTCTTGCTTCATGAATGTGCTTTGGGGTTTAACTCATAGAATCTATCTCAATGATTACTAACTCTTCAAAGAAAGATCTAGAAACATTTCTTTGTGTATAAAGGAAGATGTCAGAAACCATCTCAAAGAAATACTGGTTAAAGGCATCATCACAGAATCCAGCAAGCTTTGGTGGGACCTAAGAAGAATAGAAAGATATGGAGGTGTGTAGATGACTGAATTTTGCCACAGATGTAAGATGCTCTGCATTGTCTGTTATATAGCCATGGTTTTTAGTCTTGGACTTGCATAGTGGATACCAGATTCCAATATCTGAGAAAAACAAGGAAAAGACTTCTCTGATCTCTCCGTCATGAATGTATGCCCCTAAGACATTTCAGGGACATCAACTACTTTCTAATAGCTGAACTCTTGTTAATTATTATCCCCATTTTACAGTTGAAGAAAATGAGACAACTAGTCAATCAGTAAACATTTATTAAGTGCTTACTATTTGCCAGGCACTGTGGTAAGCACTGAGGATACAAAAAGAAGCTTGTTTCTAGGCGTAGGCAGCAGCACTGGTCAATTGTGATTTCATCATATACTATGGGTATGATAGGACTAATGTGGACTTGGATACTTTGTCCAGAATTTCACTGAACACTAGTAGCTATGATGTTACCAGTAAAAGTTTATGAGATCAGTCCATGACACACAGAGAGCTGGACTAAAACCAAATAGATGTATAGCTGAGAGTTTGGAACTTCTCTCAGACAGTATGCCAAATATATATGTAAACCTTGTTTTGTTGAACCAGTCTTTCTTGCCTCAATTGTCTGTAGATAATTGGCAGTAAGAGCAGATGGCTGATGGACTGAGAGAAGTGATAAAAGCCCAAAAGCAAAGTAGTACTCTTAAGTATCTTGAGTTCCAATCAGCCAAAGATATTTTACTGCTGAGATAATAGCAGAAGCTGGAGCAGCATAATGGAGCAATAAATGAGCCCATGCATGGAACCAGAAAACAACTAATGCTATCCAGAGCATGCTATCCAACAGCCATGAATGCTTTATATCAGGGGTGTCAGATTTGAAGCCCACACCCAGCAAAACTCCCAAATACAGCTCAAATCAGATTAAAATGTAGTTGGGAAATATTTAACAGAATAAACAAAAGTATAGTACAACATACATAAATATCAATTTGTGGTTTTCTAAATCAACATATTGGCCCCAGGATCCATTTCTATCTGAGTTGGACACCACAGCATACATAATGACTTTGGACATATGGGTCAAGAAAGGACCCTAGGTATAGGAAGTAACAGATTTCATGGGCCCAAGATGGTTGGAGATTTTAAAAAGAAGTATGAAACGTGCCAGTGGTGTACAAAGAAAATAACTGACTTGAGAATGTAAGTACCAGCAAGCTCTTAGAACTTGTATTGACTTTCTATTTCTGGAAAGAATTAGCAAAAATATGTTATATCTTAGTAGTGACCAAATGTTTTTCCAAGTATGTATAAGCACACCCAATCAGAAACCAGAAAGCATCTACTATTGCTAAAGTGTAATGGGAAATATTTTTCATTGTATGGGTTTCCTGCCAGGATCTGCTCTGGGTAGACCTGTTCTAGTCTAAATTCTTCTCTTAAGGTTCTGATTTTTTTTTTCTTGAATTATTTGGAACATTCTGCTCTGGTTCCATTTTCTCTTGTGAATCCACAGGATTCTGTGTTTCATCCAGTGTTGGTTTATTTTCCTTTGTATAGAAATATCTATTTAGAAGTGTTTTCAGTCTTTTAGATGTATTGATATTCATCCTCCCTTCAGATTTTGATATCTTTCTTGTAGATTTATCTCTGATCTCTAGGTTTTTAATGAAGTTTTCTTCCATATGAGATTTGTGGTAGCTTTAGTTTTTTTCCCGCCCTTATAGTGTCTCATATTCACTTTCATACTCCTTCCTCTTTGATGGTGTATTTTTTCCCAAGACTGGATATAGCTGTTTGATCTGCCTCCCACACTGGGGAATTTACTTTTCACTGGCCTTGGTTCCTACTACAGGAAACTTCTAGAAGGACAACTCTGGCCTCAAATGGATGCCAGTTGCCTGTCTTTCAGTTTTGATGCAGCCTCAAGTGCTTACTTCCTACCCTAGTATGCTCCATGTCTTAGTTTTCTATCTGGGCTCAGTTAGTTGTGTCTGCCACTTTTTGCAGGGTTGTGGGAAGGTGTCCTGGATAGAATTTCTTCCACTTTTGAGTTTCCTGAACTAGAACTACTCTAGGCTGAGCTTTTATCCATTCCAAGGAGAGTAAAGGCTGCTCTTCTATGCCTCTCTCTCTTTCACAAGTGGGCAAGTGGAATTGAAGTTTAGTGCTTGCTGCAAATTAATTTTGGGAGAAACAGCATGTGCCGATAGAGACTGAAGCTGTAGGTCTCAAAGCATAAGGTAGTGGAGTAGGGTGATGCTCTTTGCTGGATGTGGAGGATGGTTGGCTAGGGGTGCTGAGTGAGTGCTAAGGATTGCCTTTCTCCATTTTCAGTTCATAAAGCTGCTACCTCATTGACGTTCTTTATTTCTTGGTTTATGGAGTGAGGGAATTGAGAAAATTAGGACAGCAAGTGGTTAATTGTGGGAATTGAGTGAACCTCACTGGATCGCATTTTGTGATTCAGTTCTGGAGCTAGCTCAGTTCCCTTTCTATTCAATTGTGGGTTTAATCCAAATTCTGTCTTGTGTGAAGTCTTTATACAATTGTGGGAATTGGGAGAAAACCTTTTTATATTGTTTGAACCTAGCCCTGAATGACTTGGAAATTGGTCACCTCTACCTGCTGTTTAGAGACCTTTAACCAAGGCCCTCAATTTTGTTGACTAGAAACTTAGTCAAATCCAAAGATGGATGCAAGGACTTTTCTCACAATTGTATATCTCAAACAACCCATATGTCTTATCTGAAAATTGGTCCCGTACTCATCAATCAGTTATTATTTCTATGTTCTTTTGATTGTTTGTAGATGCTTTGGGAAGTAGGACACCTCCTTTTCTGACTATAGGGAACTGCACTTATTCACTCTCCCCTCTTATCTTTGAAAGTACCTGATTTGTCTTCCAATTAGAAATCAGGTTGCCTAATGTTGTATTTTTTTCCTTTTAATTAATTGATCTTATTTGATGAATTGTTTTTAATGTATAACAGTCTGTCTCCCTCTGTATTCGAAGTCCAACCCTAAGTTGAGAAAGGGACCTAGTCCCAGTTTGTTAAGCAATTGTTATGCATTATTTAATAAATCAATATGCTCGGAAGAGTGATTGTTTTCCTCCATCATTTCATCTTTCACCTGTCACAGTTGTAATTGTTCTATCTCTACTGTGTAATTATTTTTGGAAAGAGGTGACTAGAAAACAATGTTTAGTCTTTTATCTTGATCATGACCTAGAAGTCTATAAGATGAAATTTATAAGGGAAGTTGTACAGCTTTAAAGTAGAGTTTTAAAAAAATCAACCTCAGGTATATGATTGAGGAGGTACAGTTAGAGAACAGTTTAACTGTGAAGATCTCAGTATTTTATTGGACTGTGGGTGCATTGTGAGGAGCCAACAGTGTGATATGGCGTTCAGAAAACCTAATATAATCTTAGGCTTTGTTAAAAGAAGTATAATTGATGTCCATGACTAGGCAGGTGAGAGTTCTGCTGTTTTCTTCCCTACTCATATGATATCTGGAGTATTGTGTCCTGTTATGGGTGCCACATTTGATGAAGGTTATTGATAAGTTGGAGAGAATTCAGAGGAGCTCATCAAGGATGGCAAATGGTTTTGAAATCGTGTCTTCTTTTTAAAAAAATTTTTTGTTGTTTATTTAGTATTTAATTTTTCCCCCAATTACAAGTAAAAACATTTTTAACATTCATTTTAAAAATTTTGAGTCCCAAATTCTCTCCCATCCTCCCCACTCCCCTCATTGAGAAGGCAAGCAATTTAATATAGGTTATAATATGTGTATAACCTATATTAAACATATTTCCATATTAGTCATGTTGTAAAAGAAAACACAGACCAAATAAAGCCCAAGAAAAATAAATTTTAAAAGTATGCTTCAATCTGTATTCAGACTCTATCAGTTCTTTCTCTGGGGATGGATAGCATTTTTCATCATAAGTCCTTCAGTTGTCTTGGATTATTGTATTGCTGAGAACAGCTAAGTCATTCACAGTTGATCATCTTACAATATTGCTGTTACTGTGTACAGTGTTCTCCTGGTTTTACTCATTTCACTTTGTATCAGTTCGTATAAGTCTTTCCAGGTTTTTCTGAGAGCATCCTGCTAGTCATTTCTTATAGCAAAACCATACTTCATCACAATCATATATAACAACTTGTTCAGCCATTCCCCAAGAGATGGACATGGCCTCATGTCTTACTTCTAAAAATTGTTTTATTAAAGCTCTTTAAAAAATTGCTGTTACTTTCCAATGATTCCTACCTCCCTCTCACCAATAAGACTCTTCCTTACAACAAATAAGTACAGTAGGCAAAACAAATGAGTACATTGACCATATTTGATTATAGAAGCCTTATTATGCACCTATGTGGATCACTGTAATGATTAGAACTCTGATGTTTTTGAATGTTATTTTCCCTTACATTATTTGCATTACATAAGTTGTTGTCTGATTTTGCTTACTCTTCTAAAAATCAGTTCATACAAGTTTTCCCAAGTTTTTATGAATTCTTTATATTCATATTTTCTTATGGCATAATAATATTTCATTATATTATGCCACCTTTTTCAGCCATTCTCCAACTAATATGATCACGTATCATAAGAAACAGTTGAAAAAATTGAAAATGTTCAGAAAAGAGAAAAGAAAACTTAGAAGATAAATGATAGATATTCTCAAGTGTTTGAAAGGCTGTCATATAGAAAGTTATAGTCTCTTTGATTGGCTCCAGAGGGCAGAGCTACCATAAGAGCAAAGAGTGAATATGAAAAAAATTAAGTAAAACTTCCCAACTATTAGAGCCATTGAAAAGTGTGATGGGATGTAGCATACTTTTTTCAGTAGTGTCTTCCACCAAGACTTGGATGACTTCAAGGATGTTTGACTAGATACTATCTGAAGTCCCTTATAACTATGATTTTGTAATTCTTTGATTCTATGAAACATCCAAGGCTATTCTTTTCAATTCCTAATAAAAAATGAATATAAAAGGCTCACACACAAGAAGGATAGAAATGAGAGGGACAGAACTTAGGAAGGAGATATTTAGACATGATTTTACAGTAGATACACAAATTTTTTGTTCTTGCTAGATTAGGGATCACAGAATCAGAATTTTAGAGCCAGAATAATGATGTCCAATTATCTCATTTTACAAATCAAGAAACTAAGGTTCAGAAAGACTAACTTTCCCAATTCCAATTCCAATAACTACTTACTGGAAGAGTTATTACGTAAAACCTTGGTCTCTAATTCCCAATCCAGTATTATTTCTATCATGTATGTAAAGTGACTTGTAAACTCTGTATTAGTAACAGCTATTATTATTAATACTACTAAAAGCTACACCTTAGGAACTTGTACTAGTGAAAGATCTGGCCATTCAAACCAACTTTATGATTGTAGAAAAGTGTATTTCTTCTGTGATAGACTGAACCTCAACTATAGTAATATAGTTTTTTTTAAACCATGTAGGAAGCATGCTGTAGTTCCATGCTTTCTTGGGAATTTACAAGGTCCTTAGTTTTATAAGGTATTGATTAATTTTCGTTTGTCTTGCAATGGTTATTCATAGAAGTCTGGATTTGTTTAGTTGATCTAGAGGTCATATTCCCTTCTAATAGTATCTTCCTTTTGTGTGTGTTTGTGTTTTTAAACATCTGTGTGGCCATCTCCAGTCACCCTGATCGATATCTGGTCACTGGACCCAGATGGCTCTGGAGGAGAAAGTGAGGCTGGTGCTTTTGAAGGACAAATCACAACCTATGAGTGGTTGGAGCTGCCTAAATGGGACCCAACTGGCCAGTTCCAGTTGGGCAACTATACTCAAGCTCCCCTCCCCTCCTCTCTCCTCTGCCCTAAACTGAGGGTGTTTTGCCCAAAGGAAGGCAAATTTTGATGGCTGAAAGTTACATAGTTAACTTGAAGTTTACTGGCTAGATTTTTTTCTCAAAGACCAAGCCTTAAACTCAATTCACTATGGATCTCATGGATTGGACAACAAAAGGTCCCTACCCAAGTATCACTTAATAGTTATATTTTGGGCTCTCCTGGCTCAGAGTGAATATAAATAGTAACTGTTTCTTTTTTGGCCAGAAACCCTGAGGGTCTTCCCTTCCCAGTTTGATTTTTTTTTAATTAAAGGGGCCATCCCTCAACTCACTTCTTTTTTTTTTAATTTTTAGATTTTTCTTTTTTATTTATTTATTCATTTATTTATTTAACTTTTAACATTCATTTTCACAAAATTTTGGGTTCCAAATTTTCTCCCCTTTTGTCCCCTCCCCCCACCCCAAAACACCCAGCATTCTAATTGCCCCTATCACCAATCTGTCCTCTCTTCTATCATCCTTCTCTGCCTTTGTCTCTATCTTCTCTTTTGTCCTGTAGGGCCAAATAACTTTCTATACCCCTTTACCTGTATTTCTTATTTCCTAGTGGCAAGAACAGTACTTGACAGTTGTTCCTAAAACTTTGAGTTCCAACTTCTTTTCCTCCCTCCCTCCCCACCCCTTCCCTTTGGAAGGCAAGCAATTCAATATAGGCCAAATCTGGGTAGTTTTGCAAATGACTTCCATAATAGTTGTGTTGTGTAAGACTAACTATATTTCCCTCCATCCTATCCTGTCCCTCATTGCTTCTATTCTCTCTTTTGATCCTGCCCCTCCCCATGAGTGTCGACCTCAAATTGCTCCCTCTTCCCCATTGCCCTCCCTTCCATCATCCCCCCACCCTGCTTATCCCCTTCTCCCCCACTTTCCTGGATTGTAAGATAGGTTTTCATACCAAAATGAGTGTGCATTTTATTCCTTCCTTTAGTGTAATATGATGAGAGTAAACTTCATGTTTTTCTCTCACCTCCCCTCTTTATCCCTCCACTAATAAGTCTTTTGCTTGCCTCTTTTATGAGAGATAATTTGCCCCATTCCATTTCTCCCTTTCTCCTCCCAATATATTTCTCTCTCACTGCTTTTCATTTTTTAAAGACATAATCCCATCCTCTTCAATTCACTCTGTGCACTCTGTCTCTATGTGTGTGTGAATGTGCATGTGTGTGTGTGTAATCCCACCCAGTACTCAGATACTGAATAGTTTCAAGAGTTACAAATATTGTCTTTCCATGTAGTAATGTACACAGTTCAACTTTAGTAAGTCCCTTATGACTTCTCTTTGCTGTTTACCTTTTCATGCTTCTCTTCATTCTTGTGTTTGAAAGTCAAATTTTCTTTTCAGCTCTGGTCTTTTCATCAAGAATGTTTGAAAGTCCTCTATTTCATTGAAAGACCAATTTTTCCCCTGAAGTATTATACTCAGTTTTGCTGGGTAGGTGATTTTTGGTTTTAGTCCTAGTTCCTTTGATTTCTGGAATGTCCTATTCCATGCCCTTCAATCCCTTAATGTAGAAGCTGCTAGATCTTGTGTTATCCTGATTGTATTTCCACAATACTTGAATTGTTTCTTTCTAGCTGCTTGCAATATTTTGTCCTTGACCTGGGAACTCTGGAATTTGGCCACAATGTTCCTAGGAGTTTCTCTTTTTGGATCTCTTTCAGGCGGTGATCTGTGGATTCCTTGAATACTTATTTTGCCCTCTGATTCTAGAATATCAGGGCAGTTTTCCTTGATAATTTCATGAAAGATGATATCTAGGCTCTTTTTTTGATCATGGCTTTCAGGTAGTCCCATCATTTTTAAATTGTCTCTCCTGGATCTATTTTCCAGGTCAGTTGTTTTTCCAATGAGATATTTCACATTATCTTCCATTTTTTCATTCTTTTGGTTTTGCTTTGTGATTTCTTGGTTTCTCATAAAGTCATTAGCCTCCATCTGTTCCATTCTAATTTTGAAAGAACTACTTTCTTCAGTGAGCTTTTGAATCTGCTTTTCCATTTTGCTAATTCTGCTTTTGAAAGCATTCTTCTCCTCATTGGCTTTTTGAACCTCTTTAGCCAATTGAGTTAGCCTATTTTTCAAGGTGTTATTTTCTTCAGCATTTTTTTGGGTCTCCTTTAGCAGGGTGCTGACCTGCTGTTTATGCTTTGACTGCATGTCTCTCATTTCTCTTCCCAGCTTTTCCTCCACCTCTCTAACTTGATTTTCAAAATCCTTTTTGAGCTCTTCCATGGCCTGAGCCCATTGAGTGGGCTGGGATACAGAAGCCTTGACTTCTGTGTCTTTCCCTGATGGTAAGCATTGTTCTTCCTCATCAGAAAGGAAGGGAGGAAATACCTGTTCACCAAGAAAGTAACCTTCTATAGTCTTATTTTTTTTCCCTTTTGTGGGCATTTTCCCAGCCAGTGACCTGACTTCTGAATATTGTCTTCACACCCACTTGGCCTCCAGATCCTCCCAGCCAGCACTTGGGGTCTGAGATTCAAATGCTGCTTCCCAGCCTCAGGGCTTTGGGTGGGGGTGGGGCTGCTATTCAGTGTGAGATTAAGTCCAGCTGCTCAGGTGGGGGCAGAGCTGCCTCACAGGGCTCAGTTCCCTCAGGGGGTTTATGTGGAGACCTTCAACAATGGATCCAGGCTCCTGCCTGCTTGGGGAGCCCTGGTCTGCTGCTGCCTCCGCTGCTGCCTCCTCTGCTGCCTCCCAAGGGGGCCTGAGTTATGGGGACACCCCACTCCCCTCTTGGCAAGCCGAGAAGACCCTCGTGGGTGGAGGGACCCGCGTGGTTGCTGGAGATTCCATCCCTGAAGCCTGCTTGGATCTACTCCTCTCAGTGCTGCACAGCCAAGGCAGGGCTGGGCTCAGCTCCGGGTCCACAGCAGGAAGGACTTTTTGCAAGAGATTTTCAGGGCTCTTTGGAATAGAAATCTCGTCTGCTCTGTTGTTCTGTGACTTCTGCTGCTCCAGAATTTGTTGGGAGTTCTTTTTTACAGATATTTTATGGGCTGTGGGTTCGGAGCTAGAGTATGTGTGTCTTTCTACTCAGCCATCTTGGCTCCGCCCCCCTCAACTCACTTCTTAAAGAGGCCTATTCACTGACTGGACATTGCCTCACTCAAAATGAGAACTTGAAAAGACCTTAGCTTAAAAGGACCAAGGTCTCCCATTGCATCCTGGGCCATCTTCAGTCATCCTGGTTGATATCTGGGCACTGGACCCAGATGGCTCTGGAGGAGAAAGTAAAGCTGGTGACTTTGCACAACCCTCCCTCACTCAAATCAAAGTCAATTGCAAGTCATGTCACCATCTCCCTGATGTCATGGCCCTCTTCAAGAATGAAGGATAAACAACACAACCACAATGGGGTTTAAAAATCAGATAATGTTCAAGGTCTTTAACTGACTTTTCTCCCTCCTAAGACCTTTGGTTCTTTCTCGCTTCTCCCCTTGTATTCTCATATTTATCATTTTCTAACTCCTTCCTCTTTGACTGCATTTTCCCTAAGGACTGAACATCAAAGTTGTCTCAACTCCCATGCTGGGCAATTCACATTTTATCAGCTACAGTCTCTGTCCCAGATGATTTCTAGGGATTCACCACTGGAATTAGTTTGATTTGGGACTCTTTTCCTTTAGCTCAAAGAAGCCACACAGCTGGCATCTTACCCCAGTTACCTTTGTTCCTCACATTTCTGTCTGAACTGTTGTAGTAGTATAGTATTCCACTGATTCTGTCCCAGACAGGACAAGCTTCTGCCTTTTGGTTTTCCACAATAGTAGGAGGAAGTGGAGGGGTCTGTAGAGTTGAGTTATGAGGCAAGCCTGTGTGTTGTCTTGTGTAGTCCTACCCACATAGTGGGTTGTTGAAGAATGAATACTGAGTGAATATATTAGGTGTTAGGGATTACCCTTCTCTACTGCTATTTCATTGGAATATTACCTTATTAGAGTTCTTGGTGTCCTAGACTAGAGACAACTGAACTTGCCTTATATCTTACACATAATTCCCATTTTGAAAAGGTTTGAGAAATCACAAGGCTTGAAGAAAATGTCTCAGCTTTCATCTTATTAGTCACATGACCCAGAATTTAGTAATATAGTTTCATGTTTGATATGAAGTAAATCTTTGGTGATTTATGCCTAAAAAATTAAGAATTTGCATGCCTTTCCATTACCTAAATAAAAGAACTTCTCAGATGCCTATTTGAGGATCATTATGATTATCAGAATCTAATTCTGTCAAAGGCAATTTGTAAACTTTAAACATGTGCAATAAAAAATTTCAAAGTGTACCATACTGATGGCATTCTATACCAATTCAATTGTTAAATTAAATTTCATCTCTAAGCTTTTTAATATTGCAGATTTGTTTCTATATCTTTTTACACATTTTTCAATATTATTATGTCAGTATTTGAATATTTTTGTCAGTACAATTTATACACAGCACAGAATGGTGTAAATATCCAGTATGGGTCAACAGCTGTTGCTTCTTCCCAGTGAATCAAAGACAGAGAGAGTTATATCCATGGTGACCTGACTCAATGAGTGTGGGAACTGTGGGATTCCCATTGGGGTTAATGACTGAGGAAGCATTGTCAATCTAGTTTAATTTAGAAATTGGTTAGGAATAGGATTGATTTTTAATATTATGGCATTGAATATAGTGCATGTATTTTTATAGTTCTCCAGTGAAAAAATAGGTGTACATATACATCATGGAATTTCTTCTTTCTTATCCTTATAAAATATTTGTGAAAATGAGCAGTATGTACATCAAGGGTATTCTCTACAAAATTGAAGGACAGCAATAAATAAGTTTCTATGGGCAGTTTTCTATAATGGTTACATCTTCATTGTTACACTGTTGACAGAAACATATCTGGTGGTATCTGACTTTATTTGATATTAGATGATTATAAGAAATAATATTTTTGAAAATGATCCTCTTGTAGAATTTCTCTTATTGGCACATCAATACCAATACTCCATGACATATGCTACTCCAGAGATAATTCTATTCAAGCATTCACTAATGACATGAATTAAGTTCTTACATACAATGATAACGATTCATCATAGGTGTTCACTATTATCATGGAAGACATCCTATGCAAGGTCCAAAAAGAGGAATTTCTTATTGATCATAAGGTTCTTCAGATGCTCCTGTTCATGGATGACATTATATTAATCACACTGAGCCTAAGAAATTGTTACAATGATTCCTTTGTGAAATTCAGAGTAATTGAAAAGAAAATAGTCTAACCATCCACAATGAAAAACAAGATGGATGAAAAATGCATAATGTCAGATTATGGCATATAAATGAATTGACAACATATCAAATCATGCCATCAATGTACATATCCTATTAGACAAATCCCACATATAGATAATAATCTGAGTCTTAAGCAAATAGCAGGAGGAAATTGGTTTGGGCTACATTTAAGAAATTGTGCAGTGATTTCACTGATCCCAAATTACCTGCAATGGCCTATTTCTTTATCAATAATGTTCTCCTTATGGTTTCCTGTAACCATGATTAATTTAACATCATTATATTAGAAAATTTAAATGCCAAATGACCTAAAGGGCAAGGGAAAGAAAAGGTTAAGATGATCATTAGTAGGCTGCAATGAATGATAATTCACATATGAGAAAAATGTAAAAGACATTAATATGGATATGTATAACCAGAAAAGGAAATGGGATGGTAATGAAGCAAGAATAAGAAATAACAGATGGATAGTCTGGGTGCTACATTGATATTTCTGAAGGTACTAAAATAACAAGAGAAAGATACTTAGTGAATTCTGTAGGACCTCATTGAATGATTTAGAGACTAACTTGGAAATGAATACCATAGGAAGAGAAGACATGGAAAGATTTTGTTTGATCTGCGTTGGTGGAGAGAATACTCATCAATTAAACCAAAGATCCATCAAGGCAAAATAGATATGTTTTTGACAAGTTCTTTACAATTCACATTTTTATATAATGCATCATGTAATGATTCATCCTCAGAGAGGAACAATTGTGACTCCCAGGAAAATATATTACTTTCTGATAATATTTCTGGGACACTAATGAATATGAAGAATTCTTGTAGTTTATCAGTCCTGGGCATGGTGTGGGGAGCAATCCACTACACGGAGAACTGGGCTGGGGATGTACTGCTTTAGCACCTGTGTTAAGAGGAAGTAGTTCAAGTATCATTCCATTGTAGATTTTCTCTAATAAGTATAAAGTGACCAGCACTAAAGGTTGGTTTTAGTACCTCAAGATCCCAAATTGTTTAAAGAGCCTCTCCTAATAGAGGAATGGAATTTGGGAGTGGCTCCCACCTTAAATGCAATTCCATTGTGGTTCTTTTAACCAGCAGACCTGTTCCTTGTTGTTGTATGATAGTAGGGTGCACCATCACTCTACCCCAACTCCAGGGTCCTTGCTAGAGAAAGTTAGTAAGCAGGAAATCTTTACTGATTGCTTTTCAAAGTTGATAGTAGAGTCTTAATAAAGGGTGGAGGAAGAGTATCCAACATACAATGAAAGGATATTGAGGGGTTGACCTGGGAACTTACTGGGAATGAACCCCAGTCTTAGGGCATGTCTCAAGGGAATGTTTTGAGGTGCTCTTGCATGGATACTAAGGATAAAATGTGTTCATCATATAGCACAGCAGGTACATATAGTAAATGTCCTCCAATGTCTGAATAGAAGTAGTAGCCCACTGGAGACTATGGAACACAGAGATCTACAAATTCTAAATTCTTTCTGATACTTAGTAGGTGGGGAACTGCTAAACAGACCCCTTATACCAAATTCATAACTTCAGATTTTCATTGATAGCTTTACCAAGCACTTACTGTATGAAACAGGATGCACAAATTTCTACTTTTCACAGTGAAAGTTTCTTCTCTAATAAGATATAAAGAAGTAAATTTCAAAAACACCATCTTTGATGGGTTTTTTTTGTACAATCACTCAACCAGCATTTATAAGTATCTGCTATCTGCCAGGCACACAATGCTTACCTGATAGATTCCTTGGAGCAAAGGATTCCTATCCTTTTTATATCTATCTATAGTTGTGCTTTGTTTTCCTTTGTGTCTTTCTGTTTCCATTTATTCTACTTTTGATATTATAAATCATTCATATCTTACTAATTCAGAATCCTGTTGACCTCTACTCAGATAAACTTAGTACTGTAAAACATGCATGATTTTGTCAGTATAAGTACTTGCTACACTGTGACCCCTCCACTTAACACAGAATCTTTCTGAGTTGCTGCAGTTCAACCTGTGGTAACTAACTAGGTAAAGAGTCTGTTGGAATTTGGCTTGACTGGTCCATGGACCACACATATGCAGTCTGTAATGAATGCTGTGTTCAAGATTTTTCCAGTTTGAGAATATGTATTAACACCCTGCTGGTGCAGACTTCAAGAACTCAAGATCATTCCTGCCCTAGGGAGGAATAAGAATATTTTATTGGGAAGGTTTTCTGTATTATCAAGTCCAAATACACACACACACACACACACACACACACACACACACACACACACACACACCCCTTTTATGTATGGTAGAGTCCCAAAAGCAACATTAGAACTCTGAGATTTGAACATGCTGTATTTGCTTTATAAAGATCTCTGATTTCTTTCCGTTCATGGTGAAGTTGTCAGGAGAAATGGTCCTAGATGCTATGATATGTGAATGATATTAGGTCTATGCTCTCCTAATCCAGAAAGATAAGCATGTTGTTTGTCTTTGATGTCTGAAATTTACCTCAAACAAAGGAGACAAAGTTCAAACTCAAACTTTAGAAACTGCGGGATAGTGATGGTGAGGTGAGAACTTTGTGATCATGATTAGTAGTCAGTGTTGACAGAATGTTTCCTCAAAATGTACAAACTGACTCAGGTACCCAACACTTTGGGGATATGGTAAAGACAGATCATGGATTCTTTCAGGGTACTTCTAAAGTCCAGTTACTGTTCTGTTTAGGTAGAGGACTCTGGAGCACTTGCTCCTGTAGAATCCAATTTCATTGCTCTATAGGAACCAGTATGTGTGCTTAATCAGTTTTCTGGGCTCTACCTTCCACCTTCAAATCAATTCAGAAAATTGTTACTGAGTGCCACTTATGTAAGAGATAGTGTATGTTAGGAGAAATATGAAGGTGGATTGAACATAGTCATGGAATTATAGAATTTCTGAGCTAGAAGTAATCTTAGTTCAACCCATACTTGGATCAGATTCTCCTCACAACACCCCTAACAAGTGATCATCGACCTCTGCTTTGCCCTCTGAAATATCATATTTCAAGCCTTCTTATCCTTTAGTGTAGAGGCTACTAAATCCTGTGTTATTCTGACTGTGGCTCCATGATATTTGAATTGTTTATTTCTGGCTGCTTGCAATATTTTCTCCTTGACATGGGAGTTCTGGAATTTGACTACATTGTTCCTGGTAGTTTTTATTTTGGGATCTCTTTCAGGAGATGATTAGTAACTAGTTTTCCTCTGAAAGAACAACTCTCCGTGCATAGGAGTTGTGATAAGGACCCACAGAACTTATAAGGGCTAAATATATTTATCTCCATTAGAATATGAGCTCCTTATAAGTAGAGATTATTTTATTTTTGATACTCTTGTCTCCAAAGTCTAGCACAGAGCCTAGCAGAAGTTTCAATAAGTGCTTGTTGATTGTTGATTACACAAGACAAAATCTGCTTCTTATACATTTCCACCCATTACTCTTAGTTCTATCCCATGTGATCAAAGAGAACCAAACTAATCTCTCTTCTGTGTGACAGTCCTTCAATAACTTGAGGACAGTTATCACACTCCCTAAGTCTTCCCCAGGATAAACTTCTTCTTCAATTAATTCTCATATAATATGACTTTCAGTCTTTTAACCATAGTATATAAGTCTTACAGAACTAGAGAAGAAAATGTTGTCCTGGAAATGTCCCAGTATGTGAATGTCCTTAAAATGTAATGCATAGTATGGAATATAATATTTCAGATGTCATTTGAACAGAGAAAAGTGTAGCAGAATTATTCTCACCCTCTTCTGGCTATCTGCAGTTCACTAAAAAAACCCAAAACAACTCCTTCCCTCCAGATCTAACAACCTGAGGATTTTTTCCTCCACACAAATTGTTGTTTGGTAATGCTTTTCCTATCTTTTTCTTATGTAAATTGCATTTTTTAATTCAAGTAGAGACATATGCAAATTCTTACTAACCACTATATTAATTTTATTCCATCATTCTAACTTGCTGATACTTGTTTTAATCCCAGAATGTTAATTATTCCTATTAACTTTGTGTCAGCTGCAAATTCACTGGAAATGCCATATTTACCTTCATTCAAATGATTTACGTAAATATGGAACAGAAAGAGTGAAGGACAGGACAGCTCTCTCTACTTGAGAGCTCCTTTTAAGTTGACCTTTGTCCATAAATCATTGCTCTTTGCGGTCAGTCATATAACTAGCTCCTTATCCACCTAACCTTACTAACATTTTGCATGTATCTCTCCATCTTATCCATAAGTATATCTTAGGAGACTTTGCCAAAAACTTTGCTGAAATGACATTCTTTTGGGACCACGAGTTTAGTAACAGTGTTAAAAGAAAAAGGAAATGAAATTGCATAGTCATTCATAAATCCATCTCTTTATTAATAATGTGTTAAATTTTTTTTTTTGCTAGAAATTGAGCTCATTGGCTTATAGTTGGAAGAATCCTCTTTATTTTCTTTCTTTTTCTTTATTCCCCCCCCCCCCTTTTTAAAAGAAATCAAGAAAACCTTTCCCCATCTCTATTCTGGTTCTACCCAGTTTTCTGAAGATCACTAACCAGAATGCAGTCATTTGTACTTCATCCTCACCAGTGACTCAAACTCATTAAGGATAGTTAGCTACTTTATTGTCATCTCTTCACTTACCTTGAGTTTCAAATCTCTGTTAAAAATTTTATTCTCTCTTAATTACTCAGAAGATTTTAGAGAACATAGAAACAAAATAGGAGAAATGTAGTTCTGCCTTCTCTCTCTGTTTGTTATCAGCATTTCATGACTTCCAAGCAAAGGCTTTTTTTTTTAAAGCCCTCTTTGTGATCTTTAACAATTTTCATCAGCTTTACTTTGTTCTGAGTTTTAATGTTTCGGACATTATTCATTTAGAATGGTGCTACTTTAGTGTGTTCTTTCTTGGTTACTTATTGTTTCTTCCATCTTATGTACAAGTCTTTAAGAAATCTAAGTTGATGAATGAGTTTCTTGTCACATAGTTTCCCCAGGCATCTATTCCTTTTTTTTTCCTCATTAAAACAACTTGTGTTTGTGTAGTAAGTTTTTCTTTCTTGATCTTCTCATTTTCTTGGACCAAACTTGCCTGTAAAATTTCAGACCATGAAATTATACCTATTATTTTTTTTTCTTTCTGCTCTTCCAGTGTTCCCCTTATTGTTTTCCAAACTCTAAGCTGGAATTTGTGCTTCCAAGAACTTCCAAGTGGGTACCACAAAAACTTTAGAACTAGAAGAGGCCTTTGAGGTCATCTAGCCCAACCTTTTAATTTCATAGAGGAGGAAATGGGTCCCAGAGAATGCCCACATAGCTGTGTAGTGGAACTAGAAGTCAGGCTTTTGAACTTCTAATTTACTTTGTACCACAATCCACGGGCTCATAGGCCTAGAAAGGGAAGTGGTCTCAAAGGTCATCTAGTATATTCACTTAATTTTGCAGATGATGAGACTAAGACCCAGAATCCTTATCAATATCTGCCATTATACTATGACTGCTGGACCTCTTGCCTCATTCTTGGGAGGTGGAAGGAATGGGGTTCCCTTCTCTAGAAAAATACATAGAAAAAGTAGTGTACTATTTTGTATCTGTGAGTAACATTACACTACATCTTTGAAGGACCTTTCTAAGATTTATGTGGGGAACCAGGAATATTTAAAATTTCTTGGATCAGGGTTGGCCTATTTGCCTAAAGTAGGCTGAACTAGGCGATTTTGTTGAAGCATATAGACATAAAAAAGAATTTAATGTTGTGAAGGCACTTGTGGCTTGTGTGTGTTTGTGGGATGTATGGATGGAATGAAAAAGTATGGAAAAAAGGGAAATGGTTCAGCTAGCAATCACCATTCAAAAAATCACCTTAAAAGGTCACCGGTGATATTGGTTACAAAGCTATCGTTCTGATATTGTTGGAATGTTGCAGAAAGTAGTTTGTTGGGAGTTCTAATGTGAACATCATGATACACTGATGTGGTAGCAATGTTTGTGCACTCACATACATCAAAAAAAAGGTCACAACACAAGATAAAGAGTTTATTCCTTGGGAGATTATGACAAAAAATAGGTACCAAAGGAAGTGAGGGACTAACAAATATTAACTTCAAGTCAAGAATAGTCATGAGCTTTGTAGAACTTGAACAGCTTTGCAAAGAATTAGGGAAAACATGGAGGATAATTTCCCCAATCAGTAAGTCCTGACATGAGTTTAAATCATGAAGATGAAGAAGAAAACTTTTTTTATTGGAACTCTAGACAGAGGTGATTGATTGGAAAGATTACAATCTTATGGGCCAGTGGAGGAGGTTGTCTTCCATTTGCTCTGTTTTTAAGAATTTCCTTGTGAGTTTTTTCATTTCCTTCCTTTTCCTTTTCTTCATCTCCACCATCAGCTTCAGAAAATGCAGACTTCACTTACACTAGAACAGAGATTAAAATAAAACTGTAAAATTTCAACTCAAAATAACTTTTATCCTAGGCTTCCTCTGTCCTTTACAGCCCAGTAAATAGTATATTGTAAGAAATCTACTGCTTGCATTTCTTTCAGTTCTAGCTAGAGGGAGATGTTGTCTCTAAAACCAGAGATCCTACATGCTCCAGTACTTATTCAGATGCCTTTATATTTTTAAGAAAACAAAAAGTTAAGTTTTCTGTTTCTTTCTCCTGCCAAAGCTGGAAAATCCTGCAATTAAAACCTCCCAATGCTCCTGTCTATCCTCCACTGGAGTGTGCAGCCAAGACTAGAGTTTTTGGGACTTATAAGAATTTCAGGAGCTAACATCACAAAAAAGAGGAAAAATCATTTCTTAAATTGAATGTTGCTATTTAGGGTCTTAGTCTAAATAGTGATGTGAAAACAGTCTAAATTATGACCCCTGATTTTAGGTTATCTTGCCTTTTAAGATGCTTAGGCCCTAGATCTCTCAGCTGTCTCTTGCTTCTGATCTATTAATGAACAATTTTTACCCCAGATGTTCATTTTCAAGGTAATTTTAAATAGACCTAGCCTTCTTTAGATCTTTCTGTAACTACTGCAAACCAAATTCAAACTCTGGGATTCAGAGTCAAAAAAAAAAAGTCTTTGTAAATTCTAGGCAGTTTTGTTTTCTAGGCCCTTTGGTAGACATATTTTTAAAAGTATAGATATCTATAGGCAAATGGGTGATTGAGATTATTGTTGATGTGAGGTTTCATGAGCATGGGGAGCTCCAGGTGTTTGGAACTCCTTCCATTAGCAGATCAATTGCATGAGGCACCTAGAGGTTAAGTGACACTTAGAGGTCATGCTGTCTCAGAAGTGGTATTTGAACCCAAGCCTTCCTGATTCAAAGAAACTTAGTACTCTATCTGGTATACCATGCTTTATTATGCATCCATCCATCCATCAATAAGAATCTGCCCAACAGGTCAGTTATCTCTCCTGAGACAATTATCTATCTATCTATCTATCTATCTATCTATCTATCTATCTATCTATCTATCTATCTGTCTGTCTGTCTGTCTGTCTGTCTGTCTGTCTGTCTGTCTGTCTATCATCATCATCTTCTTCTTCTTCTCCTTCTTCTTCATCTATCTATCCATTTAGTTAAGAAGAGATTTTTGTTACAAATTTTTATCAGAGAAATTAAAAAAGGCAATAATTTTTAAGGCTTTTAAAACTTGTTAGCCTCTTTAAAGTAGTACCTAACTGTGCTTTTTGGATAATAAGTAGAACCTTAGATGAAGTTACTTGGAACCAATGTTGTTCAAGATCAACTTTCCTTAAAAAAAATGAATTTGCATCCAGACTTTTAAGTTTAATTTACATTATTATCATTCTTCCATCACTTTCTTAAGTCTAGGCAACAAACAGAACAGTAAATCAAGCCCTGATTTGTAGTATTGGCTGATTTTCTAGGTGTAAATGCTCACATTGGCCTTACCCAGGTGTAGACCTGGCCTTAGCACAGCCCCTGCTTGGAACTCACTCCTATAAATTCTAGGTATGGGGCACCTTTCACCCCATCACCCTAGGAGATTGTATGGTTTGGTTGGGTTTTGAATAGGAGGGAGGGGCTGGTCTAATATTAGGACATAAGTATGAGCTACAGTTTTTCTCCACAGGCAGTTTACCTAAACAATGGTACAATGGGAGCAAAGATCTCATTTAGTTCTTCAGGTAAGCAGAAGAATCCCATTATTTGTGCCTTTACAGAGGACATAATTCTTACTGCATCCTTTAGTTTGTGTTATTCTTTAGCCTTAACTTTTAATATTTCTTCCCTTTCTTCATTACATTTATTCACATTCTATCTTATTATCTATCCCTCTTAATATTGTTCATATTCTATTCTACTTTATATCCTTGTAGGAAATTATTTTACGTGTTCCCCCTTCCCCATGAAAGAATTGACAGTTCCCCAATAACACCAATCTTACCACAGCCTAGTGTTGACTTTTAAAAGAAGCATGTGTGAAGTTGAAATTAACCTCTCTCTAGGGCTAGGGTACTTCTCCTCCCCCGCCCAAGCACACTCCCATAAATTACTTTTGAAGGCAGTGGATGCTTTTAAGTATTTGCATCCAGCACCCCTGGGAGCTGATTTGCTTCGCAGATGGACTCGACCCCTTTTTCCCTTCCCCTCCCCCTGCCTGTTTCATCTTTCACCTCGTTTCAGATTTCAAAACTTCCCAAAATATATGTGTGGAGTACCCTCTTGCATACGCGCACACACATACACACACTCACAGGTCCGTAACACACAGTATTATGCAGGAGACCATCTGGACCTCTTTCCAATACAGAACACATTCCATTCTTTTCTCTTGGTCACACCCCTCTCCATTGGGGATTGGTCACGCCGACCCCCTCCTTGTATGACTCGGCCCCTAAGAGGCCCAGCTGCCTGCCAATCCCCACGGGCTGTCAAAACAAGTCTCCCTCCCTGTCACAACAGAGAGGAGTGGTGGAGGCTGCCGCGGAGCCACTTCCTGCTCGCTCTCCTCGCTCGCTCGCTCGCTCGCAGCCTCGCTCGCTGGAAGGCAGGTGGGCGGGGTGCACCCGTGCCGCGGGCGCTCGCTCCAGCTCCTTCTGCGCTCTGGCACACACTCCTCTCGGCTCCAGGAGGCCACTTGGAAACGGCGCCTCGGGGTCTTTTGTTTGGTGGCGAGTGAAGCGTTTGCAGAGCATTTCTTGGCGGCCGGACGCCTCCCTTCTCGCTCGTCCTTTTCTTCTCCCTCTCTTTCTGTGCCCTCATCTTCCTCTATCTTTACAAACCAAGTTTATCTCCTCTCTCCTCTTCCTTGCCTTCGTCTCGCGCCCCTGTCTATTATCCGACTCGTTGGGTGGAAGGAGTTCCATGGACGGCTCATGCAGAGTGATGTCTCCTCTCGAGAAAGTTGCAGTGGCTGCCTCGGGGCAGTGAAAAAGTCTGGAGGATTAGCTTTAGGGGGTGCATGTTTGCTTGTGGGTGGAGGGGTGGATTCCGATCTCCCTAAGTGCCCTCTGTCCCGGGCGAAGTCCGAGGCTGGTACCACGATGGCCGAAGGTGTGACCTCCAGAGAAGGTCCCTCTTCATCCGAGGTGAACCATGGCGAGGAGGATTCTCAGGTGTGCCCAGATCATGCATCCTTGGAAGGGCTACCGGCTGGGGCTGCAGGACGCCGAAAGGACCGCAGAAGTGGGCTCTCGTTGCCAGCCTCCTCGGGCACCTCAGCAGCTGATGGCGAAGCTAGTCTCCTGGAAGCTGCCCGAGTGACACCTCGGCGAAGTAGCATTATCAAGGTAAGTCCCTGTTGACCCGGAGTGAGGTTGTCCTTTGCGTCCCTGGTGATGCCCCGGCTTCCCTTCCCGAGCATCTGGAGTGCGGCGCAGCCCTGGGAAAGAGCAGGCGGGAGCTGGGGGCCAGGATGCAGGATCCCTAGAGACATCTTGAGGTTTTGTGTTGTTTCCCCCCCTTCCCCCCTCCCCTCTTCATTACCAAATCTTCCTTCCTCCCCAGGATGTTCACAGGCGCTACCGTTGACTACGAGCGACTGATTTCTGTCAACTAGGCGAAGGACAAATCCAACTCCACTGCTCTTAATTATGTGGATATAATCCACATCTCTCCCCGCCCCCAACCCCCTCTGCACGCCTCCTGAAAGTTTCCATAAACCCGCTATAGGGATAGGTCTGGGGTGGAGGGTAGGGGAGGAAGAAGAGTGATGAATTCTGTTTACAATAGTACTGTTTGTTGCGCATTAATCATGTAAACATTTGTCTCAGACTTCATTTTATGTTCTCTCTATTTCAGAGAGAGGATTAGATTTTTGAACAGCAGCTTGTGAAGTATGTTTTCCCACTAGTGAAAGAATCGCTTTCATTAGCAAGTGGCTGTGAAATTCCGGAATTTAACTTTCTCCACTGCGAAGTTGAAGTGCCCCAAGATCAAAAGCAACCAGGCATGGAGTGGGAGTTAGGGATCGGGGTGGTGTGGGTCTTAGTCAGGAGGCGAAGTCCAGTCAGGCACCTGAGTAAGCAAAAGTGGGGGAAAATTAAAGTCCCCCCTCCCACCCTCCCTTCATCAAGTGGAGAATGCCTCAAGTAGATAGATACGGTGGTGGAACATCTTAATGAATTCTGGAGTCCTCCCTGACTGCTAAAATAGAGTCTGGAGTCTGTATAACTTCCAATCTTTATTGAATTTAATGTTTCACATCTACCTTCGGGTTGGTGGGAACCCTAGGATTCGTGGGGTGCAGTTAGGGGAAGAAGAAAAGGAAGAAGCTAGGACAGCTAAGAATATACTTTGGTTCTTTGACCTTCTTCCTCCCTCCCCTCCCTGCCGCCAATCTTTTCCTTTTGATTGTGCTTGGCTTGTCATTTCACCTTGTGGGTGCATCACTACACGGTAGTTTTCCCTCCCTTGGCCCACAATAGTCTTCTTACCAAACATAATTGGAAGATGCCTCTTAAAACAAATGCCTGTGAGCAAGCAGACCTGTATTTGATTAAGATCGAACTTGGCTGACATGGTCCTTTGAGTCAGCATGACACCACTTAGAAAAAAAAAAGTGTCAGTGATAACATATGGCTGATTTTGAACTCTTCACTTCTGCATCTTGTTGGTGCTCAAATAAGTGCACATTTTCAAGATCTATGTCCAGATCTGAGGCAGTGTACCCAGGACCTAACTAATGGCATTTTTCCAAGATCTAAATTGGAATTTTCAACACAAGTGTGGGTAGATTACTCCTATAATACATCTATTTCAGCCGTAAGTAGTTTCTGCTCTTTTTCCCCAGTATGCTGACACACTGCAAGGTTAAGACCATAAAGGAGAGTGTTGTATTAAAAGAATAGTGGGTGGTGTGGCCCAGACATAAATAATTTATAGCAGTTTTGGTGATTTTTGTGGTTCAGTGATCATGTAGGAGGTAGTGTCCTATTCAGGTTATGAAATGGGATAAGGGTAGAAAGAAGGACAAACTTTAAACAAACAAACAACCCCCCCCCCCCCACTGAGCAAATATATACTTCTGAAACTAATAAATCTGGAGTGTCAACTAGTAGGGTAAATATCCATATTTTAGATGGTTAAACTTCTTATATTAAATGTAGTTATATGTTGAGGAAACATACATCTTCAAGAGATTTAAAAATATACAGTACAGTATATTATGTGATTTTGGGGGGAGGGGAGTAATTGTTTGTTGATTTATGGTCTAGAGAGGCAACTGCCTTTATCAATGCACAACCCTACACTGTTCAGCACTTTAGTATTCTTGAGTTGCCTAAAGCAGTGAGAGTTTAAATGCTCTGGGATACATAACCAGAATGAGTATAAGGTAGAACTGAGGCTTTCTTAACTCAAGAGCCTGTCTTGCTATCCTCTATGAAGTATTGCTTTGTGTTGTTGGAAAAGCAAAATGAAATAGTCCATAAAAATGAGGTTGCTGCAAATTCCTGCAAACAAGTTTGTTTTTCTTTAGCTACACATTATATGCTCTGCCTTTTATGTTTTTGGTGATGGTTTAAATTCACATAAGGGCAACACTGGAACTAAAATAAAGCTGTGAGGCAATGATTCTTTAACTTTTAATTTGCTTTTATGAACAAAAAAGAAGGTAACAACTTCAGGTCTGATCTCTTTTTGTATTCATAGATTAATATACAGTGATGCTAACAAACTGAATCACATTTAAGCTTTGAAGGGCAATAGAGGACAAAGAAAGTTGTGGCTTCCCTGAAATTAATACTGTAAAATTCAGGAGCAGGCTCTTGTTTTATAGGCATGATATTTCAAGAATCATCAAATTGATTTGGAAATTTCCTGATTATTTAAGTGTTATATCTAGATGAGTCTCCAATGAATGGCCTTGATCAGTGTCATTCTTTAAGGCCAAGTAGATGGATTACGACTCAGTTGGTGCTAAAATCATCCTCCCCCACCCCGAATCTTGAAAACATTTACAGTTCTCTACCCTTCCTTCTATTCCCTCATTTGCTCTCCTGACTCCTTTACCCCCATTTTTCTTATTTCAGTTAAATGAAAAGTAGATTTTTGGAGAAAGGTTAGGGATCATGGCACGATCTAGATTCTAGAGAAATATATAGATAACACTTACTCTTTTTTTGGTGGGAGGATGGAAGAAATTATGTCTAAAAAATTACCTATTGCATTTTTGAGTCTGGAGTTAATGCATAGTAAAAGGTTTTTCTGACATTTAAACTTTGACTATATTAGATGACATCTTAAATATTTACAACCTTGTGATAATTGATGTGCATAACAATCTTCATTGAAAATCATCAGTCATCTGAGATTACATTACTTTCAGCAGAGTTTTCATGAATCTAATTGTTTGCTACTTCTTTGCAAGTTAGTGATCCGAATATGTAGGGTTATTAATGAGATTATTTCAATAACCAGAGAACCTCTTTCCATTTCCCTACCAAATTACAAGGAAAAGAAAAAAAAGAACCTTTTTGTATTACTCTAACCTAAACTTTGTGGAAACATTCCTTTTGATTTAGAAAAAATCACATAGAATTGCTTTATGTTTACATATCTTTCCATCGTACACTGAGAGTTCCAAGTTGCATACCGTCTTTCCCAAATTCCCTCACCTTTTTTCTTGTCTTATTCCTGTAGAATATTTGATTTTTCCCAGTGTTAGTATCTGAGTAGAACTAGATTCTCTACTTGTTCCCCTACTTTCTGTTTACTCTTTCTGAGCTTACTTTTTAGAGGCGTTGGTCACCAAGAAGCTTTTATCTTTTTTTTTTATTCCCACAGAATGTAAAGCAGAGGGAACACACATGAGTTGATATCACCTGTCCATTGATGGTTTGAAATGCCATATATTAGATAGGAGTTAACATATTGGATTCTCCAATAGTAATGTTATAAATTTTAAGTAATTTACTATTCTCTTTCTGAATGTATTTCAGCAGTTTCCACAGAAGTGTTTATTTTCTCTGGAATTGCCATAGAAACATGGTGCCATATCATTGTGGAATGAGTTTTATTTCATGGTGCATATCTGAAGTGATTCTCTGCCACTTTTCAAGGGTATTGGGACATTAAATTTACTTAGGAGTTTGTAAAGAACCTTGTGATCTTTTGTTAAAAGGGAATTTAGAAGTGTCTGCTAAGGGGTCCATTGCTACTATTATGACTGTATTTTCTTTTCTTTTTGAGAAAAATCTGCAGATTATAAAAATAGAAACAATGGCAGGAACAGAGCAGTTAAATGTATACTGAAGTTAAGTTTGTGGTCTTCCCACTTTTCACAATGGAGGAAACAGGTAATTAGATTTTGCATAGTGAAATTTCATTTGGATATTTCTTTCTAAGTCACATCTCAAGCATATCAGTATAGGAAGACAACCAGAACAACACATATTTGACTTTCTGGGTTACTGTACAATTTCTTGCTCTCAGAAAAGGCTAGTGAAATGGAACAACATGAGAGCATGAGAGACTTTCCTACCTCTCTATTTTATTTAACAGAAAGAGGCAATATTAAGCACCAACTGTGTGCCAAGCATTGAGCTGAGCACTTTACAAATATTTTCCCTTTTGATCCTCAAAACGACCCTGTAAATAGGTACTATTATTGTCATCATTTTACAAATGAGGAAACTGAAACCAAATTACCTGCCCAGGGTCACATAGCTAATAAAAAAGTCACATCTTCATTCCAGTTGCAGTGCTCTCTCTGGGGTGCCATCTAGCTGCTTCTGATGGTTATAAACATTAAACTAACTCCTTTTTCAGGGTACGCAATAATACCAAAGCTGTGACACAGGTAAGAATATGAGTAAGCATTTTGATTGACACACTTGATATATTTAGTTATATCAACTGAGTACTAAAAGAAGGCAAGTTATTACTTCAGCGTCCCCTTGTGTGTCCTGGACTCTCCCAGATTGTCTGATGAGAGCATATCTACTTTTTATTACTGTAATGAAACTCTTCTAAGGATCAAAAAAGTCACCTTCTGGGCTTATTAAAGAAAAGGTCTATTTGTAATTACACAGAGAAAAGATTTTGGAATATAAATGGCTCCATATTTTCCTCATAGGTTTCATTATATTTATTAGTTATACTGTGCTGATTACAACAAATTAACAGTATATTACAGGTTAACTCCTGTTACAGTAAGTACCAATGTACAACAAAATTTCTGTGTAACAGAGATTTTTCCAAGCTTAAGCCAATGTTTTACCCAATTTCAAATAATAATTAACTTTATAAATAACTAAAATCCCATTTACCTGAGAAGAGTAATAATTTATTCAGGGCAAATAGAAAAGAATTACATTTTAAATTTCTTTTATTCTTTCAAGGAAGAAGGCAGGCTGATTTGCAAACAACTTTTAAAACACAAAAGTAGGATGATAAGCTTGTTTAGTTTATAAAACTTTCCTAATTATTATAAAGTTGTGAGAAAATTAACTTTTCTTTGCTATATGCTCCCCTGGGATAGACTTTAAGAACTTTTTTTCTTTTTTAATATCAGATGAGAATTCAGTGATTTCTTTTATGAAATCTTTCTAGCACAGGGATTCTTAAACTTTTTTTTGACTTTGGCAGGTTGGTGAAACCTATGGACCTCTTCTCAGAATAAGATTTTTAAAATCCATAAAATAAAATACCCAGAACTACAAAGGAAACTATAGTGAAATAGTTATCACAATATTAGAAAGTTCTTGGACCTTCCCCTTATATCTCCTTTCATCTATCTCCTCCCCCCACCCCACAGTTTAAGAATACTTGTTCTAGGAAGATTAGTTTTTGTGTAATCTCAGGAATAATTAAATTTAGAATTACATCAATACTTCAAGGGTCTATGATTTCTTCCCCGTTAGTCGTCCTTCCTTCACTGATCCGAGTGGTCATAGATAGTCTACTAGAGTTGCTGTGACCAAAAACTTAGTTATCTCAAAGCTAACCTGGTGATGAGCCTCTTCAAACTTTTTGAGGCTCGTCCTCAAAAAACAGTCCTGTAGTTCTTCACTGGCCCATACTTTGAAGCCTTTGCAGATTGATAGGATCTGCCAGACCTTGTGCTCCACTGACTGGCGCAAGAACTGATATTGATCGAATACAGACCAAAGCATGATACTTTTTACTCTCTCCTTCATTTTTTTCTTTTACTTGAGTCTTCTTGTACAAAATGACTAATATGGAAATGTTTTACACAATTGCACATGTATAACTTATATCTGATTGCTTACTGTCTCAGGGAGGAGGACGGGGAGGGAAAGAGAGAATTTAGAACTCAAAACTTTAAAAAAAATGTTTAAAAATTGAAAGAAAAAGAATCTAGGGTCACCTTTATACCATGATGAAGTATTGGGATAGAACTTTAGTGGAGTTTAGAATTAGTTTTTGAAAATAGGAATGATGCTCCCTAACTTTGAAAACCTAAGTAAGTATATAAGGAATAAATATTATGGCTTAATTAAGCTGTATACTCTAACAGCTAGGAGAGCCTCCTGACTGTTGAATAGACCTCCTATGTCAAACTTAGAGGAAGACATAGAACAGAGTTCCACATGGATAGGTTGTTTTCTTTATGGTTGTAAAAAACAACTGAACTGATGGGATCACAGATGCTTCTGAATAGTCAAATATATAATCCTCATTTTAATCACTAACCTTCATCTTTAAGAAAGGAAAGTAAGTAGTAACTTTTAAAGATGTGTGATTTTGGTTGATTTCTAAAGCCAGAATCCTTTTCCTTCTTTTATACTGACTCTTGAAAGAATCTAAAAACTGCCTTGAACAAAACTTAAGAATTTTCACTGCTTGCATTGGGACACTTAGTGTATAAACTATGTTTTTATGTCCTATGTATCTCAGGCAATTTGTGAAGAAGATCTCATTATTTTAAATTCAGACCAAATGGCAAAATAATTTTAAGTAGTTAACACTTCTCATCAACATGTTCATTGAGGAAGAAAGTTGCTACAGGGCTTCATCTGCATCATGTTGTTGAAACAGCAGCTTTCCAAGTTATTTTAAACTTTAACTGATTAAAACTTTTTAATGTGAAGATTGCATAATTGTAATTGCATACATTTTCAAAGTTAGGGAGCATCATTCTTATTTTCCAAGACTGCTTTTAGACTTCACTGAAGAATTTAGGTTTTTCTCAGGGAGACTTTACAAAACTGACATTATCTCTGTCTTCATTTGTAAAGGAGAATGTATGTCAACGTTTATTACTCATTGAATTCGGTAGGATATTGTCAAGATAAAAGAATACTTGGCTAAAAGACTATCTGGCAAGGCTAATCATCAACCAACTATGAAAAACCGGGAAGTTCTCTGCTTAGTGGAAAGTCCCAAAAACTAATTCTTTCACAGACTTCAAGGAAGGCAAAGATTTCATTAACACAGATGTTGCCTTTGTCTTGTTAAACTCTCCCTGTGACAAATGAAGAAATGTTACTTTTGGGGAAATCCATAACCTTGGGGAAAACTTAGAGGAGGAATAATAATATGGCTTCTGTTAATAGCTAGACCTTCCTAGTGTTGTTAGTAGGGAAAGGCTTTTGGTGGTTTTTTAAAAACTTAACTAATAGCACAGAAGAGTGGGTGGGTTGGTAGGATTTTTTTTTTTTTTGAGGAGAGTGAGGAAAGCTTTATTTTTTTGTGCTGAAGTGGTTTCAGGAGAAAAAAATTTAAGAACCATCATTCTAGCTCAATGATGTTTGTTATAACCCTGTGATTTTAAAAAATAACCTTCTACTTTGACTTTTTGTTGTTGTTCAGTCATTTCAGTTATGTCCAACTCTTTGTGACCCCATTTGGGGTTTTCTTGGCAAAGGCACTGGAGTGGTTTGCCATCTCCTTCTCCAGCTCATTTGACAGACAAGGAAACTGAGGGAAACAGGGCTAAGTGACTTGCCAGGGTCACACAGCTAGTTGAGGTCAGATTTGGGCTCAAGAAAATGAGTCTTCCTGACAATAGGCCTGGCACTCTATCCACTACACCCCCTAGCTATTCTTGACTTAACTAGGATAAAAGAAAATTAATTTGAAAGTAGCATCTTCATTCTGCATTTGATGAACGCCAGTGAAAAATAATGGGAATCTACATTTTAATTTTATAATGCAATTAATTAAATTTCACTGCATGGTTCAGATTTTACTGATGATTTATATAGTTTTGGTTTTATGTTTAATTAGACATATTTACCTTTCTACTGCGTGGCAGCATTTGGGAATATGGCACCTTGAAAATAGCTTAAATACTTTTATTTTCCAATTGTTGAAATTCTCAGAATTTCTAATCAGAAATGGTGTAGGAAAAAGTCATTTGTGTAAAAATTTTCAGTTTGTTAGTATCAATTGGCAAGTGTGGGAAGAAGGTCAAGATAAAAGATTTTTAAAATGAAGAAGTATAATTATAAATAAATTTCTTTCTTGATCCCTAAGTCATTATATGAGCACAGGTTTAAAATAATTTTCATGAGAAAGAAGTCATTTCAGAGGCAAGC
Organism: Notamacropus eugenii; assembly: GCF_028372415.1. Taxonomy (NCBI): domain Eukaryota; kingdom Metazoa; phylum Chordata; class Mammalia; order Diprotodontia; family Macropodidae; genus Notamacropus; species Notamacropus eugenii. Next base: position 268,174,359 of record NC_092876.1, read on the forward strand.
AACCTTCATTTGATCCCTGGGTTTGATACTAGACATGTGACCATGAGTAAGTCACATTGCCTTTTTTATGACTCAGTCTCCTCACCCATAAAATAGGAATATAATAGTACTTGTAATACCTACCTCATGTTTTTTTTTTTTTTGAGGAAATAGCTGTGTAAAGCTGAAAGTATGATGTAGCTGTGAGTTTTATGTCTGTCTATGAATATATATGCATATATGTACATATGTATGTATATATGCATATGCATATATATATATATATATATATATATATATATATATATAGAGAGAGAGAGAGAGAGAGAGAGAGAGACAGAGACAGAGACAGAGACAGAGACAGAGACAGAGACAGAGGAAGGGAGAGACAGAGAGAGACCCTTACACGCAGAAAGAGAGAGAAGCTAAGTTTTCTCTGAGATAGTTGGGTTTTTGTTTTTTGTTTTCCATGAGCAAAAGAATTGTATGGTAGATTTTTCTGGGATCTTTGGTTTAAAAGAGTTCCTTACCCCTCATTTCTTCCTAAGAATGATAATCCCAAAGAGAAGGACTTGATTTGAAATTTACCCAGATAATTACGATAATATTTTTGCTTGTTAAAACCATTTGTGCTAATACACATGCAGGTTTAATACTTTGTGGATTGTGCTTCTTTATTTTTTAATCCCTTTCATGGGTTTCATTCCAACTCCTTCATGGAGGCTACATGGAAAAACACAGCAAGAATTGTATAGGTTAAAAAGACATGGAGGGCTTGTAATCTGCATGAGGAGAGATCATGGACATTAATGAAATCATGAGTCTATCAAAGTAGGCACATTTGTGCTCATCACCTGCTTTCCTTTTCTATGGTACTGAGCTTTTCCAAGATTTGAGGACAAAGTACTCTTGTAATCCCATCAGTGCCGTTTAACCTTTCCTGACCTTAGTTCTTCCTCTATAATATGAGAGGCTGAACTATATGGCCTGCAAGGTCCCTTCTAGCTCTAAAACTATAATTTTACAGTGTTAAATTTATTAATCCCAGAATAATTCATGTATGCTTTAAAGATATGGACAGGTAATTGGTAACAAACATGAGGCTCTGATGGCTGACAGTGCTTAATAAATAATTGTCAAATAAATAAATGATTGACTTAACCTAAACATTTTTTTCCATCCACAGTAAAAAAATGTTTTTTTAAATGAAAGACCTTGCAGGTAAAGTTTAGAGGAGTTATATAGTATTTATAACTATATATTGATGGATTTAATTACTAACAGTAACCTAATGATCTGTTTATTTAACAAATAAGTGCTAGATGCTGTTAATGTCTTGAAAAGCTAATGAGTTTTCTTGTATTTTCTCCTTTGTTATCTATTTTGGCTTTAAAACCAATTTTGATGTACTAACAGCCAAGAGAAGTCCATATAGCCCTTAAACTATAATAAACAAACCAAGCAAGACTGAATATGCAATGTGCTACTCAGTTTTGTGACTCTTGGGGAATTTTGCTATAAAACACATTTATGCACAAATATAAATTTACTGTGATAATCTGTAAGTTTAGGAAAGCTAGACTGTTATATATAGTTTCGTACCCATAGGAGTTACTTTTGCTGGTCTTATCCTTCCTACTTTAGTGAGGATGATACCTAATACTAGCCCCACATTTTGGTGCAGAGTTGAGTTTCTAGATGCTACCAAAAAATTAAGTAATCTCTCATTTGCCCCAAAGGCATAGACTTACAAGGAGGAATTTTTGCTTCCATTCTTTGTTGAGCAGCTATGAGGTGAAGGTAGAGGTGTAGGAGAATTGAGGAGGTCCAAAATATTCCTGGGCACTTATCTACCTCTTCTTCATAAAAGCTTCCTGAAAAGTCTTCTAACCCAGAGATCTGACCTCCAATCTGTATTCCCAGTCTACTAATTCATGACTTTCTGAGTCAGAAGGCACCCAATTTGATCATCTCTTTTTCAGTCTCTAATGACTTTTTTATGTTCCTGTTGCTGTATTTGGTGCTTTGCATTACCCTAGTTATGCTACTGCATACATGAAAAGAGCCCTGGAGGAGAAATGAGGAAATTTGACTGTTGTTCCTCTTCCAACATTTTTTATGGTCTAGAGCAAATCATTAAACTTTCCTGTTTGTTTTTTCCATCTGCAAAAGTGCATCTAATTCCTTTTCCTTCTCTACTTCAGGTGAATGTAAAATGCTTTGTATTGCTTAGAAGGAAAGTAAGTTTAAAATGACAATATTGAAAGATTGGTTGTGGAGAGCTCCCAGTAACCTACTAGAAACTCAGGCTCTCGTTTTGGTTTGCCACCCATCTGTGACAATGGGCAAGTCATCTCACCTTACTAGGTCACAGTTTCTTCATCTGTAAAATGGCAGAGCTGTAGTAGGTGATTAAATTTACTTTGAAGGGAACTGTCATATGTGTTTTTCACAAATATAAGGTTTTTCATAGAATTTTAATAATGATAATGATAATAATAATGGAAAACATTTATATAACACTTACTATGTGCCACCAACTATGCTAAGTGTTTTACAGTGATCTTATTTAATCCTCAAAATAACCCTGGGAGGTAGATATTATTATCATTCCCATTTTACAGTTGAGGAAATAGAGGCAAACAGAGGTTGAGTGACTTGCGCAAGGTTGAATATTTAGTAAGTATCTGAGGTTGGATTTAAACTCAGGTCTTCTAAACTCCAGGTCCAGAGGTCCATCCATTGTGAAACTTTTTAAGATTAGTAGTCCTTTCCCAGGTTAAGTATCTTATTTTTTTTAAAGGAATGGCAAGCCAGCAGTGCCGGATCTGGATTCAGAGGATCTGGGTTGAAATTCTGATCTTGATACTTACTACCTATATGACCTTGGACAAGTGACTTAACTTTTCTAGGTCTCAGTTTGCTCATTTATAAAATGAGGGTTTGGGACCAGATAACCACTAAAGTCTATTTCAACTACAAATCAATGAGCCTATGAAGTCAGCATTTATGTATCTTTAACATATTCTGATAACTCTAATATTATTTGTAGATATCAATGATGTTATATGTATTTAACTGCTGGAATGTAAGCTCTGAAATTTAAACTATATTGCTTATTCTATTAACAATCCCCACGAACCTACTATGTAATACTCACCACTTTATGAATACTAAGTCAATGCTATATTTATTGACTGACAGACTAAGGAGGAGCAAGGAAATGACTTTTGTCTGGCATGAAAAAAGACTAAAAGATCCTTGCTTTTTTTCCCTACTTTTTTTAAGGAAAAAAAAAACTTTGGTTCATACGTTATTAAATTTTCATAATCATTCTGAAAACATATCATGTTGTTAGCCAGGAAATCTTCATATTCAGCTGATAATATGCAAAATACAAACTTAATTAGAATTATTTTCAATCTCAAGAGCAAAGTATATTTTTATCTTTATATTTTCTGCCATACTAATATAGCTTTTGTTAATACCAATGCAACTTTTTGGTGGTTGATGTCCTTCTGAACAGTGATTGCACCCTGTTGGGTAGTTCTTGCTGTGAAAACACTCATGACTTATGCAGATTAGAAGTTTGTCTATATTATAAGGTTATATAGAGGGGTCTTTGGGCACTAAGAAGTTAAATGACTTGTCCTTGGTCACACCACTATTGTGTGTTGGAGGTAGGATTCACACTCAGGTTTTCCTATCAACTATTCAATACTGTCTCACTGTTGGGGGAATGCCATTAATAGCAATAGTGACATTAGGAGAGATTTTTGAGGAGGAAATTGTGGTTATTTGTGATTTCTGGTTAACTGAGTACTTTCTTTGCTTCAGTCCTTTCATAATGACTTTGGAAGATGTATTTATATTTTTCTCATTTAATGAGTATCATCAAAGCTTTTTTTTTATGATTTAGCATCCTACAGTCACTGGAAGTAATCATTTTGAACATTAATTCTCATTAAGTAATTGAGATGTAGAATTAACTCCATTTTCACTATTTCCAGAATATAGCCCATTTTTCAAGAAAATTGAATTCTTTTTATTAACTTATTTTATTATCATTTTGCCTTCTAAAATGTCTAATTCTCCATATTTCAGTTATTTTAGGGTTTTAGTGGTTGGGTTCTGGTTAATCAAAATTTTATAATGCTAGATTTATTGTTTGTTTCAACTGTCAAAGAGGGCTGTGTTCATTTTGTTCATAGTGATTTGAACCTAAGCAATAATAGATGAAAGAACAGATTCTCTTGTTGCTACTTTGAAGAGCCAACAACATATCAGAAATAAATGGTTCTAAGAATAGCTTTTTGAAACTTTCTCAAGGAGTATTTAATATATATAAATTCTCCCCCCAGCTCCACCTTTCTTCAAGGTTCCCTCTACATACTCTTTCCTTTGACAATTTCATTTACTCCCTTGTTACCTGTATTCAAATAAATCTCATATCAATATCTAGTCTTCTATTTTCCTGAGTGTCACTCCACTCCTGAGCTCCAGCTGCCTAAAGGGCATCACCATTAGGTTGTCTCATTTGCCCAAAATTAAATATGTCCAAAAGCAAACTTATAACATCAGCTCCTTCTCACTTTTCTATTTCTTTTATGAACATTTTTATTTTCTCAGTCATTCAGGTTCAAAATGTTGGAATTATTTTCATTACATTTATGTTTTTGCCCTTCCTATATTTGGTCAGTAGCCCAGTACTGTAAATTCTGTCTCTACCATGTCATCAGTTTATTCATCCTCTCTTTTGTATTCCTAGTTTCACAATTCCTAGTTGAGGTTCTAATTTTCTGTTGTCTGAAGGTCTCTCTGTCTCCAGGTTTTTCCCTTCCCAATCCTCCATAAAGTATGGGTAGGAATTGGGCCTGGGATTTCATTTGCATAGGAAATTTGCAGATGAAGAGATCCTCTACCAATTCTTACTGGCATAATCTCAGCAATTTAGCATTGTAGAGAGTTCCTTAGAGCCCTGAGAGTTTACAGTAGCATGTGCCAGGGGTGAGATCTGATCCTGACTTTGAGGCTAGCTCTCTATCTACTCTGTCAAGCTGAGTTTCTTTAATCTTACATACCAGAGCCAAATTAATCATGCTAATGCACAGCTCTAGTCATATCTCCTTTAATATCTTCAATTATTCCCCATTGCCCACCTAATGAAGTTCAGAATCCTCCAGAAAATTACTTCAGCCTGCTATTCCAAACTCATCTGTCCTTGTTTCCCTATATATACCCCTGAATATATTTTGTACTTTTCCCCTTTTATGTTGATTCCTTTTCTTCCCTTCTCTGTCAGTTCCATTCAATTCAATCAGCACTTATTATTTAATGTGAAAGGATCTCTGTGCTAGATGCTGTGGATGCAAAGACAAAAATGAAATAGTGTCTGCCCTCAAGGAGCTTATGTTGCACTTGAGGGAAAGGGTATGTATGAAGGCACATAAATGCAAAACATATACCCAATAAGAGTACTTTTAAATGGGAAGATCTGGCAGGGCATCCATCATATTGGGAGTGGCACCTGATCAACTAGACGACATACTGCATAGAGTGCTGAACCTCAGATCTGGAAGACCTGAGTTCAAATCTTGCCCCAGATCCTTGCCAGGTAGGTGATCCTGGAAAAGTCACTTAACCTCTGTTTCCTCAGTTTCCTCATCAGCAAGATGGCAACAATAATATCATCTGCTTCACAGGGTTATTGTGAAGATAAAGTGAGATCATAGTTGGAAAGTGCTTTGCAAACTTTAAGTGCTGTATCAGTGCTATTAAGTTGTTATTATTATCTTCATTGTTTTTAAAGGAAGTGAAAAATTCTGTGAGGCAGATGTAAGGAGGGAATGCAGTCTTAGACACAGGGTACCACTTCTGCAAAGGCAGGAAATGGAATGTCATATACAGATTCTAGGTAGCAGGCCATTTGAACTAGAATGAAGAGTACTTGGTGAGTATCATGAACTCAGACTGGAAGACAGGTAGGAAACAGATGGTGGAAGACTTGAACTCCCTTCACACCTTTTAAGACCCATAAGAAATACCTTATGCTTCATGAAGGTATCCCTTATTTATCCGACTGGATGCAATATCTCCTTCCTTAACCTTCCCATAGCATTGTATTTATATCTCTTTGTTCAGCACATGACATATTTTACCTTTTATTTTATTTACTTGTGTATTTGTCTTCTTCCATCTTTCTAGATTGACATTTGGAATTGAGTCTTATTCATTTTTCACCCCTTCTCCCATAGTACTTAGCACAGTACTCCCTACCTTGTAGGTGTACAATAAGCATTTGATTTTTATTCCTTTGCTTTAGAATCTCCCCTGGAAAATCCATTGCATAAAATGTAAATTTTACAAAATAAACAAGCTTAATATTGTAGCAGTATAGTTTTGAGTGAGGTGGTTTGTTGCATTTTAACCCCCTTAACCTGTGTTGATGATCACTGATTTGACAAATATTTGTGTAATGCTTACTATATGCAAGTATGGTTTGTATAATCTTTTTTTTCCATAAAGAGTTCAAGGCATATACTTTGACATGAACCTCATAGGATAAAGCTAGTGTATTGAAACTGCTAATATTTCTTTTATTTTTTTTTACTTCTCCCCCAAACCTTTTATACATATATACTTAGTTCTATGCTAGGTACTTTAGAAGTTAGAAAAAAAATGACTGTTCATGCCTTCCAGAATTGTGAAATATTGGTGAAAGCTAATTGACACTATGTTAGACACATTCCTACTTTATATGTTTGTTCAATCTCTATTTTCTTTCTGTTTAGAAATCCAGAGTCAATATATGGGAGATTTAAGCTGATGATTTCATCATAGAATTATGGTAACAGTGTAGGGTTACTTTGTTTTATTAACATTAACTGTCTCATTTTGTTTAGCAGGGTAACTTCAGGTTTGAAATGTGCTGAGATATAGTACAATCAGTTAAATTGTAAGCCAGGATCTGATGTATTGGGACTGAAAGATACCTTTCAGGGACATTTACATGTCAGGTTTAATGATCCTCCTGCAGTTCTTTTATTGTATTACTCAAGGAGACAGACTTTGGTTTCTTTACCTTCTGCTCTGCCACAATAAAGTGTAACATTTGCAAACCTAGCCCAGTCTTAGAAAAGTCAGTGGATTCTTTAGCAAAGCATTTTCCCAGACATTTTCTTCTACTGGCAAGATGACTCTGTGTTATTGTTTTTCCATTTTAATGTCCATTCTGGGTTCACACTTGTTGTGTGATGTGAGAGCTAATATAGCATGGTGGATAGAGTGTAGGGCTGTAGTGGAGAAGACCTGATTTAAATTCTCCCTCTAGCATTTACTAGCAGTGACCATGGTCAAGTCATTTAACTTTTCTGAGTCTCAGTTTCTTCATATGAATAAAAGAAGATAATATCCATAGTACCTACCTCAAAGGATTGCTGTGAAGCTTAAATGAAATAATCTAAAATGCTTTGCAAACCTGAATTCGTCAGTTATTTGTAGGCAAGGGTGGTAGCCAGGACTAGGGAGTGGGTGGGAGGACACCATTGTTACTCAATCACCTTAGAAGTCAGAAGAATCAGTGTTATAGATTCGCACAAAGGTCATATGGTTCATGCACTCTTTCCCCTACCCCAGTTTACAGATGAGGAAACTCAAGTTTATAGAGGTTAGGGGATTTGCACATGGTCACAAAGATAGTGTAGCAAAAAAGTGCATCTGAAAAGGAAGAATAGTTATTTCTAACCTCTTCTACCATCCCCTCCCCCCACTTCTCCAAGAGGGGAAGTAGGAGGTTGAGGCAGAAGGTCTTTCTGCTCTCTTTAGAGAGAGGGGATACTGGAATTATATCTATTTACTCCCTTAAATATTGATCATACAGGTGATATGATAAAGTTCCATCTAATTTCTGATGACTGTCATTTTGGGGAAAGGTAAATCTCAAGCTCTATATTCTAGGTTTAACCCCTTCACTATGAAACATCAGTTCCACAATCAAAACACATAGGGAACAGCAAAAGCAAACAAACAAAAACCCAAACAAAAATCCAAATAACTGCAAAAAAAATCAGAGAAGGAATACATAGGAGAATATATACAAGACAATACAGGATGAAGGAGCCTTTGAAAAAACCCAAAGAGAATTGACAAAGATTGGAGCTCTTGTCTTTTACCTACTCCACTCTGCCCCTCACATATGGCAAGGCTTTCATCTCTACCAATGAGGTGATTGTCTCATACCAGTGGGCTTTGGGACAGGCATTATTACACTAGTAAATGGCAGACTTGGAACTTGAACCCAGGAGTGAATGGGGACAAATTGTGCTAATTCTCTTAAATTGTTAGAACAGGCCTCTGTTTTGTAAGTTCAAGGACATGTGAAAATCCCCCCACAGCTAATTTACTTTGGGGAAGAGGGAGGCCCGTGTAATTTACGGAACTTTAAGACTTTGCAGTCTTTAGGAATCTTTTATTAAAATGCCTAAGGAAGAGTAACACTGTAAGCCCAGCAGCTCCCAAGCTACATTCTGTGGAACTCTGGTATTTAATGTGATTTCTACAGTTATCCCTTGAAAAACAAACAAACCATTTTAGTCATATCTTTTCTTCTAAATGTATTAAACATGAAAATATGTATTATCTACCTCCATTTCTTCAGCACATAAATTGGCTTAATAGCTTCTATTTTATTCTGAAATATCTCCAACTTCCCTTTATCCTGGGGATGCTTCATGTGCTAAGTTTCTCAGACTAGCACTTATGGATTAGTTAATATTCTTCAAGCCCCAAGGTGTGACTTCACCAAATTAATTTGAGAAATGCTGCCTTAAGCAATTAGCAGTTAACCCTTAGCTAGAGGTTTATGACAGAAAGTGGAGATGGAAACAGAATAGGCAACTGGGAAGGGGTATCTGGTATCCAAAAGGGGAGAGAGAAGAGAGTGCTAAAAGACAGTTTGCCTTAGTTCTGTGGGGCCAACTTTAAGTATAGAGATAAAGAAAGAGATAATTTTTTGCTTTCCATTCTCTACCAGGACATTTTCACCATGTTACAGAAAAATCGACAGTTGGTTTCTAATAAGAAAAGTAAATCATAGATACAAATAAAGAATCACAGAGCTGGAGGGGACCTTAGGAATTTTAGGCACATTATTGTTCAGATAAGGAAACCTTTCTGACATTTCTTTCCCTTTTGACAGGCTGTCATTAGGGAATAAATAGGCTGAGATATTACTGAAATCTAATTAAGGATTCTATTTAAGATTCATATTACAGTAGGGGTCTGTCAATGCTTTTATTCTGTAATGTACCCACTCTTCTGAAAAGACCTCACTGTTGTTCCTTTGACTTCTCCCTTAACCTTATACCACCCCAAAGTGACAACCACCACCATAATCCTAAACTACAGAACATACACACACACACACACACACATACACACACACACACACACACACACACACACACACACAAAATCAGAATTTATCAGGTCATTGATTTGGTTGGGGAAAGGGGGCCCAGCCAGAGTGTAGAATTTAAGGTGATCCAAGACAGCTGCTTGCTCTGAGATGGGAAAAGCAAGAAACTAAAGTATGACAGCTTAAGGTGGTTCCCTAAAAAGCACTGGTAGAAAACAGAGAGCATTGCCAGAGCAGGACTGGAGTTCCTAAGATCATCATGATATTTGCTATCCTTACAAACTACCTTGGAGGTCACAGCTCCCAAGTTTTAAAACACTTCTTTACAGTCAGTCTTCCCCAAATCTAAATTAATTTTTTTAAAAAATCATTAATTATTTTCTTCAGTAATGTACAGTTTTTAGAGATCATTTTATGAATTTTTTCAAGCCTTTAATAACTAAACAGAATTTGGCAGCCAAGATCATATATGATCCAATTTTTCATATACTTCATAATTCTTTAAAAGGAAACTCTTGGGCAGAGCCAAGATGACGGAGTAGAAAGACACACATATGCTAGCTCTGAACCCACAGCTCATAAAATATCTGTAAAAAAGAACTCCCAACAAATTCTGGAGCAGCAGAAGCCACAGAACAATGGAACAGATGAGATTTCTGTTCCAGAGAGCCCTGAAAACCTCTCGCAAAAGAACTGTTGCGCTGTGGAGCCGAGCCCAGCCCTGCCTTGGCCTCGCAGCGCCGAGAGGAGCAGATCCGAGTAGGCTTCAGGGATGGAATCTTCAGCGACCACGTGGGTCCTTCCACCCATGGGCCCCAAAGGTAGGTGAGAGGGTCTTCTCAGTTTGCCGAGAGGGGAGTGGGGTGCCCCCATAACTCAGGCCCCCTTGGGAGGCAACAGCGGAGGCAGGAGCAGACCAGGGCTCCCCAAGCAGGCAGGAGCCTGGATCCATTGTTGAAGGTCTCCACATAAACCCCCTGAGGGAACTGAGCCCGTGAGGTGGCCCTGCCCCCACCTGAGCACCTGAACTTAATCTCACACTGAATAGCAGCCCTGCCCCTGCCCAAAGCCCTGAGGCTGGGAAGCAGCATTTGAGTCTCAGACCCCAAGCGCTGGCTTGGAGGATCCGGAGGCGAGGTGAGTATGAGGAGAATATTCAGAGGTCAAGTCACTGGCTGGGAAAATGCCCAGAAAAGGGAAAAAAACCAAGACTATAGAGGGTTACTTTCTTGGTGAACAGGTTTCTCCTCCCCTCCTTTCTGATGAGGAATAGCGGTGCTCACCATCAGGGAAAGACATGGAAGTTAGGGCTTCTGTATCCCAGCCCACTCAATGGGATCAGACCTGGGAAAAGCTCAAAAAGTGCTCAGAAAATTTTGAAAATTATGTTAGAGGACTGGAGGAAAAACTGGAAAAAGCAATCAAAGACATGCAAGCAAAGTATGAACAGCAGATCAGCACTCTGCTAAAGGAGACCCAAAAAAATGCTGAAGAAAATAACACCCTGAAAAATAGGCTAACTCAATTGGCAAAGGAGGTTCAAGAAGCCAATGAGGAGAAGAATGCTTTCAAAAGCAGAATTAGCCAAATGGAAAAGGAGATTCAAAAGCTCACTGAAGAAAATAGTTCTTTCAAAATTAGAATGGAACAGATGGAGGCTAATGACTTTATGAGAAATCAAGAAATCACAAAACAAAACCAAAAGAATGAAAAAATGGAAGATAATGTGAAATATCTCATTGGAAAAACAACTGACCTGGAAAATAGATCCAGGAGAGACAATTAAAAAATTATGGGACTACCTGAAAGCCATGATGAGAAAAAAGAGCCTAGACATCATCTTTCATGAAATTATCAAGGAAAACTGCCCTGATATTCTAGAACCAGAGGGCAAAATAAGTATTCAAGGAATCCACCGATCACAACCTGAAAGAGATCCAAAAAGAGAAACTCCTAAGAACATGGTGGCCAAATTCCAGAGTTCCCTGGTCAAGGAGAAAATATTGCAAGCAGCTAGAAAGAAACAATTCAAGTATTGTGGAAATACAATCAGGATAACACAAGATCTAGCAGCTTCTACATTAAGGGACTGAAGGGCATGGAATAGGATATTCCAGAAGTCAAAGGAACTAGGACTAAACCCAAGAATCACCTACCCAGCAAAACTGAGTATAATACTTCAAGGAAAAAATGGTCTTTCAATGAAATCAAGGACTTTCAAGCATTCTTGATGAAAAGACCAGAGCTGAAAAGAAAATTTGACTTTCAAACACAAGAATGAAGAGAAGCACGAAAAGGTAAACAGCAAAGAGAAGTCATAAGGGACTTACTAAAGTTGAACTGTTTACATTCCTACATGGAAAGAAAATATTTGTAACTCTTGAAACTTTTCAGTATCTGGGTAGTTGGTGGGATTACACACACACACACACACACACACACACACACACACACACACACACACACATGCACGCACACACACGCAGAGAGAGAGAGCACAGAGTGAATTGAATAGTATGGGATCATATCTTAAAAAAAATGAAATTAAGGGGTGAGAGAGAAATATATTGGGAGGAGAAAGGGAGAAATGGAATGGGGCAAATTATCTCTCATAAAAGAGGCAAGCAAAAGACTTTTTAGTGGAAGGAAAAAGAGGGGAGGTGAGAGAAAAACATGAAGTTTACTCTCATCACATTACACTAAAGGAAGGAATAAAATGCACACTCATTTTGGTATGAAAACCTATCTTACAATACAGGAAAGTGGGGGAGAAGGGGATAAGCAGGGTGGGGGGGATGATGGAAGGGAGGGCAATGGGAGGAGGAAGCAATTAGAAGTCAACACTCTTGGGGCAGGACAGGATCCAAAGAGAGAATAGAAGCAATGGGGGGCAGGATAGGATGGAGGGAAATACAGTTAGTCTTATACAATACGACTATTATGGAAGTCATTTGCAAAACTACACAGATTTGGCCTATATTGAATTGCTTGCCTTCTAAAGGGAAGGGTTGGGGAGGGAGGGAGGAAGAGAAGTTGGAACTCAAAGTTTTAGGAACAACTGTTGAGTACTGTTCTTGCCACTAGGAAATAAGAAATACAGGTAAAGGTGTATAGAAAGTTATTTGGCCCTACAGGACAAAAGAGAAGATGGAGACAAGGGCAGAGAGGGATGATAGAAGAGAGAGCAGATTGGTGATAGGAGCAATTAGAATGCTCGGTGTTTTGGGGTGAGGGGAGGGGACAAAAGGGGAGAAAATTTGGAACCCAAAATTTTGTGAAAATGAACGTTAAAAGTTAAATAAATAAATAATAAAAAAATAATAAAATTTAAAAAAAAAAAGGAAACTCTTAGAACCTACTTTTTTGTGACCACTGGCCCCAAAATCTGTCACTTGCAACAAAAGAATCCTATCGTGCTAGAGCTGGAAAGGACCCTAGAGATTATCTAGTTCACTTCTTTTCCTTAACTGGTGAAGAAATTGAGGCAAAGTAGAGTTAAAATAACTTGCCCATTATCAAGCCTCCTTGATTTGAGCTTAGGTCTCTTGACTTCAGAACCTGGGTGTTTCTTTCCTTGTTCAAACTTAGAAATGTGATGGAAAAAAGAAGGTGACATCCTGTTCAGGAATGTTAGATTTCTGGATAATATCCCTAATACATACTTCTAAAAACATCTGAGGAGCAGCTTGCAGATCTTCACAGCATTCTTACACATTTGTTTTGGTTTTAGGTAGGTTATAACCTTTAGAGCCTTTAGAGCTTGCCTAGGTTCCAGAGGCTGAATGTTTGTTTACATAAAATGAGAACATTGTGCAGGATGTTTTAGCTAGACTGAACTCTTTCCAGAGAAGTCAATGGGAACTAAGCAGCAACTTAACTTCTCTAAAAACCATGTCTAATATCTTATTATCCTTCGAAATCTGCTTTCTTCTGAGGTGCAGAAACTTAATACTTTGGGATTTCCTAGGAAAACAAGAAAGTTAACTTGGTGTTCACTATATTGTGTCTCCAATCTTTATTTTAATTCTTTTTTTTTTTGGAGAGCTATTTTTATTTTCCGAAGACAAATAATGGCTTAAGTGTGGTAAGCTTCAAGGCAATGAGGCAACCTGATCCAGTGGAAAGACTGTGACTCTTTGCATTTGAGACCTAGTTCTGCTGTTTACTAGCTGAATAACCTTGACATTTCAACATTAAAAAATATTCGCTAAGCATCTGCTAGGCAAAAGGGCAATATACCAGGCCTGGAGGGTCAAAGGCAAAAGTGAAATAATTACCACTCTCAGACTCAGAGAAGTCTGAGTTCAAATGTGGCCTCAGATACTTACTAGCTGTGTGACCCTGGGCAAATCACTTAACCCTCTTTGCCTTAATGTACTGAGAAGGAAATAGCAAACCACTCCAGTATCTTTGCCAAGAAAACCCCGTGGATGGTATGGTCCAAAGTTCATGAAGAGTTGGGTACAACGGAATGACTGAACAACAACTACAACATATCTATAACTATGTCTACACACATATACATACACACAATACACATATATCCACATCTGTAAATGTGTACATGTTTATATATGTACAGAACAGTACATATATCTATATCTATAAATATATGCATGCATATATGCATACAGACATACATGTACATATATATACATTTATCTATGTTGATGTCTATATCTATATACATACCCCCACCCACACAGATAAATAAATACAAATATTTTCAGGATGGACAGTGCATTGACAATTAGGGAATCAGGGAAGGATATCTATCTATAGGAGATGGCCCCTAAGATGAATTTTGAAGGAAGCCAGGCATTCTAATTAGAGGAAATGGGGATGATGTATCTTCTAGGGCAAAGATATAGAGGACCGCTAAGGTCCCTTCCAACTCTAAATCTGTGATTCTGAATCAAGTTTGGGGAACATCTAGCAAGCCAGTTTGACTGGAATGTATGAAGTATAAAGAAGATAATAAGAAATTACTGGAAAGGGAGAGGGAGTCATACTGAAGAGGGTTTTAAATGCCAGGCAGATGAGTTTGTATTTATCAAGGAGACAATAGGGAACAAGTCATTTAATATCTCTGTAAAATAAAGGATAACAATTTCCATATTAGTAGAATATAGTAGCTATATGACCTCAAAGGATTGTTGTGAAGTGATGATGCATAATATAATATATGATATGCATGTGTCTGTGACTATATAAATGTCAGCTATTATTTTGGCTGAGGTTGTTTTTTTTGCCATAATATTTTCCTTCTTAAAATCATAGTAACATACTAGAGTAGTATGGCAAATATTCATCATATTTTCAAGTCTTTGTTCAGTCGTGTCCAACTCTTAGTGATCCCATTTGGAGTTTTCTTGGCAAAGATATTGCAATGGTTTTCCCTTTCCTTCTCCATCTCATGTTATAGGCAAGGAAGCTGAGGGAATCAGGGTTAAGTGACTTGCCCCAGGGTCACTCAACTAGTAGGTGCCTGAAGCCAGATTTGAATTCAGGTCCTCCTGACTCCAGGTCCACCTGGAAGCCATATCACTAAGGTTTATCTAGCCTGTCACATCTCTTTTCTCCCATAATACTGCTATTCTTATGTTCTAGTGGACAGAGTATTAGTTTTGGAGTCAGAAGACCTGGGTTCAGATTCTTCTTCTGTGCGACCTTGAGCAAATTGCTTCCTCTACCTGGACCTTATTTTTGCCACCTATAAAATAATGTTGTTGCATTATTAGCCTCTGAGGTCCTTTGTAGCACTCCTTCTTTGCTCCTAAAATCTACTCAAGTGCCCTTTTAGATCCTTGTTCATTTTGAATAAGTGGCACTTATGTATCCTGAAATGTCCCTGTAATCTTTATCATGGGGGAGAATTCAGCATAAGACTGAGAGTATCTGTACTCGACCAAGTCTTGTATTGTCAGCTTGGTGCTATCCTATCTGTTCTAAATTGCCCGTGTTTCTATAAAAATGCACTGCAGTCAGTAACATAAATGGATTTCTCTGAGCTAAGACGTTGCTGTGGGTGAAGTGCAACATAACTTATTCACTTGTTGTTGGAAACAGCACAGTGCTGGAGCAATGCCTTTGGGATCCGAAGAGCTGAGCTCATATCCCTGCTCTGCTTTTGCCATTTGTGCAATACAAGTCTCTTCCCTTCCCATTTCCTTCGTTTGTCACAAGGTCACAAACTAGTACATATCTGAGGCAGAATTTGAATTCAGGATTTTTGAGTCCAAATCTCCCACTCTATTTGCTAAGCCATTTAGCTGTCTATGAAGTGAAGTTCAGTTTTTTTTTTTAATTGAGGCCTTTCACTAAAATGAAACTGTTTGAATTTTTATCTGTCATATGAGTGGGTGGGACTAGATGATCTCTAAAGTCCTTTCTAGTTCTAAAATAACATCATTTTATAAAATAAGAAAAGAGGGAAATAACACTTGATATTTATAGACTTTGCAGTGAAGTATGCGTGTGTTAAGTTGAAAGAATTAGTCAAATGAAGTACTCTTAAAGGAGTAAAAGAGCCAGGATAGTATATGTAATATCAAAATATACTGTGGATAGCACTTTTTCTTGAGTTCAAAATTTTTCCTGATTCTATTTATGTGTACACATTAAGTGGTTGGATTACCTCAAATGATTAGAACATGATCCTCATGAAACCAGGCTCAATTCAATTCCTATATGGGCTATTTAGCTTCATGCAGAGATATCTCTACCCTACAGTTATAGTCTGCCTTCCTTATGATAGTAGGATAGCATGAAAATATATGCCATTAACTTCAAGGAGAGCTATGAGGTCAATAGAATGGATGGTTCAGTATAACTCACCACCGATTCTGAAAACCCACTTAATGCTCTTCAGAGAAGAAAAGAAAACCAACAAGGAAGCAAAGAAAAGCTGGACAGCTTTGAAAACAATGTAGTATTTATTATGTACATTTTCTTGAAATGGGAATGTATTGTTTTATATTGAATCCTCTCCTTATGGCCCCCCCATGTACATGGCAATGTCCCTCTCCACATCTTGTATTTAAGTTTAAAATTAAAAACAAAATTTGCCAAAAAAAGAGAATCCACCCGAAGTGTACATCCTGCTGACAATTTATCGTTAAGGTCACTTTCATGTTTAAGTGAATGAAAAAACATTTGTTAAATGCTTATTATGTTCTAAGTACCATTCCAAGAACTGGAGATAAACACAAAAGCAAAGCTAGTCTGTTCTCAGGGATCTTAAATTTTAATGGGGGAGGCAACAAACATGGGGAGTGGTGGCCAGGGAGGGAGGTATGTTGGTCTGGAAAATTATAGGGTTAGTGAATAAGTCTATAGGGGAGCAGACTGGCATAGCTCCTGTGGGAGCAAGGGCAGAATTGATTTGAACACTGTTCTAGAACTAGAAGGGTAGTGGTGGTGGAAAGTATATACAATTGGCAGGAAGGAGGGCCAGGGAATAGGGAGTGAAGTGGAGTATGGCTGAATTAGTGGCCCAGGATAGCAAGTATGATTTTGGAGAGTTGTGGTAGGCCAACTGAAGGCTGGCTTTGAGTCTGAGACAGATTCAGTTTGAATGAATTAAACAAGAGCTGATGTTCTAGTTTTAAGCAGGGGAGAACAGGATCAAACTAATGCTTAGGAAAGACTGGACTGCATAACTGTGCCCAAGTCAAATGAGGAGAGACTAGTGGTAGGGAGGCTAAGAGGCTGTTACAGTAATCCATGTGTGAGGTGATGAGCTCCTACCAGGAATGGGGAACCTTTGACCTCGAGGCCATTTGTGGCTTTCTAGGAACTCAAGTGCTACCCTTTGAGGTTCCCCACCCTGGTGGGACCTAGACTATGGCTGTGCCTTTGTAAATGCTGTGAAAAGATGAAAGGTGAGAAACATTCAGGCGGAAGATATAATAGCACTTTCTTACACTGGTGGAGGGGAAAGAAGTAAAAATGATTTTGAAATTTTGAACTTGAATTACCTTAGGATATTTCAATGCCATCTACTGCTTCTTTAACTAGTCATTAGTAGATTGCAATATTTCTTTGATTATTGAGATTGGTATCCTCAAATGGCTCTTGGCTTGTTAATTACCTGATTGTGGTTTTTAAAAAAAAATTATAGTTATTATTAGAATTTAATTTGCATTAATGTTCAGTCAGTTGTTTTTCGGTCATGTCTGACTCTTTCATGACCCCAGTTAGGGTTTTCTTGGCAAAGATATTGGAGTTTCTCCAACTCATCCCCCATTGGCTGCCCCATTAATATGCCCCATTAATGACAAATTTGTCATTAATGAATGTCATTTGCAAAATTATGAGTGATATGGGATAAAAAATACCATACTTAAAGTCAGGAAATCCAGGTTCCCTTCCTAGGTCAGATACTTACTGTCTGACCCTGAGAAAGCTACTTAACCTCTTGTCACCAGTTTCTTCATCTCTAAATGAAGTTATACTGTCCTATCTATCTCACAAAGTTCTTTGTAAGGAAAGTGCTTTGCAAATTTTAAATCACCATATGGATATGGACTATTATTATGACTGTTATTATTACTATACGTTTGCTAAATGTAACTCTAATGAAACAATTCACCAATTATTTTGGAGCTAGATATATTTTAATTTTATGTATATACAATCATATAAACAGATTATGAATTTTAAAACTGAGTTGTGCGTAAGTATGCATGACATGGCTAGAGAAATGATCTTAGAGTTCAGAGGACTTGAGTTAGAGAGCCACACTGGCTGACACATCCTAAGGAAATCACTTAACTTCTCAGTCCTTCAGCAAATTCACTAAGACGATGAATGGCAGAGCAGGTGCCTGTTGACTGCTTTGGTACTTTCCTTACTGGGAGTTCCCTGTATCAGTGATGTTACTTCTAGTCTCTTCCTACTTCACATGTAGCTCTCTCTCTCTTTTTTCTTTGAGGTTTGTTATAAAGAGTACAACATTCTATATCTTATTTTGGAGTGCTTTGGACCTAGTTTGGATATTAACAGCAATAGCGTCATATTGTTCAAAAAGAACTGTCCAGTCTCTGCAGTGGTTTGTAGCTGAGTATTGTTTCATGTTGTTATCAGTATATCAAGATGCTGAATGTGGTTTCACCCACACAGTAATAAATCAAAGCAAAAATTGGCAATGTACTTCAAGGAAAATTAGAGTGCCCTTTGTGATGGAACACTGATACCTTTTGAATATAATGCATGATTATTTTGGAAATAGACAGACTGCCTGCATGTAATGGTAGGGAGAAAGGAAAGACTTTAAATTTAAAAAGAAGTTTGAAACAATATAACTTCATAGAGCCAAACAAATACTCCATGGTACTTTCCTATTTTAGTTGATTTTTTTATTTCATCACTGCGAGTATATAAATGATTCAGCTCAGAACTCATTCATGCCTATCTAATATTTTGTACTCTTTATGCCCATGTCCATGATTACATAAAAGCTAAAGGAAATCTATCCAAAATTTTGAGGTATTTCATTTTTTTGACATTGCATGTTCATGGAATATGCAGTGAAGTATATGGATTGTTCACCATTTATACTTTCGTGGACAGATGAAGTAATCTAACAAGCTGTGACAATCAAAGGACCAAAATCCATCCATTGTCTTGATCTCATTACTACTGCAGGGATCCTTAATCTGTAATTTGGGGAAGAGTTGCCCCGGAAGTGCTGGGAACTGCAACATCTCCTCTGCAGGATCTATAATAAGACAGCATAAATTCACTTCCTTTCTATGGAAAATGGGAGGGATTGCTGTTATGTTCTTTCCTTATTTTCTCTAACAGGATTTTTGGGAGCTAGAGAAGCTATTTAAAATCAGTCAGTGACACTTCCTCCCACCAATTAGCCAAAAATTGAGAGCCAGTCAGTTATAAATGCTTTACTCTATCTCACATTAATACTTTAAGGACTCAGGATTTAATCTATGTCATTGATTATTCCTGCCTGTACCAACTGAATGAATTGCTGTGACCAAAGGAAAAAGAAATCATCCGTGGGTGCCTCTGGGAACGAGCCTCTCCAAACCGACATAGTTTGGTCCCCAGAGGTCTTTCCATCTGTCCCCAGGTCCTCATTTGAAGGCTGATCCCTCTAGCTGTTAGTACAGTCTCCTTCTTAAAATTATCATGTATATGGTCATCTGTTGTAGTCTTTTAATATACTGTGTAAACTCCTTGAAGAGAGAGATTTCTTTATATCTCAAGTGCCTAGCATAGTGCCAAGTACAGAGTAGGTAATAAATGTTTCTTGAATTTTAGTGGATTGGTATGCCAGAACTCATGCTGCACTGGCATAACCTTGAAGAACTTTGTACCAGGATGAGTCATCAGAATAGAACTTCACTAAAAAATGATGAAACTACAGAAATAAATCACTTGTTCTAGAAACTCAAGAATGGTCTCTGTATTTTTTTTTTTTTTTATCAACATCATAATAAATAAAACTCACCTGGTAGACCTTTGGGTCCCTGTCATTTCAGTATGAATTAAAAGTTTATGCCATTGGATGCTGTTTTTTATTTTTTATTTATTTTTTATTTATTTTAAATTAATTTTTAACATTTATTTTCACACAATTTTGGGTTACAAATTTTCTCCCCTTTTCTCCCCTCCCCCCCCCAAACCCGAGCTTTCTAATTGCCCCTGTGACCTATCTGCTCTCTCCTCTCTCCTCCCTCCCTGCCCTTGTCTCCGTCTTCTCTTTTGTCCTGTAGGACCAGATAGCTTTCTTGACCCCTTAACCTGTATTTCTTGTTACCCAGTGGTAAGAACATTACATTTGGTCCTAACACTTTGAGTTCTAACCTCCTTAGGTCCCTCCCTCTCCACCCCTTCCCCTTGAAAGACAGGCAATTCAATATAGGCCATATCTGTTTAGTTTTGCAAATGATTTCCATACTAGTTGTGTTGTATAGGACTAACTATATTTCCCTCCATCCTATCCTGTCCCCCTTTACTTCTATTTTCTTATGGTCCTTTCCCTCCCCATGAGTGTCGACCTCGTATTGCATTCTCCTCCCCATGCCCTCCCCTCCATCCTCCCCCCCACCCTGCTTGTGCCCCTGTCCCCCACTTTCCTGTATTATGAGATAGGTTTTCCTATCAAAATGAGTGTGCATTTTATTCTTTCCTTTAGTGGAATGTGATGAGAGTAGACCTCATGTTTTTCTCTTGCCTCCCCTCTTTATCCCACCACTAATAAGTCTTTTGCTTGCCTCTTTTATGAGAGATAATTTGCCCCATATAACTTCTCCCTTTCTCCTCCCAATATTTCTCTCTCACTGCTTGATTTCATTTTTTTTTTAATATATGATCCCATCCTCTTCAATTCACTCTGTGCACTCTGTCTCTATGTATGTGTGCGTGTGTGCACAGTGTGTGTGTACTCCCACCCAGTGCCCAGATACTGAAATGTTTCAAGAGTTATAAATATTGTCTTTCCATGTAGGAATGTAAACAGTTCAACTTTAGTAAGTCCCTTATGACTTCTCTTTGCTGTTCGCCTTTTCATGGTTCTCTTCATTCTTGTGTTTGAAAGTCAAATTTTCTTTCCAGCTCTGGTCTTTTCATCAGGAAAATTTGAAAGTCTTCTATTTCATTGAAAGACCATTTTTTCTCCTGAAGTATTATACTCAGTTTTGCTGGGTAGGTGATTCTTGGCTTCAGTCCTAGTTCCTTTGACTTCTGGAATATCCTATTCCATTCCCTTCTATCCCTCAATGTAGAGGGTGCCAGATCTTGTGCTATCCTGATTGTATTTCCACAATACTTGAATTGTTTCTTTCTAGCTGCTTGCAATATTTTCTCTTTCACCTGGGAATTCTGGAATTTGGCCACAATGCTCCTAGGAGTTTCTCTTTTTGGATCTCTTTCATGCGGTGTTCTGCGGATTCCTTGAATATTTATTTTGCCTTCTGGTTCTAGAATCTCAGGGCAGTTTTCCTTGGTAATTTCATGGAAGATGATGTCTAGGCTCTTCTTTTGATCATGGCTTTCAGGTAGTCCCAGAATTTTTACATTGTCTCTCCTGATTCTATTTTCCAGGTCAGTTGTTTTTCCAATAAGATATTTCACATTATCTTCCATTTTTTGAATCTGCGCGGTATGTTCTGAGATATCTGTCTTTCTCAAAAAGTCCTTAGCGTCCATCCGTACCATTCCAGTTTTGAAAGATCTGTTTTCTTCAGTGAGCTTTTGAATCTCCTTTTCCATTTGGTTAATTCTGCTTTTGAAAGCATTCTTCTCCTCATTGGCCTCTTGCACCTCCCTTGCCAGCTGAGTTAGGCTAGTTCTCAAGGTGCCAATTTCTTTAAGATTTTTTTGGTTCTCCTTTAGCAGGGAGCTGACCTGCTTTTCATGCTTCTCCCTCATCCCTCTCATTTCCCTTCCCAGTCTTTCCTCCACCTCTCTAACTTGATTTTCAAAATTCCTCTTGAGTTCTTCCATGGCCCGAGCCCTTTGGGTGGGTTGGAACACAGAGTCCTCGATTTCTGTGTCTTTGCCTGATGGCAAGCATTGTTCCTCCCCATCAGAAAGGAAGGGAGGAAGTGTCTTTTCTCCAGTAAAGTACTCTTCAATAGTTTTATTTCTTTTCCCTTTTCTTGGCATTTTCTCCAACCAGAGGCCTGACCTCTGAATGTTCTCCTCACACCCACCTCGCCTCCTGGTCCTCCCAGCCAGTGTTTGGGGACTGAGATTCAAATGCTGCTTCCCGCCTTAGGATTTTTGGCGGGGGCAGGGCTGCTATTCAGTGTGAGAATTAAGTTCAGGTGGTCAGGGGCAGGGCCGCCTCTCAGGCATAGTTCCCTCTGGGGGTTTATGCACAGACCTTCCACAATGGATCCAGGCTCCTGCCCGTTTGGGGAGCCCCCGTCCACAGCCGCCTCTCAGCCCCCACCTCCCGGGGGGGCCCGAGCCTTGGGGACACCCCACTCCCCTCTCAACCCGCCAAAGAGACTCTCTCACCCACCCCCGTCAGTCACCTGTTGGTGGGGGGGCCCGTGCCGCCTCTGAAGATCCCGCCTCCGGAGCCCTCTCAGATCTGTGCCTCTCGGAGCCGTGGCCGCTGCCACTGCCGCCGCCACCGCAGGTCCGGGCTGGGCTCCGTGTCTGCAGCGCGATGGACCTTTTGCGAGAGGTTTGCAGGTCCCTCTGTGGGTGGGGGGACCCTCGTGGCCGCTGGAGATCCCGTCCCCGTAGCCCTCTCGGATCTCCTCCCCTCAGTGTCGCGGCCGTGGCAGGGCCGCACTCCGCTCCCCATCCCGGCGCCCAGTCCGCGGCGCGAAGGACCCCCGCGAGAGGTCCGCAGGTCTCTCCGGAGCAGAAATCTCCCTCGCTCCAATACTCCGTGGTCTCTGGGTGCAGAATTCTCCCTGGCTTGGTCCCCTCTAGCCGTTCTGTGGTTTGTGGGTTCAGAGCTATGTGTATGTGTGTCTTTCTACTCCGCCATCTTGGCTCCGCCCCCGGATGCTGTTTTTTAAAAGCTATCCTTCAGGGTATGATGGGGGCACTGTTAGATTAAGAGTCAGGGGACCTGCTGATATTATCACCCTCAGAGTAGGTGTATGGAGCCCCTTTCCTATGATGTCATTCCACCAGACAGTGTTTAAAAATGGAAGGCTTCTTGTTCCGTGCTTTGAGACTTTTTTTTCGGGAGGAGGAGGACTTTTTTTCTTAGGGTATTGGCAGTTTCCTGCTTTGGAGATATGTGTCTCTTGGTGATTTCCCACAAATTGTCCTGTCTTCTTTTAGCATTTATATAGTGCTTACTATGTGCCAGGCAGGCATTGTGCTAAACACTATGCAATTGTTATGTCTCTGGGAGCTCTATTCTATCTTATTACTATTATTCCTGTTTTACAGAAAAAGAAACAGGCAAACAGGGTATGTGGGTCGCAGAGCTTAATAAATGTCTGAGGCTGGTTTTGAACTCAGGTCTTCCTGACTCTAGGCCTAGCGCCTCAATGTACTGCACCACTTAGCTGTTTCTCTTATTTATATGTATGTGGTAAAATGTAAGCTCAAGGGAAGAGATTTTTTTGAATATAAAAGTGTTTAGTATGTACCTGCCATGTAGTCACGGCATAATAAATGTTTGTTGAATAACTTATTGATTAACATTTATAACTTCAGTTAAGGCAATTATTAGTAATAACTTCTTTGTGGGTCTAGTTGTAATGGTATAGTCTCATAATCCAGTTATAGTTTAGAACTTTGTTTCCTGTGGGATCAAATAAAAGAAATTGTGTAGCTAGTTATGTCAGACATTATTTTTCTGAACTTACTTGGTTCTCTTATGACAATTAGAATAGACAGCTATGTAATAACAGGAATTTATAATATTCATGAAATAGTCTTTATTTCCTGTCATCTACATTGAAGTGGTTCTCTTGAGAAAACATATTAAGAAACAGTAACAAAATACTTCTTGAACTGACTTTTCAAAATCTATCGTGAATTTATAAAACTATCTGACAAGTACTGCCCAAATACATAAAGAGGAAAGCCTACCCTGAGGCAAAAAAGTTTTAAATACACTTAGGGATTGATTTTTAAGATCTGAAAGAAAAGAAAATTCTAAAAGAATGGAAAAGATCATAAAAATAAAGTATCATTATAAAAAAAGGTAGCTAAAAGGACATCAATGACTATAAACTATGTGTCTACTTTCTCATCTCTATAAAATCTTTCATAAGAATGATTGATGCATACATGTAGAGTATCCTTGATGAAAACAGGAGAAGAGAACAGGCAAGCTTTTGGAGATAATTCTCTACGGCAGCCTCTCTCTTTTTTTTAGGATTTTTTTTTTCTGCTCAAAGATTATTAATGCTAAAATAGTCTAATTTGAAGCATTTATCAGAAGACTTGCATGTAAGATTTACATATCTTTACATACTACTATCTTGGTTCTGCTTTTTTTTTCTGCATCACTTCATACAAATCTCATGTTTCAAAGAATTTTTCATATTTGTTATTTATTATGGTACGGTAATATTCCATTAAATGTGTATACCACAGTTTGTTCAGTCATTCTCCATTTGATGGGTGCTCATGTTGCTTCTATGTTTCTGCTACCACAAAAAGAACTGCTATCAATATTTTTGCCCTTATGTGTGGCTACTATTTCTGTTTTTAACATTCTCAGGATATGCTAGTGGGATTACTAAGTCAAAAGACTTGAACAGTTTAGTGATTTTTGTTTTGTAATTCCAAATTATTTTCAGAACTTTAGAACCAATTTACAGCTCTATCAAGCCACTTTTCATGCATAACTACAAGACTCTTATCTGCTTGCTCAGTGCCCTGTGATGCAGCATGGTTGATTCCATTGTTTTGCTAGTTGCCTGGTTCAGAGGTAAAGGATTGAATGGAGGTTACAGTATTTTTAAATTATCTATTAGTGGTTTATCAAGAAAAGGATTGGCAACTTACTAGGGAATCTTGTACTAACATTCACTTTTATACTTCCTCAGTAATATTTAAGACAGTTACTTTTAAGCTGTCAAAATGACCATTTACCACTTTTCCACTCTCCTAATTTTAAATAAAAGAAAAACTATTGGTGGTTACAGTAACTAGCACTGTTCTTTCCTTGAATGAAGGGAGTGTCTAATACATATCTGTGGAATGATTCATGAAAGATCTATCAGCTTGAATCTTGAAAAGGTATGTTTCTGGCACTATGGAACAATTTTATTTGTACACAGTGATACATCATAAAACTCCTATGCAAACAACTTAATTATGTCAGAAATAGGCTATGCCAGATCTTGTAATTAAGCAAGCTCACAACTGGAACAGAGCTATGGGCCTTAATTTAAGTTTCCTTCAACTTCCCTCCCTTAATTCCTTCCCTTAAAGAGCATGAATCAGACATAGCTCTATATTTGGGGGAAAGAATCTCATATAACAGATTAAAATCATTATATATATGTATATATGTGAATATATAAAATCATTGTGTACATATATAGATATCCACATAGATATCTATCTATCATCTATCTCTCTGTCAGTCATCTATGAAATATGAGCTTACCATAGGGGAGGGAGGGTGATATGGAAGTACAAATTTTGACTTTGGTCCTTATTTGCACTAATTGAGATGATATAGGTGAATGAAAAGCCACTGTGAGGAGTCTGTACTCCTTAGTCCCAAGAGTTCAGTTCCTTTCAACAAATATTTATTTTGTCTCTACCTCATGCAAAGCGCTATGCTAGGCCTTGGGTATATACATTAAAAAAAATAGTCCTTGTTCTTGAGAAGCTTATATTTCACTGGGGTAGGATGGGGCAGGGCGGGGTGGGGGGGGGCCGGTTACAAACATATTCACAGAACAGTAAAGTACAAGAGATAAGACAACTAGGTGGTGCAGTGGATAGAGTACTGGGTCTGGAGTCAGAAAGACAACTTCCTGAGTTCAAATTGACCTCAGACACTTAGTAGCTGTGTGACCTTGAGCAAATCACTTCCCCCTGTTTGCCTCTGTTTCCTCATCTGTAAAACGAGCTGGAGAAGGAAATGGCAAACCACTATTATATCTTTGTCAATAAAACTCTAAATAGAGTCATGAAGAGTGGGACATGATTGAGACGACTGAATGATAAAAATACAAGAGAATTTGAGAAGTGAGAGAGCTAACCACTTGAGGAAAGGCTTCCCTTAAGAATTTGACCTTTTAGGGAATCCTCCCTAAGAGACAGGTGTGAGGGGGTGGGGATTGCATACTAGGCATGAGGCACATCTAAAGGTGATGATATGAGAGATGTGATGCCTACTTCAGGGGCCTAGGAGAGTTGGATTAAAACAGAATACATGAAAAGGAATAACATAAAATGTTTGGTAAAGTAGACTGGAGGATTATGGAGGACTTTCAATGTCAAACTGAAGAGTTTGTATTTAGTCTTAGGATACAATAGAGAGCATGGGGATAATATGGTGAGAATTATACCTTTGGAGATAATAATAATTGTTAACACTTATATAATGTATTAAAATTTGTAAAGTATTTACTTTCCTTATTTCATTTGATCCTCACTACTTTGGACCATTTGGGGAGTGGGAGAGGATGGAAGCAGGGAAAAAATTAGGAGGCTTTTGTGATAGTCCAGGCCGGAGATTCCAAAGGCCTGAACCAACACAGACACTGTGTGAATGGACAAAAGGGAATGGATGTGGAAGATGTTTTGGAGGTAGAATCAGCACAACTTGGCATCTGATGGGACATGGGGAGACAGGGAAGAGGGAGGGATGATTCTGAGAACTGAGTGACTGGAAAGATAATGGTGCCTTTCACAGAAATAGGGAAGTTTGGAGGAGGGTTGGCTTTGGGAGACTGAGGATGGGTAGAAACAGAACTAGGAAAACGTAGTGCTACAGAGACCAAGGGAGGAGAGTATCCAGGAGGTAGTCGATGCCAAAAGTTGTGGAGGTATCAAGTAGGATGTGGACTGAGACAAAGGCCATTGGAAATTGTAAAGAAACACTTGAAAGGGAAGGATCTGAGTGGTAAAGTCTCTTGGATAAAGTGGTATCCATAGAAAATTATTTTAGGAGTAGCATTCAAGACTGATTAGAGATCTAGAAGTCAACCAGAAGTAGTCTCCATAGTAGACAGTTATGATTGACTAAGGGATTTGATGTTGGAAAAAAGGAAATTTCAGAATCAATAAAGTATTTGATTTTAAAAATAATTTCCAATTCTTTTCAAGAAATAATACAGCGTAGTGTTATTTTGTAATACAGAAATAACATTGCTTTAGATCTTTATTTTCAGAATTTTTTTCTCTGCTCAAAGATGATTGGTATTAAAGTAGTGTAATTTAAAGCATTTGTCAGAAATCCTGCATGTAAGATTTACATTGTTTTATAAATTCCCCCAAATGACTTTTTTTTTGTTATGAGTACTTAGTATGCCATACATTTCCATATGTTATGATTTTTAGTCGGTGGAATGTATTGACTCAGACAATATAATTTTTTCTGTTTTTATTTACTGATCTTCATTTTTGCTTGATTATAGTCTGACAGCTCTGCAACACTCACAGATTAGCAAGTATGTTTGTAAGGAAGAAACTAAACTTGATTAACTTTTCTTAAGCCATTCTAAAGGCTATTACAGATTTACAATGCATTAAGACTTTTGGGACATCTTGGATTTAATTTAAATTTAAATTTATTTAAATCATTCTTCGGAGACTGATATTACAGAACTATTTGAAATTTCTGTTTTTCTGTTTAGTATTTTAGTCGTGTGAGTGGTCCCATTTTATTGGTTTGATAGAAACAGACTTCTTTATACATCAGATACTTGGAAGAGACCAGTGTTTTTGGTCAGCTGCTACAGTATGGTACAGAGGAATTTGGAGTCCAAGGACTTGGATTTGATCGTTGGCTCTGCTACTTCCTTGTGGCAACTAGGTGGCGCAGTGTATAGAGTTCCAGGTCTGGGGTTAGGAAGTCATCTTCCTGAGTTCAAATTTGGCTTCAGACACTTAGCCTGGGCAAGTCACTTAACCTTGTTTGCTTCAGTTTCTTCATCTTTAAAATGAACTGGAGAAGAAAATGGCAAACCACTCCAGTACTTTTGCCAAGAAAATCCCAAATGGGGTCATTAAGAATAAGACAAAACTGAAAGATGCCCGAACAATAACAATCTACTAATTACTACCTATGTGACTTGGAATAAGTCATTAGCTTCTTTAAACTCTTTCCTCTTGTAAAATGAGATTGTGGAAATAGGTGATCTTTAAGATCCCTGCAGACTCAACTGTGATACTGTGAAGACTGTCATGAAATTGCTAATCCCAGTGTTATATTTCAAAGATTATAGACACTGAAGTTTGACTTAGAGGATCAGTTTTTTGTTTTTTTTTTTAAGGAAAAAAAACCCCACTGTTGACATACATTTCAATTATGAAAAATTACCCTTGAATTCAAAACTTAAGGAACAACTAATAATAAACAACTTTTAAAAATAATTCCTTTTTATGGCTTAAATGCTTTCAAAGTAGGTTTTACTTTGGAATATAATATAAGATATAATAAAGTAAGTGTAAAACTGATCGTGGAATTTTTAATTTTTTTTGGAAAGCTCATCACTTATTATAAAGGGAATATTGGAAAGACAGAATAGAAAATATTGGAGTGATTCAGCAATTCTAATTTGAAATTATGGTATGAAGAGGAGAGATCCTTTAAAAAATTTTTATCCATTAAACTATGTAATTATGCAGGGTCATTGGAAGCTTTATTATGGCAGGTATCCAATGTCATGAAATATTGCTAGTGATCATCATATTCATTGCTGTAATCAATTTAAATATGACTTGCATAAATCCATGATTGAATGCCTAGTGACTGCCATTTTGTAAAAAGCAAATATTGAATGCTGTTATGAACAATCTCCTAAGGAATATATTAAGAACATATGGAAGTTGGCTGACTTTAGCTGTCCTAAAACAATTCCATAAATGGTTATTACTTTCTCTAAAAAGTTACAAATCCCATTGAATCCATTGTATTTTTTGACACAGGCTGCCAACTGATTATGTAACTATATGCCATATAGAAAAAAGCATGATTTATGATTTTATTGTTACAATAAGCATACCCAATAGGAGAATAAAAAATGGGAAGTACAGAATTAGCAGAAATGTTGTGGTAGAACTTGACAGAATGTTGCCATTGAACTTGATAATGATAGAGACAGAACAGCTGTGTTGGGGGCAGTGGTTTTCTGAAATGAAGGTCATTTTGGACAAAATAAAGTCATTTAATTTAAACAACGATTCTGGTTTTGCAAATGCAGGGATTATTGAAAGATTATTTCCAATAAAGATTATTTCCAATAAATATAGCTTTGATAATTATAGTGAATTTTCTCACATTAAAAAGTAACATAATTCTGATTTTCTCATTTATTTTTCAGAGAATAATTAAAAATAAATAAATACATTTATAAAGAAATAAAAATATTTTTATGTTTTACTTTAGTAAAGTTGCTGTAAAGACAGAATTTTAATAATGAAAAAAATCAGTCATTTCTCAGTCGAGAATTTCAGAAAACACTTTAATTTCCTTACTTTTTCATCTTTTATGTAATGCCCATCACATAAACCATCTACTCATTTGCTACACTATTAATAGTGGTCTGCTCTTAATTTTACTGATAAAACTAAATAACTCCATTTCAGCTGGTAACTGAGTAATGGCTGTGTTTTTCAGATGCAAAGAGTTCTGTACAGTCACAGCTTATTATTATTTTTTTAAAAGCTTGGCAGGTGTCCATCTCTTGTGGCTGCACATATCAGTCATGAAGTGCCCTTTGTATGTTAGAGGACACATTTTTTCCCATGAGTGTCAGAGGTTGGTTTTTCTGACAGCCTTATTAATAATTGGTGAGGGCTTTAATGTTTTGTGGTGGTGCACCTCTCACTTATATCCAAGCTCTCCTTATATCCACCAAAAGAAAAAGGAAAAATACAGAATGAGGCATCAGAGTCAAGTTCTTGCAAGAATTTTACCTGTAATTGGTCATGTATAATTAAGTATAAATGATCAGAATCTAATAGTCTTTAATTACTTTAAGAGGAAACTATTATATGCTAAGATTAAAACATCATGGGCCTCAGTTTCAGGAAACAAACTTTTAAAAATTGTCAGTGACTTGGTAGCTTGATTGTTTAGCATATTTCTATTGTTTTCTGTTCATAATCTCTGATTAAGAAATGTAACACCAAGCATTATCACTCAATTAATCTACCATTGAACCAGACAGTATTAATTAAGCACTTTCTACGTTCTGAGCATCATTCTAGGTGCTAGTGATAAAAAACTAAAAATGAAATAATCCCTGCCCTCAAGGAACTTGTATTTTGCTTAGTGGAAATAACATGTAAAGATAGGATATGCAAAATATATACAAAATAGCTTGCTGATTATTTAAAAGTGAAGAACACCTTGCTATGCACTAAGTTCATTATTTGAATCTAGGGAAAACAAGATGATATGGGAAAGCATTCAGACACATTGTTTGTTTAACCTCAGACCCTTAGGATCTCAGCAGTGACGTAGTCCAACCCCATCATTTTACAGATGAATTCTTTCCTTCTTTTCTCCTCCCTATCCTGGCCCTCTAGGATGGAGGGAAGAAAGAGAGAGTAAGAGAGAGAACACAGAATGGTTTTAAGGTGCCCTCCCCAAAGTTAACAGTTATCTCTCAGTTGCACAATATAATGGCCCTTTCTTAGTGCTCATCCTTTTTGACTTTTCTGCAGCATTTGACATGGTTGCCTACCTTTTCCCAAATACTCTCTCCTCTCTACATTTTCACTATTTGGCTCTCCCTTAGCTCTCCTCCTATCTGCTTTATTGCCTCTTTTCAGGTCTCCTTTGCTGGTTCTTCACTTATGTCACTCCCACTATGGGGGGCAGGGGGCAAAGTGTTGTCCTGGGTCCTCTTTATTAATTAAAATTTTTTTATAACTTGGTTACCTTTTGAATTTTCTTATACTTTACAAATCCTTCATGTATGCCATGATCCAGTTACACTGTCTTTCTTGCTGTTCATAAAAAATAACATTCTGTTTTCTGTCTCTTTGCCTTTGCAATGGCTATCCCCCATACCTGGAATGCTCTTGGGATAAACTCCACCCTTTTGTTTTTATGAATTCCTTCAAGACTCAGCTCAAACCTCAAAGACCTTTCCTTATCTCCCTTGGCTGTTAGTACCTTCCATTTACTCTGTATATATGTTGTATTTACATGCTGTCTCCCCCATTAGAATGTGAATTCCCTGAGGTCAACTATGCTTTTGCTGTCCTTTGTTTCTTCAGTCCTAGTGCCCATCACAAAGTAAAAGCTAATTTGACCCCTATTTGAGGTCTGACTCACTGAGATGCAGAGCAGGGGGGAGGAGGGAGTTCATGACTGCTAGAGTCTCAGTCTTTTCAGTACAGTGTGAACTGAGAGAAAAGGACATGAAGAAGAGGAAGGGGTTTGGAATAATAGCTGTGAGGAGTATTACATGAAGTTAAAAGACGAAAAAAAATATTATCTTGCAGCGATGAAAGCCCATTTGAGGTTACAACAGAATAAATTTATCCTGAGCTCCAGAAGTATTCCAAGATTCTCCCATCTAGCAGCAGATAAAGTGAGTGGTGGTGGTGGTAGGGTTACACCATATTTGGGATAATCAGGGTAGAAAATCTGAAGGTCAAGTGGAGAAGAATCACATAGTTGAAATGTCTGACCATAGGACCAGTTAGTTGGTCAACAAGTCCTTATAATCTCTTACTATGTGCCAGGCACTGGAGATACAAAGAAAGGAAAAAAACCGAGGTCACTGCCCTCAATGGCTTCATATTCTAATGGGAGAGACTACATGAAAACAACTTTGAACCCATAAAATATACCCAGGGTAAATGGGAGGCAATCAACCAGGTGGGTGCGTGGGCTAGAGATGGAAAGAAGCTTCCTCTTGAAGAAGGTGAGACTTGAGCTGATTCTTAAAGGAAGCCAGAGTAGTTAGGAGATGGAGGCGATGATGGAA
Source organism: Notamacropus eugenii (assembly GCF_028372415.1). Lineage (NCBI taxonomy): Eukaryota > Metazoa > Chordata > Mammalia > Diprotodontia > Macropodidae > Notamacropus > Notamacropus eugenii. The sequence goes on from NC_092876.1 coordinate 268,206,330, forward strand.
GACCAAGCATGGAGGGATAGCCAAGACTGCTAAGAGAAGAAATGAAAACAAAACAAGGGAGAAAAGTATGGTATTAGTGTAAATAACACCAGACTTGGAATTGAAACACCTGGGTTTGAGTACCGTCTCTGGCAGTTATTACCTATGTGACCTGTAACTTCACTTTTTTGGGTCTTAGTGTTATCATCTTTACAATGAAGTTGGATTAGATTGTATCTAAGATTCCACAAGCTCTAACATTCTATGATGAACTAGGAGAACAGAGAAGCATCAGATACTCACAGCTCTGAACTAGACCTGATTTCTCCTCTGAATTTCAGTGAATGAATGAAAAAAGCATTTATTAAGCACTGATTCTCTGTTAGGTGCCCTGCTAAGCACTGGGGATACAAAGGCCAGCAAGCAAGATGTTATTTGTCCTCAAGGATCTTAGATTCTGTTAGAAGAAAATAACACATAGAGAGGGGAGTGGTGGCCAGGGAAAAATCAGAAAGAGTGGTGATTGTTCTGGCAGGAATGGTAGGATTGATTTGATTACTACTTAAGAGTTAGAGTTGGAAAGGAAGGGGAGTGGATATTATTTAGGAACATGGTATGGGAATGACTAGGCTGGAAAAGATGAAATAAATGCTCGCAATCAGAATCCAGAGTCACAGGAGTGGGACCTTCAGTTCTGAAAGAAGGTAGAAGTTGGAAAGAAGGTGGATGGTGTGAAAAACAAAGAGGAGTATTAATTGTTTGCTGTAGAGTAAGAATCAGGAAGTGGCCTGCAACAAGGAGTAGAATAATTTGTCCTCCTGACTCATTGAGTTGGTGGGATGAGGAATAAAAGGAGGATCAACCACAGTTGGAGGAGGTGGTAAAGCCTGTGGTATATTCAGGAGAAAGGCAGTTTTCAATTACTAGGGGAGTTGGAAAGAACCACAAGGAATCAAAGAGTATTGCTAAAGGAAGGAGCCAAAAGCATATGTTCAATCCTTAAGAAAAAGTGTAAAAATAAAGTACTGTGTTACTAAATTACTAACTTAAAAAAACCTCCCAAACTTGTATTTTTATTGATTTATAAGGACTGGATAATAAATCAGTCAACAAATATTTATTTATTTTGTTTAGTAACTATTTACATTCATTTTTATTATTTTGGTCTCAATTTTTTTCCTTTTTCTTTTAAAAAATATATTTTATATTCCCCCAATTTCATGTTAAAATGATTTTGAAACATTTTTTTAAGTTTGGAGATCCAAATTCTATCCCTCTCTCTCCTCCCTGAGACAGCAAGCAAATATGGGTTATACATGTGCAATCCTGTAAAACATTTCCATATTAATCATTTTCAAAAATAATTATTAAGCACTTTCTATGTGACAGGCACAGTACTAAGCCATGATAAAACAATGAAAGGAAAAAAAGAGTCCCTGCTGTCATGGAACATACATTCTAATGGGGAAGAAAACATGTAAATAATTAGATACATACAAGATATACATCTATATAGAGCTCTGTCTCTGCATGTATATGTATTGTACATATAATTACACACATACATATGTATATGTATGTATATATGAACATGCATACACGTTCATATACCATAACTGGTTCCACAACTGATGGATACCCCCTGATTTTCCAGTTCTTGGCCACCAAAAAGATATAAAGAACATTGAATCAAATAGAAAAATTTATATGTAATCCTAAAGGTAATAAGGAGTTACCGGAGTTTATTGAATAGGAGAATAACAAGGTAGATCAGCATAACAGAACTGTGATTTCATTAGTATAGAGAACTCTTACATAAGAAAATTCCTTGCTAATTCAAATTGGCACCTTCTCTGCAACTTATAGTCTTAGAGAGTTGAAAATTCAGTTTAAGTAACTTTCCCAGGGTGAATCCAATATATTTCAGGGGCTGAACTGGAACTCAGGTCTTCCCTAGATTCAAGTCTTGCTCTCTATTCACTAATGATATATAATTTATAATGATAAATAATTCAGCAATTTAAAAATAGTTTGAAGTTTCTCATAACTGCTAGTTACATAAATTAAGTTCCATTCATTTTTAAAAAATAAAAATGAAAACTCAAGACAAAATAAACACAGTCTTTAATCATTCTTCTGAACTCTATTTTCTGAAGGGCTTCTAAAGTGATAGATCCTATAGAACGATTAGTGGGAAATGAATGACAAGTGTCATTCTCAATATATACTTGATATTCTTGAATAGGTAAATAAATACCTAGTATTCTTAGAATATTGACTATGTCTTTTGAAAATTTGCTTTCAAAGACATTGGTTTTATAGGAAAGAGAAAAGAATACCTTGACATTTATGCAATGTAAATAGTGAATCTATTTATTTCCTTAGATACTTTACAATTTAATATAACCATTGCCCCCTCTTCAGAATGGATGTAAAAATTGTGGTAGTTGAGTTTTATTAACTACTGTTTTGAAAATATGTATTAATTAAATTTCTCCTGTATTTTGGTGACAACTTTTATTTTTAATCAGGTGTAATAAACTTTCTAGAAATTTAACAGACATAATCCATACATATATCTCTTATTTTTTTAAGTCATTTATTTCAATCCACTCTCAGGTATTAGTGATCTTATCCTATCTTGGCTAATACATGTTTTTTCCTTTGGTCAGTTTCATTGCTTGTTAGCATTCTTATCTGAGGATGGATAGAGGAAATAAAAAGATAATAACTGCATATTCAAATTTGTTGATTTTTGTTAGTTTTGGTAAAATGTATTTTCACACAGCTCTATATGGTTCTAATAGATTATAAAGGGTATGTACAAATAAAATAAGCAAATAATAGTGCCAGATATATTAGCCAATAAACAAACATTGATAGAGTAATTATAATGGTGAAAGACACTTATGGAGGTATTGTAAGGAATATACAGAATTCCTACCCGCCTTCAAATAATGGAGCAATGCAATTGGAGAGATGAAATGGTATATGTGGAAAATGAAAATGAAAATAATAAAGTAACTACAGTGGCTTCCTATTGAGTCTAGAATAAGACAGAAATTTCTCTTTTAGCTTTTGGCTCCTTAAGGATCCTGGCCGAATCAATCTTTGAAACTTCATTGGACATTACACCCCTTCCCACATTAAGCCATCTAGTCAGATTGACCTTCTCCCTGTTCCTCAAATGTGATAAGAATTCTCCTACCTCTGTGCTTTTGCACTGGCTCTTCATGCCTGGAATGTATTCTTTCCTTACTTTGTACTCATAAAGTCCTTCTCTTCCTTTAAGAGGCATCTCAGGCACCATCTCCTGCATGAAACCTTTGGTGATCTTTTCCCCACTCTAAATACTAATGCTCTCTTTCTCTATTGAACTCCATTGTATTTGTATTTACTAACTTTATTTGTTAACTTTATATTTACCTATCTATTTTTATGTATATGTATTTATATGTACTTGTTGGCTTGCCCATTAGAATGTGTTTGTTGTAAGTTGAGATCGTTTTGTTCTTTGTACCTACATCCTAGTGCCAGTCACTGATAGCTACATAGTACGTACCTAATAAATACTATTGAGAGATTGATTGATGCTAAATTGGTAATAGAGACAATTAGTACTTAGGTGGTTCAGCTATTGACACTTTCTGCATTGGTTAGGAAAGGCTTTAAAGAGGAGAGAGAAGTCATAGGTGAAGGTATGGAGATACTAGGTGGGTCAACATGGACGTAGTGGAGGGCAAGTATATGGGAATAGAGGGAGTTGTGTCACAAATTTGTCATGTTCCAGTCACTCACTGCCACACATAAGTTTTGTCCTAGGCTGTGCTGTCTTCTAGCCTCAGACACTTTCAAAAATAATTTAGAAGAAGAACTGGAGCAATGGCAGTAAAAATCAAATAGAAAAGGGTCCCTGAAGGTGTCATACTGACTTAGAAAAACTCAAAATAACATTATCTATGTTGTATTGTATTTTTATTTATTTTGTTAAACATTTCCCGATTATATTTTAATCTGGTTCCAGATAGGGAGGCGTTTGACATCTCTAAAGCAGCAATTGTTTTGTTTGTGACAATGATTTGATTCCAGTACAGCTAATTTGTTGAATTCTCAAGAATATTTTGAGACTTATATTTGTATAGGAATTTATAAAAACAAATATGAATTTGCTGACAGTGTAATTTATTTAGCAAGCACGAGTAGAAAATTATTACCTGTTTAGCCCTTAGAGGGAAGGTGATAGGTGAAATCTTGGGCAGAAATTCTTTCAGAAAATGAATAATTTCCCTGTATGAGACATTAGAATGCATAGAATGTGTTTCATATTTTTATTTCCTATTAGGAGGAGAGAAAAATGCATCCAATGCAATAATGATTTCTAGGCCCAGGGCCCTGACATTAACTCTTTGCATCTTAATACTTTCAGTAACTGAAATCCAGTGAAACTATTCAAAAGAAAATGTGAACTAAAAATAATTTTGGAGGAGAAAGTAATTATGAAATAAGGCTACATGAAGCTAGGTACTATACATGTATTAAATGTGGTCAGATACTGACTTGGAATTGACTGATCTATGGTGTATGTGTATAAATCAGTGACTAGTAAAAATTTTCTTGGGAAGCATGATTTGTCTTGGATATATTTTATTGATAAAGTTGTTTCAGTCATAGCCAACTCCTCTGGACCCCATTTGAGGTTTTCTTGGCAAAGATTCTGGAATGATTTGCCATTTCCATCTCTAGCTCATTTTACAGATGAAGCAGAATTAAGTGACTTGCCCAGGTCCCACAGTTATTAAGTGTCTTGAGGCAAGATTTGAATTCATAAAGATGTCTTCTTGACTCCAGGCCTGGCACTCTAGACACCTGATCACCTAGCTGCCTCCTTGGAAATACAGCAGACCAATAGTTCGTTGCAAACATAAGGGATTTCTACTCAAGAGGAGGAACTTTCCATGGATGGAAAAGGGAAGGGAACAAGCATTTATCAAGCTCCTACTATGTGCCAGGTACATTACATATATCTTATTTAATCCTCATGAAAAGTGAGCACTGCTATTCTCTCCATTTTACAATTGAGGAAACTGAGGTAGACAATGATTTGTGTAGGATCACGTATCGAGTAAGGACCTGAGGCAGTATTTGAACTTACATCTTCTTGACTACAGGCCCAGTGTTCTATTAACTGTGCCACCTAGCTACCTATGAAATATATTTATTACTTCTTTCTTTCCGCTTGTTTTTATACTACTTTTAGTCTTGTAGCCAACAATGCTGCTCTCAGAGTTTGAAGTTGGAGAATTTGATGTAAACTTATTCTTTCTTAAATCAGTTTTCAAGAAAGGTAAGTAGCTTTGACTCCCTCTCACCCAAATAATTTTAAAAAAAGATCTGATCACTATGGGAGCCATTATTTAACATTTGAGTGCCAGCAAAGAGCTAGATGATTTCAAGACACCCAAGAAACAACTTATTACAACAGGTTAGACTCTGTTGGTGTTGAGTCGTTTCAGTTGTGCCTGACTCTTTGTGACCCCATTTAGGATTTTCTGAACTTTTAATGTCAGTAAGAGCTCTAATTAAGAACCTGGCAATATAAGAGTTGCTGCATGATGGAGGAAAATCATAGTTTATAAAGGAGGTTTTAGATTTCTGATCTCAAGAGATTCCTTTAAGCCAGTTATGTTCCTTTAAAAAAAATTAGCCTTCCTTTTCTTTTAAAAAAAAATATACTATTATGTCCCTAGCTGCATTTTCATCACATCTGTGATTTTAACCTTTGCAGAACATAGCTAAAAATGACCATTTGCAAAGAATCCTAGGAAAATAAAATGTAAACAGTAACTCAGGCTGAACTGATTTCCTTTTCCAATTAGAAGTGTTTAAAAAGTGGTAGTGGAAGGGCTCCCTCCTTGTCTACAAAGTATTATAATAGAAAATGCAAAGTCAGCTTGGAATACAGAAGACTCTAGGCTTCTGAAGAAAGAATGTGCCTTAAGTAGGGCAAATTAACTAGTTTGGGATTGGGGAAAGGGGAAGGGGATTTTCCTTATTTTTTTTCCCTCAGAAGCTGGCACCATTTCTGAAACTGAGGTTGAAGCTTTTGGAAGGTTTTTTAAAGATGTCTGGTTCACTTTTTTTTTCACCCTATGACTCCTCTATACTTACTTTCCTCACAACATATTTGACCAGTGTGGGAATGAAGACTTGGGAAGATGCTGGAAAAAGCTTCACTGGCTGATTGAAAGGCAGACAGTGTTTATGGCTCTTCTCTGGAGAGATAATCCTCTACATATAGCTAGTTCAGGAGGTTTGTGAGCCAAAAAGAAACCATAGGTGAGCCAAATATGATGTGAGATTTGAACTTTTATTTAAGTTCCTTAACTTCCCTCTTTCTCTGCCAACTGAAGCCAACCCTCTCTATAGCTATTTTGTTCTGTGGACTGTGGGAGTACTGGAGGTGGGTGAGTAAGTGATGCCGATACAGCTCAAGCTGCTCCCTTTTTATTTCTAACAAGGCCTGATGGCCAGGTCCTACTGTCAGCAGCATCTGTGGAAACAAATTTAGTAAACTCTCCCAAGCATTCCTTTAAGATACGGCTAGGAGCGAGATGGGATGAAACAGGAGCTGGTGTTACTAGCTTCTAATACAAGTGAGACTAATGAAGATCATGTGGAAAGAAGAGAGGAAATGTAATATATATTTCCTTCCTATTCACTTATTTTGTTATTTTGCTATTGTTTTCATGGTTTTATGTGTTTTTTACTCAGACCTGTAGTGTGAAAAAGTGGAAAGAGCCCTCCCTCTGGACAGGTCTTCATATTCCATACCTTCCTGTGCATCCTTCGACAAGTAATCTAACCTCTCTAGATTTATGATCCTAAAAGATAGCCTAATAATTCCCCTGGGGTACTTCCCTCTGATTGGAGGGTGAAGGACTCCTCCCAGAATCTCCATTTAATGAAAGGTGTCTTCATTTCCCACTAGGCTGGACTTGCTCATCATGCTTAGTTGGTACCTTCTTACCCTGGCCTCTTCTTTTCCATATCATTTTATGTATCAGTCTTCCCCCATTACAGTGCAAACTCCTTGAGGACTGGGACTATTTTTCTTTTTCTTGTATTTGTATTCATAGCACTTAGCACAGTGCCTGGCACACAGAAATTAATAACTACTTATTGAATGACCGACAAGTGGCATAATAAGGCTACTTTTGCCTTGATTTTATATAGGAGAAGCAATCTTTCCCAAGTAATAAAGATACGCTGTCATGGAAAGAGAGCCAGACTTGAAGTCAGGAACTATATGAACCATAGAGAAGACATTTAACCTTTCTGAGCCTCAGTTTCTTTCTCTGTAAAGTGAGGGTGATAATATTTGCAATGCCTACATCATAGGATTGTTGTGAGGAAACTTTTACCAGTTTTAAAGTGATACAGAAATATGAACTGCTAATATCATCAACACCCTTTTAGTGAATACTGGAGGTAATGCTGTTTCAAAAAAGTTGATACTCAGTAAATGTCAATTTGAAAAGAATACTAGAAATAGAAGGATCTTGAGATCTACCTGTGGGCATATAACTGCTTGACAATTGTTCTCCAACAAAATAGGTTATTTTAGATACTTGTTTGATATCTATGGGCAAACTATGAATGTCACATTCCCCTTTCATCCACCCTATCGTCACTACCATCTCTTAGACCCAGTGGAAATATGTAGCTCATTACAGGGTATGGTGATGTGCACCTTGAATTTTAGGAAAAAATTAAAAGGTTCCATGAGCATGAAAGGAGTCATCATTTGGCCAAGTAGTGTGTTTAAACTTTTTTCTATTTGTGCAGGAGTCAGGAGGACCTGAGTTCAAATCTTACCTCAGACACTTGACACTCACTAGCTGTGTGACCTTGAGCAAGTCACTTAACCCCAAATGCCTCATTTTGGGTCATCTCCAGTCATCCTGATGAATGTCACTGGATTCAGATGGCTCTGGAAGAGAAGTGAGGCTGGTGACCTGCACAGCCCTTCCTCACTCAAAAAACAAAGTCAAGTGCAAGTCATGTCATTATTTCTGTAATGGCATGGTCTTCTTTGGCAATGAAGGATGAACACACACACACACACACACACACACACACACACGCACATTTTGCTGGAGGCTAGGTGATATGGTGGGAGGAATCTCGAACTATACATTAGGAGCCCTAGAGTCTAATGAGGGTTGTGTTACTAACTTGCTTGTGTGAAATTGGGAAAATCATTTCACTTCTCTGAGGTTGTTTCCTCAGTTGTAAAATGAGGTTATTGGCCTACATGATTCAATGGAACTGTGAAATTCTATGATTATACGTCAGCTGAATTTTCCAATCTTGATGCTTTTCTGTGAGATTAGTGGTTAATTCCTGGACGACAGGAAGGTCTGCTTTATTTCACCATAATTTCTAAACATTTTCTCACATGCTGTGCTCAGTTCTCATTGTTCATTAGCACATCAGCACACTGATACAGGCAGCATTTGGAAGAAGCTAGGATGTTTAAGGGCTGAGGTGCTTATTTTAAGGCTTTTTTTCTCCTCAGGTTGATAAAAGTAGTATTTTATCACAGGTTTGATGTGATAACCTGCTGTGTGAATTGCTGAATTAGACAAATATATGTAAAACCAATTTACAATGGTAAAACTACATAAATATGATCTATTATTACTAGTGACCTAGTTTAGAAATTGAAGTTTGACAGATTATGAAGGAATAACTTCCTTTAAGTTCATATTAGAACACTGCCACTATCTTTCTAGTCTTTCAAAGACATCTAGTTTCTGTCACTGTCTTCCCAAACCATATCTACTTCCACTCTAGTCTCTGACCTTCAGTGAGGGAAAGGAAGAAGCAACAGTAAACAAGGGTAGGTCCGGTGAAGATTAGAGAGATTTAATTTTGTTGTACCTCCTCTATTCATGAAAACAGAGGTATAGTAGGATTGTGTATTGGCCAAGATGATGACTATACACAGTTATATACATTGTAAGGTTTGTAAAGCATTTCACATAATTGTCTTATTTGATCATCATGTAACTGGCCAGTAACAGATAGCACAGACATGGCTTTTTTTATTGTGCTTTACAGATGCTATTGCTTTTTTTTTTTTTTTTTTTACTAAATTGAAGGTTTGTGGCTACCCTATGTTGAAGAAGTCTTTTGGTGCCATTTTTCTAACAGCATGTGCTCACATCCTGTGTCTGTGTCACATGTTGGTAATTATTGCAATATCTCAAAGTTTTTCATTATTATTATTTTTTTGAAGAGTGGGTCTTTTTTATTAATTAATTTTTTCATTTTCAACATTCACTTCCATGAGATTTTGAATTCCAAATTTTCTCCCCATCTCTCCTCTCCCCTCACGCCAAGATGGCAGGCATTCTGATTACCCCTTCCCCCAATCTGCCCTCCCATCTATCACCCCCTTCTTCTCTTATGCCCTTCCCTTCTATTTTCCTGTAGGGAAAGATAGATTTCTATATCCCATTGCCTGTATATCTTCTTTCCCAGTTGCATGTAAAAACAATTTTTAACATTCATTTTTAAAACTTTGAGTTCCACATTCTCTCCCTTCCTCCCTCCCCACCCACCCTAACTGAGAAGGCAATAAATTTGATGTAGGTTATACATGTGCAGTCATGCAAAACACCTCCACAATAGTCATGTTGTGAAAGACTAACTATATTTCCCTCCATCCCATTTATTCTATTCTCTTCTCTCCTTTGATCCTGTTGCTCTTCAAAAGTGGTTTTTTTTTGTTTATCCCTTTCCCCCATTTGCCCTCCCTTTTATCATCCCCCCTTCTCATGTCCCCTTCCCTCCTCCTTTCCTGTAGGGTAAGATAGATTTCCATATCCAATTGAGTATGTATGTTATTCCCTCCTTAAGTCAAATCTGATGAGAGTAAGGTTCACTCTTTCCCTCTCAGCTCCCCTTCTTCCCCTTCATTGTAAAAGCTTTTTCTTGTCCCTTTTATGTGAGATAATTTACTTCATTCTGTCTCTCCTTCTCCCAGTACACTCCTCTTTCTCACCCCTTAATTTTATTTTTTAGATATCAGTCCTTCATATTCAACTCACCCTGTACCCTCTGTCTCTCTCTCTCTCTCCACACACACACACACACACACACGCATGCACACACACACACACACTCACACACTCCAACTACCCTAATATTGAGAAAGTTCTCATGAGTTACAAGTATCATCTTTCCATGTAGGAATGTAAACAGTTCAACTTTATGTTTTCTCTTTGCTGTTTACCTTTTCATGCTTCTCTTGAATCTTGTATTTGAAAGTCAAATTTTCTATTCAGCCCTTTTTATCAAGAATGCTTGAAAGTCCTCTATTTCATTGAATATCCATTTTTCCCCCTGAAGTATTATACTCAGTTTTTGGGTAGGTGATTCTTAGTTTTAATCCTAGCTCTTTTGACCTCTGGTATATCATATTTCAAGTCCTCTGACCCCTTAATGTGGAAGTTGCTAGATTTTGTGTTACCTTGATTGTATTTCCATGATATTTGAATTGTTTCCTTCTGGCGGCTTGCAATATTTTCTCCTTGACCTGGGAACTCTGGAATTTGATTACAATATTCCTCAGAGTTTTCCTTTTGGGATCTCTTTCAGGAAGTGATTGGTGGATTCTTTCAATTTCTATTTTACCCTCTGATTCTAGAATATCAGGGAAGTTTTCCTTGATAATTTCTTGAAAGATGGTGTCTCAGCTTTTTTTTTTCTTTTTGAATGTGGCTTTCAGGGAGTCCAATAATTTTAAAATTGTCTCTCCTGGATCAATTTTCTAGGTTAGTTGTTTTTCCAATGAGATATTTTACATTGTCTTCTATTTTTTCATTCTTTTGGTTTTGTTTTATAATTTCTTGGTTTCTCATAGTCATTAGTTTCCATATGCTCCATTATAATTTTTAAAAAACTATTTTCTTCAGTGAGCTTTTGGATCTCCTTTTCCATTTGGCCAGTTCTGCTTTTTAAGACATTCTTCTCCTTATTTGATTTTTGGACCTCTTTTGCCATTTGGCTTAGTCTTTTTTTTTGTTGTTATTTTCTTTACAGTTTTTTTGAGGGGGGTTTCCTTTAGCAAGCTGTTGATTTGTTTTTTGTGATTTTCTTGTATCACTCTTATTTCTCTAATCAATTTTTTCCTCTACTTCTCTTACTTGATTTTAAACATCTTTTTTGACCTCTTCCATGTCCTGAGACCAATTCATATTTTTCTTGGAAGCTTTGGATGTTGGAGCTTTGACTTTGTTGACTTCTTCTGGTTGTATGTTTTGATCTTCCTTGTCACCAAAGTATAATTCTGTAGTCTGATTTTTTCACCCACTATTTGCTCATTTTCCCAGCCAATTACTTAACTTTTTAACTCTTTGTTAAGGTAGGACTTTGCTTCCAGTGTGGAGGGTGTACTGTCCCAAGCTTCAGGGATTTTGTGTAGCTGTTTTCAGAGGTATTTCTAGGAATCTGTAAATTTTCAGTTTTTTCAAGGTTGTATGATCAAAGGAGAGATGTTTACTCCTTTCCTGTCCTGTGTTCTGGTCTGTGAGTGACCACAAACACTATTTTCTGCCTTTGAATTGTGAAGAGGATTCTCTCTCCACTGCTGCCACAAGCTCTGCCACAACAGTGCTCCTCCTTGCCCCAGTACCACCCCCCAGGATTGTGACCCAGATCCAGGCACAGGCAAAGCAAGAGAATTTCTGCCTCAGAGCTAGCAAAGAGATCCCTACAATTCACCTCTGATCAGCCACTTGATCCCCCTACCATCTGTGGCTACTGCTGCCACTGCCACTGTTATTGCCACTGCTGTGAGGCTGGAGCCAAGCCATGCTCCTCTCTCACTCAGGTCTGACGGACCTTTCCTACTGACCTTGCAAGTTGTCTTTGGTGTTTGTGGATTCAGAAGTCTAGAAATCATCACAACTGTCAGTGATTCAGTGCCCCGAGGCCTGCTACAAGTTTGCTAGGGCCCTATCTATGCTGATGCAACCCATGCTGCACTGTGCTCCTCTCCAAGTCCAGTGCAATAAACCTTTCCTGTTGACCTTCCAGGTTGTCTTGAGCTGGAAATTTGTTTCACTTTGTTGTTTTGTGGGTTCTGCTTTTCTAGAATTTGTGTAGAGTCATTTTTTACAGGTATTTGGAGGGGTTTGGGGGAGAGCTTAAGCAAATTCCTTCTTTTACTCTGCCATTTTGGCTCTGCCCCTTAGTTTTTCATTATTATTATTATATCTGTTATGGTGAACTATGATCAGTTATGTTTGATGTTACTATTGTAATTGTTTTAGGACACTACTAACCATATAAGAGATGAACTTCACTGATAAATGTTGCAAGTGTTTCCCATATCTTGCCTTCTACTCAGGCCTCCCTAATCCCTGAGTCACAACAATATTGAAATTAGGCTAATTAATAACTCTATAGGGGCCTCTAAGTGTTCAAGTAAAAAGAAGAGTCAATTAGTGTGGCCAGCTTCATAGTTGTGTTATTTTAAATTGCTGCATCCATCCCAGTCTTTAGCAACCACTACCTTAGTCATTCAGTAGCCATCAACATTGAGGCAAGACCCACCATCAAGGAAATGAAGGCTCAATGATGGTTAGCATCTTTAGTAATAAAGTAATTTTTAAATTAAGGTATTTACATTGGGTTTTTTTTGACATAAGACTTGTACACTTAATAGACAACATTATAGTATAAGCATAACTTTTATATGTATGGGGAAACCAACAAAATTCGTGTGACTTGCTTTATGGCAATATTTGCAACTGAACCTGCACTATCTCTGTAGTGGGCCTACACTAGCACCTACCTTCCCAGGTTGCTGTGAGGATCAAATGAGATAGTAATTGTGAAGCACTTAGTATAGTGCCTGACACATTGTAAGTGCTGTATAAATGTTGGAACCCAGAACTCCTAGGTTCACTTGTATTCCTTTTACAAAGTGATGTAAGTTATAATCATAGCAACCTAGTGTCAATTTCTAGAGAATAAAAAATAAAGTGTCCACAATAAAATGATGTTGGGAACATCAGGGAATATGTACAGGTGATGAGACATATTACACTTTGGTTAAATGTAGTAATCTGTATGGGAGTAGTAGAGAATGAGCTTGAAATGTACAAACAATGGAGGACCTTGAACTAGGAGTTTGAATTTTGTTTGGTGGGCTATTGAAGAATTTTTAAAATATGAATGATATAATCATATCTCTGTAAAAGGTATAGTATAGTGGAAAGAGTGCTGGACTTGGAGTCAGGTATGGCCTAGGTTCAGATTCTGCCTTTTACACTTAGGAGGTTTGTGACTGGTTAAATCACTTCATTTCTCTGAGCTTCAATTTTTCAACATTAAAATGGAGATAATTTATAAAGCTATACTAGGATCAAATGAGACCCTTATTAAAGTATTTTGTAAAAGTGTCAGCTATTATTCCTTTTATTATTAATTATCTGGAAGCAATAAGGAGGCACAGACTGGGTGAATGCATCAAGTCAGGAAATGGAATATTGTATGTGAGGAATAGAAAGTGGGCTATTGGGCCTAGATTATGGTGTTGGTGGAAGAGAGTAAAATATAAGAAAACGGAAAAAGGAGGGAGGTTGTGAAGGACTTTAAATGCCAAATGGAAAAACTTATATTTGTTTTTAGAATAGAAACAAGTGAGGCCCTAGAGGACCACATATGGCCTCCAGGCCACAGGTTCCCTACCCCTGCCTGGTTGGATCCCAGTGGAGTGAATACTAGTTAGTTAGATTTCCCACTTGACCCAATAGCTAACTGTTTCTTTATGTTTAACTTCTTTCTTTCCTGGCAAAAACAAACATTATTCTTCTTAAAGATACCTCTGGTGGTTGTAGAATTGCTGTTACGATTATTGTGAGGTAGATAGCAAAAATTTGATTATCCCCATTTTACAGACAAGTAAAAGAGCAGATTTGTTTAAGGTTGTACAGCTGATCAGTGCTCCAATTCATGCATTTCCCATTACACTTTACTGCTTCTAAAAGTTTAATGTGCTTTTATCATGTGGTTTGTTCTATGTTCATCCTTTCCATTTGTTATCTGTTTAATGGGAATCATAACTGCATATTTGTAACATCAAGTATAAAATACTAGGATTAAATGTAATCATTTTGATTATTGATTTAATACTGAAATTTGTTGGAAAAACCTTTTACAGTAGCTACAGCCTGGAAACTATTGGTTTGTTGTAGGATTAAAATAAAAATTCTTCTAGTTTCTATTCCCATGACTATGTAGCATTCCTTTAAATGAATGAAACAGCTTTTGGCATTAACAGTAGTCCACCCTGATTTCTCAGGAAGTCATTTAGACATTATAAACCATGCTTCACATAGGAGAAAGGAGAGGACTGGGAATTTACTTAGTACAAGGACCTTGGAGGTCAAACTTGTCATTTAGAAACCTCTGAGATAGATGACTTGCATTTTATGCCTCTAATGGTAGGTGCTGAGTGTGTGAGCATTTTAGTCCTTGCATTTTCAAGTCAAGTCAAATCAACACGCATTTATTAAGTGTTTACTGTCTGCCAATCGCTTTGCCAAGCATTGGGAATACAAGTAAATGCAGAAGAAAGACAGTCGTGCCTTCCAGGAATTTACATTTTAATGAGGGAAGACAATACATAAAGGGAAGATGAAAGGGGATGGATCAGAGGTTCTCCAGTTGGGGGAGTGGTCTGAAGTGAGGAGCAGAGTTTGGAGAGGAGAAATGACTGGCCAGGGCACTCCCTGAAAATGGACACTTAAGTGTATCAGCACTTATCCAAGTATATGGATTTCAGGGTTAGAATCGTGGCTTCATGGGCAATTTCAGAATACTTTGGAAATCACCAAGTGTAACTCTCTTATTTTGAAGACAAGGAAGCTGAGAGTTCTGTCATTTATTCTAGGTCCTACAAACCAGAAAATGGACGAACTGAGACAAGAATCCTGGGAATCAGGAATTCAGGAATCTCTTGATTTCCAGTTTAGTGTTTGATCCCCAACACCACATCATCTTTTTTTTTTTTTTTTAACGTATTGAGCATTCATGGGCTATCCAAATTAAGGAGTGGAACTAAACTAACATCAAGAAGTCGGAGGTACCAGAAAGAACCCAGAGTTGGAGCACTTGGGTTTAAATACTATCCCCTGAGCCTTACTACTCTTGTAACCTTGGTGAAATTACTGACTTCCCTGGGTTCAATTTTCTTCCACTATAAAATGAGGGAGTTGGATCAGTTCGCTTCTGAGGTCTCTTCTATCAATAACTTGACTCTGTGTCATAATCTAGAGTAGACAAACCCCCTTATCCCCATTCAATAAACTCCCATGGATTCTTGTTGCCTACAGGAGGAAATACAAAATGTTCTGATTGTCCTTCAAAATACTTCATAACCTAGTGCCTTCCTACCTTTCCATTCTTTGTACACCTTACTCCCCAATACTTACTCTTAGATCCAGTGACAATGGCCTCTTGTCTGTTCCACGAATAAGGCAGTCTATCTCTCAGCTCTAGGCATTCTCTCTGGCAGTCTCCCATGCCTGGGACACTCTCCTTCCTCCCTGGCTTCCTTTAACTCCCATCTAAAATCACATCTTTGATAGGAAGCCTTCCCCTATCCCTCTTATTTCCAATGCCTCTATCCATTAGCCATTTCCCATTTATCCTGTATATAGTTTGCTTTGTATATATCTGTATATATTTGTATATATATATGCATGTTGACTCCTCCCTTAGATTGTAAGCTCCTTAAATACAAGAACTGTCTTTTGCCTCTTTTTTTTTCCTGGCACATAATAGGTACTTAATACGTGCTTATTGATTGAAACATAAAAAATGTTTAAATATAGAATTAGAGTTTAAAATATATGTATTAGATACTTTAGATGCATATTATTGGATAGGAGTAATGAGAAGAGGTAGAGGGAACCTCTGACACTTTCCTTAAATAAAATACATCTTCAACTATTCAGAAACAAGGGGCTGAAGACCATGAGTAGAATGGAGATACGGAGGATGGCAAAAAAGTAAACTGAAGTGAAAGGTGAAGAAAGTATAATGAATGAAAGCATACATTGATTATTATGTACCAAGCACTGTGACAAAATAGGGATGCAAATACAAAAGCAAAGGCATTTCTTACCCTTAAGGAACTTATAGTCTCATGGAGGAGGGAACACTGGACTTGGTTGTAGTTTATCAAATTTGGGGCATTTTAGAATATTTGAAGAGAGGCATATAAAGTAGGTGAAGTAGATGAGTAAGTTCTTACTATAGTAAGAGTAGTCCTGGTAACAAGGATGTTATAGTATACTTGAAGAAAAAGAGGAATGTGAGAGAGAGAATATAAAGGAAATAGCTGTAAACTAGAAGTTGTTAGAGTATGGTTCTTGTAATACTTACTGGAGGCCTCCAAGAACCTTCCAAAGGGCCAGGGAATAAAGACCTTGTTCTTACTGCTACTACTGCTACTACTACTACTACTACTACTACTACTACTACTACTACTACTACTACTACTACTACTACTGGGATTACAACTACTACTCCTATTAACTACATTATTTTCCTACTAAAACATTCCCTTTTTCAATTAAAATTAAATTAAATCCAATTATGTATCTGTGTGAGGCTGGATTTTCTTCACATACTTCAACCAAAAGAGTATATTACAACAGATTAAATGCAGAGACTGATAATGAGAATCTAGCTGTCTTTTATGAAGTCAGATATTAAAAAGGTTTTCAAAAATGTACAAAACAATGCCATTCTTCTCACTACTTTTTGTTTTGAAAAAATATGGTTATTTTCATAAATGTTATGCTTACGTGTAATGGGTTTATTTCAAAATGAATTAATACATATTTTTTAAATGATCAATTTTAATTTCTCATATAGTAAATATCAACAGATATTACACAAATAAAAGCTCTTTAGGGTCCTCAGCTTTTAAGAGTATTAAGGGGTCTTGAAACCAAAAAGTTTGTGAGCGCAGCTATAGGCAGCTATGTGATGCTGTGGATAGAGTACTCTGCCTATAGTCAGAAGGACCTGAGTTTAAATCCTACCTCAGATACTCACTAAGTATTTGACTTTGGGTAAGTTATTTAACCTCTTTTTGCTTCAATTTCCTCAAATGTAGAAAGGGTTGTAATAATAACACCTGCCTCACAGGTTGTCATAAGATCAAATGAAATAATATTTTTAAAGTGTTTAGCACAGTGTTTGGTATACAATAGGTGCTATATAAAAGTGGTACTTATTATTATTAATTATTAGGATATTATTAGAAAGATAGATTCCATAATAATCCTGAAGTTCCATTCTTAGGTGTTGGGAAAGATGGTAGTGCCTTCAACTAACACAAGGGAAACTGGCAAACATATTGACTTTGGAGAAAAAATGAGGAATTTAGTTTTAGTTATGCTATGTTTTTGTTTTGGCAAGGCATTTGGTCATGTATCAAGTAAGAGGAATTTTAGGAATAGACGGTGTAAGAAAAATAAATTCTTCAGAATTGGATGAAGGAATTGTTTGTCAGATATGTAGAAAGCAACTGGTATTGAAGGGATGGTATGTAGATAGATTTGAGGACTCAAGATGAAGCCCAAAAGGACTACCATTGTTAATAGAAGGGAGGTGGGTCTGGAGGATCAAAGGCCAATTGTCAAGAGTCTTTCCTTTGGAAACTGAGGTTAAAAAGCACTTGGGAAAGGAGGGAGTTATTGACATTGTTAAATAGCAGACATTAAAGGATAACTAGGATGATTGAGCAACATTTGGCCTTGATTTGGGAAACTTTGGGAATGGATTAAGTACCCTGGAATTTATAATAGGAAGTATTTCCTCACTGAATTTTATGGGAGTGAGGATGAAAGTGTTGGTTTCCTAGTGGAAGTGGGATGAGTAACCCATTGTAGGGCAGAAGGGTCAAAGGCCCTGCCTGAACCAGATTAAAATGCAATTGGGAAATGTTAAACAAAGCAAATAAAAATACAAGAGAGTTCACATAATGTTAGTGCCCCCTCCCCATTTCTATTTGAGTTTGACACTGCTGTTAACACTTTATAAAGAACTTTTATCAGGTCAATATCTTGATAATCAAAAATAGGCTGTGTACTTTCGGGAAAGAATGAGAGGAGTCATGATGTTGGCTTGAAACTTATGGCCCCTCATTCGTATTTTAAAACTATGAAACAATGGGTTGGGCTGTTAAGCAAGTGTGTGTTCTTTGGTTTTGTAGGAATGGTATGTACTTTGAATTCTCAAAATAGAATTTTAGTTTACTTTCTTGGTATTCCCAGTGAGAAAAGTTTAGGCCATATTTATTAAAAATTACCAGAAAGCATTTATATGAGGATTTTCTTCTGAACTATAAGAACCTGTGGTTATCCATGGACATTCAGAGCATGCCTCTAACCCATTAGGCTGATCTCATTGTTAAAAGCTATGCAGCATTCAAGCCACTGAAGGAGATGGGACATTTATAAACAGAATGGCTTCCATTTTCTTTCTAAGAAGATATAACTGGAGGTACACTGCATTTGAAACACAAGTGACTGCTCTTTAACTGGGACTTTTAATTTCAGAAAAGACAGAGATAGAATTTGAGGAGTAGGCTGTTGTATTGATTTGAATTCTAACTCTAACTATGGATGCATAGTTTGTGGAAGGTAGAATTTTCTGTCCAAGTTGCTTTCCCAGGGAATGCCTTCTATTACACCCTTCAAATGTTACTTTGTTGAAACTCACATTCTGAGGAACAGTAATTATTCGCTTTTTCCTTCTTCCCTCTTACATTTGGTTTTCTGCTCATTGGCTCTTAAAGCACTGACCTCAATCAAGGTTTTGTGCTTTTGGTTCTAATTTAGTGTTCCTATTATTTTGTGGCTGATGCTAGATATGAGTTAGCCCAGATGAACAAATATATATTTTCTCAACCTAGCTCTCAAAGCAACCTCCCCACTGTATTTATGTCCAGAAATGAGAAGCTGTAGATTACAAAGTTTTATGTTTGGCACTGGGTCTCCCAAGAATAAGCTTTCACATGCAATTTCAGGCACCTTTGTGGTTTGGGTTATATTTTGACAGTTGCTAGGTAGCTTGAACCAGAGAGTACAGCTGTGCAATGTAACTTTTCTTTCCTCTACCTCATCCTTTCTGAAAAAAAAAACAAACTAATCCCTCCCAAAAAAACCCAAACCCCACACTAACCACTTTTAAAATGCTAATGTCACTCAAAATATTTAGAGCCTATGCAAGAGCTATGAGATATAATGAAAGGAATCAAGATTCTAAGTATGGATGCAGATTAGTAAATCAGAGCCAGATGAGAACTATTTCCTGTATGAGAACGAGTCAACTTCTGATCCATTTAACTGAAAGGTAAATCCTTGTGCTTGGAATCCCATCTGTCTTGTTACTCTTCATAGGATGTTAGCTCTAGGGCTAGAAAGGGCCATCAAGGCTGTAGGATACCTACTGTATTGTTTAGTGCTAATTCCAAGTTTGCACTTAATGTTTCCAAAATAATTTCCAAATCCAATATGCTTATATAATAAAGTGCCAGGTGGAGAGATTGAATTCTTTGAAAGATAAAGTTAAAGGCAAGAAAAACTAAGTGAGTGGCACAATTAAATTTTACTGGGAAAAAAAGGTCTTACAAATTAAGCGTATTAGATGTAGAAATAGGTCCAGAAAGGATCACAGCGAGCTTTCCTATTAGGCTAGAAGCTCTCTCCAGGTGTATATTTTCCCAACATGGCTGTCTTAAAAGGTTTACTGTTTTATGTCAGGAAAGGTCAACTTAGAAGCTGACAGCAAATGCAAGGAACATTTTGTTTGGGGATATCCTTGGCATTTTATCATACTCACTTTTTCCCCCATAAAAATTAAAAAAAAAACACCAGGAATTAAAAAAGAAGTACGCTTTTTTCAGATATTGCCTGTTACAGGTTTTATTTTCTTTACTTTGAGTTTTTTGCTTAGGAATGCTAATTAATCATGCTAATATAAGGACATCAACAGACACAGAGATGTGGATATTATAATAACTCTTTGCTGCACTCTAAGCTTTCACTTAGAATTTCAGTTGTTAGGAGAAGAGAATAGGTGTATAACAAAAGGGAAGGGATAGTAAGAGAGAAGGATGAAGGGAACAAAGCAAGGAAAAGAGCTTTTTCAACGTGAAGAGAATCAAGTTTCAAGCAATAAGAATTACATGAAACATTTATTGTTGTTTGGTTGTTTTCAGTCATGTCTGACTCTTTGTGACCCCATTGGGGGATTTCTGGGCAAAGGTATTGAAGCAGTTTGCCATTTCCTTCTCCAACTCATTTTACAGATGAAGAAACTGAGGCAAACAGGATTAAGTGGCTTGCCCAGAAATGAGCTCAGGAAGATGTCTTACTGACTCGGGCACAGTGCTCTAACCACTGTACATCACCTAGCTGCCTTTCACATGAAACATTAGGGAGCTTCTTTAAAGATCTTTAAAGGAGATAGAAATTTTACTTCTCTTAGAGTCTATTGCTAGAACTAAAAAGGTCTCATAGAATTAGGTGAGTCAGGTAGTGCTAAAAGCATCAGACCCTTTTTATTTAATAAGTGTAATTGAAGAGGGAAGTATGGACAACAAAGGAAGGTCACTATGGAAGTCTAATGACTCGTTCAAGCTCTTTATGCTCAGGAGGGGATAAGTGATTTCTCACCCCTGAGGTCACAGACAGGGAGACACCAATCACCTAAGAAAATCAAGGTGTCTCATGTGGAATATTCTAAGTATAAACGTTTCTGCGTTTTAAGGTTAGTGTGGCAATTTCAACGAAAGAACAGAAGGGAAGGATTTTTGTGTAGAAGAAAGAGACATGACTAAGGAATAGACAGCCTGATGGACAGAAAAAGACTAAGTCAGGACAATTAGAAGTTTTTTCAGACCACAATACATTTATAAAACATTTATTTTTATATAGATTTCTAGGAAATTCTGTCTCCAGAGGTTTTGAAAAAGAGAAATGGATGTTCATTTGAGAGATTGGCTCAGAGCTTAGGTCCTCACACGGTTCAATAGACCATTGATACAATGACCTAATAGTTTCTAAGTCTTGTTTTTGGTTATTCTATCAGAAACAAAAAACTCTGGACTAGGGATTAGGAGATCTGAGTTCTTATGGTAGCTCTGGCACTCACTAACTTGCTGGATGATCTTGGGTCATACCTCTGTTTATTCATCTGTAAAATGAAAGGATTGGTCTTGATTGGACTAAAAATTGGACTAAGATCCCTTCCAGCTCTGTCATGACATATGTTCATTCTAAACATCTTCTATGTGTAAGGCGCTGTGCTAGTTGCTGAGGACATGAAGATGAGACAAAGATTGTCTTTAAGGAATTTACATTCTGCTGAAGGGGAGTGATACTACATTTATACACATAAATAAGCACAGGATATTTCTAGCAAGGAGAAAGTATTACCACCTGGGGCAGCTAGGTGGTGCAGTGGATAGAGCACCAGTGCAGGAGTCAGGAGGACCTGAGTTCAAATCTCACCTCAGACACTTGACACTCACTAGCTGTGTGACCTTGGGCAAATCACTTAACCTCAATTACCTCATCCTGGGTCATCTCCAGTCATCCTGATGAATATTTGGTCACTGGATTCAAATGGCTCTGGAGGAGAAATGAGGCTGGTGACCTGCACAGTCCCCCCTCACTCAAAACAAAGTCAAGTGCAAGTCATGTCGTTATTTCTCTGATGGCATGGTGTTCTTTGGCAATGAAGGACGAACACACACACTATTACCAAGTAGAAGCATGTGAAAAGGTGTCCTATTGGAGATGACACTTGTCTTTCTCTTCAAAGGTAGCTTAGGATGCACTGAGATGGAGACAAGGAGGGACTGTCTTCCAGACAGGTGGAATGGCCTATTCAAAGGGATTGAGACCAGAGAGAGAGAATGCCAAGTTCAGGAAACCATGAGTAGGCAAGTATGGCTAGAATGTTGAGTGTATGAATGGGAGTAATTGTGAAATAAGTATAAAAAGGCTGACTGGAACTGAATGTGAATGGTATAAATGCCAAATTGAGTTTATATTTTATTCTAGAGCAATAGGGACCCACTGAAGAATCTTGAGCAAGAGAATGACAATGGTCAGACCTGAGCTGTATCTTTTCTCTTAACCTGTTATTACTCCCAAATTTACTTCTGTTTTCTTAATATGTGAGGGCCTACAATAACTAAAATGCTTTTTCAAACCTATGAACTCAAAGAAAGCAAGACTGACTTGAGAAAATGTGAGACTTTTCTGGAATTTCAAGTATGTTACTGCATAGAATTGCTTTAATAAACAGAGTGTGCTGATAATCAGATAGTGAACAATTTGGGAGCTGGGGACCAGTGAGCAAGTTCTTGATTTTTATTGCGTTTTAGAAAGAGAAAATGAGGAAGTAGAATGCTTGAAAAGGGAAATCAGTCACAAGAAGAGATCATACATGAGAACCATGTATTAGGCAAATCTTAGAAAGCATTTACCTTGTTGTCACCATTGCTTTTTCATTCTTTGTAGGAAATGAAGCTGTGATGCTATCAACTATAGGTATGGTAAATTTCAACTTGCAGAGTAGCCAGAGTTAATGATTTTTTAAATCTTATTTTATAGTTGTCTCTGTACAGTGACACTTAGGAGCCCTATTAAGAGAGTATTAGGAGACTCTAGTGTTCTAGTGATTAGAGACCTGGAACTAACCAGTAAAAAATCAACAAGGGAACACCCTTGAGAAGATATAAGACCTGAATACTTTATAATTCTACAGCTGATTGGTTCATCACATGTAAGAAAAAAAATAATCACCAGTTTGATTACAGGGCTCTAGCTATAAAAGGCCAATCTTTTATCAAAAATTTTTTTGCATGAAAGCCAAAAAGTATATGGTAAGATCTTTTGTTTTCAATTTTTGTATCCCCAGTTTCTAGTATTGTGCTTTGTATTTAATAATTTTTGAAATTTCAAAGATGTAGGCTACTGTTTGACAGCCTCTTCTCAATGGTATCCTTGGGTTTGGTAGTGAGACGTAACCCAGTATTCTAAAGGAACCACTATGTGGGAAGCTGGAGTCTTGACAACATTCAAAAAGTCAAATCTTTAGAGACCTAAAAATTTCATCATCTGAAAACTTGCAAAATTGTTACATATTTATTCAGCAAAATTCAAGCTGAAATATGAATCAGTAAAGTATGTTTTCTGACTTTAGGTATATATCTCAACTAAATCATTATTTTCTTCTATAGAAACACATAGGTGAAAAGATATTACAAGGGCAGTTAGTTCCACAGAATCAATGTTTATGTACCAGTTGCAAATGTTGTAATGCTGGTAAATAGACTGATCCTTCAGGAAGTTGAAGGAAGGGAGCCTCCTTTACATTCAAGCGCTAGCTTGAATCGTCATCAATCTCCTTATGTGCCTCCTCCTTAATGTTGTAACAGCTGAATGGTGTTTTCACAGGTATCATGGTAAATGTTGAAATTTGAGTAGTTATCAAATTCTATGAAAAAATGGTGCAGATGAAATACATGAGCAAACTTTTGAGGTGGTGGTAGGGTAGGGGCTTATTCCACTGAAGTAATAATGAACAAATCATAGATTATGTGTTAAATAGGGCTGGCAAATTGAAGAAAGGATATTAATAGTGAAGGTGATGGATACTAATAGTGAAAGTGATAATTTCCTGAAAAGTGAGGAAAAAATACTTAGCATAAAGATGCCTCAGCTTTTGATTTGCTAATTCACTTTGAAGAAAGACAACTGATCAAGAGGTCATTCACCTACATATTTATGAGAAAGAGGCCAGTGTTCACAGGGCAAGTTTACATCAGCGATTCCATATTTCCTTATTGACTTTTTTTATGTCACTGTAATTTTCTGATATAGTCCTGCTCCCACATTTGAGCCTTTTCTTGTAACAAAAGAAAAACAGTTAAGCAAAATCAACTGTTAAGGTCTCATTTGACAGTACATAGAGTATTTTGTACTCCTGATTTCCCATCTCTCTACTGAGAGAGTGCTTCACTGTCTGTTTTTTTTTTTTTTTTTTTAACATGGAGTATTTATTGCAATTAACCTACCAGGGACATTTTTTCCCCTCAAGAAAACAAATTCCTTAAGTTGGGGCTAGCTACTAATGCTTTCCTATGTTCTACTCAATAGGATGATAAGTTAATAGATAACTTAAAACTGAGAGAGAATTTAGAGAACACCTAGTGTTACTCCTATCTTTATCCACAGCTGGATCTTCAGCATATTATGATAACTGAAATTCACAAAGATAAATGAGAGTAATCAAGGAAAGATTGATTTTTATTCAGGACCTTCAGTTTAAGAAGCAGTGAAATCTGCAAGTCATTTTAGAAAGATTTCAGTAAAACCAATGCTATTACAATAAACTTAACTAAAAAGATCCCAGCACTTTCAGCTGACTGGAAAACTGGAGAGTTTTCACATAGCTGATGTTTTATTGTCCTTCAGATTGCATTGTCAAGATGACAGGGAGATGTCATGGTCTGCTAAATTTTATGTCTCTAGTTGCATTACCACTACAATTTTATTCATTCTGGTATTAGGAAGTACTACACATGTATTCATGGGTAAGTCATCAGGGAAAGGTCATATTTAATCACTTTTACTGTTTGTATACACATGTATAGCAACAACAGCTATGTATTTAATCTGTAGTATCCCAATCTGTAAATGCTACTTCATGATGATAGAATAAATGTTTACCTGGAACTGTTCAGGATGAAGATTCCTGTCCTGTTACATGTCACTTAGTTTTAATTTCCATTTCTTTAAATATAACCTATATTGACTTGTATTTTTAGAAAGATTTCAAGAAAATCAACACTGTTACAGCAAATAGCTAAATAGGTCTCAGCTCTTGAAAGCTTGACTTTCAACGAGCTGGGTCCTGTGTAATTGTTGAACTGGAAGTTTGACCTAGTTCACCGAAGAGACAGTTACAGTGAATTACAGTAAAGTTATTAGTTCAATTCAGAAAATATTCATTAAGCCCCTACTAGATGCTTTTAAACAAATCCAACAACAAATCGTTGAGCATCTATTCTGTGCAAGCCAAATCTCTAAGACTACAAATCAAAGTGTAGCTACCAACATCTATCAGTGGGGAGAATTTCTTTCAGTTTCCCACACTGTTGAAATCAAAAGGTCAAGATCAACACACAAGGAGGTACTGTGCAAGGTGCTGGCTGCACAGAGATAGAAATGAAACTGTTCCTGTGCTCAAGGATCTTACATTTTAGTGAATAAAATAAAAACTGATTTATAACC
The DNA here is from genome assembly GCF_028372415.1 of Notamacropus eugenii. Classification (NCBI taxonomy): domain Eukaryota; kingdom Metazoa; phylum Chordata; class Mammalia; order Diprotodontia; family Macropodidae; genus Notamacropus; species Notamacropus eugenii. The sequence continues at coordinate 268,231,712 of NC_092876.1, forward strand.
TAAAGCATTAGGGCTTATTTGTTCAAATGAATAATATTGATTTCCCTCGGGAAATCATCACCACATGTCCCAGGGTTTTATGAAGGTCTGGTAAAAATGTGATGGTTTGACTGCAAGGACATGTCTTTCTACAAGGTTGAGCAAAATCTATTTCACTTTTTGCTGCAAGACTGAATATTTTTATAGAATTAATACATATTCATTAATATTTTTTGTCTCACTGTGGCTTTAAATGTGTAGCTTATAGGAAGCACTTATTTTTAAGCATATAAAATATCACTTTATTACTCTGTTAAAATACTGAGAGCTAGGTTTTCCATAAAAATCAAAGAAAATTAAAAAGAAAATTAAAAATCAAGAATGAAGAACAAGTGGAATTTAGTATGAACTATCCATTTATTTGTAGCAGTAATGGGGGTACAGTAGAGGCAGAATGGGCCCTGATCTTAGAAAGGAGACCCAGGTTTGAATACTGCATCTGCTGCTAAGTGCACTGGGCAGGTCACTTTAATCTTCTCTCTAGGTTTTCAGGACACTGCACTCTCCTGGTTTTCCTCCTACTTATCTGACTGCTTTTTCTCAGTCTTCTTTGCCAGATGCTCACCAGATCATCCCTTAAGGTTCTGTCCTGGCCCCTTTCCTCTTCTCCCTCTATACTACTTCACTTGGTGATCCCATTGGTTCCCATAGATTTAATAACTATCTCCATGCTGATCATTCTCAGATCTATCTATCCTGCCCCAGTCTCTCTGCTGACCTCCAATTTCACATCTCCAACTGCTTTTCAGACATCCTGAATTCAACATGTTCAAACTGTGATTGATCTTTCCTCCTAAACCCTCCACCCCCTCCTACCTTTTCTTACCAGAAAGGTTATCACTATCCTCCTAGTTTCTCAGGCTTTCAACTTAGAAGTTATACTCCATTCCTCACTATCTCTCAACCTCTCTCTCCCCCTCCCCACCAATATACAATCTGTTGCCAAGGCCTTTGCACCTTTGCAACATCTTTCAAATACTCCCCCTGCTCTCCTCTGACAATGTCAGCTCTCTAGCGTAGGCCCTTATTGCTTCACTCCTTGATTAATAAACCCACCAGCAAGTGGTGGGTCTGCCTGCTTCGTGTCTCCCCACTCCAATTCATCTTCTATTTAGTAGCTAAAGTGATTTTCCTAAAGTGTAGGTTTGAACATATCATCTCTAAGACCAAATACAGAATCCTCTGCTTGGAATTCAAAGCCCTTCATAACCCAATCCTCTCCTCCCTTTTCATTTTGCTTTCACCTTACGCCTCATCATGTATTCTTCCATCCCGTGATGCTGGCCTCCTGTCTGTTCCACAAACAAGACACTCCATCTCTCAACTCTAGGCATTTTTTCTGGCTGTCTCCCAGGCCTGGAATGTTCTTCCTTCTCATCTCAGCCTACTGGCTTCTCTGACTTCCTTTAAGTCCTAATTAAATCCCACCTTTATAGGAAGCCTTTTTCAACTCCACAGTTCTAGTGCCTTCCCTCTGTTAATTATTTCCTATTTATCCTGAATGTAGCTTGCTTGTATGCATTTGTTTATTGTATCCCCCATCTGATTGGAAGCTCCTTGAGGTCAGGGACTGTCTTTTGCCTTTTTTTTCTTTTGGTATCCCTAACACTTAGCACAGTTCCTGGCATAGTATTCACTTAATAAATGCTTATTGATTGATTGACTAGATCTCTGTGAGTCTCACTTTCCTCATGTGCAAAGCTTGGTTAATCATATTGCCACTCTATTACCTAACTCATTTTGTGGGGAAAGTGCTTTATCAATAGCTCCCATTCATTAAAGTCCTTTAAAGTTTGTAAAGCACTTTGCATTTTGTCTCTCCACAAAAGTACTGTCAGGTAAGTACCTCAAGTGAAAAAAAACTTCATGTGTGAGTTATTACTGTATAATGGGAAAAATGCTAGCTTTTTGGAAGACTAACAAATTATTTACAAGTACTTGTTTGTAAGGGACCTAGAAGATATCTATTAATGTCAGTGCCTGTATACAGTACTTGGTAACAGGGGTTGGGAGGCAGTGCCGTATATTTATTCTTTTAATCTTTAAAACTCTTTATTTTAATACCAACCTATCTTTTGTTAATCCTGGCTTTTGGAGATACTACATACTGGAGTAAAAACTGAGAGAAGAGGAAAGAAGGTGCCTTTAGAATAAAATACAAAATACCTGACATCAAAAGCCTTCTACACCATGACTCTGAACTACATTTCTTATTTTATATCATATTGCTTTCCTTCATTCATGAACAACTTGTTCTAGTCTAGCTGGCCTGCTTGGCTCTTCCCTGTACATGACATTAGCCTTTGCATAGATGGTTGCCCCATGTTTGGAATATACCTCCTTTTAATTTACACTTCCTTGAATATCTGGGTTCCTTCAAAGCACATCTCAGATGCTGTCTCTTATAATGACATCAATTCAGCAAGCATTTGTTAAGCAGCTACTCTGTATTAGTTACTGAGCTGAGTTCAGAGAATACAAAGAAAGGAGGAAATAGTCCCTGCTCTTGCTCAAGCAGGTCACAGTCTAACAGGGGAGATGGCATACAAACAACTATATTGAAACAAAATATATAGGGGATAAATTGGAAATAATCTCTGAAGATAGACCCTAATACCTTCTCAATTCTTAGTACTCTATCCATTTAGGAATTACAGTGTATAACTGTGTCTATCTTTTGTACGTATGTACTTATGTATGTACATATATATCTATGTATGCATTATCTATTTATGGTCATCTGTCTATCTTCTTGTCTCTCCATCCATCACCCATCTTATCTACCTATCTCATCATCTCCTTTCAATACAATGTAAACTCTCTGAGGACAGGACCATTTTTTTCATTTATCATAGGAGATGTAATTTTGCTAAAAGTATTTGACATCTTGCAATGAACTAGTACTTTTATATTCCATTTTTTCTGTACTAGCTAGCCTTGAGATCATCTATTAATAATTCCAAGAATAATAATTCCTCAGATGAGATGCTAAATATACACACATTTATAACTTTGCAAACCTTGGAGCACTATATAAATATTAGCTATTATTATTAATAATATATCTTTAAGGTCTATAAATTTCTACTCATAACAACCCCATGTGGTAGGGAGCATGAATATTTCCACAAGTATTGCCCGTTATACAAATGAGGAAACTGAGTCTCACAAAGGTGAAATGACTTGCCCATGGTCCACAAGTGATGAGAGCTTGAGCTGGAACTCAAAACCATGTCTTCTGAAACCAAGTCTTCTTTTGAAGACTAGTGGTCTTTCCTCTCTGTAGTATTTATCATAAATCACCTATGGTCTAGACTTTGAAATTTGCTATTAAGTGTCAAACGTTAATGGAGAGCAATCTTCAAGTGACTCTTCTCTGAAGAACAAAAATGTTATTTGTTTGTTTATGCTTTGTATTTTGTGATGGAAGAAGTCAATTGAATACTAGGCATTGGGATAATAGTAATAGTAATAGTTAACATTTACATGGTGCTTACTATGTGCCAGGCAAGGTGCTAACTGCTTTACAATTATTATCTCATTTGAGCCACACAACTTAGTTGCGTCTGGGGAGGTAGATGCTAGTATTATCCCCATTTTGATAGGTTGGCTGTTCAGTTGTGTTTAACTGTTCATGACTCTGCAGACCAAGTGCCCATGTGGCTTTCTTGGCAAAGATACTGGAATGGTTTTCCATCTTCTTTTCTTTTCTTTTTTAATAAATTAATTTATTTATTTTTAGTTTTCAACAATCACTTCCGTAAGTCTTAAATTTTCTCTCCCTCCCTCCCTGCTCCCTCACTGAGACAGCATGCAATCTCATCTGGGTTCTACACTTACATTCTTATTAAACACATTTTCACATTCATCATGTTGCATAGAAGAATGAAAAAGAATGGGAGAAACCAAACCAAACCAAAACATAGCACAAGAGAAAATAGTATGCTTCATTCTGCATTCCTGTTCCTCCATCTTCTTCTTCAGTTTTATGCAGGCAGGGGTTAAGTGACTTGTTCAGGGTCACATAACTAGTAAGTTTTGGAGGTCAGTTTTGAACTTTGGTCTTTCTGACTCCAGGACTGATAATAATGTGATATACCTGGAAGATGGTGGTATATGCAATGAACATTTATTGAGTGCCGACTCTATGTAAGACACCCTGCTTAGGTTTCAAGAATAAAGACATGTCTATGATACAGACTGTGACATCAAGAAGCTGACAAGGGAAAAAAAAACACAACCATACACAAATAACTGATAGAAGAGAGCATGGGATAAGGGGAAAAGAGAACTCCAGGAGATCTGTGAGAAATTTGAGGTGGAAGAGATCACTTTCAGTTGAAGGGATCAGAGGTTTCATGGAGGAGACATTCACAAGGCATCTAGGTGGTGCAGAAGATAGAGCTCTGGACATGAAGTCAGGAAGACCTGTGTTCATATTCTGCCTCAGACACTTCCTTGTTTTGTGACCAAGTGAGTGAGTTACTTAACCTCTGGCTACTTCAGTTTCCTTATCTGTAAAATGGGGATAATAATACCATCTGCTTCCCAGAAGGTTGTGGAGGGGATCAAATGAGATAATAATTGGAAAGCATAATAATAAATTGTAATACTATGTGCATAGTGTCTGACACATGGTGAATGCCAGCTATTATTATTTTGGAGGAGGTAGTACCTTAGTTGGACCTTGAAGGAAGGGAAGGACGTCAAATGATAGAGAAGGAAGGAAGCTCATTTTAGTCAAGGTGTATTGTATGAGTGAACAGAGTAGGGAAGCTTGACTGGAGCATAGAAAATGTAGAGCTAAGGTTGGAAATACAAATTGGAGCTAGATTGGAAGGTCTTGAATGGAGGGATTAGGAACTTAAAATTTTATTCAACAAGCAGTAGGGAGTAACTAGAGGTGTGTAGGAAAGAAATGTGCCCAGAGCAGTGCTTCAGAAAGATTGCATAGGCCGTGGTGGAAATGAAGAACTGGAGAGCAGATGGATTGTGGAGAGGTAAGGTTGGGAAGCAGGGGGACCAGTAAGGAATGTATTTTAATTATCTAAGTGAGAAAAGATCAAGCCTTGAAATAGGGATGGCAGAAGGAGGAGAAAGGAGGACATAGAGACAAAAGATAATTCATAGGTGAGAAACTACAGGAATTGTCAACTCATTTGGATGTGTATTCATCCTTCATTGCCAAAGAAGACCATGCCATCAGAGAAATAATGACATGACTTGCACTTGACTTTGTTTTGAGTGAGGGAGGGCTGTGTACGTCACCAGCCTCACTTCTCCTCCAGAGTCATCTGAATCCAGTGATCAGATATTCATCAGGATGACTGGAGATGACCCAGGATGAGGCAATTGGGGTTAAGTGACTTGCCTAAGGTCACACAGCTAGTGAGTGTCAAGTGTCTGAGGTGAGATTTGAACTCAGGTCCTCCTGACTTCTGCACTGGTGCTCTATCCACTGCACCACCTAGCTGCCCCCCATTTGGATGTAAAGGTGATAAGGAGGGAAGAGTCAAAGATGTTCCTGAGCTTGAAGTTAGGTGAGAGGTAAGGACAGAATAGGCATTTGAGACCAAGGGCTTTTTGGAATGGCCAGATTGTCTGTTGATCATTTGAATTGATGGTTGGGTGGAGAGAGGAACAAGCACCAAAAGAACACTGACTCTGGAGTCTGAGGACCTTGTTTCAAATATCACCTCTCATGTTACCTATGTGACCTTGTATATAACTTCACCTTTCTGGGCCTCAGTTTCCTTAAGCATACAATGAAAGAGTGGAAAAAATAGGTGTTGAGGTCTCTAGAGATCTGTGATTTTGGAGGTATTGAGGCAGGGAGGACGGGTAAAAATTGTCATCTTTTTCTTCTTTGGAGGCAATTGGGGTTACGTGATTTACTCAGGGTCACACAGCTAATCAGTGTCACCTGGCTGCCAGGAGTGTCATCTTCTGACACGTGTGCTAGTGATTGCCTCCTCTCTATTCTGTCATTTGACAATAACATCATGGTATAGCTTGTTATATATTTGTCATGGCCTTCTGCAGAAGTTGGCTATTGTGTGTGTTGTGGCAATCCCAGGAGCCCATTATATACTGCTGTATCTGCTTTCCCTTTAGGGAATGTAGGGATGAAAGTAATCTGTATCTGTCATTTTAAGCTGAATAGCATTTTAGACTAATGTGTCATGTTACTTCACTCATTTAAACCATTTGTCACAGGTTGACTTTTTTTTCAGTGTTCAAGTATATCCGGAGAGCTGAAAAATAATAACTGACATTTGTAGAACCCTGTAAAGTGTGCAAAGTGCTTTGCATAGTTTATCTCACTTGAGCCACTCAACCTTGTGACGTAGGTATTATTAGCTCAGTTTTACAGATGAAGAAACCGAGGTTGAAGAGATCAAATGACTTGTCCACATTTGCATAGTTAATAAGTGTCAGAGAGAAGATTTGAGCCCAGTCTTCTGGAATCCAAATTCAACAATCCTTATTCTGACTTTGAACATTTTCACTGACTGCCATAATGCCTGGAATATTCTCCCTGCTCATCAACACCACCTGGCTTTCTTCAAGTCTCGACTCAAGACCTACCTTCTGTAAGAAGTTTTTCTCAGGCTTCCTCAATCTTAGCATCTTCCCTCTGAGATTATCCCCATATAGTGCTTTCTATAATACCTTATTTGTATATATTGTCTCTCCATTAGACTGTGAGCAAGTTTAGAGCAGGGGCTATTTTTGCCCTTCTTTGTATCCCCAGAGCTTAGCTCAGTGTCTGGCATGTATTAGGCACTTAAAACTTATTGACTGACTATTCACTAACCAGTCAAGTCAAGTCAACAAACATTTATTAATATCTCCTATGTACGGGGAACTATGATTCTGGAGCCAGAGAATTTGAATTGAAATCTCATCTCTGACTCTTAGCTGTGTGGTTATGAACAAGACACAACTTATCTTGTGTATACCTCAGTTTCCATATCTGTAAAATAAGAAGATTGAATTAGATGGTCTCTGAAGTTCCATGTCCCATCCCTGCCCAGGTTCTGATGCTATGATACTTTTGTAAATTTGATTCATGGTCACTTAGAAAAAGAATTTTGGTGTTAAGGAAATCAGTTTTTATAATACTAATCAATTTAGGATTGTTGAAAGAACTGTTTAGTTTTCTAAATGTACTCCATTTTGGCCTCATCCTATTCAGTCCTGGACATAGCTCATTTTCCATCTATAGTCGTTACAATTTTCACATATAAGCAAATTTGATTGAGAACTATAGCAAATAGTTTTCTTTTTTTAAAGATTCATTTATATTCTGAAAAGCACCAAACAAAATGAGCATGTGCATATGCAGAATAGAAAAGAAAAAAGATTGTACATGAAATTGTGGATCTCTATTATGTATAGCAGTGGTATGTCAAACTCAAATAGAAATTTGTTGTTGTTCAGTCATATCTGACTCTCTGTGACCCCATTTGTTTTTTGTTTTCTTTTGTTTTTGCCAAAAATACTGGGATACTTTGCCATTTTCTTCTCCAGCTTATTTTACAGATGAGGAACCTGAGGCAAACAGGGGTAAGTGGTTAAGCTGAGGGTCACACAACTAGAAAGTGTCTGAGGCTAGATTTGAACTCAGGTCTTTTTGACTGTAGGTCCAGCACTCTATCCACTGTGCCACTTAGTTACCTGTCAACTAGAAATGGGAGGCCACTAAACTGTACATGAGGATCCCCACAGCTGCATGACTTAAAAAGACATTATGTTCTATAGCATTTTTATTTTATTAAATATTTCCCAATTACATTTTAATTTGGTTTGGGCCTCTATATGGAGTAGGTGCAACATCTCTGATGTATATACCCATGCTTTTCCTTTAAAATATATGATACATTCAACATGTAACTTTCAAAATTGTCCTGTATTTCTTTCTGGTCTTCCTTATGTTCTCTTTACATTTTAAAAAATATTCTCCAGTGGCCTGCTTTTCTTTCCTTTCCTTTTATTCCTTGTTTTTGGAACAAACCTAACTCTCCTCGTTTCTCCCCGCACCCCAGGTCAAGTACTTAGAAAACTAAACTATAGATACAAAGGGAACTTGTATTTTCTTTACTTCTCAATCTCAGTTGGAGTATGACTATAAAAAAGGAGTCTCATAGAAAATTTTCTTCAAAAGTCTTCCTGGACCCTTTTTAGGTTTTCTTTGAGGATACCCTTAATGAATGCTTTGAGAATACTCATAAAGTTGTTTATGGGGTTATGAAAGCAGGAGTATAAATTATTGGTATCTGATGTTTTCTTGGTGAAGTAGTATGATCTAGTAGAAAGTGTGCTGGATTTGTCATGTCTTAGCTATCTGTAACTCTTAGTAGCTGTGTTACTATGGCCAATCATTTAACTTACTTGAACTTCAATTTCCAAGTCTGTAAAATGGAATTATTAATACCGGGAATACTTATCTCAAAACAGTATTCATAAGGATCAAATTAATACATGTAAGGATTACTTACTTACTAAATACTAAGTACTAAATACTAAATACTAAGACATTACTAAGTAAATGTCAGCTATTATTAACACTATGATGTTTGCTGTTATTTTGGAATCTATTTCTCTATTAGATACTATAAAAAATTGATCCCCAAGGGCCTTTCTGTTTCCAGAGTAGATTTCTTCTAAATATATTTATCCAAGTCTAGCTGCTCCTACCTATTTTTATCTTGTGAAGTATTATTGTGATTTAATTATATAATCTAGTAGGCACTGAGGTGGTAAAGCTCAAATTTAGAGCTCTTTATTGTTGCTGATAAAATGAGATAATTTCTTAAACTCCTGTGGTTTCTTGTTGCCTCTGGGATAAAATATAAATTCTTCTGTTTGGCATTTTATTATGCTTTATAAAATCTTGTCCCAGTCTATTTATTCTGTATTTTCTTTCACTCCATGGTTCAGCTAAAGTAGCCTTTTTGAATTTCCACACACACACACACACACACACACACACACACACACACACACACACACACACACACACACACACACACACACACGGGGGGGGGGGGGCTGGGGAGAGAGAGAGAGACAGAGAGAAACAGAGAGAGAGAGAGGATGAGAGAAGCAGTGGAAGTAAAACAACCTGATGGAGGTAAGGGAGGTGATAGAAGGTAGCTCTAGGAACTGGTCTTGGGGAAATGAAGGAAGCAGAGGGTTGGTAACTTTTGATGTATTCTTCATCACTTTTCTTTGATTAATGACATAGCCTGTGATTGGGTTCCTCATTTGGTACCTTCCTTTTTTTGGATAGCTTGAAATATCAATTCTTTTGCTTCCCAAATTGTGATGCCTTCAGCATTATATTTTGTGTACTTGGTCTGGTCTAACTGCTTTTTCCACTGTAATTTTAAAAAGCCATTTTCACTTCCTCGTATCATCAAGGACTAAGGTGTTAAGAGTCCGAATGTGGTAGTTCTCTTGTTGTCACTGATGGAAATAATTATTAAAGAAAATGCTGACACATCTGTCCCATTTTCATTTACTTATCATACTCCTTATCTTATAGATGTTCTTTTATAGATTAGCTAGACCATCTTCTGTCCTAGTTGGGTCTCATGGCAAGATTTCTGCTGACTCATTTCCTTCTCCTTTGCTCTTTGCTGTTTCATGAAGAGACACTTCTTATGATTTTTTTATCTTGTTCCACTATAGTATTTTGCAAATAAATTTATATTCAAAACCAATGTTGCCTTTGGCTGTCATGGCTCTCTTTTGAGTAACAAGGTCAAATGTTTTCTAGCTTAAGTGATATGAGGCTTTTTTTTGACCTCCATATTGTGTTGTTTGCTTTAGCTCAGTTAACTAATGGATGAAATGGTGACAGTCCATTTTATTATCTTTTCCTTTATTTTGAATTATTTTTGTGTCATTAAATTTGAATAGGGTAGGTCGTGCCATATTTTTGTATTTATTCTTTCTTCTTATTGGTGTTCGTAACTTTAGAGCTGGAAAGGACCTCAAAAGGCATCTAATCTAACCCTTTCATTGTACAAATGAAGAAAATGAGGTCCAGATAGATTAACTGACATGCCCAAAGTCTTATAGGAATTAAGTGGCAGAGCCTAGATTCAAAGACAAATCCTGTGACTCCCTGTTCAGTGTTAAAGAATTAATTACACAGATGTAGCTGATTCAGAGATAACGAAGAAAGTCACAACCTTTAGACTGTCTTTGAATATTAATTTAATTGTTGTTACTCAAAATGTCCTTGTCCGGTGACCAAGCTGAAATATTATTGGATGTGTTGAAGCATACCAGTATTGGCATTCTCATTATTAATACAGCCAAAACATATAGGGTATCCTAAAAGTGTTGGCACTAGTGAAATTTTAAGCTATTAAAGCCTAATTGAAATTTAGTTGAAGCTAAATGGAAGGATGGCTCACAGAGTGACATTACAAAGTCAAAAGTTCATAATCATTGCGAGTAGACCAAACTTATGAGAGCTATGGCAACCATTGAGTTTGGGGATGAGGTTTTCACAAAGGAAACATTCTAGTCAGTGTTTCATTCTGCTCTTCCTATTTCTGAGCCAGATATCATAGTAAAATCCAAGTTCTCTAGTATTTCTTATCTAATAGACTGGCATTAAAAATGGGAAAAATAAAAATACTGTAATTTGATCATCAGTGGTAACAGAAACTGTCAAAGTCTCTATGTTCTTCTGACTGCCACCTATAATTTTCAAGTTTATTTCAAGTTCTATAGTAGACTCTATATACACCTTTTAAATTTTCTTTCAAATTTATCTGTGTTCCACATGGTAAATGCCAGAAATGTCAGTAACCCGTGATTTCATTAGTATGGAAACTCCTTCTTCTGATGTATATTGCAATGTCTAAATCTTAAAGTCTCAGAGAATTTCTTGAAGATCAAAAGAATTTACGGGATTTGCTTGGGTCACATAATAAGTGTCAGAATTGGGATATGAACCCACTTCTTCCTAATTCAAAGTCTAGCACTGTATCTGTTCTACTACTTGCTATAGTAAGAAGGTAGTCAAACTGAACTCTTCTGTCTAATGTGTAAAAGTATACGAGTTAGAGGATTTGCCAATAAATGAGCAGTTTGTTGTGTATCAGACTCTACATGCCACTGTGCTATGTTTTTTTTTTTTTGAGGAAAGTCATTTACATTTGACCACATTTTAAAAATAATCATTTGGAAACCATACTTTTGTAAAGATAATTGGAAATTTTGAAAAATAACTTATAAATGACATTTACCTACTAAATTTCTACTCTTATGCCTGATTGTGGCAAATAGTGGCCTAGTAAAACTGAGGAAAGTTTATCACTACAGCTATTATAAATGCACATATTCTGAGACTAATTCACCTTACTTTCTTAGAATATTACATAAATTCTTTCCTCTTTCACTTTAAGTTACTTTGTGATGAATTTGGCTAACCAGAAAGAAAGTAAACATCCCAATTAATTTTCCCCATTAAATTTTCTTTGCTAGATTTGGGGCCTTCACAATTTATTGTGTATCTTTTTTTTTCTCCCCAGAAAAAAGGAATTTGGAAATCTGGTGGCAAAATGCCAGAAATTGGAATTTCCAGGAGAAAGCAAATTGAAGTAGCTCTCTTTTAGAAAATACAGTCAAATACTTTTTGAGTATCTACTACATACATTGCACTGTGTTTCTCACAAAGGGGAACAGGAAGAGGTAGTACAGTACCTTTATTTAAGGAATTTACAATCTCTACCACCAATCCTAACATCTTCAATATAGTAGGTTCTTAATTCACTTTTTTTTGAGTAAATGAATAATATAGAGACTTGAGGCTCAAAGGGTCAAATGACTTTCTTATGGTCAGTCAACAAATCAGCCAACAAGTATTTATTGAACACTTACTATGTACCAGGCCTATGCTAAGTGCTGGTTATATGACTAAGAGGTATCTGAGGTGGAATTTGAACTCAGGCTTTCTTTACTCCAAGCTTATTCTGACTCATGCTACCTTTCTGAAAAAAAATAGCATGTAAAATAAATACTATCAACACCTAATAGGATTTTTTAGGTTCACTTCTTGGTTGACCCAATTAGAACTATTTCAAATGTCAACAGATCAATGAATGCAGAATATTTTGACATTAATGCCACTCCAACCATTTTTACTGAAGCTTGTTTTTCCATTTCTTTTCTCTTCTCTGAAGGCTGTGCTATAGCATAGTAATAAGGTTCCATTTCCCATAGATTAGCTGTTACACTGTTAATGAAATGGAGACTGAAATGAGCTGGAGAGGACCTGGTTAGAGCACAAATGTTATGAAGGTTTTGAAATATGTGAATGTACTCAACCTTGTTGGTTGTTCCATTTCTTAATTTAAATTTCTGAAGAGCAATTTATTACACGCTACATGTGCACGTAGTGGACTTGGAAAAAATATTAAGCATGTTCTCATTTCTTTTTGAGAGAATATAAATTATCAAAGCTTTTTTTTTCTTCCCCTTCAATGTGTAAAGTGGCAAATGATGTAAAAATGAGTCTTGGCCAAGAGCTAAACAATATGTTTTATGCTAGTAAGAGATAACTATTTGACATTTTGGTAAATCTCAAATCTGAAAGCTTTCAATCAGAAGGTGAGGAATTTTAACTGGACTGGAAACTAGCCAGCAATCTCAACTGTGTAGGAACATACTTCTTAACTTGTAGGAAAATAACAACAACCTCCCCCCCCCAACAGCACACATTAAAAGTAATGTTGTTACTTGATAGTCACTGTTTCTGTAAACAGTGTAGAGTTAAAGATGAAATAAAAAATATTTGTGACATTCCTGGCTTCTGTTGATTGCTTCCCTGTTACTGTTTTGATTGCATTTATAATGCATCTTTTAGGCACCCAAACACAAATTAGGAAGGTTTCTCTGATATTGTTTTCTAAAGAACTTATCAAAAACTTTGTAATATCTCTGAAATAGTGCATCTTTTCCTTTCCACTCCTTTCTATTTCTCCTCTCACCATCTTAGATCTGATCTATAGTGTAGAAGGAGAGGGAGTAATCTGGATGGTGCCCAAAAGGTCACACAGGAATGTCAGTTAGTAAAACTTTATTTTTACTCATAAGGGGAGAACAGATATCAATAGGGAAGAATTTCAGGGTGTGGCCTCTGTTGCAGTTAGTCCAAGGGCAGCACACAGAGGGGTGGTTTTGGACATACCACTGTGCAATGTTGAGCACATTTCAGTGAAGGTCCAAATCCTGTCAAGGATCAAACTTCTATAGCATTTTAGACAAAGAGATGACATGGAACTACTGGGAGATGAACCATCATAAGGTAATAGGGTAAATCAGAACTATTGAGATGTGAAGATTTTCTGAATAAGGAATGAAAGCAGGGACCCAGGAAACTTAAGGCTGTTTTATTGTTGTTGAGGTTAAGTGACTGATCAAAAGTTACTCAGCTAGGAAGTATCTGAAGCTGGATTTGAACTCAGGTCTTCCTGACTTCAGGCCCAGGGCTCTATCCACTGATCCATCAGCAGTCTCATAAATTAATGCTAGCTGTGCCACAAAACCAAAAAGCTGGGGAAGGAGGAGGTAATGTTGGATCTCTGGGTTTATTGGCCTTAGCGTACATGCATTCTAAGGATCAAACCAGATTTCACTGGCTCACATGACCCTTTATTATCTCTCCTCTGGACTATTGTGATAGCCTTCTATCATGCTGCTACTTATTTGACTAATAAAAAACCTTTGATGGTTTTGTATTGCCTACCAACTAAATAAAGGACCATTTCCTCTTCCCTTTCAAGGCTCTTCACAACTTAACTAGTTTAGTTCTACTTTTCTAGTCTTACTTCACATTACTCTCTTGTATACTCAGTGTTCCAGTCAAAGTGTTGAATACTCATCATTCCCTGAACATTTTCTACACTTTTCTTTAAAAAACAGGGTTTTTTTCCCCAAATTTTATGTAAAAACAATTTTAACATTTTTTTAAAATTTAAATTTGAGTACCAAATTCCCTCATTCCCTTCTGCTCCTACCCACTCATTGAGAAGGCAAGCAATTTGATATAGATTTCATATGTGTAGTCATGCAAAACATATTTCCATACTACTTTATACTTCTCCACTTCATGCTTGACTAAGTCATGTCTATACTTAAAATGTCCATACTTCCCAGTTCTACCTGCCATGACCCTAGGAATCCCTCCTTTCCATCTTTACTCTCTCATAGTAATTTGCACCTAGGTACCTTGCCTATGATAGCATTAACCCACCACACTCTGTTTCATTGGTGTTTTGTATCATCAGTATTTGAATACGTTTTATTTCCTTTTTAAGGTAGTTTCTTCAGAAAAGGATTGTTTCTTAGTCATCTTGTCTTTCCTACAGAACCTAGAGCAATATTGTGCCAGTGTTTAATAAGCACTTACCGAACTGAAGAATATCTGTAGCATACACTTGTAAGCCCTGCTACTGAGGATGCTGAGGCTGATGGATCACTTGAACTCATCCATTCTGAGTTTTGCTGTTGTTCAGTCATACAGTTGAGTCTTACTCTTTTTGACTCAATGGCCTATAGCACACTTGGCCCTTTTCTTCTCTACTGTTCCCCTAAGTCTGTCCAAACTCATGTTCATTGTTTCCATGACACTATCAATTTCATCTTCTACCATCTCTTCTTTTTGTCTTCAATCTTTCCCAATATGAAGATTTTTTTTTTAATTTTCCTGAGGAGTCCTGTCATTTCATTATATGACCAAAGTATTTAAGCTTCATATTTAGTATTTGAACTTCCACTGAATATTCTGAATTAATTTCTTTAAGTACTGACTAATTTGATCTCCTTGTTCTTCAATGGACTTTCAAAAGTCTTCTCCAGCACTACACTTTGAAAGCGTCAATTCTGCAGTGCTCAGCTTTCTTTATAGTCTAACTCTCACAGTCATACATTGCTACTGGAAAAACCATAGCTTTGATTATACAGACCTTGTCAGCAAGGTGTTGCCTCTGCTTTTTAGTATGCTGTCCAGATTTGCCATAGTTTTCCTTTCAAGGAGCATGCATCTTTTAATTTCATGGCTGCAGTCACCATCTGCAGTGATGTTTGTGCCCAAGAATATAAAATTTGACACTGCTTCCATTTCTTCTCCCTCTATTTGCCAGTTGTTAAATCTTAGTTGCTAAGATCTTAGTTTTTTTCATGTTAATCTTCAAGCCAGTTTTACCCCTCTGCTCTTTCACCCTCATCAAGAGATTTCTTAACTCTTCAGTCCTGAGCTACAAGAGGGTTAAAGTTTATTGGGTGTCTGCACTCAATCTGGCAGCAATTTGGTGAGTCCCCTGGAATTGGGAGGGCACTAGGCTGCCTAGGGAGGGGTAAACCAATCCAAGTTGGAGACAGAGTAGTAAAATTTCCCAGGTCAATTAGCAGTGAGATTAGGCTCATGAATAGCCACTGAACTTCTATCTTGGGCAAGAGAGGGAGACTCAGTCTCAAAAAAAATGTGTTATTGGTGTAGAAATTAATTATGTGGCATATATAGAAAATAACATAAGTCATTTAGGTCAGTAGAATTTTAAGAATACTTGCTGTCTGTGATCTGAAAGATTCATATTTTATTAAGAAGAAATTTAGTATAAGAATGGCAGTCTATGATTGGATAAACTGATTTTGAACATTTCGATCATATTGTTTTAATTTTGTGTACAGGCTGAATTAGATGGCCTATGAAGTCCCTTCTAACACTGAAATTCCAAGTACTTTTATGCCAATATCTGGAAGATTAGCTAGATTAAATTACTATACATACTTTCATAGTGACATATGCAATGCCACTGAACATTTCAGTTTAATAAGGATAGCCCCCCACCCTAACCATTATGATAATCATCAGTCACACACACTACTGCTTTCTACTCCTTCAGTAGCTCTGAATATACAGTTACAAACATTCATAGACTAGAATTCTGATTGTGCTTGTGCCACCAATAGTTCACCTAATTACCAGTGTCTTGAGAAAGTCCTGACTTTTTTTTTTTATTACCAGAGTTATTAATAACTATGGACAGGTATGAATCCTCTTCTACTAGAATGTACATCATTACATATTCAGACTTTATCAGTTTGGTGCTGGGGATACAAAAAGGAAAAAAAATGACACAGTTCATACCCTTAAGGAACTTATAGTGTCTGTTGTCAGGTTTATTACATATACACAGGTTAATATAGTATATAGTGTGATAAAGGTAAAGGAGAGATCAGTATAAAGCATTCTGTGAAAATTTGAGGAAGATGAGAAGAAAAAGGCATTAAATACTGAATTACCAATTATAAAATTTGGTTCTATTAATTAAAAAAGAATTTAGAAAAGACTTTTCACTTAGGAGAATGCATAGGGAATTATAAAAACCACATACGCTTGGGTAGATTATTGAATTCCTATAGAAACTGACTTTTTTCTTTTTCTAGATTCTTCAGACTTTGCTTGTTGTCTCCTCCATTAGATTGTGAGTTTGTTGAGGGTAGGGACTGTCTTTTGCTTCTTTTGGTTTCCACAGGGCTTGGCGCAGTCCCTGGTACATAGAAGGCGTTTAATAAATGTTTATTGACTGACACAACTCACTGTCACAACTCACTAATACATGGTGCCCCTGAGGATGCCATGTATCATATCACAGCAGACTAGAATTCAAATCTTGTTACCCCTGTTTACTCCAGGTTTTGTTATTGTTGTTGTTTAACATTTAAGAAGTGGGGACTGGGTAGGCCTAACGTCCTTTTTAACTATAAATTTATGATACTATATCCTGTATTTAAGACTCACATATCACTTATTCACATAATAAAATTATTCAGTGGATCCTTTGTCCATTTGTTAAAAGTATGACATTAATTTATTATTCCAGTAAGTATTTATTGATTGCCTTGGGCTTTGCCTGTGTGCTTTGTACATAAATTAGTATACGCTGCACAGTTAACACATTTCCTTGGGTGTTCCATTGCTTACGCGTTGTTTCCTAGGCAAAAGACATTTTTCATGGGAGAGGAAGACAGAAGACAGAACTCCTTCATTTACTTGCACCGCACAGCTTTCACTTACCAAATGCTTCATGTAAAATGTAAGGGTTTTGTTTCATGAAAACATCTTGTGGCCCTAATCAAAATTCAAGTGTGCATTATTCCTGTAACCTTTGGAAGGAAGTAGTGATTAGTTAACTATGAAGCTTAGTTCTTGTAGATTGTTTGAACTTTTCTTTGGCTTCAGCAAAAACATGTGTAAGGAATCCAAATGAACCAACTGAGGGATTGAGATAATTGATTTAGGTGAAATCTACTATATGACTATGTGCTGAAAGTCAAGGATGTATAATTTTATGAGAGTTACTGAGAAAAAATGGGAAGATGCTTTGAACACCACTGTATCAATGTTCTTTTCAATGATTTAAAAATAATCATCTAGGTATATGCAAGATTCTGTAGCTTCTTGCTGATTTAAAGGATCAATAATTATTATTGATAAAGATATCATTCTTTGGTAGCTTTGACATTTTTGTGTAACTTAGAAAACACTAAAAAATGCCTCCCTACATGTAACACTAACACAAAATAGTTGCTCTTAAAGGTCAACACCCCATTTTATTTTCATCTCCAATGATATTTATTGGTGTAGCACTTCAATTACACCAAGAAACAGTCTCTTGTTTTAAGGAAACTCTAAATACTGAGAAATGCCATTTCACTAGACTTGGTTGTGCATTTGGAGGACATTTTGGCTTGAAGCCAAGTTTATAGCCCATGTGCTACAAATTCCCACCAGTGTGGTTTTGAGGAGAGTTTTTATCATATTATCCAGTGACTGTGTTTCTTCCAAGGTTAAGCCTCACACAGAGTCAGACAGGAAGTAAGTAGTAATTCAAATAGGTACATTTGCCAACTTCTTTAGTACTGCTACTGAGTGCTTTGACCTTGAACATCCTAACCCCTAGACCTGATAGTCTGATTGGATTAACCTCATGTGATCCTGGCTGCCAATCTCCCAGAAAGTTGTTATTCTTATAAAGAACTTTACAATACCAAGGGCTATATAAATGTGAGGTGACAGTGAATGTGGGAATAGAGTCTACAAAACAAGGCAAATTTCTGGTTGTGCCTGTTTCTAGCTATGGTTGATAAATGGAGAAATATTCTGAGTGCATCTTGCATTTGGGATAAAAATTGCTGACTGTTCCTGAAGCTTGGACTACTCTCCTTCTTCATCTCCACATCCTAGCTTCTCTGACTTCTTTCAAGTTCCAGCTAGAATCGTATCTTCTACAAGAAACCTATCTTGATCCTCTTTATACTACTGTCTTGCTGGAATATCTCCAATTTATCCCATGTATATTTTGTTTGTATGTAATTGTTTGCATAATGTCTCCCCAATTAGACTGTGAACTTCTGGAGAGCAGAGACTGCTTTTTTTCCTTCCTTTCTTTGTATCCCTAGTCCTTAGCACAACGTCTGGCACTTAGTAGGCACCTAATAAATGTTTACTGCCTGATTGATAGGAGGAAGGGAACATCCAGAAATGACGGCACTCGGCACTAATTGTTTTAAATAAGACCAATTTCTGCTTCAGTGTCCCCCCCCCCCCACTCCAAGTGATGTTTAATTGTTTGATTGTTTAGTAATTCAGGTCAGTGCTAATGACAGATGTATTGCATGCTGAGTTTACTGATCCAGAGAGACCACCTCTAAAGTTTAAAATCTGATGAACTATGAGACACAATTAGGTTCTCTCAGTGATAGTTATGATTATATGAATTAGCTTCATATAATGAAACCGTTAGGTAAATTAGTTGGAATAATTATGGCTCTCAAACATTTGACAGTGTTACATAGTTTCTGTCTGCTTTCTGAACACTGAGGAGGCAGGGATGTTTAAAGGTGAGTGGGAAGTTTTATTACAAGTGTAGGTGGTTGATCAGGAAAAGGAGATTAAAACGTTTGCTCTTTGAAATTATCATTCCTTTTGAGCTCTTTCCAAGCAACTACTTTACCCTGAGTCCTCACAAGCTGTACTGAATGAAACTTACTAGACATTGCACTCAGGCAGCCTAGAGTGGTGAAAAAAATCCTGGACGTGGTTTTAAATCCTGGCTCAAGCGCACGTAGGCTGTGGGGAAGCCCCTTAAGCTTTCCAAACCGAGGCATCTTTCTTTTCTAGAAATTAGGCAGAATAATTAGTGCTAATGACAAATATGTTGCATGCTGTGTTTACTGATAGGCACTGAAACCTGTCTCACAATGGGGAAAATGCTGTATAGACAGTAAAATGAAATATTAGAATTTAAGTAGGATGCTTTCATTCTTATCCCATATATATATACATATATATATTTGATTTTTATATTTGTTTCTACAGTATCTGCAGAGCCTTGCACATAGTAAGTGCTTAATAAATACTTTCTGAATATGAGCTATTATTATTTTTTCAGTTAATAGTACTGTTGAGAAGTTGTCTGGTATAGAGAATAGCACTAGTTTTAGAATCAGGAAGACTTGGGTTCAATTCCTTCCTTTGACATGAACTCATTGTGGGATCCTAAGCAAGTCACTGAACCTCTTAATGCTCCAGCAAACTTTCTAAGACTAAAAGTTGCAGAGTAGGTACTTACTACTTTGATTGATGAAGAGTCTTCACTGGAGAGTTGGCCCAAATACGCAAATAGATCTGTGATCTCACTGATTTGGGAATTCCCACCATCATGCAACTTATAACTCATCCATGCCTGCTTATACTTTGGTACTCTCTCCATGTTCTCCCTAACCCAATATTTTGGAGACCTTCCTTGATTTCTGTGGACTGAATGTCCATTTGCTCTCCCTCACTCTTGCCACTGGACCAGTTCATCTTCTTTTACTGTCATACAATTCCTTGATGACATCCTATACTTTTGTTCTTTTTAGGAGTAACTTGGTTATTTGATAGGTTGAATGTTTCACATTTTATGGATTGAAGATACATGGGTGTAGAGATCGGATATCTGTGAGATGCTGTGATGAGAGGCTAGATAGAAGTTACATTCCTTGATGAATGCTTTCTCCATCACGCAATGATATCTATGCTATTCAAATTAGATGGCATCTAATATGTCTTTGGTAACTGTTACATTTACTTGATACTTAATCTCATTGGTGTATAGAACTCCTGCCTTTACCAGTACAGATTTGTATCTTCTCTGCAATTTATAGGAGTTAAGGGAGTTGAGAAGCAGTGTGGTTCAAAGATTGGGGACAGAATCATAAAGTCATGAAGCCCTGGTTAAAGTCTTGTTTATATCACATGTTGGCTGTGTGACCCTAAATAAGTCTCTTCACCGAGAGTCCTAAGAAGTTCTACATATTTACTATGTTATTGTTGAATCATTTCAATCATGTCTGACTCTTTGTGACCCCTCTGGCATTTTCTTGGCAAAGATACTGGAGTGGTTTGCCATTTTCTTTTCCAGCTCATTTTACAGTTGAGGAACTGAGGCAATCAGGGTTAAATGACTTGCCCAGGGTCATACCACTGGTAGGTATCTGAGTCCAGATTTGAACTCAGGAAGATGAGTTTTGCTAACTCCAGCACCCTATCCACTGTACCACTTACTATATTAGCTACAAATTAGCTTTCCCCCCACAAGATCACATATGACAGTTAACATGATATCTGTGTAGGGATATAATGAAAAAAATGTTGGATTTGAAATAAAGACATGTGAATTAAAATCCTACCTGGGACACTTTGTGACTATGGTATGGACATGTCATTTAACATTCTAAACCTCACATGACTCACTTACAGAATGGGGATAATAGTACATATATAATTATATATGCATATATAATTATATATGTATATATATTATATATGTGTATATATATAATTCATTTGTACTATGAAGTACAAATTGCTATAGAAATGAGCTATTGTTATGAATCATCAAGTTAGAATTTATTAAGTACCTACTATATGTCAGGAAGTATGCTAAGCATGAAGGATGCAAAGAAGAAATTAAAACTCCCTACCCTTGAGGAGCTATCAGCTTAATATTTAAGGGTTTTGATAAATACAATACATTGCCTTGCTTTTAGGTGACTTGTCATAGACGTGTTAAAAAATGTGTAATCATTGAATTTATTCTGTTTTCTTCACCCCAGTACATTTTTAATGTAATGTCAGATCACTGGTGAGAAGTGTAAAGAAAGGAGACAATTGTAGAACATCTCAGACATAATTGAAGTAGGATTTATTGCATTATAAATGGAATAGATATCCTACATTTTACCCTTTGGCAAAATACACATCAGTTAGTGATTTATTAGATCCAGTTATTTTGGTCTATTTCAGATGGTTTTTCTTTGTGAATTTAGGGAGTTTTGTGCCATCAGGTATTATGAAATCTCCATCTGTTCTCACAGGATGCTATGCTCCATTAATGTTTTTATTTTTATTAATTTCTTAAAACAAGATTTTAAAGATATTTGAGTGAAGGAAGTTGTTAGAAGAATCTTTTATTCTGTGAAGCCCTCTCCTATTGAGGTGTGTGAGTTTCATGCCCATTCTGGCCCAGTCATTCTTTCCTTCATGAGATAACACAGTGATATTTTGCTTAACCATTTGAAGATTGTGGAAAGATCTCCAACTCACTGAACACTTTCTAGCACCATATTTAGAAAACAAGAAGAAAATTCTGTTTGTGTATGAATAATAATATTGGTCAGGCAACTAGGTAGCACAGTGGAACCTGAGCCTGAAGTCAGGAAGACCTGAGTTCAAATTTGACCTCAAACTCCGACTAGTTATGTGATGCTGGGCAAGTCAATTAATCTGTTTGCCTCAGTTTCCTCAACTGTAAAATATTAATAATAATACCACCTACCTCCCAGAGTTATTGTGAAGATCAGATGAGGTAATATTTGCCTGGCACATAGTAGGTTATGTATATAAATAATGCCTGTTCTCTTTTCTCCTCCTTCCCTTCTAAGTGTATTCCTAGCATAGGCATACTATATATAGTTCCATGCAGCTGTGTAACCTCATATCTAATCCTTGTAAGAGGGTCTATATTTTAAATGATTTCTAGTAACCCCTTTATAAATTTAGCACTCTTCCAATGGAGACATATTATTTGAACTACCTTGATAATGGTTTGCTAAAGGAAGCAGCTGTGGTTGGAAGAATACAGAGAAGTTTGTCAGTATTTATTCCCTCCTTCCTTGCCAACCTCTATCCTCTCACCTGAATGGTTTTTCTCTTTCCTTGGTGTCTGGTGGGATTTCACACTATTATATCCTGGCAACAGAAGCCTAGAGGAATGTGTATAACAAATCTGTTTTCACTGTTCTTCCCTAGTTCTCTCTCTCTCTCTTTTTTCTATTTGTTGTTCTCTTATTATCTCTTTCTTTCTCATTAAAGAATAGGATTTCTTTGTCTATTAAGTGCCATTCTTATTCCACTGGGGTATTTAAGATGTTATAATGAGACTTCATATGTAAATGAATACTCCTGAAGTTCAAAAAATGCTATAAATTTCTATCTATGGAAACAGGTTGAAATTCTGCCGGTGAAAGCCCAGTGAACAGCACTTATTATCCAGATTACTTGAGTCCTTGCTACTAATTGCAATTCTATCTGAGCCACTTTACATTAAGCCACTTTAATTAATGGTAGATCTTGAACCCCACTGGATGGGAGCTCTCTAACTTGATATTCTGTATGATGATTTGTACGTTGGTGTTCAATCAATGTTAGCTTGAAGGTAATAAGCAGCACATGTTTCATAATTGAAGAACCTCAGGCATAGCAAAATTAAGTGACTTGCTCAAGGTCAGGCAGTTCAGGATGAAAAAAAATCCAGGTTTCTTGGGTGCTCTTTCTAATGTTCTGCTCAGGAAAGCACATTCAGGTTTTATTAACCAGTTTTCAGAGGAAGGAATGAAGAAATCAAAAACTTTGGGGGGGTAGTCAACTAATGGATCTCAATCTAATTTCACTGAAACTCATCCTACTCAGTTTTAAAGTTACTAAATATTTTATCTCTCTCCAGCTACATTAATATGAACTGTACTGTTTACCATTCTCTTTAAACAGAAGACGTCATATACATATCTTCTTTTTTTCCCCTCCTCCCTTCAATCCTGTTTTCCTTGAGCAGGTTGATCTCCCTAAAAAGAATGTTTTCATCCTACTATTTTATTGTTGAAGAACATACAATTGACTGTCCAGTGATTAGGGCATCATGTCTAAACTCATCTATCTGTTTTTCAAGGCTCTCATCTGTCTCTATTTTATGTTATTTTCTGCTACTATCTAACTAACTTTCCACTCTAACCCTATTTTCCACTGTTCACCTTCACCTTTGTCAAGGATGGCCCTTCACACATGCCATCTGAAATGCTTCTCCTTTTCCCTTTCACCTATCTAAAATATTCAGATCCCCATCAAGATGTGCTACCTGAGCTCTTCCACACTGATCCTACTTACCCTTCTTTGTAGTTCCTCTTCCCATCACACAGTTTAGGACTTGCTTGATAATTTCATGTGTGGTAACTTGGTCTTCCCAATTAAGAATCTTGAGGGAAAATGCTTTCTATTTTTTTGGTATGCCTGGCACGTACTAGACATTTTAGGCATTCAATTAAAAAATTAGTTGATGCCACCTTATTGAGAGGAGTTTAAATAGAGAATTGTGGCATTGTGGGTGGTAATCGGTGAGTACTTTCATAAACAATAATGACTTTTATAAATACAACTCTACATGACTAAATTAGAAATGGAAAGTAGCACACATCAAAATGAAGGAAACAGAGGACCAAAACTAATCAGATTGCAGGTGGCCAAAGTAGCTTTTTCAATAATTTAGATTCAATGACAATGATACTAAATATAGATTGAGCTGAGTACAAATAAGTATGTACTGCTGAAGTTCACAATAACATTTCCTGGGATAAAGACTAAGATTAGCTACCTTAAGTGTTTGTCTTTTTGAAAAGTGTTCCCTAGGTAAAGTTAAATGAATGCAGTTTTAGATTCCCTTCTTAAAATAATTTGGACTATCTCCTGCCCTAGAATTTAAACAAGATGAATTTAGCACTTAATTTTAATATAAAATATGCACAATTTTCATTACTTTTCATGTGGTTTTCCTATTGTGTTGCTTTGCATTTCCTTCTCTGGTAATCCTTTAGGAGACAGTTATTTTGTAATTCTCATGTGTGCTCCATAAAAGTAATCTTTTTTAATGTCAAGGAAGTTATCGTAGGATCAATAATATACATTAATAGAATGGAAGAGCTACTTGAAATGATTTAAGAACCATTAACAAACACAGTACATTAGATTTTTGTTGGACTCCCCATTCCTAGTCCACAGAAGAAGACTTTAGGGAAAAGGATGAAAGGAATCTAACCATGCCATGTCACTCTTATTTTAGATGCTTGTAGGGCTGGTGGGCAGGGAAGAAGGGTCCTTGCTTTATTTTCACATTGGCAGGAATCATGCCATTTTTCTCATATACTTATGCAATTTACTCTGTAAATTGTAATTGACTGATACTGTCGTGGCCTGCTGCCATTATCTTTTAGAGATGTGGCTGAAAGTGCATCAAGCAGGGGTTTTTCCTTGCTTCCTTTAGACTTTGGAGGCAGGGGTGGGGTTTCCTCTACACCACAGAGACAAATTCCTTTCATGGTGTTATCTTTATGCTATAGAGTAGTAGTGTCAAACTCAAATAGATCCTTACACACTGTATGTTTACTTAGAAAACCACAAATTAACGACATCTGTGTTGTATTTTTATTTCTTTTGGTAAGCATATCTCAATTATGTTTTAATCTGATTCTGGCTGCATTTTGGGAGTTGCCTCCAAGTGAGCTGCAAGTTTGTGAGCACTGTCAACTTTTAAAAGAATCTCTGTCAAAATTGAAATATTTTCACATACTTTTGGCAAAGTAGTGAAACTAATAGCACTTTCCACCTGGTCTCTATCTTGAGTATCTTTCAAGAATATTGTTGAAGACCATATAAACTTAGTTCATGCTTATTCATATGAACTGGGAATTTTTCTTATTCTCCTAAGGAAAAACAGTAAAAAAGATTAAAATATTAATGATTGTCTTTCTTTACATTTACATTTGGTGTTGTTTTCTAAAGATTGTGCTCTTTGTAAGCTTATTTCGTATCAAATCCAGGCCATTTTATTGTTTTCTATTTATTTTTTTAGTAAATTGGTTTTATCTCCAACTCATAGATCCAGATTTACCAATGAATCTTGAAAAAACACATTCCTCTTCAGTATGCCCTCCTCCATCATGCCGCAGAAAGCTCTTCATCCTGGAAATTCATTCTAGCCTGGGAGGCAACTGGTGGTACAGTGGATTATACCCTGGGCCTGGAATCAGAAAGACTTCCTTTCACATCTAGCCTCACACTTACTAGCTGTGTGATCCTGGGCAAGTCACTTAGCCTGCGTTTGCCTTGGTTTTCTCACTTATAAAATGGGTATAATAATAGCACCTATTCCCCAGGACTGTGAGGATCAAAAAAGTGCTTAGCATAGTGCCTAGCATATGGAGGTGCATTGTAAATGCTCCTTCCCTTTCCTTGCCCCTGATAATGGGAGTATGATTAGATGTTTCTTTCCATGTAAGGAAACACCTAGCCAGCCATATCTTAATTCTTCTCAAGACTCTGGACTTCTACCATACATATTCAGTTTCTTCATCCTTTGTTCTCTCTCTCTGTCTGTCTCTGTCTGTCTATCTGTCTCTCTGTCTCTCTCTCTCTGTGCTCCTCTGTCTCTTTCTCTCTCTCTCTGTCTCTCTGTTTCTCTCTCTTTCTCTGTCTCTGCCTCTCTCTGTCTCTCTCTCTCTCTCTCCTCTCCTTCCCCAACCCTTTTATGTGAATTGAATGGCAGGGAATATTTTTCTGTTTGAATTTATATTCCCAGTTCTTTCCACAGTGGCTGATACATAATAAGTGCTAAATACTTGATGCTTAATACTTGGCTTAATACTTAACACTTGGTGACTGACAAAAAAAATTACCTGATAGAACTTTAAGGCAGTTGACACTTTTATTGCAACCCCCCATCTCTCTTCTCCCCTTCCCATCAGGGTTTTCTGGAATTTTAAGCTGGGAGAAGAGCATAGGTGGCAGGGGCAGGGAGGTCACTGGATGTAGATTCAGAAGACCTGAATTAGAGTCCTGTCTCTGCCATTTGTTAGCTGTGGAACGCTGGGTAAGTCACAGTGTCTCTGAGCCTTCCTATGCTTGGAATATTTAAGTATTCCAATGGGTGTGTGATTTGACTGACAAGGTTGGAAGCATACACCCTCCATGCAGGTTACAACTCATCCTTGCCTATCCAAATGGGGATAACACTATTTCAATTACTTTTCTCCTTAGTTGTGGTAAAGATCAAATGAGATAACATATGGAAAATACTTTGTAATTATAAAGTAGTAATATAAACATCACTTACTATATTTTAATAATTATTACCCTGCCATAAAGAAAAGGCTAAATTATATTCTTTCCACTGTGTTTAAGGAGGCAGTGAAGCATGCTAAACAGTTTTAGGATCCCCAGTCAGCTGGATGGGTTGGATATAGCAAGGGTGTTAGCCATCTGGACAGGCTGAAAATGGTGACAGACAGGAATGATAGCCCTTTGCCACCATTTTGATTGGGGGCTCTTTCAGATTTGCTGTAAGGATAAGGAGGCTGGAGCTGTGCTATGAAGCTGACATTTATGACCCTGGGCACCCAGATTATGGGGGGTTAGGAGTTAAGAGGTAGACTGTTGTGGGCCAGAATGTCAGTGGATTGTAGTCAACCTGACTTTAGATGACTGACTTTAGTTAACCTTCACATTTTCAAATTACACCCATTAGCTTAATCTCACTGTTTTGAGTACACTCTCTGCAGCACTTCTTAAGGTTTATGGTTTGCAGGGCTTCAGTATGATGAACCCTCTCTCTCTCTCTCTCTCTGTGTCTCTCTCCCTCTCCCTCTCTCCCCTTCCAAACAACACACATATGTATATATGTGTATATACATAAACACATATGCATACACATATATCCTTACACAAATATACATAAACACACACACATGTACACACACATATGCATACATGTACCATTTACATATATGTGCACGCATATATTTATATGTACATATATATACATACACATACATATATTGTTTTAGTTCAGAGCTATCAATTAGAAGAGTTTCACTTTGTTAACTTCTCCATCTTCAAGATACTTAAAACAGTCCACAAATCAGGGTTTTCTGAGTGATTGGTACTTCTCTGTGGAATCCAGAGATGGTGAGCTCCTTAAGGACAGGGGCTGTTTTTGCCTTTCTTTGTGTCCCCTGTACTTAGCGCAGTGCCTGACTCATAGTAGGCATTTAGTAAATGCTTATTGACTTGACTTCATTTGGATCTTAGTGATAAAGATCAATTTCTTGTTATTTTCTACCCTTGACTAGATGCATCTTTAAACTTCAAGTGCAAAAGTCCTGCAGCATTCATATAAAAGAATCAGTAGTTTTGCTTTAATTGTGTGGTCGCCTTAGTCTTTGTCATACATTTTCAGGCATGATTTAATAAGAGTTCATGTATTTGTAATTTTAATTTTCTGGCTTTAGGAGTATTGCCACCTGTAAACTCTATAGTTCATGTCTAACAACCCTGAATATTAGGGAAAAGTTGAAACAACGGAAGAGCATCAGGGTTGTTACACTTTGTAAAGTGATGGTGATAACCAAGACTGACACTGATAAAAGAGGAGCCAGATGTAATATTGACTTCTCCACTGAGTTGCCTTGCATAGATGGCAAAGTAACCTATGGCAGGATGTAACTGTTAGAGTTTTTGATGTTATGCTACTGCTTAAGTCTCTCTTCCTCCTTTCCTCACCCTCATTAATTTTACTGATTTTATTTTTGATATCAAAGGAGAGTAGACAACTATAGTTGGTAGCCTTACCTCTGGTCCCTGTAATTTACAAACTCAGAGTTACACCTTCAGTGGTGATCTAGTCCAACCCCTACCCTTAAATGAATCCCCACTGCAAGATATCTAAGGGGTGGTCATCCAGACACTGCTTGAAGACTTTCAGTGACAAGAGGTCCCTTACTTCCCTGATGGAAACCATTTCATTTTTGGGTAGCTTTAATTGTTAGAAAGTTTTTCTGGATATCAGGGCTAAATTTATCTTTCTGCAACCTGTATGCATTGTGCATGGTCCTATCCATTGAGTTAAGCAGATTAAGTCTTACTGCTCTTCCAAATGACAGTCATTCAAATAATTTGAACATAGCTCTCCTATTCCCTTTGAATCTTCTCCTTTCTAGACTAAACAAGCCAACTTGTTTGTCCTTCAGCTGAGCCTCATACTGGCATGGTTGTGAGATCTTCCACTGGTGCCCCTCCTCTTCCATTGTGGTTGCTCTCCTCTGGATGTTTTCTAACTTATCATTGCCATTCCCAAACTGTGGTGCTCAGAACTAAACACAATAATCCAGATGTAGTCTCACTAAGGAAAAATAGTGAGATTGTCACCTTCTTGTTATTAGAGTCCTCTAATAACTCTAGCAACCCAAGATTGTATCAGCTTCTTTGGCTTCCATTTCATGCTTATCCTGAGGCAGCACTCCTCTGAAACCTCCAAATTATGTCTGGAGAAATTGCTGCCTCTTCATGCCTCTCTCATGGTTGTACTTGTGGAATCAATATTTTGAACCCAACTGTAAGACTTTGAATTTATCCCTATTTAATCCCTATTTCATTTTGTTAGCTCTCCCATGAGGTTATAGTCTGTTAGGTTCTTTTTGGATCCTGACTCTGTCATTCAGTGTGTTAGCTATTTCTCCAGCTTTGTGTCAGTTGCAGATTATATAAGCATTCCATTCATGCCCTTTTCTAATTCTTTCATAGAAATATCAAACAGCATAGGACTAAGCAAATACCCTGGGGGTATTTCAATGGAGGAAACATCTTAGTTGTTATCAAATCTTTAGCCACTACTTTGAGACTTTGGTCATTCAACCAATTCTGAATCAGTTTAATTGAACTTCACTTTGACATTTTTTTGCATAAGATTGGAACCTCCATTTTAAGAAAAGAGTCCAGATCTTATCTTATCTTCATTCTTCTCAGGCGTGTTCTCCTGATTCTCTGAATTTTCTCCTATGAGGGGAACTTCTCTCATGCCTCCCTTCCCTGCCCCCACATCTTCCTTTTATATGTTATTTTCCTCCATGAGAATATAAGCTTTTTGAAGACAGGAACTGTCTTTCTCGTGTATAGTAAATGACTAACAAATGAGTTGTTAAAAATAATATTAGACACTTAATCATTAGAAAAATCTAGACAAACTTTACACCTACTATTAATTTATATGGGAAATGAATAGTATCTGCCATATTGCTAATAACGACTAAGTTATATTCTAATTTCTCCTCTGAACTCAGCAACAACTCAATTTTATAGTGCTTACTCACATGTATTCCATATAAGAAATCATTTATGACAGATAGCACACTTTGTTAAGTGTCAAATGAAAGGTGAAATCTAAGTGCCAGCTTGGTTAGGAGACTCTGAGGCATCACTCATTTCTTTATCCTCTGAAAATAGCTTGACCAACTGAATTTAAGTTCAGATGATGTATTAGATCCAATTAGGGCTGACATGACAAGGTTATCATCAGTAAGACAGAAAGAAATGGGAATAAACTTAAAAAGATGTTCAACTTCAAAGTTTTAAAGTATTTGATCTGCTCTGCAACTTTGCTGCCAAGTTAAGAGACTGGCTAAGATCAAGAACTTTGGGATGAGATGGGGATATATTTACTTTGGGTAAGTGACAAAGATAACAAAAATCCTTGTGTAATATAAAGTATATCTTAGTCCACATTTATAATTGTAGGATACTATTGGCATTCTCCTCCTCTCCTCCATCCAGAAGTAAATTCTCCTCCTTACCTGTCTTACTTGTTCTTTTCCAACTAAACTCTGAATTGAAGTTATTTGTGTTTGTGTTCTATTTCCGTACTAGACTACTAGTTCTTTGATATCAGGGATCAAGTTTTATTCTTCTTTTTGTCTATAATGCCATTTAAACAGTGCTTTTCCTATAGTAGGTATCCAATATTTGTGGAATTTAATTGCTAGATTGTGGAGATCCCTGAAAACAGGATCATCTGTCAGTGTGATCTGAAAACTCACTGTTAAATTAAACAGGAAAGGCAGGGACTAGAAATGCAAACCACGGAGATGTGGCTAGTGATTGACAAGATTCTTAGAACTCAGAAGAATCTTTAGGTTTTGGTTGCCTAACTGGTTTTATTACCAATTTTTTTTTAGCTTGGCAAATTATTGTTTTTCTTGCAGTTAATGCTGAGGACATTTTATACAACTGTAGGACCATAATGTCTTCCTCAAAGTGCGTTTTATTGGAGATAGGGGGAAGAGCCTGGAAACTCTGGCAGTAGGAAGTTATGTGTTTCCTAGACTCTTCTTGAGGAGATGCTGGGCTGCTTGGAGGAAAGGCTATGGGGTCAGACTAAGATCAGATGCTGAGGGAAAAGGTGGGGAGTATAAGCTCTTGGAGCTACATACACTATAAATCTTCAAAACTCCTATTAAAAAATTAATTTTTTCATTTAAAATTTTATTGAAGTTTTTTGTTTGTGTATTATCTTAATTTCTGAATGTCTCTAACCTCTTTATCAAACTATCCCTTGTGACATGGAATTAAATAAAATGAAATCAATTTAAAAATATAAAAACACATAGACCCTCTCAAGTAGGGATTGTTTCATTCATTGTATTTTCATCTCCAGTGCCTAGCACAGTTCCTGGCATGTTGTTATTGTTTAGTTGTTTAGTCATATCTGACTCTTTATGACCTGGTAGTCCTCTGTCCACCGGATTTTCTTGGCAAAGATACTGGAGTAGTTTGCCATTTCTTTCTCCAGTGGATCCATAGGCAAACAGAGGTTAAGTGACTTGTCCAAGGTCACACAACTCAGAAATTTCTGAGGGTGGATTTTGAACTGAGATCTCTGAGCCTAGAACTCCATTTATTGCAACACCTCCCTGCCCTTGCCTGGCCTGTAATAGGCACTTGAAGATGTTTGTTGATTGATTGATCAACCAAGTCTAACATCATATAAAAATCTACTATAGTCATCATCTCCCACCTCTGCAAAGACAGGAGAGAGGTGCATTATTTTAAAATATATTTTGTGTGGCCAAGCTAAGCCTTGATTCATCATTAAGATTTCCTGTATTGGCATGGCAGTGTAATTTTAAAAAAGAGTTACACCAAAATCCTTAGAGAAGTCACAAGTTGGTATACTAGTATACTTTTTGGTTTAAGGACTGTAATAGTTGAAGATCAATACGTAAGGTATTTGTAACTGACAAATGAATAGACCTATTTGGTTGGTAGCACGGAAAACTGGACAAGACATACTTTTATCTTGTGTCTGTTGCAGTGGATGCCCCAGTCTGTACTAATAAATCTCTGCCTGTCTCTCAGTGTAACCTCAGCTGGCAAATTAGAAATGGCTGACACTAGTTTCTGAGAAAAAAGAAAAACAAAAGGAACTCCTCATAGATTGCCTGTTAGTTATCCAGTCATGCTTCCTCAGAGGATTGACTCACATGCCCCATCAGTGATTTATTTTGATCAGAGTTGTAATTTTATTGGTGTAGAAATTCCTTCCCCTGAAGCAGATCAGCGACAGTTTCTTAGAGAGTTTCTTGTAGTGTCATGTCCACTAAATATGGATGTCCTCCAGGGTTCTGCCCTGGGTCCTCTTCTCTACACTATTTTTCTTGGTGATCTCATCAGCTCCCATGGATCTAATTACCATCTCTATGCTGATGATTCTCCAATCTATTTATTCAGCCCTATTCTCCCTACTTGACTTCCAGTCCTCTCCAGCTACCTAGTGAATTTCTTCAACTGGATGTCCTATAAACATCTTAAACTCAACATGTCCAAAAGAGAACTCATTATTTTTCTGACCCAACTGTCCCCTCTTCCAAACTTCCCTTTTACTGTCAAGGGTACCACCATCTTCTCAGTCACCCAGGCTTACAACCTAGGTTTCATCTTCAACTCTTCATTCTTTCTCAACCTCCATATCCAATCTATGGTTAAGGCCTTAAAATATTATATTTGTAGCATCTCCTGTATATGCTCCTTTTTTTCATCTAACACTTCTCCCACCCTGGTGCAGGCCCACATCATCTCATGCCTGGACTATTGCAATAGCCTGCTGATTGGTCTCCCTGCCTCAAGTCTCTCCCCACTCCAGTTCATTCCTTTACTCACCTGTGACCATATTATCACCTATTCAATAAACTCCAGTGACTCCCTATCACCTCTAGACTCAAATATAAAACCCTCTGACATTCAGTCATTTACAATTGCCCTCTCCAAACTTTCTGATTTTCTTTCTTCTCACTTCCCTCAATATACACTGCAACCCAGTGACACTGGTCTCCTTGCTGTTCCTTGAAAAAGATGCCATCTCCAGAGACTTTGTACTTGAGAACAGACTCTTAATTGGTTATTTCTATGTCTGAAATACTGTCCCTCCTCATCTTTACCTCCTAGTTTTTTTTAAGTCTCAGATAAAATTTTATTTTCTATAAGAAGCCTTTCCTGATCCCTTTTCATTCAGGGTCTTTCCTCTATTGATTGTTTCTAATTTACCCCAAATATATTTTGTTTGTACATAGTTGTGTGTACTTGTGTACATATTGTCTCCTATTAGCTTTTGAATTCCTTGAGAACAGGGACTTGTCTTTTGCCTTTCTTTGTATTCGTGGTGCTTAGTACAAGCTAAGCACTTGGTGTACGGTTAACACATATGATGGCACATAGCGTGTAATTAGCAAATGCTTATTGACTGAGTGACTGACTAAAGAGTCTAGGTGACTAATCTAGTCCACATAGCTAGTACATATCAGAAGCAGGACTTGAACTCAGGTCTTTCTGACTCCAAGCCATGCTCCTCTATCCATTATGGTGTCCTATCTTTCTCAGCCTCTCAAAATATACAAGGAAATAGAGTCCTCAAAGAAAGAAAAAAAACAGCCTCTCAGAGAATACTTACACAGCAGTATTGCCATGGTCCAATACTCCTAACTCTGTACGGACACAGATGAATACACTGGAAGGAAAGAGTTAGACACTAAATGTCTAGAAGGCAAAAAGTCAGTCAACAAGACAGTATAGAACATATAATAATGCTGATGCTCTCCATGTTCAGTGCAGCTCTGAGTTGCCTCAGAGCAAACTAGAAGTGGGTGTTACTGGAAGACACTAATCAACCATGAGGAAGACCTCCTATTGTTGTTTATAACATTGCCACCATAATGATCTGGGGATGTAATTTTAATCTCCCAAGTTGATTGGGTTGTTAAAGTTTCTCATATTCTCCATCCTCACTGGAGGTGGGAAGATATATACACTTTGGATTCAATCCTGGGATCTGAGAATCCATAACTGTGGGTCAGCCATTTGCTCCTGATTTGGCAGCAGTCTGAAAAATCCCACGCTGACTTCAACTTTTACTTGGATATAGAAACATGTTCCATTGTTAGGAGGAGAGGTAGAGTAGAGAATTTGTTATTTGATCTTGTCATTTTGGTGGTCTTTTTTAAAAAGGTCATTTAGAACTTGTAGATATGGTCTGCCTCTAGGAGATTTCCAATTATTTAGAAATAATCCATGTATAGTCTGTCCATTGTGCCTCTCTACTGAAGTAAAAAAAAAAAAGACAGGTTCTATTTTCTGCTGATCAGAAAGTATAGTACGCTTCCATCACTAAATGTGCTCTGGCTGAGATTGTATATTTCTTTGGGCAGTATAGGTGCTGAGATTGTGTATTTCTTTGTGCAACATTGGTGAGAACAGAGTTAGCTCATACCAAAGGGCAAGCATGAATTTATCAAGTTGGCCTATGAGGTAATCTACTCTCCTAGACTTGTAGTGGGGAGAGGAATGGAAAAGAGAAAATATAAGTTTCTTGTTGTTCTTGGAATGTAGACTCGTTGCTTAGCATCATGGGATTTGTTAGATCTGGGCCAAAACTAGGCTTGGCAATATCTCACAGTGCTGTCTTCCTGGGAATTTTAGAGGTAAACACTGGACTGACAGTAGATGTGGGGGAAGGGAGATGACAAGGGAAGTTTATGGGAAGGTCCCTGTGTCATGGTCTTTCTCCTCTCCAATACATCCTCCACAAAGCTGCCAAAATGATATTCTTCAAGCATAGACTATGTCCTTTCCCTGCTTAGTAAGCTCTAGCACTTCCTTATTGCTTCTAGGATTAAATACAAATGCTTCTGTTTGACATTGAGAGACTTTCACAGCCTGGTTCCAGCTCATCTTTCCTGGCTAATTATGCATTATCCCTTTTCACATTTTATGATCCAGTTGACCTGGCTTTTTTGATGATTCTCACACGTAATATTTTCTCTTATCTGCTCCTTTGCACAGGCTGTCCCCTATGACTGGAATGCACCTCACCTCTGTCTCTTAGAATCCCCAGCTTTCCAGTAATCATTAAAACAATCTGTTACTGCTTAAGAAATAGAGTGATAGATAAGTGGAATAGATTAGGTACACAATATGTAGTAATAAATGAGCATGGTAATTTAGTGTTTGATATACCCAGAGATCCAAGCTTTGGGACAAGAACTCACCATTTAGCAAAAACTGCTGGGAAAGTTGGAAAACAGAATTACAGAAACTAGGTATCAATCAACATCTCACATTGTATAACAAGATAATGTCAAAGTGGGTACATGATTTAGACATAAAGGATGATACAATAAGCAAGTTAGGGAAGCATGGAATAGTTTACCTGTCACATCTATGGATAAGGGAATAATTTAGGACCAAACGAGATAGAGAACATTATGAGATGTAAAATGGATAATTTTGATTATATTAAATTAAAAAGTTTTTGCACAAACAAACCCAATGAAGGAAAGCATAAAGCTGGGAAATTTTTTTAGTCTCTGATAAAGACCTCATTTCTCAAATATATAGAGAATTTTATAATTTATAAGAATACTTGTCATTCCCCATTTGATAAATGTTCAAAGTATATATAAACAGACAGTTTTCAGATGAAGAAATTAAGGTTATCTATAGCTGTATGAAAAATGCTCTAAATCACTATTGATTGGAGAAATGCAAACTAAAATAACTCTGAGGTACCACCTCAGGCATATAATAAGGTAAGGTAAGGGCTGGTTATACAAATATATATAAGTAGAAAGAAAGACAGTTTCTGACCTCAAGGAGTTTGCTTCTAATGGGGGAAGACAACATATAAAAGAAAGCTGAAAAGGAATGGGAGAGATTGTAAGAGTGGGGAATACAGATATACTTGGCCCAGCCATGGTAGAGAGGTCAGAGGAACCCAGGCAGGAAAGAGACATGGCTGAGTGGATGTTCTTCTTACATGGGAGTTGTTAGAGGAACCATCTAATTAGAAAGAGAGGCTGCAGGGAAAGAAGGTATTTTCAACAAGTCAATTTGTAGGGCTAGAGCAAACCTGTACAACATATGGCCTGTGGGCCTCTTATGGCCCACCAAAAGATTTTGGGTAGCCCACAAAAAATGTAGAGGATATGATAGAAAGTAAAGATGTAAGGAGTGCTTTGTCTGTGCCCCACTTAAACCACCTTCCACTAGTCACTACCATCATATAACTTGGTGTGTGGGTTGCTACCCTATATACTCTCCTGTTTGTGATGTGACCCATGGCAAACAATCATCTCCAGACTGAGAGGAGTGAGAATCATCTTTTCGCTGTATTTTTGGTTGTTAACATTGGAACATTAGCGGTCAACGTTCCCTGGTGTTGAACAGGGACAAAGTGAGTGCAGCCTCCCACCAACTCAACTGACCCCCGCTGTGCGATGAGTGCAACAACGTAAAAGCTTCTTCCCACCTTGCTATGTGGCTGCCCTCCAAGTTACAATGAATGTCTGGTGCTCTCTCCAAGGTCACATGCTCAATTCAGTATTTCTTTGTATGTGAACAGTTACTGTGGAGATTTTTTTTTGGTTCTAAGTTTTTGGGGTGACTGTAAAATGGATGAAAAAGAAACGGAAGACTGAGTCAGAACATAGTGTTTAATCCGCAGTGGACAAATAGATACATGTTTATTTACATGAGAGACAAAATAGTGTGCCTTGCTTGCAGAGTAGAAATAGCTGTTCTGAGGGAATACAAGCTTTGTGGCCATTTCAAATCAAAACATCCCTACTTAAGCAAGTTGGACACCGATGCAAAATAAATTAAAGCATTCAAATTGTTGAAAAATCTCAGTGGGGAACAATGTTTTTTCAAGAAAGTAAACTCAGAAAATGGGGTACATACTAAGAATAGTTTTCAGATTTCTGAGGAAATCAATTTAAAACATGATTCCAGAGTCCAATAAATTGATAGCTGACAAGAAGTGTTATACATCCCATCAACTAAATTAAAACTTGTACTACTTAGCCAAGTAATTTTTTTTTAACGTTAATGTGATTTCATGGTAAATAAAAATCTTAAATGATAAGTGTAATGAAGTGATATTAATTGAAATTTCCCTTTTTTAAAAATATAGTTTATTTGCAATATAGTTTAATCGTTAATTATACCTTTACTTGGAAAGTGAGTTGCTAAAAACCTATCTGTGGCCCAAAGAGCTTTAGCTTATTTTAATTTTAGCCCCTATCTACCGCCAAGTTGTATAGATCTGAGCCAGAGTAAGGCTTCAGGATGAAGAGCTGAGACATGGTAGGGAAAGTCTGGAGGAAGAGGAATGAGGTACTCATTATATTCATTTTGATTGATTGACTGATGATCTGGATGAGGGTAGAGAACATTTAAGAGATTCTGTGGTTCTTCTGTTTTGTGTGCTAAATTTCAATTTGGATTTGAAATTTATTTGAAATGGTTTCTGGTTAAAAATGATATTGGAGGAAAGGCCAAAAGAAGAGATCTCAAATTTCTTTAAATAATTTAACTTGCCTGTAAATATTTTTTAAGATAGCTTCCCTGACTTCAGAGGTTGGAGTTTTTCAAGTCATTCAATGTCCTTTAAATTTGGCAAATTTCTTGCATAATAGTAAGAAAATGGTATATGCAGGAGGTTTATTGACTCTTGGAGTTAAGAAGGGGCCTCAGGGGCAATCTATGAACCGCATTTCCTCCTTAACATCCCAAATGAGTCCCCATGAAGGCTCTACTTGAAGACCTGCAGTGATGGAGAACTCATTCTCTCATAAAGTAGGCACTATCTATCAACTACTCCATAGTTCTTTATTTTTCTATTTTCTGGACTCTGTTGACTCTTCCTTGTCAGAAACATTGCTGCCCTGGTAGACTTCCAGCCTAGGGCCTTCTCCTCATTGATAACTTCCTCTGGGGCCACCATTTTGGGAAGGACCCTGGCCACGCTTCGCCTCGTTCTCTCCTCAGCTCTCTCAGGATTGCTACATTGTTTTGGCGCAGATGTCATTCTACCCTCTTCCTGCTAGATTTCTGTCCTTATATGTACTGTCTCTCTCCTAACCCTTTTAGGATTCATTTTTGTTAAAGCTAGGGACTATCTTTCTTGGTCGTGCTTCTGTTTCCAGCATTTAGCATGACTGGAACATGGTAAGTGCTAAATAAATGCTGTCTATCTAATCTATCTAATCTATCTATCTATCTATCTATCTGTCTCTGTCTGTCCATTTTTCTAC
The DNA here is from genome assembly GCF_028372415.1 of Notamacropus eugenii. Lineage (NCBI taxonomy): Eukaryota > Metazoa > Chordata > Mammalia > Diprotodontia > Macropodidae > Notamacropus > Notamacropus eugenii. The sequence goes on from NC_092876.1 coordinate 268,269,563, forward strand.
TTTATCAGCTATCTAGCTACTTGTTTACCTATTTCTCCATCCATCCATCCATCCATCCTAGTTCTTTTCCTTCCTTCCTTCCTTCCTTCCTTCCTTCCTTCCTTCCTTCCTTCCTTCCTTCCTTCCTTCCTTCCTTCCTTCCTTCCTTCCTTCCTTCCTTCCTTCCTTCCTTCCTTCCTTTCTAGCATATGGCTTGTTTTTACCAAGTGTGGGTGGAATTTGGAGTCCTAGCTCTCTTAACTTCCAATGATATCGGTTCATCTTTTGTTTTCCTGACCCTTTAAAAGTGGTCTTAGAGACTAGTGTGTCTAAGAAGTTATTTCTTAGCTGGATATGAAGTTCAATTTTGTCTAAATTTTGTTACTCTCTACTCCACTTAGATTGAGCAGTTTTATTTAAAGATAGGTTTGAAAAATATTTCTCATAGAGAAGGAAAAAGGTCAATAGCTGTAAGATGAAGCAAAGTTAAAAATTGTTTTTTGAAAGTCTGTGAATGTAAGAATATGCACAGTGACCTCTTGTTAGTTGGTGTCTAGCTCCCTGCCAAACTGCTTGGCATACCTTTAATCAGGACTTAAATCAGTGTGAAACAATGTCCTTGAGAAAACTTCACTGGTTTACAAAGAACACTTTGAAGTTTACTTGCTCTGCTTTTCTCCTTTGATCTTCATTCTCATAAACAGAGCCATTAATTGATATTTTTTTTTCTTTCTAGAGGCAATGGAATGCTTTGAGTTGTTATTATTGATGCATGTCATGATATTATCAAGAGTGTAGGAAACAGGGCTTTATGGTGGGCCAAAGTTTCTAAGAAACACTTCATTAGTTTTAGACTTATATTTATCATTTTATGAAACTTACTTAAAAACTTATTTGTCAAAAGAATTCACTAGATTGAAACAACACTTTGTAGTAGTTCAATAAAAAACTAGTATCAGGGCCTTTTTGTGTATCTAGATGGTCCCCTCAGTTAGAAAATAATTTATACCTCCAAAAGTTTTATTTTGCAAATTCTGAATGATCATTTGGTTCGCCATCATATGAACGCTTCATCTTGGGACAGGTAGGTGGCAGAGTGGATAGAGTGCTGGGCCTGGAGCAGGAAGACTCATCTTCCTGAGTTCAAATCTGGCCTCAGACACTTACTAGCTATGTAGACCCTGGACAAGTCACTTAACCCTATTTTCCTCAGTTTCTCATCTGGAAAATAAGCTGGAGAAGACAATGGCATATGACTTCAGGATCATTGCCAAGAAAATTCCCAAAATGGGGTCACAGAGAGTTGGACATGACTGAAACGAGTCAACAACAACAGCCACCACCACCACTTCACCTGTTGGTAGAAGAGAAATGCTACAGGCATTTTGGGAAAAGGCATCAATTCAAAAATAGTACAGTCAATCCTCAAGATCAACTTTTGTGATTTCAAGCTCTTAATTAGTAACCTCATTTTCATTTTTGTGATCACAGCTGGGTATAGTCTCAGCTGTGTTTCTATAATCTGAGAGCCTTAAGCATCTCAAATGGTGTAGGAAGCATCACTGACAGATTATTTTATGCTGATGCATCCTTCACCTTCTTCAACCCTATCCACCAGCTGTGAAAGAGTATCAAAGGTGATGTGGAGACCTTGCCAGTCTCATTGTTTTCCAACAGCAGCTCCTAAAGTCCCAGCAACCTCTCTCTTGCTTTTTGGAGGGTGTTTAAGGTAGGCAAGTTTAAAACCGTATGGTACACAGTGTAGTGCCCTCTCACGACCCTCTGACACAGTGAAAGGTATGATTCAGGTTAAAAATGTTTTAGTTTTAAAAATTTTATTTGCTGTACAGTATTTGCTGTACAGTATTTATAGTATTGTAGATTTCACATGTAATGAAAAATGAATATAGTTCTGAAATAATTTTTTAATTGAGACTAGCACAAAGGGCTGTAGGTTTCTAGGGAAATATTAGCAAGAAAAATGTTTTGCATGTTACCAATTTTATTTTGTGTACTGCATTTTATGGCTTATTTCATGGTTACTATTTTAGGAAAAAGGGATATTATCAGAACTGATATTTTGTAATAAGAATTATATTTACAAAAGTTTATTTTCAGCAATCTTTACCAAAAGATTATGTTTTTTGGTGGTTGGAGGAACCTAACTCCCTATTTCTCATAGATTCAATGTATGAACATACACAATTTTGACTTTCATATCCTTTTCTAGGAATGTTACACCCATGAAAGTTGAAGATTTAGTGTATTTCTCAATCTTTTCTAGTTTTAGGACTCTTTTTGAATTTGAAAAATCCTCATAGAATTCTACATGCCAGCAGTGTTATAAGTATCTGTGGATTAAGAAATATGTAATGACAAAAATGTACTGTTAATTGAGTAGTGCTTTAAAATAAATTTGTACTTTATTAATTTAAGCAATATCTAGATATTTTTGAAAAGACTTGAAGAATGGTGGCCTAGTAGACAAAACTATTTGATATATTGCTGGAAATAATAGCTATATCAGGAAGACAAGAAAAAATGGAGAGAATAATCATGGGCAAACAGGAAACAAAAATATCCTTATTTGTAGATAATGTTTACTAAAAATTAATTGAAATAATAACTTCAGAAAAATTGAAAGATATAAAATAAACCCACACAAATAGTTGGCTTTTCTGTATAATACTAGCCAACAATTCAACAGAGGGAGATTGAAAATTCTGTTTAATTTAACCACAGAATATATAAAATATTTTGGAGTCTCCCTAACAAGACACATATAGAAATGATATGACTGCAACTACAAAACAATCTTTTCAGTAGTAAAGACAGACCTAAATAATTTGAGAAAAATTAATTGTTCCTGGGGAGGGCAAGCCAATATAATAGAAATAACAATACTACCTAAGATAATTTACTTATTTAATGCCATACCAATCCAAATAAGGGTGGATCCATCAGTAAAAGAAAGGCTGAACAGCTCATGGTATATGAATATAATGGAATATTATTGTGCCACAAGAAATGTTGAAAAGGTTGGTTTCAGTGAAATTTAGAAAGACATATACGTACTCATGCAAAGTGAAGTAAACAATTCATATACAGTAATAGCATTGTAAAAACAAACTTTGAGAGCCTTAAAAACTTTGATCAGTGAAATGACCAGCCATAATTCCAAATGACAAATGATAAAGCCTTCTTACAGAGAAGCGACAAGCTTTGGGTGCAGCATGAGACATACATTTTTGGACGTGACCAATTTCTTTTGCTTTGCGTGTGTGCTACAAAGATTTTTAAATACATGAACACATAAGTATACATATATATATACCTATGTGTATGTATACACACATACACACACACACACATGCACTATTTTTTTGGTAGGGTATAAAGAAAGCACCCTGGCACATCCAGGATGGTGTGCTAGCCAAGGTTCTTAGATCTGTTTTTCTAAGGAAAGCAACTTAAAAGGGGTCAACAATATTCTTTAATTACATTTACCAACAATGAAAATACAAGCAGAGAAATAAAGACCAACAGACTGGGCTTCTGTCTGACAATAAGCAATACATACATCAGAGATCAACAGACAGATCCAAAAGTCTGACCATTACATACATACATAGTTACCAGAGAGAGAAGCACCAATACCTGGATTTTCAAAGCCTGAGGACTGTCATAGGGCCAGACCACATGAACACTCTTCCAATGAGTGAGCCCCAAAGCAAAATGCTAACTTCAGAATATATATAGAGCCAGAAAGCATCACAACCCACGTGAGTCAGTGCCTAACTACCAAAAGGTGTGAAAACCTTCAAGCAAGCAAACTTCCCCTAAGCAAGCTTCCCTTAATGGGCTCCACATGAGACCTATTATGGGTGGGAAAGATCTTAAATCCCATTTACATTACATAGGGGAGAAGGAAGTTGGAAGGATTGAAAATAAGTGCTTGTTAATTGATTAAAAAGTAAAATACAAATTGCCCTTAAAAAGGTATATATGATAATAATAGTTATCCCTTTCACATTGAGGGAGGAGGAGGATTAGGGACATTTTTTGTGATCTGGAAAATCTGTGTAAAATTTTTTGACCTTCTCTTTGTACCAGTGAAAAAGTTTGATTTTTTTTTCTTTTTCTTTTATAGGGTGTTTACTGTATCTTATTGTAATATTTGGGTTAAATATCTTCCTGTTGGTCTTTCAGTGTTGTGTGTGGCTTCCACAAAACTCTCCCCAAACTCTCATTTAATTTCTTATGCAGACCCTCAATACATCCTCAAGAGATGGGAAAAACCATGATGTTGAATGGATAACTGTAAATGCATTGATTTTTCTGGGCAACAAAATTACTACTTAAAACATGCTACTATGTAGTAGATGTTTGATAGAAGAGTGGAAAAGCTTACTAGCTTTGACTGTCTCTGACGCTTAGTACCTGTGAGTCTTTTGGCAAGTCACATAACATCCCGGGGCTTCAGTCTGCTAGTGTATAAAATAAGAGATTTGGACTAGATGACCCCTGAGGTCCTTTTCTGCTGTAGGTTTATGAGTTTATGACTAGGCAAATCACTTTAACCCCGTAGGCCTTTGTTTTCCTATTTGTAGAATGAGGTGCTTCAATCAGATATATCTCCCAGCTCTGACATTTGATGATATCTATCTTTAGAGTGGAATGGTGGTTCCACTCTCTTAGGAAACAGATTATCTGCAATCAATTTCTGACTTTGCCATTCATTGTATTTTGTGGCTTTGTGCTAGTTCCTTTACCTCTCTAGGTATCTGATTTCTCATCTGCAAAATGAGACTGGGCTACATAATCTCTGTGGTCCCCTTCCAAGCTCTATATCCTAGAATTCTATGGTATAGAGACCTTGCTTGGGAAAGCAATGCCCAGTTATACAAATATGATTCTGACAATATCCAACCTACTCTGTGACATGATTTCCATGTAGGCATTACAGGGAAAAGCCAGGACTACTTATTCTATGATTTTTTGCCTTTTCAAGCTCTTGGTAACTACAAGGGCAGACAAACATTTTTATTCTGGACTGATATGACAGTTATCATTATATAACCTTATCAAACTCTTTTCTAACTTTCTACTCCACCTTAATGATGTTGCTTGCAAGTTAGACTTTAAAAAGAATTTCTCAAAGAGAAGTTAAATGAAGCCAATGAGTATTTGAGAACTGTTTGATACCACAGCTTTCTGTCATGATGCAATATTTATGTCATTTAAAAGGAATGCAGGATGTTGTTTTGGAAAAGCCCCAAGACATAGGAGATTTGGACTCAAGACTTGACTGTCCCGTTGATTAGCTGTGCAACTTTGGACAAGTGACATGCCCTTGGGATCTGTTTCCTTAACTTTAAGATGAGGAAGTTGGAATAGATGATCACTAAGGTACCTTCCTGCTGGAACATTCTACTGCTACCAATATTTACAAGATAGTTGATAACTTTTATTAGTTCTTTGTTACATCAGATGTGTGACATAGGCTGATATTTTATCCTCATATTACATATAAGGAAAATGAGATATTGGGAGGGTAAATGATTTGCCTTGCCTGGGATTCACACATAGTTTTTGTTTTTAGTCTGTTGCTTAGACTCACTGAGCATCAACTACTATATACATTAGACTTCACTAAGACATTAAAAACGTCATGTCTACAGACAAGGGAAAAGATTAGAAACAGGCTTCAAAGCAAACATTTTTCTTCTTGTTCATTAAAAACAAAGGAACAATGAAACTGTAGAATTTCTGGTGGAGCTGCGCTGGGGATTACAAACCATCAAAAATGGTCCCCCCTTTTTTAAGTTTACCATTGGTCTTGGTAATACTATTTACATACTTTTCTTGGAGGAGGGAAGTATTAGAATTTAAAAATTTTGAAACTCCAACTATAGGAAATTCTTTGGCTATTGAATTATGCTTGGAACATTTATTCTGAAATTGCAAATGAACTTTACCAGGATGTTTTTTATATTGAAAGCTCCATGAGTACAAACTAGTTATCTTTGTCAAGAATTATTTATAAGTTTGGTTTCTGTTGGTTGGTTAACAGAATTCCTTTGATTATATTATATAATGTAAAATAGCTGACTTTATTTATATGCTGAACTCTTATAATCAGAGGAATTTAGATAATTTACTTTAGTCAAGTGTTAACGCTGTCAAATTGGACATAAAAGCCAAGTAGAAATAAATCTGTTCTAGTTATATAAGACATTTTCATAATAGCAATAAAAAGGAATCTTTTATAGAGTAGAAATATTGTTACTATCTTTGTGACCCCAAGGAAGTCCCTAAATTTCTTAGATCCTCTTTCATTATCTGTAAAATGGAAACAATGCCCTGAGTCAAAAGCTGGTGATAGCGAAAGTTAACTCTTAAAAAAAAGTCGAGAAATGGAAGTTACTGCTGTCAGCATTTGTACTATAACTTGTAAATGACCACAACTCTACTGGAAACAGAACCTTGCTGTAAAATACACTATATGCCAGATAGATATGATCTTTTCAAAGGTTTTTTTAAAAAAAGTTTTCCACATGACTAGTTATCTACATCATCTTGTTATTCTCATTGATTCAGTGATCTCTTATTTCTAAATAACAGAGGTCAGGTCAGGCCAAACCAATTTTCAATGAAGAGATTAAATTATGGAATAAAAATATCCAAGCATTATACACTTTATTAAGAAGTATCATCTTACATTCCCCATTATATTTTTACCAGCTGTTCATATAGAATTCATTAATTTACTGATCAAAAATTATTTTTTAATCACTGGATGTGCAGTTAGGTCACACATGATAATTATAGGAACCCTTTTCCTTCTTAGTAAAAATTGTGCCTTTTATATTGTGGGAAGAAAGTTTATGGATTGGGGGAATCATGCCCCTGGTTAGGGATGTACCATATTCAGTTTAGGACTTCTCATTGTTCAATCTTTTTGCAGTCATGTCTGATTCTCCGTGACCCCTTTGGAGTTTTCTTGGCAAAGATGCTGGAGTGGTTTAGCCATTTCCTTTTCCAGCTCACTTCGCAGATGAGGAAATTGAGGCAAACAGGTTAAGCAACTTTCCCCAGCTAGAAAGTGTCTGACGCTGGATCTGAACTCATGAAATTGAATCTTCTTGATTCTCAGCCCAGGGCTCTATCTATTGTACCACCCAACTGCTTGTCGATTTAGGACTACATTGCCAAGAAGTCTTTATGAGAGTTCGGTAATGTCCTCACTTGGGACATTAAATAGGAGGGTAGCTAATGAGATGCAGGGCTTTTGGAAAGAACTAAGCAGGTGTAAATCAAAAAAGGACTAGAAGAGATGGCTATTAAGCCAAGAGCTGTCTTTGGGCTTTGTCTCATACTTGGGCTAGAAAGCACTGAGTCATGGACACCCCTCTGTGAGTAATGCTAAAGGTCTAATGCTAAATGGCATTAATGTGGCAGTACCCTGGCAGGCTAGTGAGGCATCTTTCCCCTCATGCCACAGATAGACATTTAGACTTTGATGTGATTCTACTTTGGTAGCCCATTGAGCCTCTCATTTTTTTTGTGCTGAGAAACGGAAGGTGAAGAATTTTGAAGACTCACAGTGGTGAGAGATAGGGGCATCCTGTCCATCAAAAAGAGGAATCTTTAGCGTCTATCCAGTGAGCAGGTTGCCAATTCAGTTTTTACTGCTTATACAAGTAGCATGCCCATGCATGTTTAGCACTAGGGAGCTAGACTCCCAACCTTTCATTCTTGGTGGTTGTGAACTGTTTTTAAAAGGGAAAGGAGGGATAAGAGTTTTTTGCTATTCATTAGAGATTTGTATTTATCTTGAATTTCTTTTTTAAGTAAAGGTCCTTTTGTGTTTATGTGGTGTGTGTGTGTGTAACTCGCTGGTTCATCAAAAATCAAAGGGAAAATTGTGGCTTGTGTGACTCAAACAGCTTTTAGGTAACTGTAGATAGAATTCAATTAAACTGAAGTGATAGTGTAGAGGAAATGAAGTTAAAGATGGGAAACATCAGGGCAATATTTTTTGGGGGGTCTGGACCTGTGATTTTATCAATCTAGGAGAAGGTTGGGGAACCTGTGGCCTCAAGGCCACATGTAGCCCTTTAGGTCCTCAAGTGCAGCCATTTAACCAAGTCCAAACCTGGCAGAACAAATGGGTCAAAGGGCCACACTTGAGGACCTAGAGGGTCACATGTGGCCTCAAGGCCACAGGTTCCCCACCCCTGGTCTAGGTAGTTCCCACTATGGAATTCTTTCCCCCAATATAGACCAGAAACTGCTCTGAACAATTTAGGAAATTGCCAGGGACAATAAATGAGAAGTTAAGTGATTTTTTCAGGGCCTTGCTGCTGATATGTATTAGTATGTGTTCTCCATTGAAGACTAAGTAATTAATAAAATATGTGTGGTTCAATAACAGCAAGAATTTATGTTGTATTTGAGAATGAGGTTATTTGTATTTTAAATGTATCACTTAATATCCCCCTAAGAATATAATTTTTTGGACATGCCAAGTAGGCTTGGTTTATTTCTTTTTTATTTTATTTTATTTTTTTTAAATTTATTTATTTAACTTTTAACATTCATTTTCACAAAATTTTGGGTTCCAAATTTTCTCCCCATTTCTCCCCTCCCCCTCCCCCAAACGCCAAGCATTCTCATTGCCCCTATCACTGATCTGCCCTCTCTTCTAACATCCCTCCCTTCCCTTGTCCCCATCTTCTCTTTTGTCCTGTAGGGCCAGATAACTTTCTATACCCCATTAGCTGTATTTCTTATTTCCTAGTAGTAAGAACAATGCTTGACAGTTGTTCCTAAAACTTTGACTTCCAACTTCTCTTCATCCCTCCCTCCCCACCCATTCCCTTTGGGAAGCAAGCAATTCAATATAGGCCATATCTCTGTAGTTTTGCAATTGACTTCCATAATAGTCATGTTGTGTAAGACTAACTATATTTCCCTCCATCCTAACCTGCCCCCCATTGCTTCTGTTCTCTCTTTGGATCCTGTCCCTCCCCAAGAGTGTTGACCTCACATTGCTCTCTCCTCCCATTGCCCTCCCCTCCATCTTCCCTCCCACCCCTCCTATCCCCTTCTCCCCCACTTTCCTGTATTGTAAAATAGGTTTTCATACCAAAATGATTATGCATTTTATTCCTTCCTTTAGCGGAATGTGATAAGAGTAAGTTTCATGTTTTTCTCTCACCTCCCCTCTTTTTCTCTCCACTGAAAAGTCTTTTGCTTGCCTCTTTTATGAGGGATAATTTGCCCCATTCCATTTCTCCTTTTCTCCTCCCAATATATTTCTCTCTCACTGCTTAATTTCATTTTTTTAAGATATGATCCCATCCTATTCAACTCACTCTGTGGTGTGTGTGTGTGTGTGTGTGTGTGTGTGTGTGTGTGTGTGTGTGTGTGTGTAATCCCACCAACTACCCAGATACTGAAAAGTTTCAAGAGTTACAAATATTGTCTTTCCATGTAGGAATGTAAACGGTTCAACTTTAGTAAGTCCCTTATGACTTCTTTTTGCTGTTTACCTTTTCATGCTTCTTTTCCTTCTTGTGTTTGAAAGTCAAATTTTTCTTTTCAGCTCTGGTCTTTTCATCAAGAATGCTTGAAAGTCCTCTATTTCATTGAAAGACCAATTTTTCCTCTGAAGTATTATACTCAGTTTTGCTGGGTAGGTGATTCTTGGTTTTAATCCTAGTTCCTTTGACTTCTGGAATATCCTATTCCATGCCCTTCGATCCCTTAATGTAGAAGCTGCTAGATCTTGTGTTATACTGCTTGTATTTCCACAATACTTGGATTGTTTCTTTCTAGCTGCTTGCAATATTTTCTCTTTGACCAGGGAACTCTGGAATTTGGCCACAATGTTCCTAGGAGTTTCTCTTCTTGGATCTCTTTCAGGAAGTGATTGGTGGATTCCTTGAATACTTATTTTGCCCTCTGGTTCTAGAATCTCAGGGCAGTTTTCCTTGATAATTTCATGAAAGATGATGTCTAGGCTTTTTTTTTTTGATCATGGCTTTCAGGTAGTCCCATAATTTTTAAATTGTCTTTCCTGGATCTATTTTCCAGGTCAGTTGTTTTTCCAATGAGATATTTCACATTCTCTTCCATTTTTTCATTCTTTTGGTTTTGTTTTGTGATTTCTTGGTTTCTCATAAAGTCATTAGCCTCCATCTGTTCCATTCTAATTTTGAAAGAACTATTTTCTTCATTGAGCTTTTGGACCTCCTTTTCCATTTGGCTAATTCTGCTTTTGAAAGCATTCTTCTCCTCATTGGCTTTTTGAACCTCTTTTTCCAATTGAGTTAGCCTATTTTTCAAGGTGTTATTTTCTTCAGCATTTTTTTGGGTCTCCTTTAGCAAGGTGTTGACCTGCTTTTCCTGCTTTTCTTGCATGTCTCTCATTTCTCTTCCCAGTTTTTCCTCCACCTCTCTAACTTGATTTTCAAAATCCATTTTGAGCTCTTCCATGGCCTGAGCCCACTGAATATTTATTTTGGGTGTTTGGGATATAGAAGCCTTGACTTTTATGTCTTTCCCTGATAGTAAGCATCCTTCTTCCTCATCTGAAAGGATGGGAGGAGATATCTGTTCACCAAGAAAGTAGCCTTCTATGGTCTTACTTTTTTTCCCTTTTTTGGGCATTTTCCCAACCAGTTACCTGACTTTTGGGTCCTTTGTCAAGAGTAGGGTATACTCTGGGAATCTGTGAGATCTCAGTTCCTCCAAGGTGGCACAATCAAACATGTACTCGTCTGGATGCAGAGAGGGATTTTTGTGCCCAGAATCTTAACAGATACCTCTCCACAGCCACTTGGCCTCCAGTTCCCAAGTCAGCACTGGGGGCTGATTTTCTGATAAGCTGGATGGGCAGACAAAGACCAGCTCTCCCAGGGCCTTCACCCGTGCTGAGATAAGACTAAGCTCTTCAGTGCCCTCAGGGGTTTTTACACTCCAACAATGGAGCTTCCAAACAGGCTGCTGTTCAGGCTCTGTGGCTGCAGCCTACTACCGGAGCTATGGGAAAGCCCTTCTCCCTTCCTGGCCTGCTGATTAAACCCCATCACTGACCTTTGGGGCCTGTGGGCCGAGGGATCTGAGGCCCTGCTACTGCGACTGGAGATTCCACCCCCAAGGTGTCCTCCTCCCAGAGTCGCGTTGCGCCATGCTGCTCGGCCAATCCTGGGCTGGGCTCTGTGCTTGGCTCTGTGTCCGGCGCAACTGACGTTTCCATGGGCCTTTCAGGTCACTGTGGGCTGGAAATCTCCTCCATTCTGTTGTTCTCCACTTCTGCTGCTCCAAAATTTGTTGAAAGTCCCTCTCTACAGGTATTTTATGGGCTGTGGGGAGGACGATGAGTAAGGGTGTCTTTCTAGTCTGCCATCTTGGCTCCACTCCCTCAGCTTGGTTTATTTCTGATAACATGGAAGATTTCCTCTAAGGTGAGGCTCTATTTTATAGGCTAGAAAATGTGAATGAAGCTGGTTTCAGTTTACTTGAGTATATTAACAGAATGCCCCTGAAAATCTCTTAAGGAGAGTTTCAAGAATGTTTGCTTAATGAGTCTAGATCTGTTTCAAATGTGTAGAAGTCCCAGGCACTAGCCATGGGATGAAATTTGAGTTCTCTCCACCCTCTTTTTTATCTTTTTTGTTTTTTAAATCTAGCATTAGACAAGTAGTTCATTGCATAAAAACTAATAAAGGGGCCAGAAAACATTCCACTTTTATTTTCTTTCCCAGTTGGTTAGCTCTAGGCTAACGTATTCATTCTCCTGATACTACCCAGGCTACCAGCTCTTTTGATTCTACTTTGGGAACATTGTTTATTTTTCAGTTGTGTCCCACTCTTTGTGACCCCATTTGGGGTTTTCTTGGCCGAGATGCTGGCAGTTTGCCATGTCCTTCTCCAGCTCATTTTCCAGATGAGAAAACTGAGGCAAATGAGGTTAAGCGACTTGCCTAGGGTCACACAGCTAGTACACATTTAAGGCTGAATTTGAACTCAGGTGTTCCCAACTCCAGGCCTAGCACTGTATCCACTGTGCCACCTAGTAGGAGCTTTACTTACTATTTATTACACAGATAATCCAGAAGAAATGTTTACAGTGAGGTGTACAGAGAGCTGGGCACCTAGTAGACACTTTAGAAATACCAGTTGACATTGATTTGGAGACAAAGATACATAATACAGGCTATAAAACAGGCTGTAAAACAAAACAAGAAGAAAACAGTTATAAAGTAGCAATAAAACAAATGTATCAGATGTTTATCTATTAATCACAAATATCCCTGTCTTGTTGCCAGTGAATCTAAAGCTGATCTGAAGCCACAATTTCAGTAGTGCTGTTACTGTTTGTTCTTTGGAATACAATCATGAAAATGAATTTTTTTGCCTTAGGAAAAAATATGCAATCAATTTCTTTAAAAGACATAATTATGTGCTTAGATGCCCCTAAAAGTATAAGTTTTTTAATGCTTTGAAATGCAGTGAACTGCAACCTGAGCAAAACTCAAATTCTGGTTATCTTTTAATTGAGCACTGGAGCACATTTCTAGTGTTCAATTATGTCAGTCATCCTACAAGAAAGAAAATTCAGGCAGCCTCACAATTTACTTTTTCTTAATAGCTCTTCTTGGTGAAGAGCAGGGGAAATGAACTTCATAAATCTCATATACAGCTCGATGAAAACCCTCTTTTTATTATGTGCATGCATAAAGGTCTGTGCAAACTGTTGCATGCACATGCTAAGTAATTAAGATAAACATAGGGAAATGTGAAGAATATAGAAAGGCTATGAATATAATTAGTTTTAAGCTTTTGAGAGAAATAAAAACCTAACCACAACTATTCAAGTGAGTTAACTTTTGTCTAATTACATTACTTTAAAAATAATATAGATTCTATATCACAGCTGGACCAGCAATATTCATAAAATGCAGAAAAACTCCAGGGATTTTAGTGTAGAAATGAACAGAAATTTTACCTGAGACAGCTGGGTGGTGCAGTGGTAGAGTTCCAGGCCTAGAGTCAGAAAGACTCCCATCTTCTTAAGTTCAAATCCTGCCTCAGACACTGTTGTTATCCTAGGGAAGTCACTTAACCTTAGTCTGTCTTAGTGTCCTTATCTGTAAAATGGGAATAAAAATCACATCAATCATCCAGGGTGTTTTGAGGTTGAACTGAGATAGTATTTGTAAAATACTTTGCAAACTTAAAAGCCCTATGTAAATGTTATTATTATTTTGGTAAGGGAGTAAATCTCTTGTCTAGCCTTGGAAATAAGCTGCCTCAGTACTTCAAACATCCCTAATTTCACCCGTGTGGGCACTTCCTCCATTGGTGCAGATGGGATGATACCCATGCTTCCCTACTTTATCTTGTGCTGTTTCTCAAAGCTGTGATAGTGAACCTGTCTACTTGGAGTTGGTTGGTCTTTAGACAAGAGACAGAGTACAACACCAGGACCATCCTCAGAGGCTTTCTAGCTTGGTAGGATTCATTAGAGTTGTATTCCCTCTCATATAGAACTTGCAGAACTAATGGACCCTTTCAGCCACAGGGAGGTCTAGGAGTAGCACCTTTAAAGAGATCGTGCATAATCACAGCAACCATCTTTATGTAACCTTGTGCTGTGGAAAGGAGTCTGGATATGGAAATAGAGCTTTCATCCAAAACCAAGTTCTGGTTTGAATTCCAGTCCTGCTTCTACTTGTTATTATCTGTGTGACTTTGGATAAATTATCTAACTTCTCTGGGCTTCAGCTTTTTTTTTTGTTTCAGTGGTTTCAGACATGTCCAACTCTTCATGACCCAGTTGGGGTTTTCTTGGCAAAGATATTGGAGTGGTTTACCATTTCCTTCTCCAGATCATTTTAAAGATGAGCAAATTGAGGTAAACAAGGTTAAGTGCCTTGCCCAGGGTCACATAGCTAGTAAGTGTACGAGGCCAGATTTGAACTCAGAAAGATGAGTCTTCCCAACTCCAGGGTGAGGTTGCTATCAACTTCCCCAAGCTGCTTCTTACTTACCAAGCTGCCTATTGACCTTTTACATATTCTCTCCAAATGCTTTTGACTCTCTTTCCCCTGACAGAAATGGATGAACTGGTGTTAAAAACAATGTGTGTTCATCCTTCGTGGCTGAAGAAGACCATGCCATCAGAGAAATAATGACATGACTTGCACTTGACTTTGTTTTGAATGAAGGAAGGCTGTGCAGGTCACCAGCCTCACTTCTCCTCCAGAGTTGATAAAGAAGCATAAAAGGAGGAGGGATAAGCACTTATTAAGCTCCTACTGTGTGCCAAGCATTGGGTGAAGTGCTTTACAAATATCTTCATCTCATTTGAAACTTGCAACCCCCCTGGGAGGTAGATGCTTTCATTATCTCCCTTTTACAGCTGAGAAATCTGGTCACAGATAAAGTGACTTGCCCAAAGTCACATAGCTAGAAAGGTCGGATTTTAATTCAGATTTTCTTGACTCCAGATCCCAATGCTCTGTCCACTAACATAATGATCACATAGTGTCATTTATCCTTATTTGCCCTAATTTTTTTTATTATATGTGGATGTTTTTTGTTTAAGTACAATATCCAGTCAGATGCAGAGTGAGAATCAAGTAGAATCTGTAAAACCTAGACACTGAACAATTGCTAATAATAACTGGTATTTATATGGCTCTTTAAAGTTTTCAAAATGCTTTATATACTTTTCATTTGAACTTCACAATCACCCTGTGAGGTATGTAACACAGTCATTATTATCTCCATTTAACAGTTAAGGAAACTGAGGCTGAGGTTACCTACCTTGCTTGTACTTACCCACCTAACAAGTGCTAAAAGCATGATCTGAAGGTGGCGCATTTATTGTGAGACCTGGACAAATAACCTATCAGTGTCCTGGTAAATGCCCTAAGGCTAAAAATTGTAGAACACTTGCAGACATGTATTGGGAGGTATTATTCTCTCCTCAGATTCTGTATACTAATGAAATCAGAGATCTGAATTTTAAAAAAGAGTAAGTATCATGTCCTTGAGAGGATGCTTCATTGGGAGGGGTAAGGGAATAAGTTTCTTATATAGTGCCTATTATGTGGCAGGCACTGTGCTAAGAGCTTTTATTCTTAAACAAATATTATCCCATTTAATTCTCACAACAACCCAGTGAAATAAGTGCTATTATTATCCCCATTTCACAGTTGAGTAAACAGGGGCAAATAGAAGTTACATGATTTACTCAGGGGTCACATAACTAATGTCTCAGGTCAGATTTGAATTCAGATTTTCCTGATTTTAGGCCTATTTCTCTATACACTGTGCCACCAGTATTGTGACAAACATTCTCTATTTCCTTGGAATAGAAGTTCACATTAACAGTTAGGTAGTACAGTGGATAGAACTATGGGCCAGGAGTCAGGAAGATTTGAATTCAAATCCTGCCTGAGACACTATTATTTGATCCTTGTTTCCTGTAAAATTTGCAAGGATCAAATAAGCTGATAGTTTTAAAGTGCTTAGTTCAGTGTCTAGCACATAGTAGGAACTATATAAATGTGATTTTTACCCCCATCCTCTACGCTGTTGTCATTTTCTTTGTCGAAGGAAATTCTGATGCCACACCATAACTTTACTGGTTGGAACAAAACGCACGTTTTTTTCCTTTGTGGTATTCTTGGAATTTTAAAATTTGTATGACATCTAGGAGAACTGAAAATTGAGATTCAAAGAAAGTTTAATTTGCCACTTAGAAACAGTGGGCTCTGTGATAATGGATGCTAGAGGTTTTGCCATGCTTGCTTTTAGCAATGGAAACAACATCCTTTACAAATTTTGTGATGGAAATATTGACTGTGTCTCTCCATCCTCATTTTATTCATTTCCCCTTTCTTATTTCTCAGTTTGACTTTTAATACCAAAGTGCAATGAGTGGTTGAGAGAGCTAGTGTGTGTGTGTGTGTGTGTGTGTGTGTGTGTGTGTGTGTGTGTGTGTGTGTGTGTGTGGTTTTCCTTCCCTTGTGGGTCTGACCACTGCTTAGAAAAAGATGTTTGATTCTGGATTGCTGTTTAATTTCTAATGCTGGGCTTTGGGGAGGCAGGATGAGAAGTAATACATAATGAATTGATCACTAACTTCAAAAGGTCTTGGACTGAACGTCAGTTTGCCACAATATCCATTCAAAGTAATGATGATTTGGAAGATTAATAGACAAGCAGTAACAGCATGTAGACAGGCCATCTCTTACAATCCCAATATTTTAAGTATCTCTCCTATGCAAAATTAGTGATAAAATTTAAATTACAACTTTATGTAACATGACATTTTTCTAGATCGTATGTTTTGAAAACAGTTGCACAGGTCAGCTAAAAGAAGTTGGAAATATGATGTCTGGGTAGAATACTGGACCTGTAGTCAGGAAAACCTGAATTCAAATTCCACCTCAGATATTCACTAGCTATATGACCCTGGGCAAGTCACTTAACTTCCGTTTGCCTCTTAGTTTTCTCAACTGCAAGCCCTACTTTATAGGGTTATTGTGAGCATCAAATGAGATAATGTTTGTACTTATTACAGTACCTGCCACATCATAGGTGCTGTATGAATGCTTATCTCCCCTCTAGCACAACTCCCACTCAGACTGAGAACTATCAGTGAAAAATTTCACCTGGTAGTGATTTTTCTATCCTCTGAACCTCAAGTAATGCTTTTTTTGAAAGCAATTATATAATACTTACCAAAGGAGGCCCCGGCTTGTATCCTCACTATTTGAAGACAGGCATGTCTTCTCTACTGTCCTAGATTTTGAACTTTAGGTAGAATCTTTGTCATGTGTGTGCGTAAAATATTATATATTATATTTATATATCATATATGATGTAATATTATATACTATAATTAAGAAGTTAATGTATTTATATATAAATATATATATGTACACATGCATTTATCCCCCACAGCAATAAAGTAATGACTGTGTAAAGTTGATCTTCAATAAATATTTGTTTAATGAATGTAGGGTATGGCATAGGCAGTGTGGCATAGTTAGAAAAAAGTATTTATTCCAAAGACTTGGAATAAGAAGCCCTAGGTTCAGGTATCTACTTTGCCCCTTCTTAGCAAAGTCACTTCTGGTCTTGGAATCACATTTTTCCCATTTTTAGTGAGGGGTTAGGCAATTAAACCATGGTTTCTGCGAAAAAAGGTCCATGAGATTGAACAATAGATGAAATCTGGATATTTTCCTTATGCCATTGCTATAGGGAGGGATAGTAGTGACAAAAACTGCTAACTATTATTATTTCCTGTCAAATCTCAGCGATATCACATAGGATCTTGGTCAAATCACACCACTTCTCTTGGCCTCAGTATCTCATCTGTAAAGTAAGGTTGCTGGGCTTGCCAGTATCTAAAGTACCTTATTCTTCTAATATTTTATGATATACCTATGATATTTCCAACTGCCAAAAGATTCTTTTCTTTTTTCTTTTTTTTGGTGTAAAAGTTTTTGTTTAAAAAAATTTTCAGTTCTGAATTCTCTCCCTTCTCACCTCTCCTTACCCATTAAGAAGGTAAAAAAAATGTGATCTGAATTACACATTGAAATCATATAAAACTTATTTCCAGATTAGCCATGTTGAAAAGAATAAGAAAAATAAAGTGAAAAAATATGAAAAATATGAAAAAATTCTTCAGTTTGCACTCTGACTCCATCAATTCTCTGTCTGGATAGCAGTTTTCATTATGGGTCCTTCAGAATTATCTTGGATCGTTGTATTGCTGAGAATAACTAAGTCATTTGCAGTTGATCATTGTACAATATTATCGGTACCGTATACGGTATTCTCTTTGTTCTGCTAGTTTTATCATTTCAATATATCATCCTAGGTTTTTCTGAAATTATCCCCCTAATCATTTCTTATAGTATGATAGTATTCCATC
Organism: Notamacropus eugenii; assembly: GCF_028372415.1. Lineage (NCBI taxonomy): Eukaryota > Metazoa > Chordata > Mammalia > Diprotodontia > Macropodidae > Notamacropus > Notamacropus eugenii. The sequence continues at coordinate 268,287,513 of NC_092876.1, forward strand.
ACAATTATATACCACAGCTTGTTTAACTATTCCGTAATTGATGGGCACCTCTTTACTTTTCAATTCTTTACCATGACAAAGAGAGGTGCTTCAAATATTTTTTTGCACATATAGGTCCTATTCCTTTTTCTTTTGATCTCTTTGGGATATAAATCTAGTAGTAGTATTGCTAAATCAAAGAGTATATGTAGTTTTATAGCCCTTTGGAACAATTACCAGTTTGCTCTCCAGAATGATTGGACCAATTCACAACTCTACCAGAAATGCATTAATGTCCCAATTTTCCCCCATCCCTTCCAATATTTATTGTTTTCCTTTTCTGTCACATTAACCAATCTAACAGATGTGAGGTGGTACTTCAGAATTATTTTAATTTTTATTTTTCTACTCAATAATGATTCAGAGCATTTCTATATGACTTTTTTTATATAGCTTTGATTTCTTTTGGAAGCTGTTTATGTCCTTTGACCCATTATCAATTGGGGAATGACTTACATTTTTATAAATTTGAAGCAGTTCTCTATATATTTGAGAAATGAGACCTGTATCAAAGAAACTACTATATATAGAAACTGACTATATATTTTTCTCCTACTTCCTTGCTTTCCTTCTAAGCTTGGTTGTATTGGTTTTGTTTGTGCAACCCCTTTTTAATTTAATGTGACCAAATTATCCATTTTACTTCTTGTGGTCCTCTCCATCTCTTGCTTGGTCATAAATTCTGAACAACTCTTTTCACAAAAGCTTTCCTATCTTTTTTCCAAAATAAAATTGCAGGGTCTGTGGTTTCCTTGATGTGGGAGACTTTCATTAAGTATGCTCCCTTTACTAATGCAAATCAGCAATTGCTTTATAATTTCCTTGGGATACCCTGCAGATGATATATTTTATCATTGTAGAGGCTATATTTTATGTTTCTTTGTACTTTTCACAGTACCTCACAGAGTGCCTTGCAAATAGTAGGTGCTTAATAAATGTCTATTGAACTAAATTGAGTGCTCATTGGGTAATGATGTGAAAAAAAAGAATTTTTTACTTAAGTGAGTTTCCCTTCATGTTTTCTACATATCCCTATGTATACCCATATATATATATATATATATATATATATATATATATATATATATATATATATATATATATATATATATATATATATATATATATTTACACATTCAGGTATCATATGTGACGTATACTTTAATTACTTAGAAATTTAATTACTTAAAAATTTTAATTACTTAGAAATTGCTAGAAATTACTTAGAAAATCTTTAAAGTGTGTTGTGGCAATATCCCTAATATCCCCAACGAACTTTTGTTTTATTTGACCTCTCTTTGCTAAAGTAACATCCTGTTTACTTTTGACTTACTGTGTGAAAGCTTCAACTGAGTCAACTGTTTTGTGTATAAGTTAAAGCCAATTTTTAATTACTGAAACTAGTTAAATCTCAAGAATCCCCAGAGAACTGAAGAACATTCTTATGTAGGAGGAAATTTCATACCTGACTGTGAGGCTGATAAATAGCACTGAGATACATAAATAAGTAGCTGAGTCCCCAGGCCAGTTTCATTCATTTCTTCAGCCAGAAATTATTAAAAGAGGATTTATATATGAGTACCTGACAAAGGAGACAAATCAACAGGTAAGATTAGGAATGATGGCACTTTACTTTGAATGTACCTTGGGTTTATACTGACTGTACTTATTCTTCTGTCAAACCTGATTCTATTTCTCTTTTTGACAATTTAGTGATTGGACATTGGTTAGAAACTGAACAAATGTCATATAGAGAAGAAGGATGAGCAAAACGTTCTCTTACTAAATGTACATTGCTTATATTTCTGGTGCCAAGACTGATTGGTTTTTAGACCATCAGTGCTCATGAGCAAAAACAGTGGCTTTGAATGTCCACATTTATATTTCATAACAGGAATCCAGACTCAGTCAACACTTATATGGGCTTATATTGTAATTCAAATACTGGGTTTTAAGCAAAGATGATAAATTATCATTTTTCACAACTGAAATATAAACATGAAACTGTATTCATGAATTTGTTTCATTACTTATCCTATCTTGTTCTGGATATGAGGCACTTAAGCTTAACAATCATGTCATGTATTAGGTGTTTTGTTGTTGTTTTTTGAGGGGGAAAGATTATCACATTGTCCATGATGACTGGAGCAGGCAGAAAGTAGTGTCATGGAGATCACTTTACAACAGTCTAAGACAGGGTTGACTAGGACAGTTTAAGAAAGACACTGATATGCTAGAGCCAAGAGAGAAAGACTAGTAGATTGTTCAAGTGCTTTGAAACCTTGAGTTTTGGTGAATGAAATTAGCAACATGTAGCCTGGAGAAGGGAAGAACCATGGGACAATGATAATTGTCTTTGTGTTTTAAGGGCTGTCTTATAGAAGAGATTTATATTCCATTTGTTCCCAGAGGGCAGAATAAGAAGCAACAGATGGACATCTCAAATGGGCGAATTTAGGCATCTTGATGTCAGGAAAACTTTCTGACAATTAGAGCAGTCCAAAAACAAAATGGGATGCCATCAGGAGGTTGTATTCACCCTCACTGGAGGTCTCCAGGGAGGGGGCTATATGACCATTTGACTAGACTGTTATAGTAAGATTTCATTTTGGGTATGGGTTGGACTGGATGACTGCCAAGGTTCCTTTTAACTCTAAAATTTGGAGATTCTATGACCTGAACTAGATTTATGTTTGTGTCAATGAAGGGCAGGCACTGATTTAAAGCATATTTTGAAGTAAGTATTGATAGGACTTTGTGACTGATATGGGGTAAGGAAGAAACAAAAATCAGAGATGACTCTAGTGTCTCCATTCTGGGTGATGGCGGGGATGATGGTATTGTCAAATAAAATAGGGAAACCAGGAGGGCGAACATTGTGACATCCAGACACAAATGTAAGCTTCTTGAGAGCAACAACTTAACATTTTTTTCATAGTACTAGTGCTTTCATATAGTGCCTGACGCATGCCTGTTAGCTGATTGATGTCCAGTAAGTAGGACTAAGTTCAGAGGAGAGATGTGAAGCTGGAGGAGTTTTGGAGTCATTTGCATAGAATTGATAACTGAAATCTTGGGCATAAAATCGTAAGATCCCAGATTTAAAATTGGGAAAGTGAGACCCAGAAAGAGGATGCTGCTTGCACAAGTTTACCTAGCTAATGTCAGAGATAAGGTTTGAATGTGGGTCCTCCTCTCTAATTCTTCTTCCTCTTCCTCCAGGACTACCATAAAGTACACGGTCTCTGGTGTTTGGTGTGGAATAGTGGATAGAATACAGTACAGAAGTTGGAGTCAGGTACTTGGGTTTAAATCTAATGCAATGCTTACTAGCTTTGTGACCAACAAGAAGTCATTTAACCTCTGCGTCTCAGTTTCTTCATCTGTAAGACGGTGAGAATATTTGTGGCACCTACCTCTCAGAGTTGGTCTGCGACTCTTATGCGATCAGGTACTTTGCAGATATGAATGCCCATATAAATGTAAATTGTAGTAAGGCTACATAGAGTTGTACTTAAATGCTCCTGAAGTGCAGAAGGAAGCTCATTTACAGAGACAGTAAATATTTGACTTGTCTGTAAGTTTTGGGGGAATCCACAAATGCTTTATCCATGGATAGAACACTGTTCTCTCTTAAAACAGATCTGAATTTAAGTCAGATGTTAAAGCTGGACATTTGTATTTGAAACAGAGACTTACTATTGGCAATACTTCAGTTCTGAGTGATAGAAGAAAACACTGAAGAAATCTGAAGTGAGCATGAATTCATCTTTGTCACACTGTATATGGAGTTATTACATCTTGTCACCTGGCAGCTGTATGTTCTTGATAGTTACTCCTGAGCTCTTGGGTCCATAGGAAAAACAATAAAGTGAAAAAGACTGCCACGTAATTTCATTTGTAACTTCTTTGGGAGGAAGACAATTCTCTCTGCTCAGAAGTGATTTACTGGTCCTCATATATTTTTTGCTATCAGATCATTTGAAAAAATTGAAAGACTTACACTTATATTGTGACCCTTTACAAACATTTGTCATATATATGTATACATATATATGTATATATATACAATATTAATTGACAAAGCCTAAGAATCCAAAAGGATGTGCTATGTCTTCCCTTCTCAGTCACACAAATCAATAAGAAAGATCAGCAAGGCCCCCAAATGGGTGGGGGATGGGACACAGGGTGGGGTTTGATCTATTATAGAAATGTATCTGTAAGGAAATGAGCTCATTTTTTATGTAACACTCACATGGAAGAAGTTTATCCTTTCAACTTTGGCTCCCTCTCTAAGAATCCTAATCCCTCTTTTCATCACCCTTTATTCCTGCCCATTCCCATATTCTGGATTATTGAATATTGAGTTATAGACCTAACCCTAAGTTTGCCCTGTTCTCTTAGTTTTATTCCTTCTAGAAAGGGAAAGTAATGTACAAATTTTGGCCCCATGAATTTTCCTTCTGCATGAATATACATTAATCCTAACTAATAAAAGAAAGGCAAATGTCCAACACAAATATAACAAATCATTAAATATAGAAAAAGAGAACATCAAGTAGGGAAAAAATGCTCCTACAAGAATGAAATGCTTTGGCAAAACCAAAACCAAACAAAAAACTAAAACCCAGATGTGTAACCTTCAGCCTGAGGAGGTAAATCAATACGAACATTTGGCTCTTGGAATACGAGTAGTCATCTATATTTTTTCTAACTGGTATTTAAGGCCAGTTTTTTGTGAGCCTTACTTCACTTACCCAATCAGAGATTTTATCCTGTTTATTCTCCTTTTGTATTTAGTCTTTCAGATTTGTCCCTGCCTCTCTATATCCACTACCACCCTCCTGGTCAAGGATCTCATTATTATATTCCACCTGAAGTATTACTATAGCTTCCTAACAAATCTTCCTACCTCTTTCTCTTCATAATATGCCCTCCACACTGCTGCCAGATTAATTTTCCTCATTAGAGTTTTTATGTCATTTGTCTGCTCAAAATCTAATGATAGCACCTTAAGTCTACTTTGTAAGTCTACTTTAGCCTTCCATTGAGTGCTCTTTATAATGTGGGGCTCCCCCTTTCACCTTCTAGTATAAAGTCTATGCTCCAACAAAACTGGACTAGCTTCTGCCTCCCATATGCACTCTATCCTTTACTATGTATGTATCTTTGCTCCTATTTGATTTTTTTTTGGTTGAAATGTCTTCTTCCTGTTGAATTCCTAATTTTAAAGAAAAACTCAGTTATCCTTCTTCCAGGAAAATTCCCACCTCACACCCTCAAATTGGTAATGATCTTTCCCTGTCTGACTTCACATTTTGTTTACACACTTAGCAAATTAATCATGTATGTCATTGTTATTTGTGTGTGTGTCACATCTTCCTACTAAATTGTAAACTCCATAAAGGCAGAGACACTGTATTATTGAAATCTTGTATCTAGCACAGTGCTGCACACACAGTGTTTAATAATTGGTGAATTTGAATAGGAAGAATTTCTGCCACTTGTTATCTATCTAATATCATTCTACTTACTTACCATAATTCCCTTTGCTACCTATAGCTGATTTAACCTTCACACTTTTGTTCATTTGTTTTCCTCTGGGGGCTTTATTAATGCAATTTTCATTCTCTTTCCACCCCCAAATCCCTTCCTTTGAATGCCTTTTGTGCTTCCCTCTGTGCCAAACCAAATTATATACTTTCTTGAAGGGCTGGCTGAAAACTCATTTCTCCTAAGTGAGAAGGGTTAGTCAAGTTAACTCTAGTCAACTTAACCCTATCCTGATAATTTCCTTACTTTGAATTTCCTCAGGATTTATAAATTCCGTTGTACTTGTTCATTAATACTGCCCTGGAACTATTCTTTAGTTGTTTGACATGAAAACACCATATCTCCTAAAATAGGTTGCAAATTCCAGGCAGAGTTTTCCATTTTCATTTATACATTTCTTGAATGCCCACTATATGCCTGGGCAGAGATCTGTACCATCTCTTCCTTTAATAGAACCACGTCTATAGGCTAGTGCTCGGCTACTTATCGTTCAAAAGAAACATAAGACAAATGGAGCTACTTCCAATTGATCAGAATGTCCTCTGGCCCACGACTACCCCTGCTAGGTCTCTACCCAAAAGAGATCAAAGAAGGAGGAAAAGATCCTTTACATACAAAAGTCTTCTCTTTTTGTGGTAGCAAAAACATGGAAACTAAGGAAATTCCTATCAACTGAGGAGTGATTGAATAAGTTGTGAAGGAATACCATTGTGCTCCATAGAAGAAATGAAAAAGTAAAGGAAATGAGGAGATATTTGATTTCAAAGAGACTTATATAAACTGATACAGAGTAAGTAAGAACAATTTATACTATGACATCAAAATGACAAAAATGAACAATTTTGAAGACTTCTATAAACTGACAAGGAATGAAATGAGCAGAACCAGTATATTTATACAATACAATAATTTATGCAATAATAACAACACTGTAATGATAAACAATTTTGAAACCTCTAAGAACTATGATCAAAGCAATAACTGTTCATGATTTCAGAGGACAGAGGATGAAATATGTTATCTATTACAGAGAGGTGATAGATTTGGGATCAGAATTAGGCATATATTTATTATGTAACATATTTACAGATAGACATTGTGGGAATTCGTTTTGCTTGACTGCATATTTGTTACAAGAAATTTGTTTTTTATTTTTTTTCTGATGGTGTGGGGGCTGGGAGGGAGAGAAAACAAAATTCTGTTGATTTAAAGAGAGAAATGGGGTGGTGAAAAGTTTCATGTACTTTCAAATGAAGTTACTGGATTAAAAGATTTAAGGATAAAAAAAGTTTTGTTTAATTGTTTTACTTTTTTTTTTTTTAACAAAGGAACTTTCGTGGAAGTGGGAACAGTCTGTAAATGTTTGTAATATAAAAAGAAAACACATCAATAATGATGTGGAAGAATAAAAGATAGTTACTGGTGGGAAGGAAGGGGGGATAAATTGATCAGGGGTTGAGGGAAAATAGACTCTGAAAAGAGCAATCCAGGATCAGCTTCTAGATTCATGGGATCATGGGAACTTGAACTCAGTAACCCTTTTTTCTCTCTCCTTCAGAGGTAACTAATGGCATTTAACCATTGGGCTTTTTCCTTCAAGTGCTGTCTGGGAATAGCTCAGTCACAAAAGTGTTGGCTCTTCCTTCTCCAAAAAGCAGAAATTGTGCATGGGAGAATCAGTTTTATGCTTTAGGAAATAATACATATTTTTGCCATGTTGTGTAATATTTAGATCACTCTTCAGATTTTTAGTAAAGGGCTTTATTAAGTGACTTCATAGCATTTGGCACCTAATAGTATAGCAACTTCTTGTTATTTTGATTCAGTTGTGTCCAATTTTTGTGACCCCATTTGGGTTTTTTTTTTTTTGATAAAGATACTGGAGTGTTTTACTATTTCCTTCCCCAGATCATTTTACAGATGAGGAAACTGAGGCAAACAGCATTAAGTGACTTGCCCAGAGAGGAATTGTCTGAGACCACATTTAAACTCAGGTCTCCCTCTCTTTAGGCCCAGCACTCTATCTCTAGAAAAACTGTTTGTGAATTAAGTATAAGGAAGCCAATAAATCACTTAAAATCCAAAAGAATTGTGTAACTGGATAGGCACAGTTACAGCCAAAGAAGAATCAGTTATCAGTGTTGGCTCTCCAAGTAATCCTGCCTTGGAAGGCTCTGTTCACATTCTTAGGCTCCTGCCATTGCTTTACACTTTTTAGAACTCCTCTTTTGGAATTACCTTCATGGCTATTTTATGAGCATGAAGTCCTAGAAAATTAATCACATTGCTACTTTACAATCACACCTTGTTTTTGACCAAAAATGGTATTCATCAGCTTGGTCTCTTGCTTAGTTCATGACTCTTGGTGTGGAATGACTTCTGGCTGTTTCCAAAAACCAAAGCCAATGTCAAAAAAAGTAAAGATTTGCTCCATAAAAGAAAAAAAGGTGCTGCATGCGCTGAATACATCTCCCAATTCTGAAGGCTGATTCTCATATAAAATTCTCATTTTTAAAACTATCAACCACATCTCTTGGCTAACTGAAGAATCTAAAGGAAAACATGGACAAGTAATCATTTCAGCTTTTCCCTTTGTGGTCTTTCTGTTTATTCATTTAACTTTCTTTTTAATATATGATGACTTCACATCATTCTACAAAGAAGTAAATAAGACCCTTTTAAAAAAGGAGCTTGATGGGTCAGTAGATAGACTACTGGGCCTGAAAGTCAAGAAGACTCATCTTTCTGAGTTCAAATCTGACCTCAGGCACTTGATAGCCGTGTGACTTTGGGCAAGTCACTTAATCCTTTTTGCCTCAATTTCCTTATCTGTAAAATGAGCTGGAGAAGGAAATGAGAAACTACTCGAGTATCTTTGCCAAGAAAACCCCAGATAGTGTTGGGGTTTTGTCAGGGTCATAAAGAGTCAGATATGACTAAAAACAATTGAACGACAACAAAATGCATGCTGATTATAAAACATTGATTTAAGTTTGCTAGCTTCAGACGTTGAGCAGTACAGACAACAGCCATATTTCAGTCAATTGTTACTTTTAACAGAATCCTTTGAAAGTGTTATTTGAATGACCTACCAAGTTGATCAGTAACCAAGAAATACTTTATTAATAGGTACTAAATAACAACTTCAAATGAGTCTCAGCATTGCTTTTTGTATTTAGAAGAAGCAAAGCTTGAAATTTCACAACTTGGTATCATGTAACAGCTAAGGAACCCAAAATTAACTTGTGAAAAATAGGCCTTGAATGAGAACACTTGGATGAAGGGAACACATTGATGAAGGACAGCTATGAGAATTATGCATATCCACACATACACAGATGCCAACACATAGACACAGCCAATATGATAAAGCCCTTTCTGATCTCCTCAGCTGCTAGTGCCTCCTCTTTACCCCAAATTACCTTGTTTAGAATGATTATATTTTGCATATATTACATGTTGCTTCCTCAAATAGCATGTGAACTCCTTAGGGACTCAGGACAGACACTCTCCTGTATCCCCACTGTTTGTGCCTGGCACATAGTAGACATTTAATAAATGCTCGTTGGTCAATTGAAGTATTGCCATGATGTTGCCCTGAAGTATGTGATGTGTGAGTATGTTTGGGTACTTGTTAACCCATTCAAATAAAGTCATGTGTCATCCTTTTTTGTCCAGCCTCTGTTGTGACGACTGCACTGTAGTCTTGTCCGATCTGAGCTTAAAGTGGCAGCCATCAGAGCAGAGTAAAAAGTTGATGGTTTCTAGTGATGTTGAACTTAGGACCTAGTTTTGCTTTTTCTTTGTATCACCTATGCTTAGCCTAGTGTCTAACACTTAGTAAGAGCTTAATAAATGATTGGTTAATTGATTACTTTGGCCTAAGTAACAGTGTGTTCCAACTTATATAACCAGTCACAGATTACAGGTTGTGATTTGTTCAGTTAAGTTGCTTGTACTTCTCTGATACTGCCTTTGGGATATAGAATCAATGTCTTATATATTTGAGGCTCTAATCATTTGCATGTGTACTAAAATGAGCACAAATATAATGCATATTTCACAAATTATTGCACAATTTAAAATATATTTTCCTCTACATTCTGCATATGATATGTATGTTAAACATGGGAGAGGGTTTAAAATATAAGGCACATAAAGTTGTTTATCCACATGATCTTTATACATCTGTCTGATTATATACTCCTTTATTCAAACCAGCAATTTTCTCAAATATTTGAATGTTCTCTGATTAAAGTTTAGTGGTCCTTGTGTATATGTACTCAGTTAAAAATTTTAAAATAGCTTTAGCTTTGTTTTGCTTTCATCCAGTTCCTTTTTTCTCTACATGAAAATTTTGGGTTTATCCTCCATTTTCCTTAGACGTAAAGCTTAGTGGTGATTAACATTGCAGTGATAAACCTGCAGCTTAGGACTTGGAATATTTGGTTTCACCTTAGCTAAAATGGGAGGGACGTCTTTTGCATTGAAAGAAATTAAGATGTATATGGGAATATTAAGTTAAGGGAATGGTATGGGGCCAATTTAATGTTCTTCTTTTCTTGTACATATAGTACAAAGGCATAAAAATTTAGAATGATTTAATTTAGGTACAGAGAATGCTGTAGGCACTGTTCAGAGCCTAAAAGAACACCTAGTCCCTGACCTTTGGGCCTGTAGTCTACTAGAACATCACTGTAAACTCCTGGATAGTGTCAATTGAATATTCCCCTTCCCATTTCATTTTTCAACACTATTTCTTGGTCAATAGTTATCTTATTGGTAAGTCTTTGAACCTTATTTCCAGCAGCTTTTTTTTTTATGGTGAAGGATGCTTATTATAAGGTTACATGAAGAAGTAAGTTTTTCAGATGTACTTGGAGGAGAGGAAACCACAAAATGATCCCACAAAACTAAAAATATTTTCCATCAAAGTGTGCATATAGTCTCCAGATAACTGGATCACTCCATTTTTTTTTCCTCCTAGCTTCATTAAAGTACTATAATTTTGGAAATCTATATGTGACCTGGAGAAACAGTGAGGTGGAATGAGTGGTGATCTCTTTGTGAGTTGAATTCTGAGAACATAAAGTAACTCATGCAAGAATGACAGACAGTTGTTTCCAAAGGGAGCTTATTCTCCTGTTGTGTGCGCTTTCTCATAGAAATCAGCAGGGAAGCCTTACTGAGTTAGAATCATTGACTTTTTAAGAACTGGAGGGAACTTTAGAGATAATCTAGTTCAATCTCATTTCACAGATGAAGAAACTGGGGTACCAAGAGATTAAATATTTTGCTTAAGATCACATAGTGAAAGAACTGGTCTAATAACCCAGGTTTTCTGACTGCTAGTCCAGTGCTCTTTCCAATACAAAGAGTCGAAATCCCCAAGAGACTCATTCACTAAAAATAAGCTTGGAAAAAATATTCCTCATCAAGTAACTCTGATTAGTGAACATGATAATAAAGGATATGGAAAGGAATCAGATGAGCCCATATAAAATCACATATATAAGATATTAAAAAAAGGATTCAGTGTACTTGAAGGTCTTGGGTGATGCTCTTATTTTTATCCATGGTTAATTAAAAAAAATACCTACTTTGATTTTACTGCTATTAAAGAACTTGGAAAAAAGTCAACCAAATTTTGCCTGTGTAGTTGTAGTTTTCATTCTAATTTTTTTGGTTATATGCTGAGAAGATCCAAAATACTTGTCCTAGAAGAGCAAAAGTATCCATTTTCACATTGTCAGTCTGCGATCATTCCTGATGTGCCATTGCTGGGAGCTTCACGTGCAGACAAGTTTAGGGGGTTAGTGGCTCTCTGTTCCCTCCACCCTTCCTGAGGAAACTACTATAGTAAATCATATCCTCTTCTAGGAATATAAAAGTTTATCAGTCTGATTATGATTTTTATCTTTGAATCCAAATTAGCAATATCTATCCTTAGTAATATTACTTTCTTCCATTTTTATTTTTGCATTAAATAAATGAATATAAAGAAATATTTCCCCTCCTCTTAAAATGTCTTATAGCATGTAATAGATACAGAAAATTAGAGTTCATCTGAAATGGTGTGTAACTGCCTCTAAAGGATAGTGCCAGTTTGCCAAGATACCTCCTCAAAGAGAAATTATACTCATGCATGGGGCTTTGCAATGGAATTTTATGCAATTATTCAGACTTAAAAAATGATAGATGTCTTACATTTTCAAAGAACAAAAAAGCAGGGACTGGACTAGGAAACATTTAAAGCTATGTTCAGTTTTAACATTCTATGACACTACAGTAATTGAAAAGTCAGTTTTGCTTGAGGGTAGAATACTAAGTCCTGAAAGTGTCAAGGAGAGGGAACAGTTAAGATTTTGTACTTAAGAAATAAAATAATTAAGTTCTATGTTTATAAAAACAGACAATGACTTTTTTTTGAGAGTAGAGATTGAGTCTTTTGCTTCTTTGTAGCCTAGGGCACAGTATCTTGCAAAATGTTGTTCTGTTGTTTCTGACTCTACAATCCCATGGACCATAATACACCAGGTCCTTCTATCCTACACTATCTCTCTTGTTGTTTCCACGATATTATCTATCCATCTCATTCTCTACTGTCCTCTTTTCCTTTTACCTCTAATCTTTCACATCAGTATCTTTTCCAATGGATCCTGTCTTCTCAAAGTATTTAAGCTTCAACTTCAATATAGTGAATCTAGTAGATACTAAGCAAATATTTGATAATTGAGAACTGAATGATAACAGTATAAACTCCTATGACTAAGTTGTAAACTCCTTTGAATTAAGGACCATGCTTTTGTCTTTTTGTAACTTGCACATAGTAAAACTCAATTATGTTTATTGAGTAAAACATGTGATATAGTAAATAATGCTCATCATACTGCATTTTGAAAGCTCCTGAGAAAATTAGTTTTCTAAGAGATCTAAAAGTTATGGTAATAGAAATGCTGTCTGTGGTTCAATATTAGATGATTTATACAGGGTTCTGGGGTTCAAACTTGTTTACAGTGTCAATCCTTTGGGATATGGTTTTGATCACTTCGGTGGAAGTATTATATGTTATGCTTCATAGACAGTAAAAAAATTCAACAAACACTTTTTTTTAGAGCCAGGAGATGAAAAGTTTAGGAAATTCATGGTCACTGCCCTTAGTGAGCTAGCTATAGAGAAAGAAGATAATACACCAGCAGATTGTCACTAAGCATACTACATGATAGGTCCTTTAGGAAATTACAAAACAAAGTTCTAGGTGGGGTATTAGGGGAAAGTTTTTTTACTAATTGGTGGTGGGGAAGGGATGAATCACTACTATCAGATGTGACATTCCTGACTCTTAATAGACTCCTCTACTGTGAGCTGCTTTCTCTTAGTATTGACTGTTAGGTTTATGTTGAATCATTCATATTCTTTCACCTGGTCTACCTTATGAAAATGGTATTTTTTTGGCAAGATAGCTGGTGGGGCTGCATTGTCTGGCCATGGAATGAAGCAACCTTCTCCCACCCACCCCCCAAAGACATCAGAAAATTAATTTCATTGGCACCATGTTTAGCTGAACTAAATGAATATGTACTTCTACATGTTTGATCCAAACTTTTCTTTTAGAAAGTTTTATCTTCAGAATCATAACATTATACAACATTGAGATTTTTGTTTCACATTCTTATATGTGTTTGAACAGGGTTGGTTTACAAGATTAGATGGGGCAGATAAAGGAATGACATGCTGTATACACATACACTCATACACACACACACACACTTAATCTTCAAGGATAATTTTAGGTTTGTTAGCCTTCATCTTGTTCAGTTTACACTACATATATCACATGTATTCATGAGGGTGGAAAAAACATACGACAATTAAATTTTAGCGTTGCAAGAAACCTTATATGTCCTCTAGTCAAACTTTTCTGACAAGGGGTCATTGAACCTCTACTAATGACCATTCAGTAATGGGAGCTCTGTTTACAAGGCTTCTCCATTCCATTGTTAGATGGCCCTTTTGGTTGAAATATTTTTTCCATATATTGAACTGCCAAAATCTGCCTCTAAGCAATAAATTAAGCACCTATTATGTGCCAGACATTGCACTAGGTGCTGGTTATAAAAAGACAAAAGCAGAATAGTCCCAGCTCTTAAGGAGCTTATATTCTAATAGAAGAGACCAGAACACATATAGTTATTTGCAAATATATGTATATATACATAAAAACATATGAAATCGATATAAGATAAATTTGGTGAAAGAGTAACTAGACTGCTGGGGGAAAGCAGGAAAATTCTTACGTTCAAGGAGATACAATTCTAGTTATTTGTGACAGCTAATGAAAAAGGTATGAAGATGGGAAATGGAGTGTCACGTTGAGTACTTGGAAATAGGTTAGTACACTGGACCTCAGAGGATATGGAGGGAAATCATTTGTAAAAGGCTAGAAAAAGAGAATAGGATAGGGTGGGGTTGTAAAAAGTTTTAAATGATAAACAGAGGAATTTATATCTGGTTCTGGTCATGGAGAGCACTGGAGTTTATTGAGCAACATGGTCCAACACAAACTTTACTAAAAATAATGGTATTAGATATGTACTTTAAAATATGATTTGTAAATGATAGGAATTGTACACTAAATATAGATATTGTTTCTCCAACTACTGATATTGTTAATTACCCTTGAAGTAATATAGAATAAGTCTTTTTTACATGAAGTGCTTGTTTTAGAGGACAGCAATCATGTGACCCTTAAAACTTCCCTTTATAGGCTCAACTTCTTTGGTTACTTCATGATACTATTTTCATATGCTCTCACCATCCTGGTTATTTTCCTCTGGGTATGCACAAATTTTCCAGTATTATCTTGAAAGATGGCACCTAGAGCTAAACATAAAACTCATGATGTTCTCTGGCAATCAGAAAATATCTTCCATGTTGCCTCTCTTGATATATTAATGCAGCCTGAAATTGCAGTAACTTTAGAAATAATCAAAATTTGAATTGTTATCAAGACAGGCACACAAATTACTCTTGTACTTTAATTTTTTTTTTCCATTTTGAATGTGAGACTCAATTTTATTCTTGTAGCATATCAAGGCAGCCTGGGGTGCAAAGGATTAACTGAAGGTTGTGTAAGGGAATGGGCAACAAGGCGTGGTCTAGTAGTGAGCATAACAGGACCAGCAGGGAGCCTTGCCATTTGGGGCAAGACCTCTTACCATCATATTATCCACTAATATGAAGGCCAAGGATCTCATTATCATTTGTTGGAATGGAGACCATGTAGAGTCAGAAAGCTGGATCTGAGCTCATCTTATTAAGTAGGGAGACAAAAGTGTGTGTGTGTGTGTGTGTGTGTGTATGTGTATCTAAGAATGTAAGAACAGAGAGATCTTAAGAAGACTGATAAAAAATGTTTGGGTTAACAGAACAGAATGAAGCATACCATGAACTGGACAGGAAGGGCACAAGATGCAGAGCAGTGAGAGGCCATGGAGAATAATGACTTCTTGGCTGCTAATGATCCCTTTTGAAAGTCCTGAGTGGCTTTAAGGAAGTGGGCCATATGGGACTCAAAAGAACTTGTACTTACTGAGAATGGCCAGGTGCTGTCTGGCTCCTCTCACTCATCTTGGCCTTCAGTTCTCCTTTTATGAGTAAATCACAAAAGACATATTATGATAGGACATCATGGGAGAGATTAAAGCAACACAACAACAGGAATGACAGCTCTAGGTATTATGGAATGCCCATTTAATTTTCACAGTGATAAAACATCTTAAGGAACAGAATACAACTGGTTGGGGATAGCAGATAAAATAAAAACATGGTAGCACATATATCTGTATTTTATAGGCATATCTTTATGTACCATCCTATTAAGTAAATTCAAACACAGGTCATGTTAAGTATATGTCCATCTTATGTTTTCATTATCAGCAATAAAATTCAAGAAAATTTTAGGTAGCTTAAATTTTTATTACATCTAACAAAAAAGTATACTCTTCCTGTAGATGATACTTCTCCACCTACTGACACTGAACAGCAGAAAAGTATTTATGTACATGTTTGTAATCCAGTAGAGGAGGAGGTAACAATCTTCTACAGAAACTATTATTGTAGTATTTTTTGTTCACCATAGAGGTTTCAGAGACTTAGTATTAGATCTCTTCTTGCAGGAAAAGGAGGCATTTAACATATCCTTTATTTCTGTGAGCTGCTGAAAACACTTGCTCTAAAAAAAAGCTATATGAAACCATAAAGAGTGAAAAAAATTATAAGGACATATTGAAGAAAATATTGAGCTTATACGTGCTTAATAATCTGTTTAATGTTCTGTGGACAAGGATCTGAATTCCTTGTCTCAATAGCAAGGTTAGTGGTCTTTTTAAAGCACATACAGTAATAGAAATATACAGTCCTTTCAAAAGAGACTGAAGGTGAGCCTTTGCTATTTCTGTGGTGGTAGATTTAGTCCCACAAGATGAGTGTGCCATTCAGTTTCCCACAGCTATTCATTCCAGGAGATATTGTATGCATTTGGCTGGTGAGTTCCTTTTTTTTCTTCACTTGGAAACTGTTTTGAGTTTGGAATTTGCTGTTTAGATCATGATTCATATCTCCAGAATAGAATTAAGAAGACTCTTCTAGGTACTTGGCAGAGTCAGGAAATGTTTCCATATATAGATGGAAAACCTTTGCCACCCATTTTTGGCTTGAGGAAATGTTATTTAAAAAGTTCAGTTCCCAATGATTTTTTGCTCAGGAGCAATGGTAGGCACTATGAATTTATGCCGAAAAGAGTTGATGCTCTTTCAACAAGGAGAAATACGTCTTGAGAACCTCTTTCTTGCTTATTTAACCTATCCGTACATATAGTCTCCTCCACCCCTCCCTAGAAGTTCTAAAGGTGCAGCTTTATTTTTATTTGGGATTAGGAAGGAGAAGGAAGATGTATCTATACTGATGCTCATAGATCAGGAAAGATCTGAAAGTAGGTTTTCTCCCCTCCTCTCAGTAGAAGTTGCCCTAACACCTTGAGAAACTGACCAGGCACTGTTCAGCAACTATAAAACTGTGGGTCTTATAGGGTTTGCCTTATTATGAATTCTGCTGCTTAAAGTATATTTGGGATTTGGTCATGGGAGGGATGTGGGTGGGAATATCACAGCAGGAGTTATTAGCAGAGCTGGAATAGGCAGGGCTAGACCTCTGGAGGGTGGGCTTGCTTTCTCCTCCTCCTTCTGTATCTTACCGCAAATGGCCCTCTGTATTGCCCCTCCCCTCCTCCAAATAAAATGAAATAAAAGAGGAAAACCGCTGGATTTATTTTTGCTAAGTGAAGTTATGGCTAGTTATAATTCTGATAGTATAATATATAGCCATAAAAAACCACAGGATCATAGAACTGGAAGTGCAAGAGGACTTGGCATTCCCATTGTAGAAGTGAGGAAACTGAGGCTTGGGGAGATCAAATGAATCACTTAAGTGTGAGAGGGGGCATTTAAACCCAAATCTTCTCTCTTCAGAACCACTGCTCTTTTCACCATAATACTAGTACTAACAGTAGATCCTTGCAGAAAAAGGAGTCATTTAACATCTCCTTTATTTCCATGGATTGCAGTAAACACTTGCTCTAAAAAAAAAAAAGCTTGCAAACTGCTTTACAAATGTTATCTAGTTTTATCCTCACAGCAAACCTGGGAGGTAGGTGCTATTATCGCCTCCATTTTCCAAGGGTTTGCTTTGCCCAGGATCATGCAGCTAGTCACTTAACCTCTAACTGCCTCAGTTTCCTCATCTGTTGCCAAAACCAACAGCCGCTCCTCAGTCCTCATTCTCTTAGACCCCTCTGCAGCCTTTGGCATTGTTGATCACCTTTACCACCTGATAATGCTCTTTTCTCTAGGTTTTTGGAACTCCACTCTCCCCTGGCTCTCTTCCCACCTGTCTGACCACTCCTTATCAGTCCCCCAGATCATGCCCTCTAACCACTGGTATTCCACAGGGTCTTGTCCTGAGTCCTTTTCTCTTCTTTCTCTATGGCACTTCGCTTGGTGATCTCATCAGCTCTCATGATTTTAGTTATCATCTCTATACTTATGATTCTTAACTCTACCTATCCTGCCCCAATCTCTCTGCTGACCTCCAATCTTATATCTCCAACTGCCTTCAGACACCTTGAACTGGATGTCCAGCAGACATCTTGAAATCAATGTGTCCCAAACTTAACTTACTTTTCCTTTTAAACTTACCCCTATATCCTTTTAACTTGACCATTATTGTAGAGGGGAACACAATGCCTCTTCTTATCCTTCAGGCTTACAACCTAGATGTCATTCTCTACTGCTCCTCCTCTGGTGCAGGACCTCATCACCTCATACTTGGACTATTGCAATAGCCTGCCTATGGGTCTGTCTGCCTCAAGTCTCTCCCTGCTCCAATTCATCATCTATCCTGTCACCAAAACGATTTTCCTAAAGCACATGTCTGATCACATCACTTCCCCAACTTTAATTATCACCAGTGACTCCCTATTGCATCCAGGACCAAATACAGAATACTCTGTTTGATAAACCCTTCATAACCTAGCCTCTTTTACCTTTCTGGTATTCCTATACTTGTCTCTCCTACATATACTCTTCAAACCAGTGACATTGGCTTTCTGACTGTCCCACAAAGAAGACACTCCATCTCTTGGCTCTGGGCATTTTCTTTGGTTATTCCGCCATGCCTGCAAAAGTGTCCTTTCTCACCTCTGCCTTCTGGCTTCATTGGCTTTCCTTATGTCTCAACTAAAATATCATCTTCTAAAGGAAGTCTTTCTTAATCCCTCCTAATTACCTTCCCTTTTTAATCCCCCTTCTCTGCCCCCATATATCCTACATATAACTTGTTTGTATAAGCAGCTATCCTTTCCACATTGTGATTTTCCCCATCTTTGAATATCATGGGTCAACATGAGAAATTAAATAAGAATTTTTTGGGAGTTTTGCAGAAACTACAGTCAACACACAAAGTCTAGCAGATAACACAGAAAAAGTTTAGAAACTCAGAAATGTATGAAATATTTGTAAAGTATTGTATAATATTAACCTAAATTTTACAATAAGATGCTATAAACATAAAAAAAAATTCAAACTTCTTGTCTGGTACAAAGGATGGACCAAAAAATTTTACATGGATTTTCCAGATCATGGAGGCACCATGACCCTAACCATGTGGAAGGTATAACTGTAGTTGTTGGCTTCTTGTCTCTCTCATCATATTGTGAGCTCTTTGAGGGCAGGGACTATCTTTTGTTTCTTTTGGTATCCCTAGGTCTTAGCACAGTATCTGGCACATAATGGACACCTAATAAATGTTTATTAACTTACTGATAAGTGTTTGAGACTGGATTTGAATTCAGATCTTTCTTACTCCAGGTCTAGTGCTATATCCACTGAGTCACCTAGCTGCCCTTGTGCCATGTGTATGATAAGTGCACCTAGAGAAAGACGACAAATGGGATAAGTGTTTATGGCAGAGGAGATTAAACAGGCAATAGTTGTCAGAGATGGAATTTGAATCCAAATCTTTTGACTATCATTATCTGACTATTATTATCATACCACATGTATGATATGACAAGTGCCCCTGGAAAAGAATGGTGAGTAGGGTTCACTCTTCAAGAGAATAGTAGTCAAAATAAAAGATTTAAATGATAAAAAATTTTGCAAGTGACCAGAAAAAAAATCTTCTGGTATGAAGGGAAGAAAATTCAAATAGCACACCAAAGGCAAATTTTATACTCAAAGATATTTCTTTTATTTTTTTTAATTAATTAATTTATTTAACTTTTAACATTCATTTTAACAAAATTTTGGGTTACAAATTTTCTCCCCTTTTGTCCCCTCCTCCCCCCAAACACGCAGCATTCTAATTGCCCCTACGACCAATCTGCTCTCTCTTCTATCATCCCTCTCTGCCCTTGTCTCCATCTTCTCTTTTGTCCTGAAGGGCCAGATAACTTTCTATACCCCTTTACCTGTATTTCTTATTTCCTAGTGGCAAGAACAGTACTCGACAGTTGTTCCTAACACTTTGAGTTCCAACTTCTTTACCTCCCTCCCTCCCCACCCCTTCCCTTTGGAGGGCAAGCAATTCTATATAGGCCAAATCTGTATAGTTTTGCAAATGACTTCCATAATAGTTGTGTTGTATAAGACTAACTATATTTCCCTCCATCCTATCCTGTCCCCCATTACTTCTATTCTCCTTTGATCCTGTCCCTCCCCATGAGTGTCGACCTCAAATTGTTCCCTCCTCACCATGTCCTCCCTTCCATCATCCCCCCCACCCTGCTTATCCCCTTATCCCCCACTTTCCTGTATTGTAAGATAGGTTTTCATACCAAAATGAGTGTGCATTTTATTCCTTCCTTTAGTGGAATGTGATGAGAGTAAGCTTCATGTTTTCCTCTCACCTCCCCTCTTTATCCCTCCACTAATAAGTCTTTTGCTTGCCTCTTTTATGAGAGATAATTTGCCCCATTCCATTTCTCCCTTTCTCCTCCCAATATATTTCTCTCTCACTGCTTGATTTCATTTTTTTAAGATATGATCCCATCCTCTTCAATCCACTCTGTGCACTCTGTCTCTATGTGTGTGTGCGTGAGTGCATGTGTGTGTGTGTAATCCCACCCAGTACCCAGATACTGAAAAGTTTCAAGAGTTACAAATATTGTCTTTCCATGTAGGAATGCAAACAGTTCAACTTTAGTAAGTACCTTATGACTTCTCTTTGCTGTTCACCTTTTCATGGTTCTCTGCATTCTTGTGTTTGAAAGTCAAATTTTCTTTTCAGCTCTGGTCTTTTCATCAAGAATGCTTGAAAGTCCTCTATTTCATTGAAAGACCAATTTTTCCCCTGAAGTATTATACTCAGTTTTGCTGGGTAGGTGTTTCTTGGTTTTAGTCCTAGTTCCTTTGATTTCTGGAATATCCTATTCCATGCCCTTCAGTCCCTTAATGTAGAAGCTGCTAGATCTTGTGTTATCTTGATTGTATTTCCACAATACTTGAATTGTTTCTTTCTAGCTGCTTGCAATATTTTCTCCTTGACCTGGGAACTCTGGAATTTGGCCACAATGTTCCTAGGAGTTTCTCTTTTTGGATCTCTTTCATGCGGTGTTCTGTGGATTCCTTGAATATTTATTTTGCCCTCTGATTCTAGAATCTCAGGGCAGTTTTCCTTGATAATTTCATGAAAGATGATGTCTAGGCTCTTTTTTTGATCAAAGCTTTCAGGTAGTCCCATAACTTTTAAATTGTCTCTCCTGGATCTATTTTCCAGGTCAGTTGCTTTTCCAATGAGATATTTCACATTATCTTCCATTTTTTCATTCTTTTGGTTTTGTTTTGTGATTTTTTGGTTTCTCATAAAGTCATTAGCCTCCATCTGTTCCATTCTAATTTTGAAAGAACTATTTTCTTCAGTGAGTTTTTGAACCTCTTTTTCCATTTGGCTAATTCTGCTTTTGAAAGCATTCTTCTCCTCATTGGCTTCTTGAACCTCCTTTGCCAATTGAGCTAGCCTATTTTTCAGGGTGTTATTTTCTTCAGCATTTTTTTGGGTCTCCTTTAGCAGGGTGCTGATCTGCTTTTCAAGCTTTTCTTTCATCTCTCTCATTTCTCTTCCCAGCTTTTCCTCCACCTCTCTAACTTGATTTTCAAAATCCTTTTTGAGCTCTTCCATGGCCTGAGCCCATTGAGTGGGCTGGGTATAGAAGCCTTGACTTCTGTGTCTTTGCCTGATGGTAAGCACTGTTCTTCCTCATCAGAAAGGAAGGGAGGAAATGCCTGTTCACCAAGAAAGTAACCTTCTATAGTCTTATTTCTTTTCCCTTTTCTGGGCATTTTCCCATTCAGTGACTTGACTTCTGAATATTCTCTTCACACCCACTTCGGCTCCAGATCCTCCCAGCCAACGCTTGGGGTCTGAGATTCAAATGCTGCTTCCCAGCCTCGGGGCTTTTGGCAGGGGCAGGGCTGCTATTCAGTGTGAGATTAAGTTCAGGTGCTCAGGTCAGGGCAGGGCTGCCTCACAGGCTTAGTTCCCTCAGGGGGTTTATGTAGAGACTTTCAACAATGGATCCAGACTCCTGCCTGCTTGGGGAGCCCTGGTCTGCTCCCGCCTCCGCTGTTGCCTCCCGAGGGGGCCTGAGTTATGGGGGCACCCCACGCCCCTCTCGACCCGCCAAAGAGACCCTCTCTCGGACCCCCATCACCTGTGGGTGGAGGGACTTGTGTGGCCGCTGGAGATCCCGTCCCTGAAGCCCTCTTGGATCTTCTCCTCTCGGTGCCATGGCCACGGCAGGGCTGTGCTTGGCACCCAGTCCGCGGTGCCCAGTCCGCGGCGCAAAAGGACCTTTTGTGAGAGGTTTGCAGGTCCCTCTGGAACAGAAATCTCCTTTGCTCCAATGTTCTGTGGCCTCTGGTGCTGCAGAATTCACAGTGAGTTGCTGTTTACAGATGTTCTATGGGCTGTGGGTTCGGAGCTATGTATATGTGCGTCTTTCTACTCCGCCATCTTGGCTCCGCCCCTCTCAAAGATATTTCTTAAGATCAAGCCTACTTCTAACCTACTTCTATAAGACAGCTAGATGGAACAATGGATAGAGTACTGGGCTTGGAGTCAGGAAGATCTGAGTTCAAATCCAACCTCAGACATTTACCAATTTTGTGAACCTGAGCAAGTCACTTAAGCTCTATCTTCCTCAATCTCCTAATCTATAAAATGGGGTCAGTAGTAACATCTACTTACCAGGGTTGTTGTAAGATTAGAATGAAATAATACTTCTAAAGTACTTTGTAAACCTTCAAACTATGTAAATGATAGCTATTATTATTATTATATTTGAGGAAAATAAGGTAAATCTCTCTTACCCACTCCCTACTTTGAGAGAACATTAGTTTGAAGGCAAGCAGTAGAAGACTCTTTTTAGATTTTTTTTTAGAAGATTCTTTTAAATTCCCTTTTTCCCCTAGGGTATGTCTTATATTTTCTATGTGTGAATTGGTTGTATAGAAAATTGTGAGGATAAGGAAAATGTAGTATCATACATTTTTTGGGAACTGAGCTAGAATTGAGAAAGTTTTCAGTCTGTGTAGTTAGCTCTGTAATGAATGATATAGGGAAAAGGAGAGTGATCACATGGAGACAGGATCAACTGGGGTAAGGCTGAGTGGAAGGAGGAATAATAATATTAATAATAGCCAACATTTGTACAACACTTACTATTTAGTAGGCCCCATGCTAAGCTGCAATTATTACCTCATTTGATCCTCACAACAACCCTAGGAGGTAGAGGCTGTTACTGTTCTCATTTTATAGATAAAGAAACTGAGGCAAACAAGTTAAATGACTTGCCCAGGCTCACATGGCTGGTAAATGTCTGAGGCTGGATTTGAACTCCATTTTCCTGACTCTAAGCCCAGCACTCCATCCACCATGCTACCTAACTGCCTCATGCAAATAGTGTAGAAGTAAAGTTGGCCTCAAGAAATATTCTCAAGTACATAGAATTCACCCTTGGTGTGTTATTTGAATTGCCTGCCCTTTATTTCTAGAAGATCGTTTTCCTGATCACTTGCAAAATATTTTATTTGTCCTTAAAATTGTTAAATTTGAGCCCTATTTTTGTGGACTTTGAAACATTAATTTTTCTTCCTCCTCTTCTCCTGCCACTTTTCTGGCAACGATTTGTGGATTCTTTTCATTCAAAAGTTCTCGATAGTTTTTAAAAAAATATTATTTCTTGCATTTTGGTCTTTTTTTTCAAACTTGTTTAGTGCCTTAACTAATTTAGTATTACAGTTTTTAACTATTCTTTATAACTATTCTCTTAGCCTAAAATGATCTCTGTCCATCCTATTTTCAAAGGCAGTGGCTTGTACAGAATTCATGTGGTTTTTTAAATGTTGCTTTTTCTTTTTATTCTGTCAAATGAATTTACCCCCTTTTCAACATTTTTATGTTTCAAATTTATTGATCTGTCTTTCTTTAGAGAGGTTCTCCATCATGAATTAAAATGTTCCTACTCTGTTAATTTAAAAAGATATATCGAGGTAAAATTTCCAATTTCTTATTTTATGTATTATATTTCTCTTTTGAATCTTCCTGAAGTATAGTATTGTCCCATGATTTCTGTGGATTCTACAGGATTCTGGTTCCTTTTCCTTCATATTATAATATATAGATCATAAATTCTGAGCTGAAAAGAATCTTAGAGATCATCTTGTCCAATCTTCTCATTTTACAGATGAGGACTTGAGGCACAGATATTCAATGACTTGCCCAAGGCCACAAAGGTACTACCTCATTTCAGTTTGAAGTTTAACTCATTCTTACTAATATTTTCAGACACAGTTGATTTATCTGGTTATGTGCAGAATTTTTATGAGACTTTCTCTTTTGATCTTTTTTTGGTGTTTCAGCCTTTTTCTTGCATTCCCTGTCCCTTTCTGGCTCCTCTCCACTCTCTGGGGGGCGGACCCTTGAGGCTGGGCTGCCCTGAGGGCAAAGGCTGCCATAGTCTCTTTACTTTGGAAGATATGTTGATCGTTGTCTGAATCCCTGCCCTGAATAATCTTTGAGAGACTTGGGGTAGTCCTTGGTGGTTTTTCTATTCTCTTTCTTTTGGCCTGACACAGGCAACCTAACATATCTTCATCCCCCTGGATTCAGCTTTTCTTCTTTCCTGAAATGGAAGAGGTTCTTATCTTAGATTCAACCCTTAGGTACAAGTCTATGAGTCTTCTGGCATTCACTGCCACAGGGATGTGGAGGTAGGTGGCTAAGTGAGCACTCTAAGTATTAATGTTCATTGGTGTTAATTCTTAAGGTTTTTACTTTGCCTAAGGATGGTGGGTGGTAGCATAGGGTCTATCCTCTTATCTTATGGATTTACCCCTAATTACTATATAACTGGATCATATTTTAAGGTTAAAGGGTTGAAGAGATTTGCAGAAAGTGACTAATGTTCTTTCTTGCTGGTCACATGATACTACCCAGGGTGTGAAGGGAGGCCAAAGGACAGGGAGCTGTCATCTCTCAAATTCCTTGCCCTCCATCTTCAGACTTTCTTGATCACTGGTCAGAATCTATCTCTGATCCTAGAATACAGAACTTAATAAAGGAAAAAAGAAAATATTACAAACCAAGCAAGTCCTCATGCTCTTTTCATGCCTACCCCACTCTGACATACTTCCATACTTCTCCTTCTGTTACCTTCTATTTTCATAACCTACTCCTTTCCTTCCTCCCCTTTCCACCAAGCCCTCAGGGGAAAAATATGCTTGATTGAGTTGTGAATAATTTAAGTTACAAGACACAATAAAAAGAAAGAATTGTACTAGAAATCACTAGATAATCTCCAAAACACCTTCCAGCAATAACATTCTTTGATTCTATGAATGTTACTCAGGAGACAGAAAAATAGCATTTGTAGTTTGTTTCTTATTCTTTGTTCAATGGTCATTAGAAAGCCCTCTTAATTAATGTCAGACACAGATTATCTAACATTGACCTAATATTAGCCCCATTTCCAACTTCATTTGTACCATACCAACCAAGGGTAATTATATTTGGGTAGACTGGGCAATCTACTTCATTGGAAAGATACTGGTGAGAGTAAGTATGACCATGTCACATATACTACATTATACTCTCCTCCCCACCCTAGTTACTCCTTATTTCCTCAGGGATCAAATATAAAATCCTCTGATTGTCTCTGAAAGCCCTTTACAACCTGGCCTCTTCCTACTTTTCCAGTCTTCTTACACCTTCTCCTCTCTATGGACTCTGCATGTCAGTGACGCTGGCCTTGCGCTTGTTTACACACAACAATCTAACTCCATCTCCAGACTTTGAGTGTGTTCACTGGCTGTCCTCCATGCCTGAAATGATCTTTCCCTCTTTGTCTCTATTTCCTAACTTCCCTGGTTTCCTTCCCATCTCAGCTAAAGAAGTTTTTCTTATTCCTCCTTCATCTCCTTGTTTGTATACATTGTCTCCCTTGTTAGACTGTGATGTCCTGGAGAACAGGAATTGTTTTTGGTCTTTTTTTGTATACTCAGTGCTAAGCACAGTTTCTGGTACATAGTAGGCTGTTAATGAATGCTGGTTGATGTAGTGACTGACCCAGGGGTGGGGAACCTGTAGTCTCGAGGCCATGTGTGGTCTTCTAGATCCTCAAGTGCTTCCCTTTGACTGAATACAAACTTCACAGAATTTGTTCTAGACAAATTAGTTCTATCCTGGGTGGGAAATCTGTCAGCTACTCTGATGACTCTGGGAAGACTCCATGGAAGAGGTGGAATTTCAAGAATGTAGCAACATAATATCATATTCTTGCTAAGGATAAATTGTAGAAATGACTATTTTGTGTGTTGAGCAGGATTGAATGTATTTCCTTAGAAATAATGATAATATCTTAAATTTTTGTTTTACTTGCTAACTATCCACTCCTAGTAGTGATGTGGGACTAAAATAAAAAAAAAGAACGAAATAGAATGAAAGTTAATACTTAATTGAGGCTTGCAGGTCAGTATTAGTATCTGCATAATATTTCAGAAGCATTCCTTCAGCAGACGAAAGAGAATTTTTGAACCCATTTAACTTGGTTTAACTTGGGCAGCTTCTCACTTGATATAGAGAATGCAAGAAACAACAGACTGAAAGAAGTTATTTTCATCTCAAATTGTTTGGTGCCCAGAACTGGAGAAGCCCCAGGTTCAGATTCAGATGATCTGATCTGAACCCCTTGTCTCCTACTTGCTGACTGACCTTAGGAAAGTCACTGTACTTTCCATGAGTTTCAGTTTCTTTACTTTTGAAATGGAAATAATAATACTTGCCCAAAATACTTCATAGGATCATTGTGCGGAAAGTTGTATGTAATCCTTAAAGCTTTCCAAAAATGTAAACTTTTATTATTTTTTTTGTTTCTATGTTTATAGATGTATTATGTTAACAAATATTGTATTAATCGTAGTTCAAAATAGACATATGTATGCTGCCTCAAATTAAGTTTTTTTATAATAAATTGGAAAATGCATTAGCCTAACACAGTTTAGAGTGGGATAGGATCATGCCACCCACCCCCAGCCTTAACTTTACCCCCAGAGCCTCATCCAGGGCCACCTGTTACCTCTAGATCCAGTTTCTTGTTGGCTCTATTTATACCTTGTCCTGCTCTTGCTTGCTGTGAGTCTGGCTTATTGGGACTTCATGGGACACAATATCATAACCTGCCATGAAGTTGGACCTTGAAGGAGGAACTTGGATAATCAAATCACCTGCCTTCCTCAAAAGACCTGTCCTCAATCATTTATACGTAGCCTGGATTCATTCCTCAGTGATTCAGTAAACTTAACTCCCCTAATAATCTCTCTATTCCAATAGGTCTGTACAATTTATCATCCACATTCTCCAGCCCCAACCTCCTACACCTTTACTCCCATTCACCTCAATGACCCACTGCAGACTGGCCTGCTTCTTGTAATATGCCTTCTGGAAAGCCTGCTGCATAATTGACACACTTCTTTTCATCTTAACGATTTTCCCTTCTCACTTCTTCCATCTTTTGGTGAAGGGCTTCTTAAACTTTTTTTACTTGCCACCCCTTTTTGTGTTTTGTCAGAGTTTGTTGGCATTGTGTGGTGTGATGCTATGCATGGTGCAAAATGATCATGATTTGTGTTCAGAACCAAGGCTGCAGTGAAGTTGAACAATGCAACATGACCAAGCACTGCTGGAAACACCTTGGATTCATGAAACATTCGATTTTGAATTAATTTTTGGTCATTGTGCATTCAGAAACCTTTTATTTTTGCCAAATATTTCATGACCCCATATGGGGTCACGACCCACAGTTTAAGAAGTACTGTAAGTGTACTGTTTACACTTTCTCTCATATCTCTTAACTATTCCTTACTCCTCAATGCAACTTCTAAACATCTTCTACCATCACTCAGCAACCTCTCCTCCTTTGAGGTTATTCTATCCACATATATCATCTATTCCAAATCCTTATGGCCATTGTCTCTGAATCCCCAGGACATGCTCCTCACATCCTCAAGGAGGTCAGTGCTTGGTCCCTTGTCTTTCTTTCTATCTCAGCAATTTCTGCCTTCATACTAGGGGGTCTTCAATAAACATACATATTCATGCTGCCCTGAAATTCTAATTTCCTACTTCCTCAATCTACTTGATTCCCATGACCTGCTCATTAACTCCATCACACCTATGCACAGAGATAGTTAAACCTTTGACCTTAGCATCAATCACTAATGTTCATGCATTCTAATTCCTTTATCTGATCATCTTTTATTTTTCCATCTCTCACCTAGCCTTAATCACAGAGTGAGACATTGCCTCAGTCAGACTGAGACCTGGGAAAGACCTTAGCTTATAAAGGCCAAGGTCTCCCATTGTATCAGGGGTTATCTTCAGTTGTTCTGATTTATATCTTGCCACTGGACCCAGATGGCTCTGAATGAGAAAGTGAGGTTGGTGACTTTGCACAGCCCTCCCTCACTAAAGTCTAATTCACTTCCAAGTCATGACATCATCTTTCTGATGCCACACATTCTGGGAGACTTAAACAAATTACTTGACTGTTCTCAGTTGACTCGGTGGTAAAATGAGAGGTTTGGATTAGAATCTAGTGGCTAGATGATATTTAAGGTAATGGTGTAGTAGTTAGAGCTCTGGCCCTGGGGTGAGGAAGACCTGAGTTCAAGTGTGACCTCTGTCACTTACTAGCCATGTGACCTTGGGCAAGTCATTTAACCTCTGTTTGTCTCAGTTTCCTGAACTGTAAAAAACGGGAGTAGTAATAGCACCTACTGCCCAGGGTTCTTGTGAAGGTGAAATGAGACTATTTGTAAAGCACTTACTGTAGTAACTCACACATAGTAGGTGCTTGAAAAAATGATTTTCTCCTTCCCTAACCTGTTTTAATCATTAACTAAGTAATATTAGTTCACATTTCTAAAACCCTCTAAGGTTTATAAGGGACTTTACTCAAAACTGCAGGGAAAGGGGAGGTATTATTCCCATTTTATAGATAAAGGAACTGAGCCAGAGCAAGGTTTAGTGACTTATTCATGACCACATAGTAAGTGTTGGTGCTGGTGTCAAATTTTATAATTACAATATACCAAGTTAAACAATTGAAACTAATGAAATGATTACAAAGGACAATGAATATGTTAAAAATGCCAAATTATGTGTTGAAGTGAATGACTTGGTAACTGGCACACTTAGGCATTACATTCTCCACCTGAATTATTATACTAGTTGATACTCTAAGTATGTGATGCAAAGCATATGCTGGAAATGATTCTCTCCTACTCTGTCAAGGACCTTGCACATATTCTGTGGTAACTCTGAGCAGTTTTATTTATTAGGCCTTAAGAACCATGCATATGACATTAAATGAAAACTGTTTTTGTGCTTCTAGAAGATGACTTTCTTTTGGTACTTCGTTTTTTGTTGACTATTACTCACTCCTGAGGTGAATGTTGGACATTAACCAGTTTTTTGCTCTCTAAGCTGTGAAGGCAATTTTAATAGATACAGTGCTGGACCTCAAATCAGGAAGAAGTGAGTTCAAATCCAGTTTCAGACACTTACTAGCCGAGTGAATTCAGGTCTTCCTTACTCCAGGGCCAGAGCTCTATCTACTACACCATTACCTTAGATATCATCTAGCCACTAGATTCTAATTTAAATCTTAAACGTTGTCTACTTCAGTTTCTCCATCTGTAAAATAGAAATAATAATAGCACCTACCTACCACCATTGTTGTGAGGATAAAATAATGCTTGTAGAGTTTTGTAAATCTTAAAGATCTATGAAAATTCTACTTATTATTATTGTTATCATATCACATTAAAACTTAATCAGTTTGTCTCTAGTGATCAACATTAAAGAAGTAAAAAATCTAAACCAATTCAGTGAGTTGAGTAGTTTCTCCATAAGATACCAGACACTGAGGTCCGTTCTCTAACTAAACTGCCAAATATTCAAATGCTGCTTCAGAGAGTGCGATTCCAATGGACTGGCCACATCATTTGAATGCAAAATGTACCCTTGCCAAAAAGACTATTTTATGGAAAACTCACACAGGGCAAATATTCACATGGTGGTCAGAAAAAGCAATACAAGAGCATTCTCAAGGTTTCTCTTAAGAACTTTAGAACTGACTTGTGATGTGGAAGACACTGGCACAGGACTTCTTAGCATGGTGTGCTCACATCGTTTTATGAGCAAAGTGAGGTTGAAATAGCTTAAAAAATGCAAGATGTGCAATTTTAGAGAATCCACCCCAAATGTTTACATGGACTATTTGTGCCTGACCTGTGGTAGAACATTCCAAACTCATACTGGTTTGGTCAGCTGCAGTTGGACGCAATGAAACTTGACTCTAGCAGAGTGATGTCATTTTGGTCCTCTTTGAGAAAGAAGGACAGCCAACCAACCAACCAATTTCCAACCTTTTATTCTGGTATACTGTTTTGCTTGCTAATCTCATCAGCTCCTATGTATTCAATTATTATCTCTGTGCAAAGGATTTTCAGATCTGTTTATTCAGCCCTAACTTCTTTCCTGACCTCCAGTTTTACATCACTGATTGCCTGTTCAGCTCAAACTGGATGTCCTGTAGTCATCTTAAACTCAACATGTCCACAAGTGAACTCCTTTTGCCCCCTCCTTCCTGGCTTCCCTATATTACCTTGGAGGGTACCATCATCCTTCCAGTCTCTCAGGCTCACAATCTAGTTGTCATTCTTGACTTCTCACTCTCCTATCCAGTCCCCATATTCAATCTTTTGCCAAGTCCCACTGATTCTTTTTCAATATCTCTTGTGTATGCCTACCTTCTCTTCTCTGACACTGCATTCATCCTGGTGCTGGTCCTTATAACTTAACAACTGGACTACTGTAGTATTGATCCATCTCTAATGTCTCTCCCTACCCAAGTTCATCTTCCATTTAGCCATCAAAATGATCTTCCTAAAGTGCAGGTCTAACCATGTCATGACTTCCTATTCAGTAAACTCCAATATTTCTCTGTTACCTCTATGATCAAATATAATATCCTCTGTTTGTCCTTTAAAGCTTTCATAACCTGACCCCTTTCTATTTTCCAGTCTTCTTATAATTTACTCTCCTTCATGTACTGGTGATACTGACCTTCTTACTGTTTTTCACATAAGATTCACATTTAAATTAATTAATGTCAATTATTCATTCACTTTATTCAAGTGTCATGATAACTTTTATCAAGTTACCTGAATAAGTCCCTCTCAGGATTCTTTGTCTAATTATTCTCATTCACTTTCCCTTTTATCTTTAACCAATTCTTAAGACCCAATACGTGTTAAGATCCTTCATTAGATAGTAATGAGTAGCATATTTGCTAAAGGATCATTCTGAAAGATCTTGGGGGTAAATAGTAATTTATTAGCTTAAGTAATAATCATGAAAATAATAATTCAACAGTTTTTGAGTTTTGAGTTTTATAAAGTAAGACATCATACCTTGCTAATTATTTTTATTTTTGTTTGTCATTGTCTTGCTTATTTTCTTTTATATTCAATGTTTTATGGTTTTTTGTGGTTTATATACAGGTAGATAATTAATATTATCATTGTTATTGTTTTCTATGCTTTTAATTTCCTATTGAGGAAATGCCTACTGATGCTGATAAAAAAGTATTCTGAAATTGAGAGACTTAGGAAGCTGCCTAGGGGCATTGGTAGTTTAAATGACTTGCTAGGGATCATATGAACAGTTTTTGTTTTTCTGATACTGAAGTCAACTTTCCATCTACTACATTAGGCTACTTATTGCTTTTTTTTTTTTTAATAGGTAATGTGGTCCTTGATACATTCATTGACAGACACAATAATCTTAATGAAAGTGAATGACAAGTTCTAACAGATTTAACAGTTCTAAATTTGGTTCTAACAGTATAAATGGAGCTCTTATTAATTAAATCTACTAATTTTTATTACTTTCTGTGGCCAGTTTGGGAACATATATCTATTTTTCTTTTTTTGTCTTTTACTTTAGCTTTTATTTTTATTTTCTCTTTTTTCTTCCATTTTTAATTTTTGGAGGAACTGATGCAAATATAATGAAGAGAAGTAACTTCTTGACAAGGAAATTTCAGAGGAAGAAAATAAAAAAGGACCTGACTTTAGATCTTTGGCTTAAAGACTCTCTTGAAGACAACTGGGTATTTATCATTGCTTCAGGATAAAAACCTTTTGAAAATGACTGAGTTTAATGAATTCACAGAATTTTTGAGGTTAAGAAATTAAAAAGAAAATGCAAATTGTTTATGTTTTTTTCCCCCAAAAGATTTTTTTAAAGTTAATTTTCTCATTAGTACTGTTCAGGATGGAAGTTCTAATATATGAGAGAAATAAAAACTTGGGGAGTAAGTATGGAATTATTGGTGATCTTTCTTGTGCTTAATGAAAATGAACAATGGGAGCCTTTACCAACACTTTACCTGCTTTTCCCTGTTAGGTTGTGAATCCCTTAAGAGCAAGAATTGTCTTTTACCTTTCTTTGTATTTACATGACTTAGCACAGAACTTGGCACATAGAACTTAATAAATGTTTTTTGTCTATATATACATATTGTCTAGACTGATTTTTCATTAGTCTGAATGATCTGTGAAGGACTATTGATTTCTTCAGCTGTGCTAGCTCCCAGGCTAATAGATAAGTTCTAAAGAGTTGATAAAATTTGGTAGATTATAGGATAATAGACCAGATTTAGAGCTAGATAGGATCTTAAAGGTCATTTAAGACTACGATTAGATTTTATAGATGAAGAAACAGAGAGGTGTAGGAAAGGAAAAGGACTTGTTTGAAATCAGAGTTAAGTGACTAAGCCAGGATTTGAACCCTGACTCTTAAAACTCAAGTCTTTTGACTTCAGAGCACTCTTTTTACTTCCACACACTGCCTTATTTCTAGGGCATAGCTAGAAGTATAGGTTGAGTAAGTGGCTTGTCCAGGGTTGCGCAGCTACTTAGTGTCAGAGATAGGATTTATTTCTTTCTGGTTTCAAACCCAACGCTACACCATACTATCAGTCAAAATTGTATATATGTAAAAAAATAAGTTGAAGTTGAGGAGAGTTGCATAAATATTCAGAGAAAGATTCCATAGTGGTAGAAGAATAAAGTGTGGCATGGACTCTTAACTTTTAGGTCCTTAAGAATAACTATTTGTAATGGAAATTCTGTATTTTGAAATCTGTGACTTTCACAGTATGTTTCAGAAGTGCACCATTGCCTCAAGACTATAATAGAGTGAATGAAAAGAAAATAAGTATGCAATATTCTGAAATTTTAAAAAATAATGATTTTAATGACTTTCAGGATGTGTATGGAAGGTGTTACTAATAATTGCCATTGAGGCATCTCTGTTTGTATACATACAAATATATATATGTATACACACACACACACACACATACACACACACATACACACAGGTCCTGACCTCTTAACCAAATTTTTTTCTTACCACTCTCCAGTTTATTTTGTTTGATTAAGGCTAGGTTTACGTATCTTAACATATTATTCTCTGCTGTAGCTTTGCTCATACTGTATCCTTTCTTTGAATGACTATAGGCCTCCTCCCTACCAAACCATACTGATTCTTCAAAGGCCCAACATAAAGTCTCTTCCTTAGAGCCTTCTTTTATCCTCATCTCACCATTTTTTCCCCATACTTAGAGCTCAAATCTCATCATTTAACATTCATACTGTAGTCTTCTCGATTGTTTCACAAATTGATCTCTGTTTAAGCTAGTCAAAGGCAAGACTTATTTCTTATATTTCTTTGTGTCCCTAAATGTACCTAGCACAATGCTAGGAACATCGTATATCCATAATTAATAATGGTTGGCTTTCCTTGACTATGGATGGAATCATTAATTGCTCAGGAACTGGAAATGATCATATTATATTTGTGTGCCTTACATTTTGCATTAGAGGGAATTTCCATTTGTTTTACTCTAGAAGAGGCTCTTGGGCATTTACTTCTAGATGAGGAAGGAAGTAATGTCACAATTAGTCTGAGTTAACTTGAAGCAAATCACAAATCTGTATAGCACAAAGCAGAGGGAGTCTATTAGGGATCTTAATTACTTTGTGGTTCATAAGTAGAATTGTATTCATTGTTTTCTGATTACTTCAGCATCTGATGAAAAAACTGTAGGTAAAAATCATCCTTTTTAGTTTGAGTGAGTTCTGGCTCTAACCAGGCATCGGATTAGGAATAGGTCTTTCCAGCTAATTGTTTTGGGAAACTCAGGGCAGGCATCTAATCTCTAAGTTATCCTTTTGATACAACATAATACAGTCACTATTTTTTTTTTTTAAGATGGAAAAAGCCATATAAAGTATCAGGAAACAGATCTGAAGTACCTTTTAAGCTTCTGTGTATAGAAGTAAGGTAGTTCGTTGTAATGCTTAATTTGCAAAGCCAGGAAATTATCTTTAAGTATGCATGGATTTTCCTATATTGTACAAATTTCTATTGGAGTAGAAAAAATAATTACTTGTGTTATGAAATCAATTTTTCATTAAGAGTGGAAATTTTTAGACAAAACAAAAAAATCTACAAAGAAAAATATACATATTTTTGGGAAGGGTGCTCCGAATTGTGATATTTAGCTCCAGGTTTACATACAATTTTTCTAAAATTTGCTACTTAGAATTGAAAATTTCAAATATTCTGAAGATTGCCAAACTATATTCATAACCTGGAGGAGACAGAGTTGGATTTGGGAGCAAGTTATCTCTATTCTGGGCACTAAATTACCAAACTGGAAGACTTTCATTAAATTCTTGGCAAGAACTATGCTGCAAAGTGAACATAAGCCTGTATCTCTCATACATGTACTTCATTCTTCTCATTCTTTTGGTTGTATCTTCCTTTGATCATTGCAGCCTTCTCTTTATTCTTCTCTATCAAATCATGATTTTCTAATCATTTCATGTGCCACAGCTATCTATCTGTCTGTCTTTCTATCTGTCTCTTTCTATCTTTACCTCTTTAGCAACTAAGTATCACAGTGAAGACTAAATGGAAATTTATTGCCTTAAAGTTTATGCAATATATCACAAACAGTCATTTAATAAACATTTCTTAATCATTTCATATGTGCAGAGCATTATGTAGGAAATGTGATAGATACAAAGTTTGGATCCTTGTCTTTCAAGCGCTTACTACAATCTAGTTGAGTTGAGTACACAGATAACTTCAGTACAAATTAGAATATGATGAATACATAGAAGTTCAAATTGTTATTGGTTTCAGCTGAAGAATCAATAATAGCTTTACAGAAGAGTAAATTTTTGAACTAAGCCTTTAAAGTAGGTAGGATATCAGCATATAGGGAAGGGGGGAAAGCAGAAGGAAAAATGTATTGATTGGTAAGAGTGACATATTTGTTTGGGTTGTGCAGTAGATGGGAGAGAGAATAATGTGAGATGGACATGAAAAAGTAGGTTAAATGTAGATTGTAGAGAGTCTTAAGTACCAGGGTAAGGAGTTTACACTTTGTATTTTATCCCTTAGATGCTGGGGAGCCAATGAAGGTTTTTAGGATATAAATGTGTTCCTTGCATTTTTAAGACTAACCCAGCTATATGGAAGAGAAAGGCCAAGGTAATTGCCTCTGCTGTGAAGTTTGTATGATCAGTAGCTATAGCTTTATTTAGTTACTTTTTATGTTCCCAACCTCTATGTATCTCACTTATTTTTTGGCTTCCCAGTTTTACATTGTGAGCTGTATTCATATGGATTTATGTTCTAATTCTGTTTTGTGTGATGCTAATA
The DNA here is from genome assembly GCF_028372415.1 of Notamacropus eugenii. Taxonomy (NCBI): domain Eukaryota; kingdom Metazoa; phylum Chordata; class Mammalia; order Diprotodontia; family Macropodidae; genus Notamacropus; species Notamacropus eugenii. The sequence goes on from NC_092876.1 coordinate 268,323,024, forward strand.
CCTTTTGATGATCAAGGCTTATTTTTAGACATGAGAAAAAGGAGAAAGAGGAAGAGGAAGAATTATAATAAGCAAGAATTAGCTGTTAGAAGGGCACACAGCCAAGGCAATAATACATAAATCTGCTCAAGGTACATCTTGCAAGGAATTGGGAGGAATAGCTACACTGGTTTCTAGATTTAGAAACTTTTCTTTCTCATTTGGAAGAACTATTTGGGAGGAAGGATGTCTCCATAGACATTATTTCTTGTGGATCAGACCTTATGATTCAAGTTTGCGTGGGTGAGATATTAATACTGTTCCCAAGGGATGGATTGCATGATTCTGTTTCTAAGAAGAAAATGTTTTGAGTGATCAACATTCATATTTATTACTGAAATTTCATTAGGGTTATGTAGCTCTTTAGGGAGTGACCAGAATAAATAGTTATAATTAGCACTGATGTAGCTGTGGTCATGTGAGAATAGAATAACAAAGCTTTGCACATAGTAGGTTCAATAGGGAGGATCACAGAATCATAGATCTAAAGTTGAAAGAGATCTCAGAGGCCATCTAGTACAATCTCCTTATCTTACAAATGATGAAGTTGAGGTTCAGAGAGGTTGAGACTTGTCCAGGGTTATCCAGGGAGTAAATGTCAGGCAGTAGAATTTAGTCCTAGTTTCTCCGTCTCCCAGAGTCAGTGTTCTTTCCACTATACCAGAGGCAATAAATGTAAAGAATTTCATTAAACTGGGAAAAAAATAAAGGGAAATCTTTTCAGGTCAAGCGTGAACATTTTTAATATGAAAAGATGCAATGGTGCCAAAAGGTTGAACTTTAATAGTGCAGGTTGTCTTTAAAATTTGAAGGTACGTATGTAAATTTTTTCATTGTATTGTCTCATATCTACATACAAGACAAAACTATACTAGCATTAGGCAGTATGAGATAGTTGGAAGGATGCTGGATTTGATGTCAGAAGCCCTTGGTTCAAATATTGACTTTGCTACTTATTGTCTGTGTGACCACGGACAAGTCACTTTGCCACTCCTGACCTTGGTTTCTTCAATGGCAAAATGGAGTTTGTTGTCAGTTTGGGTTTGTTATCAGAACCAAGTAACAGCTTTGTAAGTTGGAAAGTGTTTTATGAATATGTTATATGTATGTACATATAACATACACACATGCTATATATATATTTATATAATTGTGTGTGCTTCTGCATGTGCATATACATATATACTACATCATGAAGTAAAAGAACTGGCCACCTATATTCAAATATGCTTTAAGGAAAATTTTATTCTTTACTTACCTTTGCTTAGTAAGCTATGCTGTCAGATAAGCATGCAGAATGATGTATTAGCTCTTTGGTTTGGACAAGCCTTTTGTTCCCAATTAGATTATCATTCACTTCAAGTGGCTTAAATGTCTTGGCAAGGTTAAATCTCCTTGGCTCTGTATTCAGTGGTGCTGATCAAGTGAATGCTGCTGGTTTTTTCTTCTCTCCACAGTGCAGTCCCAACTGTGAAGAGGTTGAAAGTAGCTCCCCATGGATTACTGGCACAGTAAAGCTTATCTTGTCGCCATTAATCAGGAAATTTGGGGGGAAACAAGCTAGATGCTACACAGTCTTGGAACTGGAGGCCTTTGATAAATATTGAAGATGCTATGAAGTGAATCTGCATTGCCCTACCTACTCCAGGGACTGGGTTGTAGGGTAACACTGTATATAACTTTCTGAAAGGGATAATTGCTTTGAAAGTGGATTATTAGCACTTCAAGGGATTGTTTTTTCTCTTTAACTTTGCCCAGTATCTATATTTAAGACATATTTAGAGGAATAAGGGTTAAATTATATTAATATACTGTGTGCTTGGAATTTATATTTAAAAGGTTACTACTGAAGAACTAGTGTTCCACTTGACTTCAAACTAGACTAGTGAAAAAATATTAAACTGAGAATAATTTTACTTTAGTGAGCTATGGGGAGAGATGAGTTAGATATTTATTAAGGCTTTCATCTCTGATTTCTATTCTTTGGTTGAATTCTGAGACTTTGAGTTTTGCTTGTAGATAAACAATTACAGACAAGTTTTGTTGAGTTAATATATTTTCATCTCAATGGGTTTTATAATATGTTTTAACCTGCTTATGCTCCCAGTTGTCCTTTGGGTAATTTTCAACTCTATCTTTCTGGAAATGGCAGTTTTCCATGACTTGTGGTCATATAGTTTTACTGGAAGGATGTGGTATTAGAAAGAAATAAATTTATTTCAGAGAGAAGTTTGGGGACATTAAAAAAACACAAAACTTTGCAAGGAAAACCAACCTGCTATCATCAATATCTTCAATTCTGGGTCCACTTAGCTCATTGTTCATTTGTAATTCTCCTTCAATATACATATATAGATGAGCTCTATAGGCTGTCTATTCAACTGCCTATTATAATCTGGTCATAGACATTCTCAATCTACTTGATTTTTCCTGTGTGCATAGTTATACAGAGTTCTTCTGAATTATTTTGCCTCTCATTTTAGAGTCTTTGCTTTGTTCTGAGGATTGAGACAAGTAGAACAATGTCATTTCAGTCAGTTAACAAACATTTATTAAACACTATGTTTCAGACACCATGCTAAGAATTGGCTTTTACTGGCTTTTCAAAAAACATCTATTTAAAATGAAAACATAGGAGTGTATATGTGTGTGCATGAGTACAGCAAAAGGTAAAAAATAGTCTTGATCTCAAACAGCTCACAATCTAATGAGGGAAATCACATGAAAATAACTATGTACAAACAAGCTAGATAGGATAAATTAGAAATAATCAATAGAGTGAAGGAGCTAGAATCAAGAGGGTTACTCATAGAAGAATGGATCTTAATTGACACTCAAATAAAGATAATGAAGCCAGGAGACAGAGATGTGGAGGGAGAGCATTCCATTTATAAACCAAAGCACTTCATTATCTATAGGAAATTCCTCCTTGACTTGAGCTGTGTGCAATGGATCTCTTCTATACGTATTTGTCTTTTGTTGCCGAAGAAGACTGTGCCATCAGAGAAATAATGACATGACTTGCACTTGACTTTGTTTTGAATGAGGGAGGGCTGTGCAGGTCACCAGCCTATCTCTTCTACAACAATATTGAGAGATAACTGATGGATAACTTGTGTTTTCCACTGATATCATTATAGTAAAAGAAATCAAAGATGGTTCTAAATATATTGAGTTGATCCTTTGTGACAAACTCATTGGAGGATATCGGCAAGAGTCACACAGGTTGAGAAGGTAGAGATGGACTGAAATTTATATCACTGGAGAGAATACATTTATTGGTGAACTTGCAGATGAATTAGAAGATTTTATAGTAATGTGCTACATACATCTTGTACCTTTTTGGATTTTAAGATTCTGTACGAGCCACGGATAGAAAAGCACTAGAATGGATCTCTATTTTCTGGACAGTGTAATATGTTCTGCTTCAAGTTTCTCCCTTCTCCAATCCAGCCTACACACCACTACCAAAGTGATTTTCCTAAAATGCAGGTCTTCTATGTCATTCCCTGGCCCAGGACACTCTAATGATTCCTTGTTGTCTCTGTGATCAAATAAAAACTCTTTGGTTTAGCTCTTCACACCTCTCCAACTTGGCCCCAATCTGCCTTTTCTTACATATTACCACCCTTTCTGCTCTCTGTGCTCTATGCAAGCTTGTCTTACTACTCCTCACAAATGAGATACCCCCTACCATCTCTATGCCTTTGTGCTGGTTGTCCTTTAGGACTTTCATAATCCTGCATTTCCTTCAAAACTCTTCTCAAGGGACACTAACTTCTACGTGAGGCCTTTCATGATCTTTCCAGTTACTAATAATCTCTCCAATTTACCTTGATTTTGAGGGAAATAAATATATTTTGTATATGTTTATGTACATTTTTCTCCCCTGATAGAATATATATTTTTTGGTGGCAGGGATCATTTCATTTTTGTTGCTGAATCCCTGGCATCCGCCTCAGGCATTGGCATATGATAGGCACTTAATAAAAAATGCTTATTGATTGTTGAGTTGTAGATTCATTCTTGGGCTCATGTGATGAAGAAATGTCCTTAAGATGGCCTCTTTTGTATTTTTTTTTTTTTTTTGCCTTTCAGGATGTTCTTTATTCCTATGTGTGAGAGTAGTCTCTTGCCTTGGGCACTTCCAGACCATTACATATAGCCAAGTACTATATCTGTGAATTGTTTGATATGGAAAATATTCGTGAGTTTTCTGGGAAATCTAATTCATCCAATTGTTTGCCATAGAGAATAGCAGTTCTTAACCTGGGATCCATGACTGTGTTTTATAAAATACATCAATAACATCAATTTAAAATAATTTTAAAAATTCAATAACTGAATTTCAGTATGTGATTTCCTTTAAAATTCTATGTATTCATTTCATGCATTTAAAAATATTCTGAGAAGGAATTCATAAAATGGGTTAAGAACCCTTGCGTCTAGAGGTAGAGCAGGTTAAATCATTAGTGTCTGGATAGTATATATAAACATCATAAAAGGGCAATTTTGTATATCTAAATTATCAGAGAGGAAAACTGGGAGGTGACTTGGTTAGGGAGAATAAAGATTTGGGCAAATGTAGTCTTGTGAAGTAGAGGGTAGGGCTACCAATTAAAAGCTAATCAGTCAGATGAGTGCCTTTCCTTTTTCTTCATGCTCCAAGTATAACTTTCCTTACATCTTTCCTTCCTGCTAGCTCAAAGCCACAAGTGTACGATGATTGCATAACAGAAAGAAAATAGAGAAAAATGAATGAACAAATTGTATATTTAATGAGAATTAAGTTATTGAATAAAATTTATTATACAAATTAGTTTGCTTGCTAATTCCACTTCCTCCTGCTGGCCCTGAGCCACAAATGTTTCATTGAGTGCCAGTTGGTGTGGAGGCAGGCAGAGGTGGTGTGGGCTACTGCTCCCCAGAGATGAATCTACATAAGAGGGTATACTGTAATTTGTGCAAATGACCTACTAGCCATAGAGTTCTAAGAGTGAAAAAAAGGCCATTACTACTGCTCCATATAAATACACAGTCTAAGTGGGTTGAATGGTTTGGAATGTAACATACATTATTTGAGGTTCTTCCAAGTTAAAAAAAATACAATTCTGAGAGAAGATAGTGGCATTTCAGCATCTAGGGCTCACCACACACAGACACACATACAGTCATATATGCATACAAGCACACATAGGCATGCACACTCATACATACACACACATACACCTATGTTTTCATTTTAAATAGATACTTTCTGAAAAGTCAGTAGAAAACCCCCTAGATCATTGCATATCATCAAAAGTCTCTTGAGGAAAATATACAATTTAAAGCATTAGAGTCATTACCCAAATAGACTTATTCTTCACAAAGTAATACATATATTCATACACATGTATATGCACATATGTCTATATTTCAGCCTCCTGTGTTAGGAAAGAGAGGTTTGCATTCTATTATTATTGTTACGGTTATTATTTTATGTTTGATGACTCAGAAGCTGCAGAAAACATGGAGCTAAAATTGAAAATGAAACCATAGGATTAGTCTTAATTTGGTGTGTGTGTATATATATATATATATATATATATATATATATATATATATATATATATATATATATATATATATATATGTATGTATATAAGTACATATATATTTTTCTTCTCACTAGTTCATTCTGCAAAGGAACTTTGCTTTTGGAGTTCTTTATATGCAAGACTTTTTTATTTATTGACTCCTACTTTTGATCTGCTTTGCAAATTTGAAGAAAAGAACTGGAGATCTCTTCAGATCTGTCTCTTTCCCAAACAACAGCTTTCATCAGTAGCTTGGTCAGCTGAGCTGCTAATAGTTTGACTTCCTTGGCTTTGTTGGCAATCAACACTGGCTGAGTAACAACACGAAATTGTCCCTGGGGAAGCAGAGCCCCCACCATAGGTCATCACTTCCACAATTCCTTATAAACTCTCATGTTACTGCTAGTGTGGACTGCTCAAGGTATGGACTTCTGGTTTTATTAATGAAATTTATAACTCTTGGTAGTTACTATATAAGGAGAAAGAATGGTGTGCTGTCTTTTTTTCCTTCTGAGAAACATTTTGGTTTATTGCCTCTTCAATTTATTTTTTGGTTCCTTCTCTCTTCTGAGGTAATCCTTAAGGTGTCGTGGAAGTTTGCTCTTTAGGACATTTTTCGTTTAATATCTTCAGTGATCTTTTGTAGCATAAATTTTAGTGAAAACAAACAGCATCTTTGAAGAAGAAAAAGGAGGCAAAGATGTCACCACAGGGCAGCATGAGCCTGAGGCGTGTTTTGGCATCAGCAGATCACACTCCTCTTTGATTTTATATGAGTATCTTAGGTAGTTTTTAAAATTTATCTATCCATCCATTCATCTATCTATCTATGTGTATATGTATATGTGTGTATGTATCTGCCCATCTGCCCATGCATGTATGTATGCATACATGCATCTGTCCATCCATCTGCCTGTCCATCTATGTATGTATGTGTCTGTCTGTCTGTCTGTCTGTCTCTCTCTCTCAGCACTAGTTAGCGATACCAGGAAGTATGAGTTCCCTCTTTAACCCTTCATGCGGAGCCTGCCTACATGTGCCTACAGTTCTCACCTCCCTGTCTTTGAAGTAGGAGTCTCTGGGAAACCTGGCCTGAAGTAATTGTCTGTGCTTACCTAACCCCAGGGATGTTTCTGGTGGTTATTTAGGTACTTTCAGTTGTTGTCCTGTTACAGTCAGTGGCCCAGGATAGGAGGCTAGTCAGGTTGAGCTATTGTTGTGGGACCCTTGTGAGGAGGATGCCTGGTTGCTTCTCTAAATTCTGTCTTCATACTGATTTTGGTATTTTAGAAGATTTCTGGAGAGTGTGCAGTTCACTCCTGACAGCACTATACTCTCCCCATCTCCTGTGCTTTGTTACATTGTTAAGAGAACAGCAGGAAAGTGTGAGTGAGGAGCAAGGAGAAATATGACCAGAGGCTTATGTTGTCAAGTTCCCAAATAATCAAATTACTTCTTTCCTTTCCCCCTTTCCCATTCCGTTATAGATAAAATTTTCCTTTTTAGGACCACTGTTGCTTCTTTTGCCAGAGCTGTCTTAGTGATGCCCTTTTGCAAGATATTCCCATAGGGCAGTATGGTATAATGGATACAGGGAGAGACTTGGATTCAGGAAGGTTTAGGTTTGAATCCTTTCAAAGACACTGCTGTGTTGCCCTAGATAAGTCACTTAACCTCTCTGATTCTCAGTCTCCCTATCTATTAGTATATAATTAACTAAAATATCTATATCTGAGGGTTGTTGTGAAAATCAAATCAGATTATATGTATTATATATAATATATATATGTTATCTGAATATTTTATATCATCTGAATCTCCATTTGTCACTTACATTCTATCTTGTTGTATCCTTATTTGTGTGTTTATGTGTTGCATATCTCCAATGAAGAAACAAACTGTCCTTTAAAATCTTTTTTTTATTGCCAGCACCTTGCATATACTAGGCAATTTATAAATATTGATTGAGTTGACTTGAACCATAGTTATCTGGAATCTGTGACCCACAGAAAGAGCTAGGTGTACTCAACTGACCCTGCTTAACCTCATATATATAGTCTTGAGTCCTAATCTGATCAGGATAAACCATTTTTTTGGGGGGGGAATCCTGAAATTCCCAGCACAACTAGAGGACTTAAAATAATCTCATCCAATATGGATGGTCTTATAGAATGGGTAAGAGTTAGGATTTTTTAAAAAAAAGAGTGCCATAGGATCCTCAATTTAAGGAGAAGGCTGACAGATGAAAATATGTACATATGTTATGTATAATATATATTATATATTTCATACATCACATATATGTATTACATAGAACACATATACATACATAGTGCTCTATATGGCTTAATACATTATATAAATGTAAATTATTATTATTTCAAAGACACTTCTCACTCAAGTTTTACATGGATCTAAGCTTTTTCCACAAAGAAATATAGCTTAAATTGTGAGCCCTCCAGGGAGATGTATCATAGTGATTTAAACTTACGGTAACTTAAATTTATAGTAAGACATAAGATAGGGGGAATTGGGAACACAGAAGGCCAATTTTCCATTTCAGTCTGCTCAGATCTGGCCTCTTGTAGAGCACACGGAGGTTGACTATTTTAGAAGAAATTCTATTGCATGTCTGCATAGGGTACTTATTGTAACCAAGAGACAGAAGGGGAAGAGCCAGTTTTTCTTTTCTGGAAATCTAGTGACTGACCCTAAACTTCCTGTACTTCAGGAGTTCTTAATCTTTGTCTCATAGACCTCTTTGGAAGTGTCTAGCAAAAGCTGTGGACCCTTTCTCAGCAGAATGTTTTTAAATGCATCAATAAAATACATTAGAAACCAAGTATATTGAATACAGTTATCAAAATCTCAATGAAATAAGTCCATTGAAGTTGGATTCCTTGGTCAAGAACCCCTTTTAAACTGGATCATCTATTAGTCCTCTCCTTCAATGGGGCACCCTATGGCATTCTCTTTTTTAATCATAATTCCTACCCATTCAACAATACTATCCACATTGGGTGAGATTATTTTTAGACTGTATTGTGCTAAGAATTTGGGAACCCCCTTCAATGGTTTCTATTGATCAGACCAGGATTCAAGACTATATGCATGAGGTCAAAGATGACTAGTTGAGTTTGCCCAGCCCACTCAATGGGTCATAGGGTCATCTAGGTCCTATGTCTAGATAACTATGGTTCAATTCAATTCAACCAGTATTTATAAATCACCTACTTTATACAAAGTACTGTCAATAAAATAAAATTTAAAAGCTCCACTTGTTTATTAATTGGGAGTATACAACACACACAAATAAAGATACTACAAGATAGAATGTAAGAGATAAAACAGAGATTCAGATAAAGTACTGAAAGAAAACTTGAAGATGGGGAAATCATTATCAGAGTGAGTCAGTGATGAAGAAAATCTTCATGGAAGGTATGGCACCGAGTGAGTTCTTAAAATAAGAGAAGATTGTCAATAAGAGACAAGGAAGAAAGTGTACTTACACTTAGCATCATAAAATTAGAGATGGAAAGGATCTTAGGGGTCATCTACTACAAGTTAGTCACTTTAAAGATGAGGAAATGGAATTTATAGAACATTTTTAGGTTTGCCAAGATAATGCACTTGTTTTATCTCATTTGGTTTTCATGACAGCCCTCTGAGATCAGTGGGTATCCTCATTTTACAGATGAGGAAAATGAAACTGAGACAAGTTAAATGACTTGTTCAGTATCTGAGACAGAATCTGATTTTAGATCTTTCTGAGTTGTCTGAAACTGTCTACTGTGCCACCTTGCTGTTGAGTGACTTGCCTAGGTTACGTAGAAAATGAGTAGCAGATCCATGCTCTGTGGCACTAAATTTTGAATCTTTATGGAACTACCACCCACAAAATGTACTAAGGTTACTTTTTCTATAAAGTTGTGAGACCATTATTTGAATTGTGTTCATTTTTTGAAAAGTGGCTAAATCCAGAACTTATCACTAGCCTTAAAGACTTCAGGAAATGGGAGTCAGTGGCTACCTTGGTAGACTGGCTAGTACCCCAGCTGGCCAAGGTCTCCACCTCAAGGCAGGGACAAGAATCCTTGGCCAAACTGACCCAAACTTCTGTGCCACATATATCCCTCCCATTAGAAAGTAAGCTCTTGAAGACTGTTTCCTTTTTTTCAGTCAGTCAGTATAGATTTATTAATAGCCTACTATGTGCCAGACACTGCCCTGAGTGCTGGTAATACAAAGAAAGGCAAAAGACAATCCCTGCCCTAGTGTCTAGCTCAGTGATTTGAACTGAGTGCATTCTAGGCAAGGGATCCTTTTTTAAATCAAATGGCATGACAAGATCAAGGAAGAACAGATTTGGAACACAAAGTAAAGCAATATGAAATAAGGATAGAAAAGTAGGATGATACCAGGTTGTGGTGGGTCATATATGCTAGGCTAAGGAGTTTCTTAATTTGTTTTTTAAGTGCCTGAGATCTTAAATTGGCCAATTGTTACAAAAATTCGGGTCCAGTCTGAAAAATACCCCAAGATCCAATAATGAACAAGATTTCAAGAGAAACGTGTTTTCTGTTATATTATAGATCCCATAAGCAAGGCATGATTAGAGAAAAATAGAGACCCCAGTGAGTGGAAACCATCATTAGATGACTCACAGCTCTCTCTTTGGGGTTGTCATTTCTGTTCTTGCTATGGATCTGATATATCCTGCGTAAGGGTTAGTAGCTCAAGGACAAAGGATTCTGCTTTTAACTTTAATAAGGATGGTGATGGGGTTGGGAGAGTGAGCAAGGGGAGAGGGTTGGTACTGTCTCTCCATCCAACTCTTGATTATTTAAAACCTAATTATTCAACCATTGAATTATCTAAGCCCCTTTCTTCTTTTCCTCCTCCTCCTCACTCTTGTTCTCCACCTTTAGGTCATTTTCTTGCTCATTAGTGCCTCTGTGCCATGGTAGGGCTACAAAGAAAGGGGCAGTGAATTGCAAATCATTTTGTTTTGCTACTATGATAAAAGCTTAGTTTGGGGAGGAGACTAAAAATATATTATAAATATGGATAATTGAGAGATGAATGAATCCATTAGAACCCTTGGAATGAAGCCAAGTTTAGTGAATACTCATCAGAGTCTATCTGGGATGAGAGGCCTCCTGATTTAACATGGAACACACATCTTTTATTTATTAATTTTGCACTGCATTCAGCAAAGGTACCAAGTTGTGTTCTATAGTGTGTAAAGATTTCATGTGATCTAACGGGACACAATTTCTATCAGTATTTACATAGCATTTAAGACTTTTTAGTTTAAATAAGTCTCCTTAAAAAGAAAACTATATTTAAAATAACTATTTCAGAAGAGTTCTGTTCCATCATGTGTTTCCAGAAGCCTGTGAGGGAAACTTAAGAGCATCTTGACTCAGCGTATTTAGCTCTGAGCATCTTCCTCTTAATCATGTTAAATCTAGGAGATCTCAGCCAATTAGAGTTTATGGCAACTGTTATATAAACACAGTTCCATTGAAGGATGTGAATGGCTTTTTGGAAAATTAGCTGGTGGTGTCTTCTGTATCCTAGGAAAAATATTTGGACTGTAGTTAGGCTGCTTTCTGATTCTGTAAGTTAACGTGATTATTCCTTTCAAGGGGATTCTGTCTTCAGCTGTTACACACACACACACACACACACACACACACACACACACACACACACACACACACACACATACACACTATACACATGTAATGCCTAGAGAGGTGTATTATAATTTCCAAACCCACTTGTATTAGGTCCCTAGATGCTTATACAATGGGCAGCAGCAAGTGGTAAGTACTGTTTATTAATACTAAGGAAGAACCAAGGATATTGTTTCTATTTTGACTTCTAGAGACATTATATTAGTGAATAACACAGCTTGCTTTTCTTTCATTCTTTTATGTCTCTTTTTTCTTTCTCTTTCCCTTCCTTCCTTCCTTCCTTGCCCTACTTTAGATGGCCTGGTGATCCTCTGTTCCTAGTGGCTCTCAATTTCACTGATTTATTTATTGCCATTAGCTTTAACTGTAGTTCAGAAATCCTGAACTCAGGCAGTAGCAAGGATTTATAGGCATGTAACACCATACTGAACATAGCCTTCCTATAACCAATCAGCACATATTGTAGAGATTTATTTTATTCAAAGGTATAGGTGGAATAGGTTTGGGTAGATCAGTACCTTCTGCAGGTATATAAGCTAATATAATGGCCTAAAAATTTTAATTCTGAGATTTCCAAGTAGAATTTTTGAAATTTCTTTTCCCTGATTCCACCTCAATCTCCTTTTCTTACTGTATTCCTGGTGAGAGTCCCACTCCATTCATGGATTTCCCAAGCCCTCACTGGTTCTTTAGTCAGTAGTTAGATTTGTGGTCAGATGGTATTGTTATAGATAGCAAAATGTGGCATTGTGGGAAAAGTTCTGGATTTGCAGATAAACCTGGTTCATTTTTCTGCCTCTGCTACTTTGAGGGCTGTATGACCTTGGGCAAACTGGGCTTCAGTTTCCTTTTTCTACAAAATGAGAGAGTTGGATTCCTAAATCCTCTCCTAACTTTAGCATTCAGTGACTCTATGAATGGAATTTAAAAATAAAATACCCAGTACACTAGTTTTCCCGAAAGATTAACTACAAGTTAACAAGCTGACTTTTGATATATGTATCAAGAACAACTTGCAGCAGGTTAAGAGAGATGAGTCCCAAGAAGAAAAGATTGGAAGATGAGATGTGAGGAAAGATTGAAAGTACAGCAATGATTGAACTTGAAAGAGAAATGGTTGATAGAAGTGCTCAGTAATGGTTTTCACAGCATTAAACTAGCTAATTTTAGACCAGAGGCAAGAACATAAAATTGTGTCCTTCTGTCCTAATGGCATACTTGATATAGTAGATGCATATTTTACATATTTTCTGTGCCTCTTCGAGTACTAAGAGGAAGTGCCTAATTCACCTCACCCTTGTTACAGCCCTGGGTCTTTAAGTAATTTACCCTGGATTGTGGGATACTAAAGCTCTGTTTACATGCATAACAGATGAGACTAAAGAATTTCAAATCTGGCTGGGATCTTAGTCCAGCTCCATTTACAGAGAGGGAAACCGAGGTTCAGAAAGGAGTGGTTTGCCCCAGGTTAAGTAAACCATTGTTGGCAGAGCTGGGATTAGAACTCAGATTTGCTGATTCCAAAATTAAGGACTTTTTAAAACTATGTCAGAGATACCAAACATCCAAAAGCACGTGACCCACAATGCTCTTGAATGTGATCTACAAGCGATTAAAATGTAGTTCTTGTCTGATTTTAATGTGTTGAAGTATTGATAAAAAAAGAATCATATGAACATGTGTCATTTTATGTTGATAAGTGGCCCTTATGTCTGGTTTAGTGCCCCTGTTTCTTCCTAAATTTAACACCATTACGTTGCACCATTCTGACAGCATTTTGTGAACAACTGACTGAGCATGCAAACTTGTTGAAGGTTTGTTTTTTTGCTCAGATTAGATTTTTAAAAGAAGCTCATGACAGGATGATTGGACTTTGGAATGTCAGGATTCTTATTGATCTGGAATAGTAGTGGTATAGCCTTGTATGAATTCAGAAGCTAGAGTGGATGATCACTCAGAATTCCTTCAAGCCTAATGATTTTGCCGCACCTCTGGGGAAAATGGGTTTTCATTGACTTCTGAATAGTGTTGTTGATATTCATGTCTTTGGACCCCAAAAGTTTTAGTATACATGAGCCTTGTGTTTGTCGGTCTCCATTTCTTTCACTTAAACCTTGTTAAATCTGTTTTCCTGAGGGTTTGTGCTGTGAAATCAGCTGTGGTGGGAGATTGCCTTTCAGTCTTTCATTAACTAAATCATTTTGTTGGGATCCCAAATGAACCAGCTTCATACAGAGTTCTACTTCATAGTGAACAGTTTTAAAGTATGATTCCAAGTTGATTGAGTTCTAATGATGATATGGAACAAGAAAGCTTGATCTTCAAATAGAAAATTAGCATCTGAGGTTCACATTTACCTATTACCTTTATGTGGAACTATTTATTAACTATGTCTTCACCCTTATAAGGATCAGAATAAAAAGTGTAAACGTAACATCATGAATTTACTTGGAAAAGGATATTAAAACACATTTTTTGAATATTGATATAAATTTGACATCTGTCTCCATGATAATGTTTGTGTAGGCTCTAATGAGGATGAGACTGTAAAGTAATAGAAATCAGAGCATTTATATGTTTAATAACAAAAATAATAATACCAGTAATAATGCCTTTGTGAATAGCAGGACACAAATCCATCACTAGTACTGGAAAATAAACTCACCCATCTTCAGTGGTGATGCATGAGTAGCATGACCCTCCTCAAAAAATGTAAAGGCTGAGGTTGCTAAAAAACAAAATAAAACAAAAATAAATCCAAACCATTTTGTTATTTTTACCACTGAAATAACCCAGCATTCATACATTTGCACCACTAATTATGAAGATATTGTCCAAAGTAGCAGCTGTCTGAATTTAATAGCAGGTGGAAGATAGGTGGATTTAACATTTGGAGTACGCTGTCTGGCTTCCATCATTTGCCTGAAATGAGAGCCTGCTTTTTCTACACTTCTCCAGATGGCTTCATTTGAGAAGAAATTAAGAAAAGGTAGTATCCCTCATTTCCCAGTTTTGTTTTTAATATAAAGTCTATGTCCAGCTACAAAGAAAAGAACTATCTTTTTCTGATATGGCATTGTAACTCTATGCATTGTGCAGTATCAGATATTGGCAGATATTTCATGATTTAAACTCTTCCTATTTTTTTTTTTTTACCAAAATAAACTGAAGGACATTGAATGTGCTGAAATGTAAGGAAAAGGAATGGCATATCTGATATTTTAATGATTAAATATGTGAAATACAAATGCATTCCAACTTTATTAAGGAAAATATTTGATGAAATAACATGATCTTTCAGCTTCCGGAAGGAAGCTTGACTTTTCGTTTTAGATGCTACTACAGAAAATGCCCCCAGAAAGTATCACATTATCATATAAATTTTTTTTGTATTCTGGAGCATAGCATGGATTCATTTTTTTCCATTGGTGCCTGACAACAACTGGTAACTTCCCTAAATGCAGCACATTGACAGGAGTTATTTAATAAAGGTATGGATGAAGTTGTATTAGTAATATGTGTAAATTGATCTCATATACTTTGATTCAGTCAGTGTTTAAAATGAAGATAATACCTGGGTGCAAAAACAACATTGTTACTCAGGTCACAAGGTTGGACCATTATCACCATGTCAAGTTATGTGTTATCTTCACCATTGTGCCTCATCATTGCATTGAGTTTATTATCTTTGGTAATTAATTTATGATATAGTAGTATGCTCTGAGAAGTCTGCTTTTGCAGATTTTCAGTGAGAGAGGAAGTTTCTTCACTAATAGTTTTCCAATGACCCTACGTCAACAAAAGCATAGAATCGGGGGCGGAGCCAAGATGGCGGAGTGAAAGCAACGACTCACCTAAGCTCCTGGAAAAACTCCTTTGGATATTTCTGGGGGGAGAGTCTGACCAGACTTTGGAGGTGTAGAATCCAGTGGGAGACGGACTTTGACAGATTCGGAGCCCAGGCTGGACTGGAAGGTCCACGGGAGGGATCTGTTCCGTGGGGGTAAGAGCCCGGCGCACAGCGCAGCGCGGTCGGCGCGGCAGGGCGGAGGCGACCCGAGGGGCCCGAGAGAGGCGGGCGAGACCAGCGGAGCAGGAGATAAGCCAGGCCGAGCCAACGATATCAGCGCAACAGCCTTTGAAATCTTCAGCCTAAAGACGGGACTTCAGTGGGTCACTACTTGAACATCCAGAAGCTGGGATGCCGGAGTGATCAGTAAGTGCTCTCCCCTCCCCCCCGATGACCGTGAGGGAACCATAAAATTCTTCCCCAGATTGATCCTGGATCAGTGGGAGCAGCAGAAGGGGGCGGGTGGTCTCATAACACCAGAGGCTGGAGAGGTGGCAAAGGGGAATTCTTCCTACCGTGGTGGAGGCTATCTGGAGGGACAGACGACCCAGGGCAGAGAAAAATTCGCACTGAGACCCAAGCAAGCCTCAGCCAGGGAGACGAGCCCCAGGAGGGGCGGGAACACGCATTAGCCTCTAGGCGTGCCCCAGCCCTCCAGGGGAAAAGGGAAGACAATAGGGAAGCTGGGATCACCATCCCCCTGGACCTTGCCTTTGCCTCAGGCCAGCTGAGGAGATATCCTGAGAACAGACCACACCTCCCACACAGCTATCAAGCTAAACCCAGGGTTGATCTGGGAAACAACAACAACAACAAAAAAAAAAAAAGCCTGCTTTTAGCCTAGACAAACATCAACTCAACTTAAAAGATCTGTACCTTCTGACTGAAAGAACCAGAAGCTACAACACTCAGCCAACATCATGAATCGGAAAAAGCAGACGAAAAGTGAAAAAACCATAGAATCTTTCTATGGGGATAAGGACCAAAACACAAACACCAAAGAGGTCAGAGCTGAGACTGTACTTCCATCTGAAACCTCAGATGGGACTATGAATTTCTCGCAAGCACAACTAGATTACCTGGAACGTCTGAAGAAGGATATAAAAGAAAAACTGGCCAATGATTTTAAAACCATAAAAAAAGAATTCACTGATGAGAACATCAATCTGAAAAAGAAAATTGAAGAAATGGAAAAGGAAGTTCAAAAATTAACTGGAGAGAATAATTCCCTAAAAGGAAGAGTTAATCAAACGGAAAAGGAAACTCAAAACCTAATAGGGAAAATTGATCAGATGGAAAAGGAAACCCAAAACCTAACTGGGAAAATTGGTCGAATGGAAAAAGAAGTACAAAAATTAAATGGAGAAAATAGCTCCTTAAAGGGAAAAATTGGCCAGATGGAAAAGGAGATGCGAAAGCTAACTGAAGAAAACAATACGATCAAGATTAGAATTGGGCAAGTAGAAACTAATGACTCAATGAGGCAACAAGAGTCAGTCAAACAAAATCTAAAGAATGAAAAGATGGAAGAAAATCTAAAATATTTAATTGGAAAAACAACTGACCTGGAAAATAGATCCAGGAGAGAAAATCTAAGAATTATTGGCCTGCCAGAAACCCATGATGAAGAAAAGAGTCTGGACAATATCTTCCAGGAAATCATCAAGGAAAACTGCCCAGAAGTACTAGACTCAGAGGGCAAAATAGTCATCGAAAGAATCCACCGTTCCCCACCGGAAAGGGATCCCAAACTCAAAACCCCAAGAAATATAGTTGCCAAATTCCAGAGCTATCAAGTGAAGGAGAAAATACTACAAGCAGCCAGAAAGAAACAATTTAAATATCAAGGTCACACAGTCAGGATCACACAGGACCTTGCAGCTTCTACATTAAAAGATCGAAAGAATTGGAACCCAATATTCCGTAAGGCAAAGGAGTTGGGACTCCAACCGAGGATCAACTACCCAGCAAAGTTCAGCATAACATTTCAGGCAAGGAGAAAGTCATTCAACGAAATAAGGGATTTCCAGAGCTTCCTGACCAAAACACCAGAACTCAATAGACAATTTGATCTTCAAATGCAGGTCTCCAGAGAATCATAAAAAGGTAAACAGAGGGGAAAAAACAAAAACAAAAACTTGCAACTCAATTAGGGCAATCTGTTTACCTCCCTGTAAGGGAAGATGCTACCTGTTAATCTTGAGAACTGTGCAGCTATTATGATAAAAGGGATATATGTAGAGGGAACGGGCATAAAGTAAATGATGTCATGGCAAAAATATGATTTAAGTATGAGAAGGGAATGTAATAGGAGGTGTGGAAAGGGGGAAGCAGAAAATGGCAAATTATATCACAGGAAGAAGTACAAAACCATAGTAGAGGGAAGGAGGGGAGGGAGATGAGCATTGTTTGAGAGGTACTCTCATCTGATTTGTTCAAAGGAGGGAACAATAACCTTAAGCAGATAATCCTAACTAGCTCTATAGGTAGTAGGAGGGGAAGGGGGAAGAAAGGGGAGGGTGGCTAAAAGGGAGGAAAGAAGCAATAAGAGTAAAGGGGACTAAAAGGGAGGGGGGCTAAAAGAAGGAGGGGAAGGCTGCAGGAGGAGGGGGAGAAAAGTGAATACTATTGAGGAGGGGAAGGGAGACGGGAGAGTTAAAAGCACAAATGGTGGGAAAGAGGGTGGAGGGAAATACACAGATTGTAATCATAACTGTGAATGTGAATGGGATGAACTCTCCCATAAAACGGAGACGGATAGCAGAATGGATTAAAAGCCATAATCCAACAATATGCTGCTTACAAGAAACACATTTGAAACGGGGGGGATACACATAGGATAAAGGTCAAAGGATGGAGCAGAATATATTGTGCTTCAGCTCATGTAAGAAAGGCAGGAGTAGCAATCCTAATCTCAGACAAAGCAAAAGCAGAAATAGATCTAATCAAAAGGGATAAGGATGGAAACTATATCCTACTAAAAGGCACCATAGACAATGAAGCAATATCATTACTAAACATGTATGCTCCAAGTGGTATAGCATCCAGATTCTTAGAGGAGAGGTTGGGGGAGTTGAAGGAAGAAATTGATAGCAAAACTATACTAGTGGGGGACCTCAACCTCCCCCTCTCTGAACTAGATAAATCCAACCTTAAAATAAACAAGAAAGAGGTTAAGGAGGTAAATAAAACTCTGGATAAGGTAGATATGATAGATCTTTGGAGAAAATTAAATGGGAATAGAAAGGAATATACCTTTTTCTCAGCGGTACATGGAACATTTACAAAAATTGACCATGTACTAGGACATAAAAATCTCACAATCCAGTGCAGAAAGGTAGAGATAATCAATGCATCCTTTTCAGATCATAATGCATTAAAAATTACATGTAATAAAAGGCCATGGAAAGAGAAACCAAAAATCAATTGGAAACTAAATAATCTAATTCTAAAGAAGGATTGGGTTAAAGAAGAAATCATAGAAACAATCAACAACTTCATTCAAGAGAATGACAATAGTGAGACAACGTACCAAAACTTATGGGACACTGCAAAAGCAGTTATTAGGGGAAGTTTTATATCTCTGAATGCTTACATAAATAAAATAGAGAAAGAGGAGATCAATGACTTAGGCTTGCAGTTGAAAAAGCTAGAAAAAGAACAAATTGAAAATCCCCAAGTAAATACCAAATTAGAAATACTGAAAACCAAAGGAGAGATTAATAAAATTGAAATAAAGAAAACTATTGAATTAATAAATAAAACCAATAGTTGGTTTTATGAAAAAACTAATAAAATTGATAAACCTTTGGTTAATCTGATCAAAAAAAAGAAAGAAGAAAACCAAATTACTAACATTAAAAATGAAAGGGGTGAACTCACCTCCAGTGAGGAGGAAATTAAAACAATAATTAGAAACTACTTTGCCCAACTTTATGCCCACAAATTCGATAATCTAAACGAGATGGATGAATATTTTAAAAAATACAAATTGCCCAGATTAACAGAAGAGGAAGTTGAATACTTAAACAACCCCATCTCAGAAAAAGAAATTGAACAAGCCATCAATGAACTCCCTAGGAAAAAATCTCCAGGGCCAGATGGATTCACAAGTGAATTCTATCAAACATTTAAAGAACAGTTAATTCCAATACTACATACACTATTCTTGAAAATTGGGGAAGAAGGAGTCCTCCCAAATTCTTTCTATGATACAAATATGGTTTTGATACCCAAACCAGGAAGAGACAAAACAGAGAAAGAAAATTATAGACCAATTTCCCTAATGAATATAGATGCAAAAATTTTAAATAAGATTTTAGCAAAACGAATACAGCATCTAATCACGAGATTAATACATTATGATCAGGTAGGATTCATACCAGGACTACAGGGCTGGTTCAATATTAGGAAAACTATTAGCATTATCGACCACATCAACAACAAAGCTAACAAAAACCACATGATTATCTCAATAGATGCAGAAAAAGCTTTTGACAAAATACAACATCCATTCCTACTAAAAACATTGGAGAACGTAGGAATAAAGGGAACTTTCCATAAAATAATAAGCAGTATCTATCTAAAACCT
Organism: Notamacropus eugenii; assembly: GCF_028372415.1. NCBI lineage: Eukaryota > Metazoa > Chordata > Mammalia > Diprotodontia > Macropodidae > Notamacropus > Notamacropus eugenii. Next base: position 268,342,785 of record NC_092876.1, read on the forward strand.
TCAGCAAGCATTATATGCAATGGGGATAAGCTAGATGCATTCCCAATAAGATCAGGGGTGAAACAAGGTTGTCCATTATCACCACTATTATTCAATATGGTACTAGAAATGTTAGCTGTAGCAATTAGACAAGATAAAGATATTCAAGGAATTAGAATAGCCAAAGAAGAAACTAAGTTATCACTCTTTGCAGATGATATGATGATTTACCTAGAGAATCCCAGAGATTCAAGTAAAAAATTACTTGAATTAATAAACAACTTTGGCAAAGTTGCAGGGTACAAAATAAACCCACACAAATCCTCTGCATTCCTATATATTAGCAACAAAGTTCAACAGCAAGAGATAGAAAGAGAAATCCCATTTAAAGTTAGGGTAGACAGTATAAAATACTTAGGAGTCTACCTGCCAAAACAAACCCAGGGACTATATGAACACAATTACAAGACACTTTTTGCACAAATAAAGTCAGATTTAAGTAAGTGGAAAAACATTAGTTGCTCATGGGTAGGCCGTGCTAATATAATAAAAATGACAATTCTACCCAAATTAATATACTTATTTAGTGCCATACCAATTAAACTATCAGACAATTACTTTCTAGAGCTGGATAAAATAATATCAAAATTCATTTGGAAAAACAAAAGGTCCAGAATATCAAAGGCACTAATGAAAAGAAATGCTTGGGAAGGTGGCCTAGCGCTACCAGACCTTAAACTGTACTATAAAGCAGCAATTATCAAAACCACTTGGTATTGGCTAAGAAACAGAGAGGTAGACAAGTGGAATAGACTTGGCACTCAAGATGCAGTAGGCAAGGAATATAGCAACCTTCTGTTTGATAAACCCAAGGACCCCAGCTTCTGGGATAAGAACTCATTGTTTGACAAAAATTGCTGGGAAAACTGGATAACAGTGTGGCGGAAATTAGGCATAGACCCATACCTGACACCGTACACAAGAATAAAGTCCAAATGGGTACATGATTTAGGTATAAAGATTGATACCATGAATAAACTGGAGAAGCAAGGAATAGTGTATTTATCAGATCTATGGAGAAGGGAAGAATTCTTTACTAAAGAAGAGATAGAATGCATTATGAAATGCAAAATGGATAACTTTGAGTACATTAAACTGAGAAGTTTTTGCACAACCAAACCCAATGCAACCAAAATCCGGAGGGATGTAGTAAATTGGGAAAAAATTTTTACAGCTAAGCTCGGGGATAAAGGCCTCATTTCTAGAATATATAGAGAACTGACCCAAATGTATAATCATACAAGTCATTCCCCAATTGATAAATGGTCAAAGGATATGAACAGGCAATTTTCAGAGGAAGAAATTAAAGCTATCTATAATCATATGAAAAAATGCTCTAAATCACTATTGGTTAGAGAGATGCAAATCAAAACAACTCTGAGGTACCACATCACACCTATAAGATTGGCAAACATGACAGAACAAGAAAATGATAAATGCTGGAGAGGATGTGGGAGAGTTGGAACACTAATTCATTGTTGGTGGAGCTGTGAGTGCATCCAACCATTCTGGAGAGCAATTTGGAACTATGCCCAAAGGGCTACAAAAATGTGCATACCCTTTGACCCAGCAATATCGCTACTAGGACTATATCCCCAAGAGATCATAAAAATGGGAAAGGGTCCCACATGTACAAAAATATTTATAGCAGCACTCTATGTAGTTGCCAAAAACTGGAAGTCAAGGGGATGTCCATCAATTGGGGAATGGCTGAATAAATTATGGTATATGAATGTAATGGAGTACTATTGTGCCATAAGAAATGATGAACAAGAAGACTTCAGAGAGGCCTGGAAGGACATATATGACCTGATGCTGAGTGAAAGGAGCAGAACCAGGAGAACTTTATGCACAGCAACAACCACAGTGTGTGAGAGTTTTTTCTGGTAGACTTAGATTTTTGTAATAACACAAGAACTTCTGAAAAAAAAAAAAAATCCCAATGGTGGACCTCAAGGCAAAAAGCCTTCCACACTCAGAGAGAGAAATATGGAAGTCACTCACATAATGTAGCAGATCATGTTTGTGTATGTGTATCTGTTTGTGTATCATGTTCTGATTTGTTATACGGATTCTTTCATTTATCTTAGTCTGACTACACAGCATGACGATAGTGAAAATATACTCAATAGGAAAGTTTATGTAGAATCTATACAGAATTGTATGCAGTCGTGGGGAGGGAGGGAGGTAGTGGGGGGTGGGTGGGGAGGGATAAAATCGCAATTGTATGGCAGTGATTGTTAAACATTAAAAAAAATAAAAAAATTAATAAAAAAAAAAAAATTGCTGGGAAAACTGGATAACAGTGTGGCGGAAATTAGGCATAGACCCATACCTGACACCGTACACAAGAATAAAGTCCAAATGGGTACATGATTTAGGTATAAAGACTGATACCATGAATAAACTGGAGAAGCAAGGAATAGTGTATTTATCAGATCTATGGAGAAGGGAAGAATTCTTTACTAAAGAAGAGATAGAATGCATTATGAAATGCAAAATGGATAACTTTGAGTACATTAAACTGAGAAGTTTTTGCACAACCAAACCCAATGCAACCAAAATCCGGAGGGATGTAGTAAATTGGGAAAAAATTTTTACAGCTAAGCTCGGGGATAAAGGCCTCATTTCTAGAATATATAGAGAACTGACCCAAATGTATAATCATACAAGTCATTCCCCAATTGATAAATGGTCAAAGGATATGAACAGGCAATTTTCAGAGGAAGAAATTAAAGCTATCTATAATCATATGAAAAAATGCTCTAAATCACTATTGGTTAGAGAGATGCAAATCAAAACAACTCTGAGGTACCACATCACACCTATAAGATTGGCAAACATGACAGAACAAGAAAATGATAAATGCTGGAGAGGATGTGGGAGAGTTGGAACACTAATTCATTGTTGGTGGAGCTGTGAGCACATCCAACCATTCTGGAGAGCAATTTGGAACTATGCCCAAAGGGCTACAAAAATGTGCATACCCTTTGACCCAGCAATATCGCTACTAGGACTATATCCCCAAGAGATCATAAAAATGGGAAAGGGTCCCACATGTACAAAAATATTTATAGCAGCACTCTATGTAGTTGCCAAAAACTGGAAGTCAAGGGGATGTCCATCAATTGGGGAATGGCTGAATAAATTATGGTATATGAATGTAATGGAGTACTATTGTGCCATAAGAAATGATGAACAAGAAGACTTCAGAGAGGCCTGGAAGGACTTATATGACCTGATGCTGAGTGAAAGGAGCAGAACCAGGAGAACTTTATGCACAGCAACAACCACAGTGTGTAAGAGTTTTTTCTGGTAGACTTAGATTTTTGTAATAACACAAGAACTTCTGAAAAAAAAAAAAAATCCCAATGGTGGACCTCAAGGCAAAAAGCCTTCCTCACTCAGAGAGAGAAATATGGAAGTCACTCACATAATGTAGCAGATCATGTTTGTGTATGTGTATCTGTTTGTGTATCATGTTCTGATTTGTTATACGGATTCTTTCATTTATCTTAGTCTGACTACATAGCATGACGATAGTGAAAATATACTCAATAGGAAAGTATATGTAGAATCTATACAGAATTGTATGCAGTCGTGGGGAGGGAGGGAGGTAGTGGGGGGTGGGTGGGGAGGGATAAAATCGCAATTGTATGGCAGTGATTGTTAAACATTAAAAAAAAATAAAAAAAATTAATAAAAAAAAAAAAAACAAAAAAAAAAAAACAAAAGCATAGAATCGTAGGTTTGGGCCTCTATACACATGACAAAACACTTCAGTAACTTTGCCAAGGAAGTGTTAAATGGGATCACGAAGAGTCAGAAATGACTGAGCAACAGCCACAAATATTTATGTGTATGTTATTAAAGCTATTTACAAATAGCTTTATTTTAAGAGTTTGTTGCAATAATTCATAACAAAATACACATGAATTTTTCCTGTTCCATAGAAAATAACATATTTCCAAGTGCATATAGCATATAGTTACAGTGGAACAGTTGATTTTATTTGACTTTTCTCATTACAAATTTCTTTCGCAGATTTGCTGCTATGATCTTTCTTCTGTTATTCTATTTTAAGATGCACAGTATCTGCTTTTTAAGTTTTAGGGGAATTCATGCCTCACTGAGCATTGTTAAAGGCTTTCAAGGGCAAATTAGTTAAACTAGATTTAAATATGGTAATATTTGAAAATCCCGGTTAAAAATACCTGTGACAACTCATCTCTATTAGGACCTCTATAGGTATACTAGAATAGCAAGTTTCTTCTTTTAAAAAAAATGCTTTATTGAAGCCTTTTGACTTCATATCACAGTTTCTTCTAACCCCTTCCATCCAGACTAAACCTTTCCTAATAATGAAGAAAAACAATTAAGCTAAAAATTAATATGGAAACCTTGTCTGACAATGTATACAATTTTCTGTGCTAGTAGTCTTAACATCTCAGCCATGAAGGAGGAAAGGTATGTTTTGTTATGCCATCTTCAAGACCATTGATTTTTCCACTACTCAGAGTTCAATGTCCTTTTAGAGGGTCTTTTCATTTATATTGTAACTATAATTGTGTATATTGTTGCCTTGATTTTGCTTATTTCACTCTGATTATATGTCATTTCACATTTCTCTTGTCCTTTATAATTGTTATTTTATATCACATGTTAACATTCCATTTAATTTGCTATAAAATAGGTTTTTGAGGCAATCAATAAGTATCCACTTTGTTTCCACTTCTTTATTATCACACATTGTTATTAGGAATATTTTCAAATATTTTGTATCTTTTTTTCTGTTTTTGGCATCGTTGAACTACAAGGCCCATAGTAGACTTGCTGCGACAAAGGGTATAGGGCAATTTAGACACTGTCTTGTTATAATTTCAAATTGAAATATGGAATTATTGGATCACTTCACAGTTCCACAAATATAGAGCACCAGGTGCCTGTCTTCCTACAACCCCTAAAACATTGAATATTCCTATATTTTTTCATCTTTGCCAGTTTTTATAGAGTGAAGTGAAAGTTTAGAGTGGTTTTGATTTGTATTTATCTTAACTACTGGTGATTTGGAGTATGTTTTCTTATAGTCATTTAGAGTTTCCATTTTGTTTGGGCAGGGGTGGGAAACGGTTCATCTGCCTTGACCACTCATCTTTTGGGTAATGATAATTGGTATTATGCAGAATGTCTCAGAATCTTAGTGCAGCTTTTATCTTACAGTTTTATTTGTGTCAGTTCCCTATATATTTTGAGTATTAAAATATACTTATTGAGTAAGCTTGTGTGGAAAATTTAAAAATATCACTTTTGTTTTTGAGGAAGATTTAACTCTTCTGCAGGAATCATTCATTTTATGATAAGGATTATTTTTAGATGCTAAAGGAAGATATGAACACTATATTATATTAAAACAATCAATACAATTTATAACTTACTTTTATAATTTATTTTCCTAAATTACTTAAATTTAGTCACTTGCCCACTCATTCATTCATTGACTTATTCATTCATTCACTAATGAGTTTTATGAGACATGGCATCATGGCTTATGAAGCCTGTACTGAAATAATTAAAAAGTTTTAAAAAATAGAATAGAATGTTTAAATTTGTGATTTTCAAAGAACTATATGAGAAATGACCTCCTCATTTTATTGTTGATTAACAATTTACCGATCACAGAGAGGATTCCCCCCTCCTTGTATGGCCTCATCCTATAATCTAGGGTCTCCTTAAGTGAGAGAGAGAGAGAGAGAGAGAGAGAGAGAGAGAGAGAGAGAGAGAGAGAGAGAGAGAGAGAGAAGAGGTACGGAGTAACGATTTTACAAAGGTGACTGAGAAAATTCTTTTGGATAGACAGGAAGAAAATCACTACAAAGCAGTGTCATGCAGAGGTATCAAACACTCTGCTAGCCCTCTGGCTGCATATTGCTCACAACACTCCTGCCAGAGCCAGATTAAAATGTAATTGGGAAATATTTAATAAAATAAGTGAAAATACAATCAGACATTGATAATGTTATATCTAAAAACTAGTCAGTTTACAAGGAACCTTATATATGGTTTAGTGGCCTCAGTTTCTATTTAAGTTTGATACCACTGGTGTGAAGAAAGCCAAAAGAAAAAGTATCTAGATTCTTGAAGGAGGGAGTAGTTAACATCAAATGCCGCATAAAGGTCAAAAAGGAAGGAGATGCATAGAAGGCTATTCAGAAAAAGGATTGAGTAATTAAGAGATAATCAATGACTTTGATAAGAGAAGTTTTAGCTGAGTGGTAGAGATGGAAGCCAGATTGCAACGGGTTGAAAAGTGAGTGGGAGGTGAGACAGTGGAGGCGATGAACCTAGAGTACTTTTTTTCTTTTTCTAATAGTTTGCCAGTGAAAGAGAGGAGTAATTTAGGAAAATATTTTGAGGGAATGGTAGGATTAATTGTAGGTTTTAAAGGATGGATGGATATAATAGGTAGGTAAGAAGACAGCAGGGAATAAATTCATATAATAGCCCCCCTCTCTGAGGAAAACTTGCTTTAATTTTCTCCTATCAACTTTCAGACTTAGAGCTCATCTATCTTATTTTTTCTTTAAGAAAATTTATGTTGATATCTCTTATTTTTACATTACTTTCATTTTCCAATCTACTACTCTATGTACAGAAGTAAAGTTGTAAATTAACTCTGAGATAATTGTTCCCATTAACTAAAGCTTTGTGAAACTGAGCCTTCAATTACAACTTGCTTTATTTGAAGGATCCATAGTCCTACAGAAAACTGAATATTTCCAATTAAACATAGAAAACAATTTTGAACATTGTTTTGCAAATTTAACAAATACAAAATTTCCTGATAATTTGAGTCTTTCCCTTTTCCTGCCTTCAATGCCATTTTAGCAAGCCCAGTATAGTCTAGTATAAAGGAATTCATAGCATAACAGAATTTTAAGCACTGGTCTAAGAGTCAGAAAATATACATTTTAGCCCTAACTTTGCCATCATGTGACATGGGTGGGGATCATCCACTTAATTCTCCATTTAGCAGCTTCCTTTTCTGTAGGATGGCAATGGTAATATTTCCACATATTACTTTACAGGATTGTTGGTTGTGAAAATCAAAATATAGATGTGAAAGCCCTTTGACAGAAAAAGGATATACACAAATAAGGTGTTATGATTGTCACTCCAGAGTGAATCTTGACTCTAACTGAATCTGGTTTCAAATGATAACACCCCAGTAATTTAAAAAAAATGTGTGGAGTAACAGTTATTATAACATGGTATTTTGGTAGCATGCTTTTTGTGTGTGTGTGTGGCTTGTGTATGTCTTTAGATGGAGCTGTCCTGGTCTTTTTACTTCATATTTATGTCTGATTTCTTATTATCATGATTAATTGGCATTTTTATTTGAGAAGAAAAGAGGGTAGATAGGAATACAATTTCTTCTACCTTTTTTCTCCCTTTGAACTTTAACGGTTAAACAGTATGATATGAATATGAGCGAGTGTGATACTAAAAGTAAAGGCTGCTTAACACTGAGAGCAGTCTCATACTATCACATTATCAGGAAATTCATTCTGGATGCCACTAATCTCTCAATGGAAGGTTATTTTAAAGACATTATATTATTTTCACTTTAAAATGCTAGTAAGCAGTAGGTGGAAATTAAAGAGGATCTGAATTCTGTTTATTGCCTCGATTATCCTCAATAACCTCAATCTTGGAGATTCTAATTCCCAGTTAATTAAGAACAAGTTACATAAATTTTAGAGCAATTACAAAGTTGAATGAGATATGCTAAAAAAGAATTTTAGATCTGAAAGAGAACTTAGAGATTATTTAGTTTAACTCACTTTAGGATTAGGGATGAAGTGTTTTTCTTAAGGTCATAATATGAGTAGTGGCAGAGTTGTTTTTAGAAACCAAATCTTTCATCTCTTCATCAAGTACTTTTCCCATTAGTAAACTGTTACTTTCCTAGCTAGTCAATTAATTCCCACTCCCCCTCTTTTTTTTTTTTGAGAAAGACTTGCTATATTTAAAAAAAAACTTGAAGTAAAGAATTAGAATGGACATTTGAAAAAATCATTGACTTTGAATGCCAGTGTGTGTTTGTTAGGAGTGAGAGTTTAAGATTAAGGTATAATTACCAAAGTGCTGCTGTTGGTCATGAGCAAGGAGGATCAGGTAGTTGTAGAATTAGTTCAGTGAAGATCCTTGCTTCACTGTTTTCTTACAGAATTGGCATACCCTTCACATAAGAGCCCTTGTCAAGTGGCCAAGTGACTACTTGTCAAGTATGGTTGCCTCATAGCTACAGTCCAGAGGAGGTGGGAATGTGACAGAATAATGGGAAAAGAAAGTTAGGGACAACTTTTGTTGTTATTGTTGTGAAGTCATTTTTGAGTTTTATCCAACTCTCTGTGACCCCGTTTAGAGTTTTCTTGGTAGAGATACTGGAGTGGTTTGACAATTCCTTCTCTGGCTCATTTTATAGATGAGGAAACTGACATAAACAGGTTAAGTGGCTTGCACAGGGTCACACAGCTAGTAAGAGTCTGAGGTTTTGAACTCAGTTTGAACTCAGATGAGTCTTCCTAATTGTAGGTCTAACACTGCATCCACTGTGCCACCTAACTGCCCTTAGGGGCAACTGGACAGAAATAAAAAGTGAATACTAACTTGTTCTGTGTCTTCTGTTCCTGACTGATGATGAAGGGAAGAGTTAACTCTAATTGTTTTGATTTGACCTTTATTTCCATCAGTGGTCCTCTTGTTTAATGGTGCAAGACTAAAATAAAATTTTGGTTGTTATAGCCTGATTGTGAATGATTAATCATTTTATTATGCTTTAAAGTATATTGCAGAATCACAGAATGTCAGAGTTGGAAGGGAGACCATCTCATCTAACCTTTAGCTGAATTAATCCTTTCTACAACATACCTGACAAGTGACCAGCTAGAATTTTTTAGAAGACTTCCAATGAAAGAAGATTCTATTACTTCTTAGAATCAGGTAGCACAGTGTATACAAAGTGCTGGACTTGTAGTCAGGAAGACCTGAGTTCAAATCCAGCCTCAGTTGCTAGCTGTGTGATCCTGGTCAAATCACTTATCCTCTGGCTACTTCAGTTTCTTCATCTATAAAGTGGGGATAATGATAGCACCTACATCCTAGAGTTGTTAGTATCAGGTGAATAATATTTGTAAAGTACCTTGCAAACCTTAAGGTGCTATATAAATCTTAATTAATATTATTATTTTAAGACAGCTCATGGTATCTTTGGATAGCACTAATTACAAGGTTGTTTTTCCTTATTTACATTTTAAATTTTCCTCCCTGTCATTTGTATTTATTGCTCCCTTGAACCAAATAAGACAAGCATGTCTTGTCTTCTTCTATAATTCTATAAGAGCCCTTCAAATACTATCATGTCCCCTCCAGGCTTACCTTCTTTGGTTCTTTCCAAGCATGTTCTTACCCCTCTGAGGCTTCTTTCTCTTTTGGGCATCCTCCAGCTCGTGTAAGTATTTCCCAAAAAGGAGTGCCCAGAATTAAACGCAGTGTCCCAAATATGGCCAGATCTCAGCTGAATATATATCATAGATTTATTTCTTCCTTGTTTTGGACTCTGACTTTCTTAGTGAAGCCTTGGATGGATAGTATTGTCTCTTCTGGCTGCTCAGTTGATGTATATTAGCTTGTAGTCCATTAATCGATTCACCAACAAACAATTATTTAATGCTATGTACTCTGAGATCCAGTGACACCAGCCTCCTTGCTTTTCCTGTCACGAGACCCTCCATCTTTAGACTCTGGACATTTTCACTGGCTTTTTCCCATGCCTAGAACACTCTTCCTTCCAGAAGGAGGTTTCTTGGCTTCCTTCAAGTCACAGCTATACCCCTACTTTCTGCAACAAGCCTTTCCTGATGTCCTCAATCCTGGTGTACTACCTCTGTTAATTATCTCCACTCTATCTAGTATATATTCTTTTTGTACCTAGCTGTTTGCATACTGTCTCCATTGTTAGACTGAGCTTCTGGAGAGCAGAGACTATCTTTTTGCCTTTTAAAAAATTATTCCTAGCACTTAGCCCAATGCCTAATACATGGTAGATAATATTTATTAGCCAGATAAATATTAATTATGTGCCAACCTATGCTAAGGCCTGCTTTGCCTTTGGCAAAAGGGCAAAAATGAAAATGCCTGGTCTCAAAGGACTTATGTTCGGTCTAGTGAAATTACATGTACACATATAAATAAGTGCAAAGTATACTAAATAAGGTAATTTTGTGGGAGAAAGATCCTCATTGCTGATGAGATCAGGGAAAACTTCATTGGGGATGGCTTCTGAGGTAAGCTTTGAAAAAAACTAGGTATTATAAGGGGCAGAGATGAGAAAGGAGTACATTCTAGGCATGAGAGGGGGACTACAAAGCCCTGAGACAGAGGCTGGAATGTTGGGTATGACTAACAAGTAGGCAAGTTTGGCTAGCAAGTCCATTGTGAAAATGGAAATAATGGACATTAAATCTGGATTGGTAATGTGGAGTTAGATTGTAATGGCCTTTAAATGTCAAAATAGGAGTTTTTCTTTTACCCCTGAAGCTGTTGGCACCTAGGCATCTAGATGTTACAGTGGATAGAGCACTGGGTCTGGAGTCAGAAAGACCTGAGTTCCAATCCAGCCTCAGACACTAGCTGTGTGACCCTGAGCAAATCACTTATTCTTTATTTGTCTCAGTAGTAAAAGTGGGGATTGTAGCACCTTTTTCAAAGAGTTGTTGATAGGATCAAATGAGATAATATTTGTAAAGCACTTAGCACAGTGCCCGACTTATTTATCCTCCTTCTGCTCTCCCACCCCCATCCCCAATAGGGGAGTTACTGTAACTTTTTAAGCTGGTGAGTGACAAGGTCAGACCTTTGTTTTAGGATTAATACTTTGGCAGCTATGTGGAATATGGATTAGTGAGGGGGGAAGTAAGACCCCTGGATCTTTTCCACATGAAATGTTGTCTAGTCATGCTATTTTTAGATAGCATTTATCAAGTTGATTTCTATAATGTCCTAAATTGGAAAAGTCTCCTTTTTATTGAAATATAGCAACCCTTGTATTCTTGGAATATCTGGGAGAAGTGTTTTCCTTTCCTGCAGGCAAAAATGTGCTTTAAGGAGTAAATATGCGACTGCCTTTAATACCTCTTGCCCCACCAATTATCTCCTTCTTAAATAAACTAATATATATCCCCTCTTCATACACACACACACACGTAGATCTTAAAATTTAACCACAAATTTAAAAAACATCACCTTTTTCAAAGATTTAAATAGTCATGTGAATGATCAGAAATTTTTCAAAAGTAGAAAAGATTTTCAAGATTCATAGTTTGACTCTGTCTATATGTGTGTGTGTATATAGTATATATACATATATGTATATATGTGTGCATGTATATATGTGCGTGTGTGTGTGTGTGTATAGAAACTGAGCACCAGAGAAAGTAAGCAGTTTATCGAGGCAAATTAGTGACAAAAGGCTTGAACTCAGGGTAAATGTCTCCTATTTATTATGATGCTTCTCATAGTCAAATACTTTCCCCCTTTATGGTTAGGGTCAGGCTGCTTCCTGTTAACTATATAGGCTAGCCCTGAAGTCTTACTGTAGTTTTTCATGATTAAACCTTTTGGGGACATCCTGTATATAAAAAATGTTTTTGCCTTTAGCAGGGAAACTACTGGAGTAGTTAAATTCAAAGCTACAAGGTTTTGGTTATGCCAATTCTTAATTTCATTTTGGCTACTTCTTCCTTCGATGCAAATTCTAACCCCTTCAGCTCTTAGTAAACAGTCTTCATGTATTGCTAGAACTCCCTCCCTCCAGAAAATAATTCATCACCCATTAGCCATCGTTCTGATGATGTCTCTGTGAATTTTGTTAGAGGTGTCTTTGAAACATAGACATAGCAATGTGTCACTGGGGTAATATTTGGAGTTTTCTCAGCTTGGTAAGACCTTCTAGATAATGAGTCTTTAACTTTTTTGTGTGTGTCATGGACCTGTCTTCAAATGCACAAACTAAAATATATAGGAATACCAAGAAAACTAATTATATTGAAATCAAGTTTTCAAAATAGTTTTTAAAAATCATAGACACCTAGATTGAAACTTCCTTTATGCTTCCTCACATAGCCTTCAAAAACTCAAAATATGGTGAAACATTGAATAAAGACTTTGGTACAGGGGTGTTTCAAATAATTGTGTAAAATTATTTTTTAAAAACTCAAAAATTTAACCTCCAAAATATGGTGGGGTCACCTCCAAAATGTAAGGAGGCACTGGACAAGGGTTTCAAATAATCATGTAAGATAATTTGTAAATTCAAAATTTTAAGGCAGCAAATCTTACTGAGACTTTGTAGTAAATAAGGAACCTGCCTTGAAATTACAGCATGCAGAATTTGAGGTTTTGAAGGTCGGGAAGGGGGGGACTTGGGCTTGGCAGAGAGAGAATCTGAGTTTTTTGAATTACAAAGGGCTGGAGCCTGTTTTTCTTTGCATCCCAGTAAGGATAGTGGTGGGCTGCTGGGACTTTTTGGCAGCCTCTGTTTGAGGGGGTGGGAAAGTGTTCATACAATGATCAGAGCACATGGATATACAATGAGTCTGCTTTATGCCAGCCTTGTGACACCAATGAACTGGCAATACTTTCTGATTCCCAGGTATCATTTGGTGTGGGGGTGGGGCAGATGCCTGCTTATCCTGGACTCCTTTCCCTCCCCAGACAATCCTTGTCCTTTGTATTTCTAGTGCTTTACACAGTGCTTGGCACATAGTAGGTACTTAATAAATGGTTATTGGCTAACTGATTGACTGACCCGCCTCTTTCCTGTCCTTACTTACAATTATTCTGGTTGTGCCTTCCCTGCAGTTTTATTTACTTTAAAAATATGCCTTGGCAGGTCACCTGTGATTTAATTAGGCCTTCCAGCTACAAATTAGTCACAGGTAGAATTTACAGGTAACAATTACTCCTGGCTCATGTGAGACATGTATGATAAACCAATTAAGTTCTTTTCAAAGTTCTGCATAGCTGACAACAGACCAGGCTAGATTATATTCTTTCCAGTTTCACAGTTATTGTGCTTTTTGAGACCCCCCTATTGTGGTAACCTTTTCCTCTCCAGAAGGAGAAAAATCCCAGATCTACTAAAGGAGAAGGGATTTAAGTAGGAAAGGCCAAACAAAAAAGTGGGGGTAATGCTGTTTTGGGAGATAGGGAAATAAAACAGAGTTGACAGGCTTTTCATATTCTTCATAGAATCAGAATGACACTAAGTGGAGTGGGATCTTTGATTTATGAAATTCTGTCTGAAGCCTCTAAAGCAAGATTTCCAGTGTCACTGGCCTCCCCTCCCCTGCAACAAATGAGAAGAGCTGGGCCTGCATAAGCTTTCTGGAGACTTAAGCTACAGAGCTGTTAATTCTCTTTCACAGAACTCATTTATCACCCTGGTGGGAGGTATAAATTCAGGTCACCTTGCTCCTACTATCAGATGTAAGGAGATTGAATATGTTATAACTTCTCCCAATCTGATTATGATGTGGAATTTCATTGGTTAGATAACTGAACAGTATAGAAAGGTTTCTGCTGTGAGTAGTTTGGGTTTTTACTGTGTTGGTCAGAGTAAAGATCTGATAGAAAAGGGTCTGGGGTTCTAAGGGTTAAGAATGCTATTATCCTCTTAATTATAGAAAGAAGTTTTTTAAGATCTCAGAATGGAATTCCTCTTGTCTAGTCTAAAGAACTGATTTAAGTCCATATAAGGTGAAGAGTCTGGGATGGTTTTCCAAAATGGAACCCTTGGGAAGGGCTTTTTCTAGTAGTCAGGTATCCTTTCTGGGCCTGATGGCATTTGATACCATCAAATTTTAGCCAAAACAGTGGCAGGAAGGCTACTGATGGATGGTGCTGTGGACAGGACTCTAGACCTGGACTCAAAATCTGGCCTCAGACATTTATTCGGGAGCTGTTTGATCCTGGGTGAGTCCCTTAAGTGCTAATTGCCTCATTCCCTTATCTGTAAAATGGGGATCATAATAGCACCCACCTTTTAGGGTTATTGTAAAATGAAACAATGATTTTAGAGCATTTAACACAGTGCCTGGCATGTAATAAGTGCTATATAAATGTTAGTAATAATAATGATCATTACTATTATTGTTAGGGCTGCCATTCTTTTGAATTCTGAGTAAATCTAGACTCTTTCTGCATTCTGTTCCAGGGTCTCTCTGGCCTTAACGCAGGATAGGAAAGAAATTCAAAATCAGTGGTTCAGTCTTAGGGCTCCTAGCATTGTAAGCAGGTAGGAAGTGGGAGATTAATTCTGGTTTCATATATTTGACTTGCTCACCTAATGTACGGAAGGCCAGTGACTCCAGGTTGCTCGTGCCTAATTTTTGATGAAATTGCTGAATGTGAAGGACAAGATGGGGCATTTCCAGGATGGACTGTACTCCACAACTAGGAAGAGATCAGCGTACTTCTCACAAACCTCTCCTAGCCTGTGTCCTAATAAAGTTTATCACCCTACAAACCTAGTTTTATACCACTCAGATACATGCCTTGTTGTAGTAGAGGACAAACCAGTCTTGGAGCTAAGACTTGGACCAGCACACCCCAGGCATGTAACAGAACAGGTACAATCCTTTTTTTCTGATGCATTTCAGATGCAACTGAGCCCAAAGCCCTTCCCCATAGTAAGGGGCTATGTATCCCCAGATCAATGAGAAAACTTATTAGGTAGTAGAGCACTAAACATGGAGCCAGAGAAACTGGCTTTGAATTCTGGCTCTGATACTGAGTGTGATTTGGTGAAGTTTACTCCATAAGGTTCAGTTTCCTCACCAGTAAAAATGAAGATGATAGTATATTATTCAGAGTCAGAACTAGGGTGAGGAGAGTGGAAGTTTTCCCTAGGGCATCATAATTAAGAGGGTACTTATGGTACTTGAAGTCCTTTAGGAATATACAAATTATTAAAAAGCATATAGATGGCAAAAATAATTAATTAAAGTAGATATCTACATGATATGGTGACATGAGATTTTTCCTCATGGGAGGTCATATGTTAACTGAGCTCCTTCTTGGCTTGGTCTGGTCCTGATCACTCCTACCCTGGTTGTGGCCTCTACAGCAATGGCTTCACAATATTCTAGGATATATACTACCCCATTCTTATTCCCCGCTTTTCCTCTGAATCTCTACTTGACTCCACTTCCAAATTCACAGATCCTAGTTATGGCTATCTGTTATAACCTACCTTACAGGGTTGTTACAAGGAAAGAGGGCTTCATATCCCTCTTCAGGTTCCAGTGGCCCCATTTCAAACTTGTTAGAATTTAAAGTATCCCTTATAATTGAGCTACCATCCCTTATAATTGAGCCTTTTCTAAATTCACTATTCTACATATTTTTAAATGATCAGCAATTTTAGAAATTGAGTATTTTGCCCTGTCATGACAATGGACTTGGAAGGATTTGCTTTTTTTTTTTCTTTGAAGGTCACACTTTGTACCCTCATGTTGATTTAAACAGGTAAAGATTTTTGGTCTGTTAAATGTGGGAACAGGTCAAGTGTCTTAAGAACAAGCTGGGATAAGATGTATTCTTATTAGCTCTATATTTGAACAAAATTTCAACCTTTCATTCATTATTATACAGTACTTTTACAGAATAAGTCAATCCTTTCTTGCTCTTCCATCAGACTGCTTCTGTGGACGTAATCACATTCATTTATACAGGATTGTTTTTCCCTATCATTTCAGTATTTCATATAGACAATATCTGGTCATTCAGAATTTGCTGAGTAAATTCATTTTGGACCAGGAATATGGTATAAGCATTGAGACTGACCTTTTGACTCCAAAATTGTGGTTGTGTGGTATTCTCTCTTAATGAAGTTGTTTCCAGTAATAAAATTGAGTTGCAGAAACTTCTGAAAGTTGTCCAGGGTACCTGCAATTAGCAAGAAAAAATTTTTATTCTAACCTGAGGCTTGCTTCTGGTGATGTATGAACATGTTTGTGAGATCTATTAATTCTCTGTTGTAAGGAGTATCTATTTAGGTTTTCATAGGGAAGAAGCCAAGAGTCTCAGGGGTAGACTAGAGCATCAGATTATAGGTAGCTAGGGCACAGCATGCATGTGTACATGTATATTTAGTGTGACATGTATGGCTTGGATGGCTACCGAATTTGTGTCCTTTTGATACGAGATGTGGCTTTAAATTCTTTATTGACGTTTTGTTTATGTTGCTATTATTTTTTCAATTTCCCCTCTCCCTGAGAATGGTCCTTTAAAAGAAAGAAGCATAACTAAGGGTAAAAAACCCCAAACATAGTGGCCATTTCTGACAACATATGACTCTCTGACTAGTTGTAAGAATTAGTTTTTATAAAATGAGCAGCTAAGGTAGAAATAATTGACTGCTACTTAACGTATTACCTCTTCTAGTTATCACTTGCCTTTTAATGGCACTACCTTAACCTCATAGAGTGTGAAAGGTGAGAATTTCAGGCACTGTAGTGGGTACAGACAGGAAAATGTATTTGAGGAAGAGATATCTTTCCTTTCTTCCTACAAATAATTAAATGGCTACCTCCCCTGTCTACTGGTAACATTGCTGCGACTGCAGAAATCACTAAATCTTCAAACCTTATTTAATGTTTCATAAAAACATAACCTTAGGCAAAATAATATTTCTAGAAGAGAGATTTTAGTTCCATAGTAATGTTACTCATAAACGTAGGACAAGTAGCATGGTGATGGTAAGCGAAGTGTTTTTCAGGGGGTTTAACGTCTCTAGGGCTCCAGTTTGGATTGTCATTAATAATTCAATTTTCACTTCAGGCAAGTAACCAAATACGATGGTCTTGCAAGTTTGTAGTGGCTTTTGTTATGTTAGTAACACCATTTCAAAATGACATTGCCATATTATTCTGTGATTCTTATCTGAGATAACAAATAGCTGAACATCTCACAAGTTCATATTTTCTTCCTAAGTGGAAGTGCATTGTTTCTGTTGGGATAAAAAATTTAGAACTAGAAGAGAGGATTAGGCACTAACCTTCCTCCTTTTACAGATATAAAAACTCAGGTTTAGAGAGGCTGTGACTTGTTCAAGGTCACAGGCACTAAGTGATTCCCATTGGTTGTGGTGGAAGCAATATCCCAACCTATCTTCATGTGTCTCAGGCTAGTCTTTTTCCTTGAAAGACATTGAAACAATCCTTGAGACATGATTGGCTTTGGTGACTAAAGGCACACCTGGAACTTGTTATGGCTCCTCTGCACAGGCTAAGCCTTCCTTTTAAGGAATTTAAGGTGGGTCATGACAGATAACAGGTTTGGGAGCTTCATTCAACTGAATTACAATGGTGTGTCCACAGTACATTTTCTTGTTAACTGTCCTTCTTCTCTTGTGGCTAAATAAATCTCCTTTTGTTAACTCTTACATGACCTACAAGTGTCTCATTCTGTTCTAATACTGAACATACACTGCTAAGGTACTGATCTGAGTTAGGCCCAGCCCAGAAGAGCTGAAGTTTGAATCCAGATTCTCTTACTTCTAAATCAGTGCTCTTTCTAACTCTTTTGCAGGCTACATCTCATAGGGTCCTTTTAGGTGATTCATGCTACTTTTGGTTCTTTCAATTTTTTCCCTGCTTTGGTATTAGCCAGGAGATGTTAGCCGTTGCTGATTTATCTTCTTCTTTAGCCAAATCTGGATATAGCCAGAAAGTCCTTACGGGTTAGGGTGACTGTCACAATTGTATAATCTATTTCTCATCAGATGTTGAAAGAATAGAAGGCAAGTTGACGTAGTAAGTTTCAAGGAAGACCAAGAGCATAGTGGTAACCCCTATTTTTCCCCCAACAAAAGGACAGTTGGATGTAAACTATGAGTCACTGGTTGAGGTCTTACAATTGAATTAAGACTATAAGATAGTCGTAACCAGCCCAGGGTCAGGTTGTTCAGGGACATTGGGAGTCATTTAATCCTACATTGTTTAAATGACTGACTGAAAGATTGAGAGTCCTGGGGACTTCATATGACTCTTTACTCTGGGACCAATTCAGGAAACTTCTGCTTTTTTGTATATCTTTCGTGATGGCTGGGCCTGTATTTTACAGTGTTTATACATCGCTAGGTCCTAATTAGTGCAAATAATGAATCTCATGAAGTGGTCACATTACTAGAATTTGTACTGCATATTTCCATTGGTCTGGAATTGATTACCGAATTTTGCATAATTATAGCTATATATTCAAATATATATAAACACTTTACTTTTTATTTCTTATAAAGACCATAATGGATTCAATTTTATGTGTATATATATATATATATATATATATGTGTATATATATATATATATATTTTACAGACTGTAATATAGTGTATCTAAATTTAATCTCTCAGCCTTAGTCTCCCTTTCTGTAAAATGAGGGGTTGGATTTGATGGCAACTAAGGTTCTTTCTACCTCCACATATATGATCCGGAAAACATGACATTTAAAGTGTTTTGTTTGCTTAACATTGCCTATCAAATTGTATGTAGTTGATCAGAAGAGCATTATTAGAATGACAAGACTAATTTTCCCCTTACAAACAGAAGTTCATATTCAACGCAGTAATCACCATGGGAAGCTCAACAATCAATCACCTTGGTTAAAATATTTTTGGATCTCTCATGGTAATGAACCTTTGTCTTTGGAGTCTGTCATGTTATTTTAAAACAGCCAAGTCATTCTGAGTCTATTTTGGTGAGTGTGGTATGTGGTCCAGCTGGGTACTACTATTTTTAGTTTAAACCAAGGTGTTGCTATAAAGTATAAAGTAGCGAAATAATGGGACTGGTTTTGTCATGTGGTTCATTAAGTAGAGCCCAAGGCAATTCTGAACAAGTTTTATGTAGAGAAAATATTTCCACCATTTAAATATCTCTGGCTTTCCAAGGTGACGAGTAAAGCGGACAATATCGATTTGGTCCTCGTATTTGTTTACAGAAAACCACTCTTACTTTATAGCATGCCATGCATAGAACAAGACAACATTAAACTGAAGTATTTAGATGCTAAAAAACTTGGACATTTAGCAGTTTGAATAATAGTAATTTATATATTTCAGAATTCTTTGACATTTCTCTATTTTGTATGAATACTTAGAAGTCTTCCAAATAGAAACTGTTGCCATAGTGAGATACTAACATATTATTATATTTTATTTCTAAATCCAAAAAATATATGTTCATAATTCAAAATCAATGTATATTGGCAATCTTTTCTCCCCGCTTTTTGCCAAATAGTCTCTTCTCTCTCCTTTGATTCCTCTATTTCTACCATTAATGTATTTCAGTATATGTGTTGTTTTTATTAGCTGTGTTACCCTGGGCAAGTCACCTCACCTCTATCTGCCTCAGTTTTCTTAAATGTAAAATGATGATGGTAATATCACTTACCTTGGAAGATTCTGAAGATCAAATGAGATATTTGTAAAGCAATTAGCACAGTCCTGGCACATAGTAAACACTTAATAACTCCTTTTCCTTTCTTTCTTTCTTTCTTTCTTTCTTTCTTTCTTTCTTTCTTTCTTTCTTTCTTTCTTTCTTTCTTTCTTTCTTTCTTTCTTTTTTTCTTCCTTCCTTCCTTCCTTCCTTCCTTCCTTCCTTCCTTCCTTCCTTCCTTCCTTCCTTCCTTCCTTCCTTCCTTCCTTCCTTCCTTCCTTCCTTCCTGTAAGATAGTAATGAGATTAGTAATGAGGTTAACTAGGCTGTTAATCATGTGACTTAAGTCTCTCAATCTTTCTGTGCCTCAATTTCTGCATGTGTAGAAATGAAAGGGTTGAATGAGATTGCCTAAATTTTCTTTTAGAAATCCACTTTCCTTTCTATTCTCTAACTATATGATTCTGTAAGGACAGAAAATGTTGATATCCTGATTCAAAGTTTTTTTTTGGAAAGAGTGATGATTATAGTAATAAACACTGGCATTATTCTGCATCTTTTAAAATAAAATAAATTAACTAGACACATTACTAAATTGCTGTAGGGAGCTCCTGGTGAGAAATTCCCTCTACGAGTGCAGATCTGCATTTACTCTACAATCTAGTATTAGAGAATTACCTGTTGTATTGAGAGGTCAAATTGCTTGTCCCAGGCTATAGAGTCAGTATACTTCAAAGATAGGACTTAAATGCAGGTTTTCTTGACTCTGAGATCAGCATTCTATCTACCACTCTGTGAAGTCAGTCTCAATTTTTGGACAAAAATCATAGGCGATATAACAAATTGTTTGGTTTTCAAAATAGCTTTCTACTTGTTTCTTTCAGACTAGGTCTGGGAGATTCTAATCTCTAATTCTCATCTTTATCATGTCGGTATTGTGGTTTCTTTGGTGAACAAGAAGTATAGGAGTAGGTTTTTATGTGATGATTTATGATAATAATTCAGATTAATATGGTGTTAATGCATGGCAGGAAAATAATTATTGACCCCCCCCCCCCCAAAGTGTTTTAGTTTAGGATTAGAGACACTTATTTCTCAAAGTAAGATGATCTCTGTTCTTATCTGAATTTGGTTATGGTGCAAAGACAGTGACCGTTTTGAAGTGTTCATGGCTGTATCTATTTCCTTTTTAGAGAAGCTAGTTCTAAATTTAAAAAAAATGTTATTTAATTCAATAAATATTTTTTGAGTGTCTTTCGTGTAGACGCTAAGACAATGAAACATTGGAGATTTTTGAGAAGTGAAGGGACACCATCAGAGTTATGCTTTAGGAGGATTAATCTGGCAGTTATTTGAGGGTACCTTTGTAGGAAGGAATTCCTGTTAGGAAACTACTATATTACCTTAGAAAAGACTTAATCAGGTCCTGGGCTGAGGATATGGTAGTAGAAATAGAAAACAAAACTTTGAAGATATGGGATGTCTATGGACATGGACTGTTCCATATATATATATATATATATATATATACACATAAATACAAATGTATATGTAAACACTATACATATGTATACACATATCTATTTATCGATATTGTTTATTTTATAGATTTATGTCTATTATTTTTACTTGCATTTTATAAATTGTACATTTTATAGATATGCATCTATATTTTATAGATAGATAGGTAGATAATATGCGTGTACATGTGTATTTCTACCCAGAGAGTGGGTTTCTGGGTTTGCTAATTTTTTTTATTTTCTTTGTTGTTAGAGAAAGTTGAAGGGAGATAAGGGAAGAATTGTTTTTCAAAAAAGAATGTAATATAAAAAGAAAAGGAATCAGTAAAAAAAATTTAAAAGGAAGGGAAGGATGTAAGAAATATTCATTCCTAAAGTTATGAGATTAATGTTAAGATGCCAGTCAAGACATTGTCCAGAAAACAAATATGCTTTTATCTTTATAGTGATGGGAAATTTTTTTCTTGCAAATAATAATTAATACTCTTATTAGTTTCCTCAGTCCACAAGTTAATGTTAATTCTTTATAATCTCCCTTAGTCTCTTGTGGAATACCTATTGACTGATGACTGGCTGAAGTGACTTATGTTAGAAATCCAGGTCTTCATGAGTTCGAGTTCAGCACTTTAACCACTAAACCACAATGTACTTTTAAGGCTCAGCTTATATCCTCAAATCTTGCTATATAAATACCGTTGCTTGGTATCTCTTCTGTAAAACCAGAAAGTCCTTTGTTAGCCCTGGTTTTGGATGCACAGAAATCAGGAACATAGTTGCTTCACACCCCCGCCCCAACCCCTGCGCTAAAAAAAAGAAGTTCTCTTTGTTAAAAGTCTGGTTTTAACCTTCCTAGGGCCAAACTCAGAGTTAATATCCAAATGACATCCAACTCTAATGTATCAAAGGAACTGTTGCTTGTCTTCTTTCTGGCCTCTCCTTCTCTCTCCTGACACCCCCTTTAGACCTCTTAGCAACTTGCCAGTTTCTTCACAGATTGTTAAGGATCAGGAGGAGGAGGAGGAGGAGGAGGAAAGGTTTAAGATAGTCCAAGCTGATACTAGTTAACAATTCTGACAAAAGATTTGGGGAAGAAGGGAGCTAAAATGCATGAGTCAAATACACTTAAAAAAATTCTATCATCCATGCAATCTCTGCCCTCTATTTGAATCTGTTTTTATGGCGGGCGCCACATCCTTACCTTCCTTCTGTGGATGTAGATGGGGAGTTGGTTGATATAACACATTGGATGGTTAAAGAATCATTGCCTTCCCCCCTTTATTGCCATAGCCGGGGTCTAAAAAGCAGATCTTTCATGGGATCAATTGAACCTGACTCAGAAGCAGTTCACTGAGCTCCTATCCTCCTTTTGGCTGGTAAAAGAAATTTGTTACATATGCTAGTCTTCTACTTAACATGGACATATTACCCATACTTTGGGGTGTGGGACTTGTGGTGTGAGAGGAGGAAAGACAAGGGAGGGATCTAAGCAGTCTTTGGAGAAAGAGATGGAGGAACACTTCAGTAGCTGCTTTCTGTGTAGGCAGACTATAGAGCTATCTACAGGGTATGTTTTAAGGAGGCAAAATGTCTCCACACCTACTTACAGATGGCCAGCACATGAGAAAAGTTTTCTTGTATAATTAAAAGATAAGGCTAAAATTTTAGTAACTGGTATCCCTGAATTCACATGAAGATGTAAATTAGGGATATCAGATTTTTTCCTGGGAACGGTTTTGATGGGGTATTTGAAGATGGAGAAAGGGCGTGCAGAATGGAAAGGGAAGGGAGTCTCTTGAAAGGAAGAAAACAATATTGAAGGGAAAATCTGTGGAAGAAAACTTCATCTACACAAAAATTCTGCCTAGGCCAAGGTCATTCTCCCCTCCTCCCCTCAGCTAACATGTCTATAATCCCTTTCAGGGGAAAATCATATATGTGGTACCTCCAGGGCCTTGCAAATTAATTCCATCAGGCCCATGGTATGGTGTACATGGTGTACTTTCACGTATTAGAATGTGTTTCAGATGTGCAGCATGATTTTGCTTTCTCTAGAAGGTTTCATCCAGTTAAGTACTGTAGAAATGTTAGCTTCCCTGGCAGCTTCTTGGCAAGGGGTATTCAATTATGTTTTTGTGATTCATAGGAAAGATCATGTCAGAAGTATTCTGGCAAGTTTTCAGATTTTATTTTGGAATTTGGCAGTTGATTGATGTTAAATAATCCAGATCAATAATGGTTTATGAGGCACCAGTATGTTGACCTTAAATAGTTGTCACAATGCATTTCACGGATGAAGATTTGACTTATCTTCCACTTTCCCATCTTCCACCTCCATGCACACTTTAGCACAACATATTCCTGGTTGGACAGATGCTCCTGATGGCACTTTGATCTTGGGGGATGATTTGCATCAGCGCATCCTGAGAGAGGGCACAACAGATTTCAATGTCTGATGGATGGATCTTCCTTTGGTAGGAGGCAGGCAAATGGTTGGTTCCACAGTTCCCTTTTATAGGACACTTCGTGGCACTTATATCACTTCCTTTCCATTAATTTGGGACAACTAAAGGTCAGCGTCAACTTCAGCCAGTTGTTTATTTTTATTCTGGATGGATTTGTAGCTTTCCAGTTTTTCGTTCTTTCCTCCCTCTTTTTAGTTTGCATACAGATATTTTCATTAGGGACACAGAAAGATAAAACTCACTATCAAAACCTTATGATACTTCATATATAATATTCCTGTTGTGATTTTACTCAGTACTCTAGATCTGGGATGATTATGTGCTATTTTATTATCCTGGTCTGGATTTCAGATAAAATAAACTTAGGACTTGGGGGCCATTTCCTGTGTTTAAATGATAGAATTTTTTTTTTTTTTGAAATATATGACTTGAGAAATGCGGCTTTAGATTTAAGGGAGTTATTTTTTGACACACAAGGAAAATTCTTTCTCTAGGGTCTCATTTTGCTGTGGAGTTGACCCTAGATTCTCAAAGGCTATGTCAGGAGAGTACAAGTCTTGGTAAGTCTATCAAATAGAAAAGGTTTCAATATAGACCCAGTGTTGAACTGTGTCTCTACCTCCTAAGGAAAAGTCTATCTAAGGTCAGAGAATTTGATCACCAGGGTGCTGGTTACCTCATGGTAATTTTTTTGACTACAGTAATTTTTTGCAGATCGTCTAACAAATCAGAGAGAGTTCAGACTATATGATTAAGGGACAAAATTACAAGGATGAAATCAGTGACCCTTGAAGGTAAGGTAGGTGGTAATAGTACTTTTCTGTTATTTCTTGCCTCTTCAGCACAAGTAAAGGTAACAGATGGGAACAAGATACAAATAGACTTAAGCAAAGGATAAATGCATCACACAGAAGGTAATATCTGTCTATTTTAGACAGGCACTAAATTATTACTAGAAACAGAATTGAACACAAAATTATAATTAGAAGCATATTTCCTTGTATACATAAATCTCTCTAAATATATATATATATATATATATATATGTGTGTATGTGTATGTGTGTGTATGCGTGTGTGTGTGTGTGTGTGTGTGTGTATTACCTTAGGGTGATAAACTTTAAAAAATTAGTCTAATTTTTATAGACTAATAGTAGATGGCAAAACATTGTCTTGTATGTGGGGATAATAAATTTTTAATTACTGCACTTTTTTAGAACATACCTGTAAAGTTGGGCACTTCATAAATGCTTGTTGACTTGACATCCTTCACATTTAATAGATGTGCATACATTAAGCTTATCGCACAGAGTACTAGGGGAGTCAGTGAAAGATCATAATTCATTATAACTCTGAAGGCTGTTTCATACTTACTCTCTTATCATATTTACATTTTCAGAAACAGACTTTAACTCCTCAAAAAGCATAGATGTCTCAAACAGCTAACCTCTTCTCCAGCTTTACCTTAAGCTGCCTCTAAGCCTTTGGAATACTGATCATATTTATTGATAGATTTGACTCTCTTGATACAGATAGCGACTGTGGTGTACATAGGGGAAGGGATAGTGAATTTGGATCTGGAGTGTCTCAGTAACACTGACACCCTTGCTGTTTCATATACATGACTTTCTATCTCCAGACTATGCGTTTTCTCTGATTATCTCTCATATTTGGAATGCTCTCCCTCCTAACATCTGCCTCCTGTATTTCTCTAGTTTTCTTCAAGTTTCAACTAATGTTCCACCTTCTCCAAGAAGCCTTTTTCAGTCGTCCTTAATTTTAATGCCTTCTTTCTGTGACTGTTATGATCCAGTCATGTTTGACTCTTTGTGATCCTATTTAGGGTTTTCTTGGTAAAGATACTGGAGTGGTTTGTCATTTCCTTCTCCAGCTCATTTTACATATGAGGAAACTGAGATAAACAGGGTTAAGTGACTTGTTCAGGGTCACATGACTAGTAAGGCCAGATTTGAACTCAGGAAGATGAGTCTTCCTGCCTCCAGGCCCCAGTGACTGACTCCCCCTGGTTATTTTCATGATGGTTTTAAAATGGTTTAGATTTATGTATTAAAGCAACTCAATTATCTGCATCTGGGTCATTCATGGTAAATTTTAAATT
Organism: Notamacropus eugenii; assembly: GCF_028372415.1. NCBI lineage: Eukaryota > Metazoa > Chordata > Mammalia > Diprotodontia > Macropodidae > Notamacropus > Notamacropus eugenii. The sequence continues at coordinate 268,368,423 of NC_092876.1, forward strand.
CTCATCTAGTTTTCTTCTATAAACCAACATGTGTCTGGAACAATTTTCCTCTGTGTCAGTTGTTTTACTTGAGTAATTCCAATTAGTTTTTCATATTGGCCTTGACAAAACGTAACGAAGAAGATAAATCTATATACTAGTATTCAAAGAGTTTCAATTAAATAGATGAAATTTGAATGCTAACATTCACCATCTTAGACTGAAATGTGACCATTTATACTATTGTGTGATATGACTAGTTAGTATAAATGATGAGACTGAACTAAATGTGACATAGATAAATAGAAATTTAAAATGGTAGAATTGTGTTTGATGTTTAAAAACTGCAAGTAGATTTTAAAGAGTTATTTGAAAGTGAGCTATAAAGGCATTTGAGCCATGAATCCAAAACAGATTCAAAAACACATATTCATGTAGTAAGTTTGAGATAAGCTTTATCAGGATACTCATTTAGCTTGAAGATAAGTAGGATGAAGGATAGAAACATGGATTTATGGATAACATTGAAGTTATTTTTTTCCTATTCTACTATGTTAAATTCTTATTTTATTTCTTAAGTTCAGAATAAATGCATAGAAATTGTTTATCCTTAAGCTATGAAAATAGGTTGAGTCACCCATTATGTGTTTTCAGACCAAGGAGACCTAGCAAAGTTTGAAGAGGCTCATCACCAAAAATGTGGTCACTAAATAAAGGTTTCTGCATACCACCATGAGGTAATGGAGAATTTAGTAGAATCATTGATATCAGTAAAAATCGTTTATTGAACATTGTTCTTCATAAATAAAGGTGATGTCATTTAATCATCGTCAATGAGGCATGTACTTTGTATTAGTACTTCAATGGAGAAGGCATGGAATTAGATGTTATCTTCCCATACTCAGGACAAATGACTAATCTTACAGAGAAAGAAGTTAGTTATGATTTCCCCCCTGCCTAATTTTTGTAAGCTTATTTCTATCATATAATGATCTCCTCTATCAGCTCTGCACTGATGATGTCTGTCTGGATCACTAGCTTCTAATGAACACAGTTATTACTGAACCTAATTATTTGTCATTTATTATTCCAGTGACGCTTTGTTACCTTTAAATCTAGAAGCACAAAATTAGAGAATTGCTGAGTATGAAGGAACTCGGTGGTCCCTTAGTCTAACTCTCACCCAAATCATGCATCTTTTTTTTTTTTAAATGTCTCTGATAAATGATCATCCAAGGCTTCTAGTGATAGGACTCTGTTTCTGAGGCAATTCAGTTCATGTTTAAAAAACCTCTGGTGATTAGGAAGTTTTTCCTTGAGTTGAGTGAAAATATGTGTCTCTCTAGACTATTGATTCTAGTTTTTCTCTGCAGGGCAAAGTCAGTCAACAATGATTTTTAAGTGCTCACTATGTTCCAGGCACTGTACTAAATCCTGAGAATACAAAGAGAGAGAAAACAAATTTTTATCCTTAAGTAGTTCACATTCTAGTGAGGGTGAGACAACTAGGTACATGCAAGATATTTACAAAATTGATGGAAAGTAATTTCAGAGAAAAAGATACTAGCAAGCACTGCTATGAAATTAGGAAATGCCTTCTGGAGAAAGAACTAATCAAGATCATAGAATCAGAAGAGTTAGATGTAAATTCAGACACCAACTAGTCCAACCCATATCTGACAAGAATCTCTTTCTGAAACATCCTTGACAAGCAATCATTCAATCTCTACTTGAAAACCTTCAATGTAGGGGAACTCATTACTTCCCATGGCAGCTCATTCCACTTTTAGACAACTCTAATTATTAGAAAGTTTTCCCTTATATTAAGCCTAACTCTATCTTGGGGCAACTTCCACCATGATTTCTAGTCACCCATTGGCCTTCCCAAGGTTAAGAAAAACAAATCCAATTTCTGTTCCACAAGACAACCCTTCAGATACTTGAACACAGCCATTATGTTCTTTCTTCTACTCTAGGTCTTTTACTTTCCAGTTTAAAAAAATCCTAGTTCTTTTATCTGTTTTCATATGACACAGTTCTCAATTCTTTTACCAGCCTGCTCATTTTTTTTCTGAATGCTCTTTATTTACTTATAAAATTTAGGGTTAAAAAACCCCACCAGAATATAGTGCACCAGAAGTGGGCTTACTAGGACAAAGTAAAGGATACTATCACTTCCCAAAATTTGTCTACTGTTCCTTTCTTAATGTAGCATTAGCTTTTTGTTTTGTTTTGTTTTGATTACACTGCTGGGTTGTTGGGAACTGCAATCTAGTAAAAGCCCCAAGGTTTTTTTTTCTCAGAATCTCTTTTCAAGTTATGTCTCTCCCATCCTGTACTTGATTTAAATATGCAATTGCAAAATTTTATATTTATCCCTATTAAATGTTATCTTATCAGATTTGGTTCATCTTTCTTGCCTATAAAGTTCTTTTGGGGCTCATCAACCAATATGCTTAGTATCTCTCCCATCTTTATTTATTTTATAATTAGATAATTATGTCTTATATGACTTTATGCAATTCACTAATGAAGATGTTAAATAGCCCAGGACAAGAACGAATCCTTGAGAAACTTCATTTGAGGAAAAAAAGACCTAAACTTTTCAGTGCAAGTTGAATCATTAAAGGCCACTCTTTGCTGTGGTCCTTGGATCAATTCTGAATCCACCAAACAAAACTGTTGCCTTGTCTATACTATCTCTCCATCTTGTCTGAAATATATTTCCTAATTATCCTTTTGTAATATTACACTAGAATTTTGTCCTCTGTTGAGCTGAGGTTGTAGGGATTCCATTCTTTCCTTTATGAAAATCAGGACATCATTCACTCGTTTTTAGTTCCATAGCAACTTTTCCATTTTCCATTATTTTTTGTTGTTGAATTTAAATTGATTTTTATTCTCAGCTTAACAAACACCAAATAAAATGGTCATTCCCATCTGCATAGTAGAATGGAAAAAAAAGATTGTACATGAAATTTCAGATCTCTAGATTGTTTTTCTTTTTATTAAGTATGTAAACTCAGCATGTAACCTTTAAAGCTGATTCGCTTATTCTTTCTGGTCTTCTGTTCTTTTCTCTGAGTGAAAAAAAAGCCTCAATAAGTCAACCACATTACTGCATGCTGTCCTCTGGATATTTTGTGGTCTCAGTCTTTTTCAGAAACTCAGAATAAAAAATCAAGCAAGCATCCTTTTCCCTTTTTATCTTAAGATCTAAGTTTGTTTAATGGAGATTGGACTCCTGAGTAGCTGCTCTCTAAGTAAGTTCATAAGTGGTATGATATACCAGATACTAAAAGTGACCCTAAGAAGCAAGCAAAAGTTTCTGGATGGAGTCTACACCAGCAACTACACTGCTTAATGATTGAAAGTTCTACTAATTCTTCAAGGTATGCCTGTCATAGGATCATACTATATGTAAAACACTTCTAAGTCTTTTAAACCTTGAGGAGATCCTTACTTAAGATGACTAATTAAGCTTATTGAGGGCTAATTACCCATGTGGATCTGGTCTGCATCTAGAAAATACAAAAAAATGGACAAGACGTGTGACCTCTTTGGGCCCCATTTTTTTTTCATGTTTAAAATGGAGGATTTAGACTAGGCAATGCCTAGAGTCCTTTTTGGCTTCAGAATTCCTTGGACCTTAAATTCATCTTTTGCATAATAAATTGATAAAATTGCCCCCTAAGTAGATTCTGCATGAAGAGAAACAGGAAGTTATCCATTTTTAATTAACAAAAGGTAATAGGATCCTTCTGAAGTTTTTATTTCACATATTTGTAAGTCAAATAGATGGTTATAGTTTCCATCATTTGGATGTCCAGTTTGAAGAATAAAATTTAAAATGTCCATTTAAAGGAATTTGGAGTTAAGGATAATTGCTGTTCAAGTGGTTTGCATTCTGATACGTTCTATGAACTCAGACTTTGTTATTGTTGCACTGGGGCAGGGGTGTGGGGAAGTAGAAAGGGGAGAGAGAGGGAGAGGTTGAAGCCAGGATTGAAGGATCAGGTATCAGAGGTCCTATTAGGCAATGAGGTTTAGAATCCAGGCCATCAGTTAGAGCTTAAAGGATCAGGCAAGCATTAGAAGTTAGACAGAAGGTAGGATCAGGAGATATATATACATATGAGGATCAATATAAGCAACCAATTAGGAGTCAGGAAAACAGACTCAAATAAGTAAGCCATAAATATTGGAGGTCAGTGACAGCTGAGGAACAAGAGCCAAGACAAATAGGCAGAAACTAGGATATCTGAGGGGCAGGACTGAGTGAAGCATAACGAAAAATAAGGAAAACAGATGCAAGACACCAGCAATAAGACCTTGTTAAACTATGCCAGCCCTTAGCTTTGGCTTGAAACTTTTATGTGTCTTGTTAAAGCAAAAGCTGAGGGTGGATTAAGATGCTTTGGAATACTTAGGCTCCAAGACTTTGGAAACCTTTCTTTGAAGTTTGAAATGTTAAAAGAAAAACACATAGATGCAATCATAAATTATTATAGCAAACTGAAATGCCTAAGAGAAAAATTATCATTTTGAAAACAAATTTATTGTTCCATTTTATTTTCAGGCTTTTAAAAATTTGATTTAAAAGTTAAAATTTAAATACAAAACAGTTTCTTAAGTACTACTCTAATTTTTCATAATTTAGGAGTGACTTGTAAAGTTGTAAGAGAAAAACTGGATTCAGTAAATATGAAAAGCATGATGTAGTGGAGAAAACCGTGGACTTGGAGTTAAGAAGACTTAGTTCATTTCCTGCTTCAGATTCTTATGAACTGTGTGACATTGTTCAAATTAATTAATTTCTCTGGGTCTTAGTTTCCTTATCTATAAAATGAAGGAATTGGAGTCAAAAGGCTTTTCCAGTTCTTCTTTCTATGATATCAAAGAAAAGGAATTGAAGAAAAACTGACCATTGTTAAATAGGAAAAGGGAAGGAAATAAGGATTTATTAGCAAGTACTTTGTGGCAAAGCATTTTTGCCAATATTATCTCATTTGATTCTCACAACAACCCTGCAAGATAGGGGCTATTACCCCCATTTTGCAGATGGAAACTGAGATAAACAGAAGTTAGGTAACTTGCTCAGGGTCACACAGTTGGTAAGGGTCTGAGGCTGGATTTGAACTCAGGCCGTCCCAACTTCAAACCCAGCACACTATCCACTGTGCTGCCAATTGCTACCAATTAAATAAATGGAATAAACAATCGAGAAAATAATGTCTTTCTTTAAGTTTTATGAGAATAATAATATATTAATAATATCAATATTAATTAATGTCCAATAATCATAAACTATAATTATATTGCATACAATTATAAAATGATTGATATTAATAATAGCACATTATTAATATTAATCCATTAATTAATAATCTATTAACTGTGATAACACTGGGTGGCCTACTTGAGACCATGATTTACATGTGAAGCAGATAGAACAGGGGGAATCATAATGCTCAGTCTAGGAACGGGGTTTCTAGATATGATATTAGGTTTGGGCTTTATGCCAGACTGCAAAGGTCCTAGCCTTTGAGGACTCTTCCTACATGGAGCATATCCTTTGCCCGTACCATTTGACCTGGATCAGAATCTAGAGACTGGGCTTCAAAGGCTGTGCCTGAAGGGTGGAGATGATGAGTTCTCTGCCAGTATTTAAGCAAATGGTTTGAAATCTGATGAGTAATAGAGCTTCCAACAATAGGAGTCAGTTTGGCTTCTGCTTGTTGTGTGTCCTGCTGCCCCCATCCTTTAGGGATCCTCAGGCATGCGTTTCTAGTTATCTATTGGGCAATCCAACATTGTAAGAATCAATTCTCAATAAAGTTAATCTAGGACTTGTAGGTAAAGATAAATGAGGGGATCTGCCTGGAATAGGGAGAGAGGAGACGGAAAGTCAGTTTCCTGATAGCTAGTCTAATGTAATCTCACAGTAATCACTGCCATATTATTCAGCTTTTAGTTTGTGACCTCTCTCAAATAAAGTGCTGAACTGCTATTGAAATAATCTTGCTACAAGTAATTATAGGATGCAGTGTTGGTTATTAGGCATTTTTGTTCCTTTAGCTGTTAACATAATCAGCTACCTATGGCACAATTTCCAATTACCGTTTATTGTGTAGGAAACCCTTTACACGTCTCAACATGCTATATTAATAATGCTATTGTTTTAGGTCAAGAACATTGATGACTTTAAAGAAGGGAGTTAGGCCATGCTTCCAAATGAATTAAAATCCAAGTGCTAGAATTTGGTATCATTTATTATTTTGGTGAAATGTTGTCAAAAGTGTTTGAACATGCATGGTACAAAAAGAATAAATGACTTGAGATTCCTTATGGGAGAAAACAATACTCTTGTAACTTTTGTTTCATGAGTTTGTGTCTTATGCAGAATTGTTTTTTGGAATTTCTTTTTCCTAAGGGATGTTAGCTAGATTTCTGTATCTCACTTAAGGAATCAGTTCCTTTCTAAAGCACTTCAAAGGAACTGTGGATCACATTTCAATTCTCAGATGTTTTTAGGCTGTGTTTTTTCCCCCAATTGCTACAGACTTGAAAATTAACTCTTCCATGACACTGTTGAAATTCCCAACATCAAGCCCTGTTTAACATAATGAGCTGTGACAGGACCATGTTAAGAATTAATGACCCACCAAAAGCAGATTGAATGAAAGGAATAAAACACTTTATTTTCTACTTTGGCAGAGAAATCACTCCAGGGCAGGAAGAGAATGACAGTTAAAAAAGTTTTCCGGGCAATTTGGTTTTGAAAACTCTAGATTGTATTAATAATACAGTTTCATGAATCCAGATGATGAGGTCAGTTGTTGGCTAAAGTAAAATATATGTAGTGCTTTTCCTAGAATGTTTGTGAACAGCCTCCAGATGCTTCAGACAGCTGCCTGTATTAGGGAACCCTCAGAGATTTCACTCTTATTTCTTTCCTTTTACTTCCCTCTTTCCTAAGGGATTTCTTCACTGTCAAGACCCATCCCCATGATCTCAAGTCTTCGGGAAAATAAAAAGTGGTTCCTTCCCACAAAAAGGTTGGGTACTCCAGCTGTAAATATTATTTGATAGACTCCCAGAAGTATTTAACTCATACTTTGTCAGTGTTGAATGGAACTCTAAAAGATGGGAGAGTTTGTCTGAGAAGGTTTCAATGACTGTGACAATTTCTTTAGTTATGGCAGGAGGAGAGAATCATCTCTTTTGTCCCCCAAGTTTGATGAATGAATCACAAGATATATTTATATTTGTTTGCCTGCAGAATGTGTATGAGCAGTTGTTTTGAGACTAGCTGTGTCAGTGACATACAAAGTTAATGATGATGCTGAAAGGTTGGTGACCAAGAAGAGCAAAGGAACAGAGTAAGAGAATGACTGCAGGTGAGGCAAAGCCTTGGCCTCAGCTAAAGTTGTGTCTATGGTCAAATATGGAGGAAACCTCTTTCAAAGGGGAGGACTTTGATGGGAGACCAGATGCTCTGAGAATAGAAGCAGAAACTCATAGTTTGGGGAAAGAAGGGAAAGTATAACACAAAACCCTTCTAGCTCAAGAAACCACTGTGGTCATGCTTTGGTATAAGCTAACACAGACCTATGAGTGTATGCTGCAAGGAGCCTCCAACTCCCTAAGCTGTGGTGACCCATTGCTTTTCTGGTTTGTATCAATGGCAATTTTTTCTTAGGAAAATAAGCTTAATGTCCTCCATATTTTCCCAAAATTTCCATGCCCTTCTCTTTATCCTGGAAATAGCCCATAGTCCTAATACTTTCCTTCCTATCAATATGGTCTAATTGAACTTAGAGGTTGTAAAACTATTTTCGGGTACAAAATAAAAGTATTCCACGTCCAAATTAGTTAGAGAATATCAGGTTTAATTTATGTCCTCAGGGAGGAGAATTTTAACTAGAAGGATCTGGCCTAATGAGAGTAGTAAGGTTTTGTGTTTCTTTAGAATGAAGACTTCCAATACATAGAAAATACCGTGTCTTTTATGATCCAGTGTTTCGCCTATGCTTATTACACCATTGACCTATCTTAGTCAGGAACAAACTGGATTTATTTTTCTGTTAAGTGGTGATATATTTTCACTGATCCAACCATACTTACTCTTCTTCCTAACTTCCTGGTAATGAATAGCTTGCTTTTCTAAAAAGAATGACTTCAGTTAGGACATATACTCCTGTGTCTTATCACAGAAAACACTATTTAGGTCCCATGGCCAAGGTGCCTTTTCAACATAAGTCTTATTTCCCTCATTCTTGGCTATAAACTCTTTACAGATAGATTGAGGGACCATTTCTTATTCTCCTCCAGCACTACCCTATTATTCTGTATGAAACAGGCACTTACTAAATGTTTGCTAAATAAATGAATTTTGTGGAGTAAAAAGGATAAACAATGTCAATTTCAAATTCTGACAACATTCCAAATTAAAACCTTTAAGCTTCAATTCTGCTATCTCAATTTCAAAATATATGCTGGTCCTCATAATGAAATTATGCCCATTATTCTCTTAAGATGCAGTCAAGTAGATGCGCTGAGTTTTATCATGGGCAAGCTCAAAGAGAAAATGATTAATTGTCTCAAACATATAGGCAGACCTCAGGGGTCACCAAGGATACATGATTCTCAATTCTAAGTGACTTTTTTCTTGATATTTTTGGCTATTTAGAACATTTTAATCCCCTTCCTTCTTTAGCTCACTAAATACTGGTTTTATCCTAAAGTTTATACTTGTCTTCCTCCCTTCTCTTCTCCATACTCTGTCCCTTAAAAATCTCTTCCACTTGCATAACTTTCACTGTTACCCCTATGGAAATGACTTCTAAATCTGCACTTCTAACTCTGATCATTCTTTTAAACAAGTCCTACATTACAACTTCCTGCTACATTTTTCCAATTCATTGTCCTGATGCCACATCAAATAAACATACTTAAAACTGAACTTCTCATATATTCCAGAAAGCATCTGTAGTTCTCCCTCTTGATTTTTCTATTTCTGTTAAGTGTTACTCTCCTTGCTACCCATTCTCAATCTGTTATTCTACTAATAGAAACCAACTCCCTGATATACTAGTATATTTACCCTACCTAAATATATCTTACGCTTTCCTTTTTTTTTTTTTTTTTGGTTTCTGCTCATAATTCCCTTCTCTTTTTTCCCTCTCCATGGAGATAACTAGGTGGCTCAATGCATAGATTGCTGGAACTGGAGTCAGGAAGACCTGAGTTCAAATCTGACTGCTAATACTAACTGTGTGACTGTGGGCAAGTCACTTAACCTCTATTTGCCTTAATCCACTGGTGAAAGAAATGGAAAACCACTTCAGTATCTTTGCTAAAAAAAATCCATGGACAGTGTTGGCATGCTATGGTCCATGGGGTCATAAAGAGTCAGCCATGACTGAGCAACTCCTCTCTGCTTAAAGACTCAATTGAAATCAATTCTACTGAGAAGCTTTCCTGGACTATCCCAGTCTAAAATGAATAATTTTTCTCTGAACTTACTAAGCAATTGAATTTTCGAGATATAAAAGACTTTTGAGATGATTTATCCCATTTCTCTCATTTTATAGATGAGAAAACCAAGGCACAGAGGGGCCTTGTCCCAGGTCAAAGAGGCAGTTAGTAGTAGATCCAGGACTAAAACTCACATCTTCTGGCTTTCAGTTTACTGTGTTTACTATTATGTCTTGTTGACTTACAGCCTGATATAATTAATTATTTTTTCATTTACACACACAAACATACACATACACATTTATCCCTCCAACTAGATTATAAGCTCCTTAACAAAAAAGAAAATTGTGTTTTATTTGGGGTCATTGTTAGAGCTAGAACCTTCAAAGGAAATGGATCTAACCCATTACTGTAGCTCTTATGTTCTCAGCTTATTGTTGTGGCCTTTGTGACATTTTCAAGGGTCAGTAAAGAATTACATGGTATCTGTCTTAGTGTGATATAGGAGATTTGTGGGCAGTTTTGCTTCTGGTGATATATCTAATGAATTATTTTATGCATATTTAGTGGGCCTTCATTCTGAATGACAGGATGAGATAAGGTATGTAACATGGTACAAAGGACATGGGATTTGAAGCCAAAGTCCCTAGGTTTGAAGTCAAGCTTTGTAATTGTGTGAAGTCAAGCAAGGTCATGTGTGACCTTGGTCAAATCTCTTAACTTTTTGGGGTCTCAGTTTTTCATATTTAAAGTGAATGTGCTAGACTAGATGAAATCTGAAATTCCTTTGAATTCTAAAATTTGACTGTCCTAAGTTCTGGTATAATACTGTAGAATACTATAGAATAATGTTCTATGAATTATTCTTGTCCTTTTCTGGATTGTATACAACTGACCTCACCTGCCAAGTAATAAAATGACATTGAATCAGCCCTTTTTTCCCCCATCTCTATTCTCTTGGCTATTAGGATTTTAGAGAATCTTCTCTGAAAGGCAGCATTTAGACTGGATCTGCATTCACTGCGATTCCATAATGTGGTGAAATCCCACCATGCTCTGCTATATAAAATAGGATTATAAATTAGAATTGCAAGGCACCCTAGGGGTCAACTAGTCTAAGTTCCTCATTTTTACAAATAAAAAAAAGTTAAACTTAGAGAAGGGAAATGCCTTGTCTAAGGTAACACAAGTAGGAAGTGGCAGGGGCAGGATTTCAGCATAGGTTCTCTGATCCCAAATCCAGTATTTTTTTTGTAATTTTTTTTTTATTACTTCAGCTGGAAAAACTTTTCCCCATAAGTTCTTGAACATCTGTCTTCCCATATCAAATTGCCTATTTTCGTAGCCTTAAATGGACATTAAAGTTATGGTTAGACTATTTATTAACAGTATAACAAACAACAAACAGATAAATTATTGTTTGCAACATATAAACACTGAGATAGATCACAACTTAAAGTCAGCTTTAACCATCACTATAACCGTTAACTTCTCAATTCTGAAATCCCAGCTCCACCTTTCAGTTCTTTCAAAATACCAGTTAAAGTATTTTCTCAAAAATTCTCTTAGTGCTTCTTTGCAAGGTAAGGATTAGATCCAATTCTATCAGGAAATGAGTTCTTTTTAACTTAAATAAGTACTTCTTCTCTTTTCTTTCTTTATTACTGCTAACAATCCCCCTAAAGTAACAAAACTTCACTTGTCTGATAGACTTCTTATAGAATGATAAACAGTTATTACCCAAGATTCTATTGTCCCTTAATAATTCAGTATAACAGTATCTATGGTATCTTTGGGAGGAGCTATTAAATCTGGTTTTACAGTTTCAGTTGCTGAAAGCCATTTTGGGGTACATTGATTTCACATTAACATTATATAAAACACAATACAAATCACCACTTATTCAGTGTGTTTTCTATCTTACATTCTGCCTCCTGGGAAGTAATCTGCTCTCAATCAGCAAGTCAGTAAACATATTTAAGTGCCTACTATGTGTCAAATACTGTGCTAAGTAAGAATTGGTGATACAAAGAAAGGTAAAAGATAGGCATGTTCTCAAGGAGTTCACAATTTAGTGTCTGGCCCATACATTTAGTATAAGAATTTTTTAAGCTTATATGCTTCTCAATGTGTCCAGTTTGTACCCTGGGAATAATTACCCACCAAGTATTTGTATTTATATTGCAATATTCCTACATTATAGATCAAAATCTATGGCAATATAGATGTTGGTCCCATGTTCCAATCCTAGTAATCCTGTTACATGATTTTAAAGTTGACAGTAGTTAGTAGCGCTTTATTTTCTGAGGGCAAGTAGACTCTTTTTTTCTTGAGTTCAAGAGTTTTAATTATATAATATATCGTATTATGTAATTATATATTAAATAAATTAATTAATGTCTTAATTAAACCTCCTTATACTTGCAAGGTAAATATGTGGAAAGCATAATGTCTGTGAATGGGGGTGGGGGTGGGAAGAAAAGAGAATGGAAGAGACAATAAAAATCTTCCAGAAATATAGCTTTTACCTGAATGAACTTTTTAGGATCTGTGCATTTCATTTTATTGATTTATATTCTTGAACCATCTCCCTCAAATTCTTTTCTGAAATTGGCAAAAGGTAGGCTTCTACTTACCTAGATTTCAAATTATTAGAAGACTTAAACCACCACATTTATTTTCTTCACACACACACACACATTTGTGTGTGTGTATTTAGGTGTATATATATATATATATATATATATGTATATATATGTATGCATGCATGTATGTGTGTATACACACACATATACACACCTAAATGACAAATTAGACACAGAACCACTAAATCATTTTCCTAGATATATTATGGAATCTGTTCATTTGTAGTCAAATTTCTTTTGTCTCCTACATTTTTAGTAGTGCACAATGAAAAATGATGATCATAACAAGGATACTGAGGCTTTGAGGGATCCTGAGGTGTTGTCTCTGTCATTGTCATAGAAAAGATTAAACCATAATCAATATAATTGTGATATTATCTGTATTAGTACAGAAAAGGAGATCAAGTGCTCAAGAATCAGCACCCTAGATCCAGAAGGTACCTCAAAAATTCCTCATGTCCAACATTCAGTTAAGAGGAAAGACCATAGAAGGAACGTTGAGAGACCAAGAGAGGTACCTTTAATTCCAGAACATGAAGCTTATCTTCCTAATATAAAAAATAAGATATATGAAAATAAAATTGGAAGCCAAAAAGAAATTGATTTAAAAATGTTTGTCTAATAAATACATCTCTAGTTTTTTATGCACTAGTTTTCTAATAATGGAAACAAAGAAGATTTGGTACATTTTCACAGTTGACTTTAAGGAAGTGATTCAAATGCCTGTCAACTTAAGGTCTAGGCCACACAGGCTTCTCTCCCCTATTCCTCAAATGAATTATTTAAACTTCCATTTTGCTGAAGGAGTAATCTAATGATTATTGAAGCTAACATTTTCATGTTCATATACACATAGCCAATCAAATGTGACTTTTTTTTTTAGTTTTTCTTAATTCATTCATCTAAAAAAGCAACAAATGTCTCTAAACTCTCCCCACTAACAACTCAAATTCTCAGTCCTCATATTATATTTTATTTATTCTGTAAAATAGTAGTACTACCATGAAGCACAATGCATTTGCCCTTTTCCATTTTTCAACATTATTATCCTTATTGTATAGAGATAGGAATTTCTGTAAAAGTTTAGAATTTTTTCTTGTGTTTATACATGATGATTATCAAACTTCTGGTTCCTTTGCTTATTTCTTAACCATTAATATATTAGATCTTAACATCTTTTGTGCCAGTCAAGGATGTATATAGCAAGGTTTTTCTCTGTATATCACTGAGGGGAAAACATTAACTTTGAACTCTAAAAATAAAAAGGAACTTTTGAAGGACTAGATGTGGAATATTGAGATCTCACCAACTTCAAGATTCCAACGAACATTGGAGCTACCACTCTCACACTCTAATTGAAGTTAACAACAGGTAACAAAACCCAGGTGAGAGTAAAGGAAAAAAGAATATTTAGATAAAGGTAAGAGAATATAGCACCTATTTTTGATATCAAAGCTGTTAGAAAGATGTTTTATAAAAAATGTAATCTCATCATTGAAGGGAACTTGCAGCGTATAAATCCCCTACACAGATTCGGACATGACTTGCAGAGCTTCATGGACTAGTTAGAAATTAAGTCACTTACCCATGGTCCTACAGCTAGTATGTGTCAGAGGCAGGACTTAAACCCAGGTCTTCCTGACTCTAAGGCTGGTCCCCTATCCATTATACCATTGTCTCAATAGATTCTTTAATTTAAAAAAAAAAAAACTCTTTGCATTGACCTTTATTTACATAAAGGCATTTGCATTTATGTGCAGAAGTAAAAATTTAAATTGTTTGGAAAGCTTAACGTAGTCTGCATTCTATTGTTGCTTTTACTAAATTATTGTAAGAAGGAAAACTTTGTAGAGATCAAAAATGCAGTTAAATGAATATTAAGCTCTTATTGGTTCCCAGGGAGTGCCTTAATTACAGATATTTATAGCATCAATTTCCTCTTTCCTGAACTAGATTGCAACTGAATTTGTAGCTGAGTAAAGTAGAAGAGATGGTTAACAACATAGGGAACAACCTTAGTTAAGACTGAATAGCATTTATTATTATACAAAGAAAAAGAAAATCTGTTTGGAAAGTAACCAAGGAATATGTCATAAAGACCTCTACTAAGTGATTTCGCTTTCTGAAAGGCTGTTAGACAAATTTTGTCAAAGTAATTAAAATATGAGAGTCTTCTTGTATTTAGAGGACAAATACAGTTTTATTAAAACAACTTTGTGTTATATTCAGAGTGATTATATTCTACTTCAAAATGAGACTTTTAGCAACTAAAAGAAAAAAAACTATTGCAGCAAAAATAGGGTTATGTTATGAAGGCTGTGTCTGTGAATGGGGTTCCCAGTTGAAGTCATAAAGTCATACTTTCAGATGTAACATCCTTCCATAATCTTTGACATCATCATGTTGTAATGGGAAAATCACAAGCTTTGTCATTAGAAAATCTTTGAAGTTCATCTGTGTCGCAGTCTGGGTCACTTTGGTCAAATCACTTAAACTTTGTGAGCTTTAGGTTCTTCATCTGTTAAAAGAGGGAATTAGACTAGATGATCTCTTAGGTGCCTTCAAAATGCAAACATTGTGTTCCTGTAATGTCAGCACTTCCTTTTTAATGGCAGAATGATTGAATGAATGAAAGAATGAATCAAAAACATTTATTAGGGGCTTACTATGTGCCAGAAAAATATAGACAATTCATTTTCGAGGAATTCACACTCTACTTGAAGTTGACAACAGGTAACATAAAGTTCAATTGGAAGGTGGTTAGAAAAGTCTAGGAGGTTTAAAGATTCAATGCTGGGGAAGATTTCAAGGCCTGGGTGTGCTTTGATTACTTCAGTGGGTCAGATGACAATATGGGATGACAATAGAAGCAGGGCTGATGCTTAAGCCTAGAGGACCTGAGGATGCTATAGCAAGGTAGTTATAGTAATTCCTGGTGGTCCTTCATTTTGCCAAAAGGAAGAGAGTTGCTAACCTTCATCTTCCCTAAGGTATGTAACCAATCAAGAAGGTCAGATGAGCTTTGGCTCATGCAGGTGAAAGGGAAAGAAAAGGGAGGACGGCTGCCAGTCCTAGATAGGTTCTGAGCTTCTCTTTCTGTTTTGGAGAAAACTACCCAATGCTTGATGGGTTCTGTGATGTCTCAGGGGTGAGGGAAGCATGCATCAAATAGTAATTGTCAAACAATATTGAGGCATTTGTGCATGACTAGGTGGTGCACTAGATAGGGTCTAGAGTCAGGAAGACTCATCTTCCTGAGTTCAAATCTGGCCTCAGACACTTCCTAGCTTCCTAACCCTGGGCAAGTCACATAACCCCATTTGTCTCAGTTTCCTCATCTGTAAAATGAGCTGGAGAAGGAAAATCAAACTGCTTTGTATCTTTGCAAAGAAAATCCCAAATGGGGTTTGTCTGAAGAGTCAGACAAAACTGAAAAATGACTGCAAACAATAACTAATTGAGTCCTGTTAAAAAATAGATGACAGCATATAATATTACTTCAAGTTATGTGATTGTATAATCAGGCTGAATCATTTTCATCTCATCAGCCTGTTATCATATTAATGTGTGAGAGGTCAAAATTTCCTGCTAGATTTGATTATTACTATTCTTATTTTTTTTTAAAGAGCTTCATTCATTCATTCACCATAGTTGTTTCCTTATGTACCCTTTACTCATCCTCCCTCCCCCATGAATCTTCCCTCATAATAAAGAATGAAAGTTACTGAGAGAATGACATATGTTTCATCATTTGTTCTCCAGGCCCCAGATGAGTCATAGAAATTGATTTGTTTGGCTTTCTTTTTATTTCCTACAGGAAGTTGTGCTGTTTATCCAAACAGAATGTAAAATTTTGATGGGCCTATGATCTCCTCAGTGTGGGTATACATCATTCAGTGTAATAGATAATGACCTACTGTAAGCCTTCTCCTCTTAGGTAATTTACAACCATGTTCTCCTCCAACTCATGCACAGGGGATTCACTCAATGTGCCATGGTAAGGGTAGTAACGTTTGGACACTTTTAGGGTATAGGGATATAAAATATAGTCTGTACATCCTTATTTCTTAACACAACCAAGTGACCACTTCTTCAGTCATGGATCTCTCTGCTAATGAGATGGTTCTGCTGCAAAATTATCTCTTGGTAATATGTTGCAGTGGCTCATATACCTCTGCCTGCCATATACCTCTCCATTGTCTTTTGGGCAGTCTGAAACTTTATTTCTTGTTCACTATGGTATTAATAACACTGCCATATATTATCTTTGGAATAATATTGATGTTAAAATGATGGACTTTTGTTCTAGGAAGAAGCTTGAGGTCAATAAAAGTATAGCATGAAAAATATGACTGAAAAACTATTAGAAACTACTGACTCATATTTCAAATTTCCCAGTTTTACAAAAATTTTATGAGAATAATCTGAAGGCATCTTTGGTGAAGAAATGAGAAGGCAATAGGCAGATTTTTATAAATGATATTCTATAACATACAGTCAGCTAATTAAAGGTACAGAGAATATAAGGTCTCCTTATGTTTATCATTTATTGATTATAAAAAATTTGATTTAGTAGATAAAAACTCTACTATAAAGGCTCTCCTCCAAAAAAACATAAATCAAAATCATACAAAAAGAAAGGTTTAACAAGTTAATTTAAATAAGTTTCTGATTATTAAGTAAGGCATAAAACAGGATGTTCTATACTCCTAAAAGTGATTGCCACTGTCATGGAGAAGGCCTAGTGCAGGGTACAAATTGAAAAGGGATTCTATGTGGTGAGGTCCTTCAGATGCTTTTTTTTGTGAATGACATCATGTTGATAACACCAAGCCCTTAAATATTTCAGAGTCTTTCAGATAGAATCTATAATTGCTCTAAAGAGGTCAGTGAACTAACTGTCAGTCCAGGAAAAAACAGGTGGAGAAAAAATACCTACTGTTCAGACTGTAATAAGCACTATGGATGGACCAGCTATAGAGCTCGTCCATCTATACAAGGATCATAGAAAGACACTACTGATTGAGAATGAAACAGGGCCAGAATTAAACAAGAGGGAGAAAGTGGAATGGATTGCCTTTAGAAACTAAATGGTACTTTTTATCTGGAGCTCAGAAAAAAGTTTTGATTTTTGTAGAGGGAAAAAATTTCACTAGCCCTTTGGTTTTTAAAAATTATATAGTAATTACTCCTCAATATTTTTGTAATAGTTATTAACTAGGCAATTATAATAACATATAACATTTGTGATAATTACAGTTAATTTGTAAATTGTGATACCTGTCTGAAACAATTTGCAAGCAAAATATAGACCCCAGGAAAAAGTTTGCTTATGTGAATTTCTTGCAAGAGTTACTTTAGGGTAAGCTCAACTGAGCTGACTTGTATTTTAGTGAAAAAATTGTTTATCCTTGGGAGTCCCAATTTTATCTGAGTCAGCAAGTTTTTTTCATAAATAGCATGAATTTTGGGTGTGGCATTATTGGGATGAATGCTGAATGGGTAACTTATACACACATATATACTCACATATATTGTCTTCCTTGGTAGCATGTAAAAAGACTCTTTGAGGGCAGGGACTAATTTTGTTTTTTTCTTTGTATCTCCAGTATCACTTTAAAAAATGCTTATTGAGTGAATGATATACCCCACTGCTTCTTAAAACTTTTAACTGTGTTTTATTAATATTCACACATAATTTCTACCCAAATTTAGATATCTAAACCAGTGATTTTTCAATTTAGAGGAATAACGAAATTCTAGAAGCCATATTTGAACGGTTCTTCAAAAGAACACAACAGGACAAAACTAAGCAAAAAAGAGATGGGTAGGCAGATGGAAACCAATTAATAGAAACTTAGATTCATTTCTTAAGACTCAGAGGGGAAAGTGCAAAAAGCTGCCAATTACTCCAAAGTCCTTGGGCATGAATCTTAATTGCTCCCTAGGGTAGTTCAGTCTTGTTTGGAAAAAGATAGGACTAAGATGGAAATAGTGTACATGTGTGGGAGCCAGTTCATGTGCATTTTAATTTTTACTTAGTTTATGAATTTTAGATTTAGATATTTATCACATAGCTATAAATTCTACCAAAGTTTATAACTTTTAATAAAAATCTGACTCAAAAATTCATCTCTTCAAAAATTACTTAGACTTGTTTTAACAGGTCTTAATATGCCAAAACCTAAAGTTTTACTTCACCCTCTACAGGTCAAAATGCAGAATGATGTCATGTAAACCATGGTGAAAGGCACCACAGGGTAGAAATGGTGCTTAGAGGACTAGCCACAGAGCCAGGTCAATCTGGGTTTGAGTTTTACCCCTCACATGCAGTGGCTGTGTTACTCCAGGTAATTCACTTAACCTCTTAGTAAATATTCCCAGGCAACTCTCAAAGGCTATATATTGCAGAATAGTTGTCAATCTGCTTGGGTGGAACTATATTCTAGCTATGATCTCCCCAAACCAAGGAAATCACAGGTCCAAAAAAATAAATGAATAAACCATGCATGTTTATAAAGAGTTATTGTCCTGTAGTTAAATGAAAAAGCTAGGAATTCCTAAAGCAAATAATATTTTACACAGAAAAGGCCAATTCATATTTTTAAAGCTTAGACTAGACAAATAACCAAGCCTGCTAGAGACACTGGCATGCATACTACTCAGTTTTTAAAGAGAAAAACATCCCCATATCTATAATTTAACTTAATATTTACATATCAGTTACAATGAACTCTCATTTTGGAATGTATCTCTTTAGTCTATATTTTAGAACTCTAATCTTGTCATTATAGTAGTTGGTTATCACAGAAGTTAGTTACCATTCCGATTTCCATTTCTTCCTACACACACATTTTCATAATTTATTACTTCTAAGTAGTTCTCCTAATGGGTTGACTATAAACCTTGGGTACATCAATCATGATTTTTTGAAAAATCACCTCACAAATCAAGGAAATGAAAGAATTGTAACATCTGAGAGCTAGAAATTAGCTTAGAGATTCTAATCTTTTTTCTTCAACAGCTTAGGGAACTGAGCATCAGAGAGGGGGAAGTGACTTAGTTGCCCAAGTTCACACAGTGGTTAATGGAAGAGCCAGGACTAGGATTCCAATGTACAGATTCCTAGGACAATGTTCTTTCCATGACTTCACCCTGAGCCAAGAAAGAGGGACCTAAATTCTTCTCTCACCCACTGAGGCACAGCTGGATAAACAGTTGCCATATGGAAGAAAGATTAAACTTTCTCTATTTGGTCCCAAAGGGAAAAACTAGGAGCAGTAGGTAAAAGTAACAGTAAGGTAGATCTCAGCTCAATATTAGGAAATAATTTAGAGCAATTAATTGAAGCTTTCCCAAAATTTAGTTGGCCATTTTGGGAGGTAAAGAGATTCCCCTTCAGTGAATGTATTCAAGCAGAGGCTGTAGGATAGGTCTGGAATGGTGGAATGGTCTCTACAGCTAATGGGTTAGACTAGATCACAACTGAAGTACCTTCCAACATTGAAAAGCTGGGAGCCCTGAAAGTTTTTACTTGGTGTTACTAATTTGAATCTTTTTTGTTGGGTTTCAAAATGTAAGAACCACATTAAAACTGCAAATAAACAAATAAACATAATCTTACTAAACTAAATGCCCAGGGGAATTTACCCATTGCACTTGGTGGAGTGCCTAGCAAAAAGTAAGAGCTTAATGAATGCTTATTGATTGGCTGATTGAATGATTGTAGCTCTAATGTTTGGGTTTTGTCCAGGTATGACTCAAAAGGGTCACAGAAGCCAGAGGAACATCAAATATATTATTGGCTGTTATAAACTTTTGTAGACTATTTACTGAGGTGGGTAGGGAGAGGGGAGGAAAATAGCAACCAAAATGACTATACTCAAGAATTTAAGAATTGTTCAAATGGTACTTAGGAAAAAATGTGAAAATTGCAATAGAAAAGACCATTATCCAGGGACCATTGAAAAGACCATTAATACTAATAAATTACTAAGTACCTCTCATACTGATTATACCAAGTGATAATGTATAGGTAGCCTCTGATTCAGTATTCACCCCCCAAAAAACAATGCCCTAAGTTTAGAATGGTCTCCTAGAAGGAAAATTGCTGATTTAGAGATAAAAATTGGCTTCTCAAGGGTGAACATTTTTTTCATTAGAATACATATGAGGCCTCCTTAGTAATTTATTAGTATAGGACTAATGGTCTTTTCTTTGGTCCTATGATCTATTTTCATCAATGAACTATTTTCATTAATAGTAAATTGTTGTTAAATAGGTAAAGAAAAGAGTTCTCACCTGTTAACAGAGCAGTTGTGATCCACAGGTGTTAAATATGTTGCCCAGTATCAACCAACAAGTCAGAATTAGAGTTTAAAATGAACTTTGTGAGCTCATAATGTCTAGATGAATGCTGAGAGACTAGCTGCCTCTCTTAATGTAAAGGTAGTGCTTTTAGAAAATTGTCAACTCAAGCACTCTCTACACTAGTGCTTTCTCCATTCCATTTTAATTGGACAAGATTTTAAGATGTAGATCTCTTAGTTAATTGTCTTATTTTAGAAATTGTAATAGCACAGGATGTAGCTCAAGAGGGAGGGCCTTCGAAATAAAACCTGAAACAATGTATAGATGCCACTCAATTGTTAAAAAAATGTTTTCTCTGCTTGATTTGTTTTTCATTATGGTGAGAGTTTGAAACTAAACAAAGAGAATAGTCTTTGAAAATGTGCCAAATCAAGTTAGTTGCAGGTGTGTCAGCTTTAAGAAAATCAAAGGTACAAATAATAAGTGTTAACTTTTATAAAGCTCTTTAAGGTTTTGTAAAGCATTTTGCATATAAAATCTGATCTGATCTTCACAATGACTCTGTGAGATATATGCTATTTAATATTATCCTCATTTTGTTGTTGCTGTTCAGTTATGTCATATTCTTTGTGACTCCTTTTGGGGTTTTCTTGGCAAAGATACTGGAGCTCATTTTACATCTGATGGAAATGAGGCAAACAGAGTTAATCGACTTGCCCAGGGTCAAACAGCTAGTAAGTGTGTGAGGCCAGATTTGGATTCATGAAAATGGGTCTTCCTGATTCCAAGTCCAGTGTCCTATCCACTGGCCTATTATCACCATTTACAGATGAATAAACTGAGGCTCGGAGAGTTTAAGTGACCTCTCCAGGTCACACAGCTAGTAAATGTCTTTGGAAGAATCTGAACCCATGCTTTCCTGACTGTAAGTCTAGTGCTATGCCAAACTGTCTTTAATTTTGCAGAAGAGAGAAAGGATGATTAATATGTAGCAAATAATTCTCACTTCATGAAAGGATTTGTCAAAGAATTCCTTTTAATAATCATTTTCCTTATTGTATTTGAAATATGATCTGATGTACAAATGTTTGAATTTCATGCAGGTTTTCAGGCGTATAGCCATTGTATACAGTGAGGTCAGTCAGTATGCATTTATTAAGTGCCTACTATGTGCCAGATTCTGTGCTAAGCATTGGAGGTACAAGACAAAAGACAGTCCCTCACCTTGAGGAGCTCACAATCTATTGGGGAGACTATGTGCCAACAAATATGTGCAAACCAGCTATGTACAGGATAAATAGAAAATGATCAACAGATGGAAGTTACTAGAATTAAGGGGGATTTGGAAAGACTTCCTATAGAAAATAGGATTTTTAAGCTGAAACTTGAAGGAAGTCAGGGGTAGAGATGTGGAGGAAGAAAATTCCATGCATGAAGAACAGCCAATGAAAATTCTTGGAGTTAGGAGATGGAATATCTTGTTCAAGGAACAGCAAAGAGACTAATGTCATCAATCTAAGAGTACACGGGGAGGTCTGTGTAAGAAAACTGGAAAAGTGCAGAGTAGGGGGAAAAAGCTAGGTTATGAAGGGCTTTGAATGGCAAAGGATTTTATATTTGATCCTGGAGGTTTGTTGTTTTTCCTTCTTTCTTGAAGAGGACCATGACATCAGGGAGGTGATATCATGACATGCAAATGAATTGAACTTAAGTGACGGAGGACTGTGCAGAATCTCCAACCTCACTTTCTTCTCCAGAGACATCTGGATCCAGTGGCCAGATATAGATCAGCATAACTAGAGATGCAATGGGGGAGGTTGAGCTTTTCAAGCTAAGGTTTATAACAGTTTCAGTTTGACTTAGGCATCACCCATTCAGTGATTAACAAGATTAATAATTAGTAAGAAATGAGGCAGAGTATAGCTTTTTTACATAATCAAAAAAAATCAACCTGGGAGGGAAAAACCCTCAAGGTTTCTGAACAAAACAGACACAATTGCTATTTCAATTCATTCTGAGCCAGTCAGGGCCCAAATAATGATCCTGGAGGGAGGAAGGGAGCCACTGAAGTTTATGAGTATGGTGTGTGTGTGTGTGTGTGTGTGTGTGTGTGTGTGTGTGTGTGTGTGTGTGTGTGTGTGTGTGAGAGAGAGAGAGAGAGAGAGAGAGAGAGAGAGAGAGAGAGAGAGAGAGAGAGTTGTAGTTGGACTGGCATTTTAGGAAGACCACTTTGACAGCTGAGTGGGGGATGTACTAGGGTGGGAAGATGCTTTTGTCAGGCTGACCAACCAGCAGGCTATTGGGCTATTGCAATAGTTCAGGTGTGAAGAGCTGAGGCCCTATACCAGGGTGATGGCAGCATTACAGGAGCCAAGAGAGTGTATAAAACAGATGTTACAAAGGTAAAATCAATAGGCCTTGTCAAATAGATTGCATATGGGGAATAAGAGAGAATGTGAAGCTGAAGATGACACCTAGGTTATAAGTCTCAGGCACTGGGAGGATAGTGATACTTTCAACAATAATGGTGCAGTTTGGAAGGGGAGACAATTTGGGGAGAAAAATTATGAGTTCAGTTTCAGTTAATAAACTTGTTGAGTTTAAGATGTATGTTTTATAGTATATATGAAGCAACAGTCAATAGTGATAATAATAAGAGTCTTAGTTGATATCCACATAGTGTTTTATGGTTTATAAAGCATTTTACAATATCTCATTTGATTCTGAATGAAGGATTATTTAAATTAACAAAATATAAGTCATGATATTTTGTCGTCATGGATTTGAGTCTTAACATTTTTTAGAAGTTTTTTGAGACATCATCCATTATTTGTTTTGTACTTCATCATTATCATTTGGATCTTTCTCTTTTTTTAAGTCAAAGACAATTTGAACTGAATCACTACTAAGTTATATTTGTATTATGCACAACTTTATTACCAAAGCACAGATCTTGCTTACAAAAAAATTGATGAGAATTGGTTTTATTAGTCATTGTAACAATACAGAAGACCTATGGAGAATGGGTACTTTTCAATTTTCAATAACTAAGAATTTTTTAAGAGTTGGTTTCAACATTTTATTTCCTTTGTCTCAGTAGTTGAACATGGTGTTGCCTGGGAGAAGTAGAGAATTGATAAGTGATTTCCTCAGTTTTCTTTATGATAACTTAAAAATAGAATTTGGGTAGTTTTCAAAATTCTCCCCATCACTTATTACAGACACTACAAAGATCATGTGCTCAGTAATGAAAGAAACCCTTCTACAACAATTCTGCCCATGAATAGAAATTTTTAGCAAAATTATTTTAAAATTTATTTTATTGATGCTTTTTTTTTTTACATCATCACAGTGTCCTATAAATTTCCACTTTTCTTCCACCACCCGCTTAGAGAGTCATCCCAAATGAATGGTATTTTTTTAAAGATAAGAAGAAAAAAATGAGTCTAACTGATCAATGCATTGAAAAAAGTATGTCAAATGTGAAACACTTCTGCACCTTCCATGTCTCCAAAGGGGTTTGGTGAGAGTATCTCTTTTTTTCCCAAGCCATATGTGTTCTTTATACTTCTGCAATGTTCACTTTTGATACATGTGTGTATGCATATGAGTGCTTTCTTTTTAAATTATAGTCATTGTGTATGTTGTTTTCTTGACTCTTTACTTCATTTTGCATTGGTTCATAGAGATCTTTCCATGCTTCTCTGTATTTGTCACACTCATAATTTCTTACCAAAAAAACCCCAGCTAGGTAGCTTTTGGCCATCAAAATTTATCTTCCTTTGGGCAGAGCACCCTCAGATTAGGGGAGAGGAGAGGAGGGGAGTGGAGTGAAGGTGAGGTGAAAGAAGGGAAAGGGACCCAAGAGGAGGAGTTGAGTTGCCCAACTATAACTGGCCAGCTGAGTCCCCATTCAGGCAGTTTGGATTACTCACAGGTTGTGTATTTTGGCCAGCAACCCTGAGGGTCTTCCCCTCCCAATTTGACTTTTTTTTGATTAAAGTGGCCTTCCCTTGACTCACTTCTTAAAGAGGCCTCTTCACTGAATGAATGTTGCCTCACTCAAAGTGAGAACCTGAAAAGACCTTAGCTTCAAAGGGCCAGCGTCTCCTGTTGTATCCTGGGCCATCTCTAGTTGTCCTGGTGGAAAGCTGGCCATTGGACCCAGATGACCCTGGAGGAGAAAGTGAGGCTGGTGACTTTGCATAGCCCTCCCTCCCTCAAATCAAAGTCAATTGCAAGTCATGTCATCATCTCCCTGATGGCCATGGTCCTCTTTGAGAACAAAGGACAAACTACACAATTTCTTAAAATGCAGTAATATTGCATTAGATTTATGCATCACAAGTGGTTTAGCTATTCCCCAAAGTATCTTTGAATGTTAAATGGACATGTGTAAAATAACTCACTTTTAACATACTCCACTCAACTTTCTGTGTAAATATTGAGCATTGGCTATTTCTTTGGGTTACAGATGGATACAAATGACTTGTTTGGATACTTTTAATGGGGAGCTGTGGCCTTTTAAACTTTCCTCTTGGCTTTCTCCTGTGTGGTCCACAATATCAACATTGTTAGGTTGTTATTAAGAATAGATTTGTATTTTGAATTCAAGCTTAGGAGAAGGCGAAGCATGTCTGTTTGGAGTGAGCGAGTGAAAGAATTCACTCAGTTTAAGTGCCAGCAAAACTATTTATCTAACCCAGAAAAATTTGCAGCTTTAGAAATGGCTTTTCTTAGCTGTTTCATTGGCTCTCTGTAGAAGACAGGATGTAATAACAATTTGAAGGCTTAATTGAAAATAAAAAAGGTCAGGGAAATAGAAATTATCCTTAGCCTTCCATTTTTAATTCGAGCTAATCTGGTTGCTATTTACGCCTTTTGTGGCAGTGCTTGATTCAATTGGAGACATGTTTTAATGAGTGTTTTACTGTGTAAACATCAATGATATTATTTTCTAGAACATAACTCAGAGTACTTTATTGATTTTTAGGAAGATGATCTTTTTTTTTAGATAACTATGGGCATGTTTTGGATTCAGTTAAAAAAACCCAGGAGGCCCAAAATTTAGCTATATGAGGCAAGAGTGGCCATAAAGAAATGCCAGAGTGGAGAGTATTCTTGGTATTCTCATAAAAAGGTTTTAATTCTTAAGACAAATTAGCATTTGGCATTTGAATGTTTTGAAATTTATGTAACCTTGTCAATGAATAACAACAATCATGATACATTTAGCAATGAAACAATTAATGGCTTCTATTGGAACAATAGCTCTCTTGGATTTCTTAAAATAAGCTACATTCAACCAACCAACAGTGCTTCTTTGTTTTTTTTTTTTCCTTCTGTAGTTTGCCACTTACTGTTCAGGGTTTAGACAACAAAGTATCTGTTTCCTCTCTCAGTCATATCTGTTGAAAGATTGGGTGAAATTAATAAATTCTATTAATCCAAATACATGAAATCAGAGAAAAATATATCAGAGAATTAATTATATAGCTACAACATACTGTTGATATCATATTCTAGCTAGAATAATTAAGTAACTCACCCAAGTTTACACAGCTAAATAGTAGTGAAGCCAAAATGTTACATTCCACTGCTGTTTTCATACAATGACATCTTTTTCATCTAATGCAACATGGGGCAGTAGGAAGAGCGCTTACTCTGGAGTCAGGGGACCCAGGTTCAAATCCTTGCTACTGATGTTTTACCGCCTCTGTGCATTTGAACAAATCACTTAAACAATTCTGGACCTCAATTTCCACATCTATAAAATGAGGGAGTTGGAGAAGATGATCTCTGAGGTCTCTTCCTGCTCTAGCTCTATGATACAAGTATCTACAATCCTGAAGTTATTTGAAGTAGTGCAATACTTAAAATAATTGAGAATGCTTTGATAAAGAGAAAAGAGTCAGGGTTTGGAACCAGAAGACCTGGTCCAAATCCTGATGAAACCACACTTCCAACCACACTTGGAAGATTTTGCCCTCTCCCTCTCCTCTGATTTTGTTAATTTAAGGGAATTTATCTAGTTCAAAATGAAAGCCCCTTCTCTGATCACTCTTAAGAGGTAAGGCAGCTCTTAGCTTATTCTTGCCTGCTTAGCTCCTTCCCACCAAATGTTAGTTACAAGTAAAAGTCCATCATAAATAATAAATAATGCATAAATTTCTTTATACAAATAAGCAGAAATCAGAGAATTATAGATTAGAATATGCTGAAGAATATACAAGAATGAATGAGTTCTTTAGCTGGGAGTGTGATGAGATATCATCAACAAACCAAGAGAGAGGGCCCAAAATCACCCAAGGAGATCAGTTTTATAGTTTCTAGGGAGACAAGTTGGAAATCAGAGACGTGTTGAGGACCTGACTTCTATCACGTCTTCATGTGTATCTTTGATGATGAGTTTCTGGAACTATATTTTTCTCTCTCAAAATCTCTGTCACAAACTGTTCCTTACATAGGAACATGTACATCTTACATCCTACATCACCTCAACATTCTATCCACCAATCCAT
Organism: Notamacropus eugenii; assembly: GCF_028372415.1. Taxonomy (NCBI): domain Eukaryota; kingdom Metazoa; phylum Chordata; class Mammalia; order Diprotodontia; family Macropodidae; genus Notamacropus; species Notamacropus eugenii. The sequence continues at coordinate 268,395,358 of NC_092876.1, forward strand.
GGCTACATCTTCCTTTGCACCCTCAACAGCTTTCTGCAAAATGCCCCAGGCTGAGGTGGAAGTCCAGTTATACTGGAGTATTCATTACTTGTGTCGTCTTGGAAATGTCATTGAACCTCTCTGTGCCTCAGTCTTCTCATCTAACAATAAGGTCTTTTCTAACTCTAACTCCCATTGATTCTTGGATAATAATTTTTTTTTTTACTGTATATTTATTTGTTTTTGTAGGCATTTGAAAATGCTAATTTATATTGCTGTCAACATATACAGCCCATGACCCTGAAATTTTGAAGGATGTAACAGTGGAGTGCAAGCATTGATGGGTTCTACCAAGCTAGAAAGACCTTGAGTATTGGTCCAGCAATGCATTGTTGTCTAAGGATCAGTTTATCCAAGTTCAAAGAGGCAAAGAACTGGAAACTAAGGGGGTTGAATAAATTTACAGAAATAAATTAAATAGAATACTATTATGACATAAGAAATGATGAAAGAAATGGTTTCAGAGAAATCTGGGAAGACTCAAACGAACTGATACAGAATATAGTGAGCAGAACCACATCAACATTGTGGTTCATCAACTTTGAAAGACTTAGGAACTCTGATCACCAGCCATGATTCCAGAAGACCTCTTGCCTTTCATAACATTTGTTCAGAACAGTACATAATAAATTTTCTTACCCCAAATGGGCACTTAAATTCTGTGTGAATTCTCTTGACTCCTCAGAATTCCAGGAGATGGTGAAAGTAAAAGATGGAGAGATAATGAACTCAGGGTGCTTAACAGACAGATGATATATTTAAGATGCAGAATGAGATACAGTTCTTGGACATGGCCAATTACTTTTACTTGACTATGCACATATGTTGCAAGAGTTCTTTAATCAATGTAAATTTAATTTAATTTTCAAAAAATTCCTCATTGAAGTGAAAAATGCTTTCAAATAATGGAAAAAAAATTTCTAGAAGATTAGATATTACTTTTAAAGGGAAAAAAAACAGTTGATAGGGATTAACCTACAGTTAATTTAGAGTATTTTCATGAGAGTTTGGGAGGTGTGTTGTTTGAGCAGAGAGTACTGATTACCTGTATACGACACACAAGGACCAAATATATTGGGGAGTAACAGCAGATGGTAGATGAAAGCTAAAGGAATGCTCTTTTGTTGGATGGAATATTGATTTTGGAATCATGCTTTCTTTTTGTAATGCTTTTATAGAAAAATTCTCCAAAAGCTGAAAGTACAGGACAACAAGAATGCCTCTTGCCTTTCATTACATTTGTTTAGAACACTAGATGATATATTTCTTACCCAGAGTGGGCACCTATGGCTATTTAAATGCTGGGTGAAGTCTGCTGGCTCCTCATGTGACTCAGGGCATTTTGGCTAAGCAGAATCTATTTTGTCAGCAATACCCTTCCCCCATCCCCCAGGTTTACATAGTGCAGCTAAAGGCCAGAAAATTGAGTTCTTCTCAAAGAGATGCTAATCAGTTGCACAAATCTGTACTGATCAGAATGCAGGCTGTGCTACATCCTGTTTTTGCAGCTCCTAGCATATACTGTTTTATTGGTTAAAGGACCCAACTTGCAGGAAAGAAGGAAGTGGAAGGCTTGCTTTTTTGAGGTGAATTTGAGGTATATTTTGCACTAGAAGTTGTCGTTTAGTCATTTTCAGTCAATTCTTACTCTTCCTGACCCCATTTAGGATTTTTCTTGGCAAAGCCACTGCAGTAGTTTGCCATTTCCTTCTCTAACTCATTTTTATAGAAGAGGAACAGAAGCAAACAGCGTTAAGTGACTTGCCCAGGGTCACGTAGCTAGTAAGTATCTGAGGCCAGATTTGAACTCAGGAAGATTAATCTTCTTGATTCCAGGTCCAACACTAACCACTGGGCCACTTAGCTGCCTGATGCACAGGAAGAGTTTATTGATTAAAAAGCATCCATCTCAGTACAGTGGCTCAAATGAATGATGGTGTCCCTAGGACACTTATGCTTCTTTTTCCTTAGCTGAGGGAGGCAGCATGGTATGGAAGATAGAATACTGTACCTGGTGCCAGTAAGATCTGGGTACAAATCCTGCCTCTGACATTTAAGTGTCTGAGCATGGGCACTGAGTATTACATTTGTAAGCCTTTGTTTCTTTACAGGTACATTTCATTAAAAAGCAAGGAGCGGGGAGGTTGCTGGAATATCATACCTGTAGAACCTGTATCACGCTATATTACAGGATTATCATGGGTATTAAGTGAGATGATGTATATAAAGTATTTCATATGAATGTCCGCTATTATTGTTGAATGTGTGTTCATCCTTCATTGCTGAAGAAGACCATACCATCAGAGAAATGATGACATGACTTGCACTTGACTTTGTTTTGAGTGAGGGAGGGCTGTGCAGGTCACCAGCCTCACTTCTCCTCCAGGGTCATCTGAATCCAGTGACATTCCTCAGGATGACTGGAGATGACCCAAGATGAGGCAATTGGGGTTAAGTGACTTGCCTAAGGTCACACAGCTAGTAAGTGTCAAGTGTCTGAGGTGAGATTTGAACTCAGGTCCATTCTGACTCTTGCACTGGTGCTCTATCCGCTGCACTACCTGGCTGCCCCTTGTTGAATGAATCAGGACCAGATGGCCAACCTGACCTTACTGATATTTACAGAGAACCACAACATGCTATTTCCTTCCTCCCCTGCCACTTTTATCATCAAATTTGTGTTTTCCCTGCCCACTGGAAACTTTATTTTCACTTAACACATACAACTTGACTTATCATGCACGTCATGGACAGCAGGGGTTTTTGGCAAAGAGAATGTGTTCTGTTGGGATAGTCTTGGAATTTTAGTGATGATGTTGCTAAAAGGAATGTCTATCCTGGGATATTTTCTTGTTGACTCTGGTACCTGCAAATACTGGATTTGTTTTGATATGTGAATGGGATACAGAGCACAACGGTGCTGTGGAGAAGTTAATGGAATGTAGAGACAGAAGAGAAAGAAATGGAAGCCAAGGCTATAAGACAGCCATATATGTCCCCTGTCACTTATTGGTGTTAGATTTAGTGCAGTCAAGCTTTGTTCAATGTTATATTAACCTATAGAGGATTTAATAAGCATCTCTCATCAGTTATAGAGTTTCAGGGATAGGTAGGCAGCCAAGCCAGACTAATGCACAATATAGTTTTCCAAGGCCTTGCATCCATAGGTATACAGTTGACTCTCCTGAAACTCAGGAAACTGAAGAGAAGAGGAATGAACACCACTCTGAAAGATTTTGTCTTGTGGATTGGCACTAGAAAGTGATTGGAATATTGCCTTTTGTGATACATAGCTCGAATGCTTTCTGATTCTATCATGGTTTTACTGATCTAATTAAACTCTTCAAGAATTTAAGACCCAATTGAATGTTAACTAACCTAATGGGCTAGAGGGAGTTGACCATGGGTTGGGTGAGTCAGAAATACAGATGAATCTGGAAAATAACAGTCTACTCATATAAGGTCAGTTCCATGGGTAGCTTTTTGGGATCACATGTGTCAAGTTAGGTGCCAGCTGGCTATGTCATAGAGGTTCTCTTATCACATCAATCAATTGATCAGCAACCAACAGTGTGCCAGGTTTTGTGCTAGTTGGACCTCTGCTTTGTACCTTCTTGCTTGTTGCATAGCTATTTGTGTACTAGGTTTTTTTTTACTGTCATAAAAAAAGGTTCCTTCACATGGTCAGTGTTTGATTTATTTCACTATCACCAGTACCTGGCATAGTTCTTTGCTTTCTGAAGACATTTAATTATTTGTTGAACTTAATGACTCAATAAATATTTGTTGATTGATTGAATAAACTGCCTTCTACTTTAGATAACATTTCACCCTTTCCCTATCATAGTTCTATAGTAATGCTGTTGTTAAAAAACAAAACAAAACAATCATGATCTAGGATCTACCCAATGTTTTTAGTAAGATGGCCTTATTAACTGGATCTCCTAAAGTGAAAGGGTCAATTCTCAAAATGGTGTAATGAGATTTCTTATCTAATACAATTTGTACTTGAACTTTTGGTATTGCTACAATGGGTGATTAGTGTTGCAGATAGCAAAAAGGATCGTGTCTGTTGCTCAGTTTGGGGTCCAAGAGATAGTTATACCCTTAGCATATTTTATCACCTTTACTGAAAAAGCAGGGGTAGAAAAGAAAGACAATCTTAGCTTGAAAGCACTCTTCTTGAATTTTGTTAATTGGGTGTGTGTGAGAGCAAGCAAGGTGGAATTTTTGTTGTTGTTTTTTTGTTTTTGGAGTTCAGTTTCCCAGGGTCATGCTAAATTGTGAACATCTGAAGTATTAATCTCCTTTGAACCCTGATAATTCACAGCAATAACACATCAGGTTCTGAGTCACTTAACTTTTCATGCCTTTTAGCTCTGAGTCAATCAAGTGCTGAGCCACGTGGGCTTTGGTGCCTTCTGGCTCTGAGCCTATTAGTGGAAAAGCATGCATATATATTCTGAGGTAAGAGGTTGCCTTGGGGCTCACTCATGGGAAAAATGTTTTGCCTGAGGGCTTTTTGATTTCCCTGATGAGACTCTGGGTTGCCTTTGTTAAAGACCTTCTCCCCTGCCCCCCTTGTGAATCCAGATTCTCCAAGCCTGGTGATATAAATCATTCTTTTACTCTGTTTAGACAGTTGGAGTCCTATTGGATTACCTTTATCTTCTATTATTTTGCTGTGCACAGAGTCCATCCTAGAGCAGCCCCTCCCCATGTGCTGGGGGAGGAAGAGCTGCCCTGGAGTTGGGGTGGTACAGGCCCCAGATAGAAGCTGGGGGCAGAGGCCCCTGGACCCTGCTGTGCCTGGACCTAGGCAGGAGCAGGGAGAACTTGGAATGGAGCAGTCCCCTTCCCTGTGAGGTAAGACATGGAGAAGAAGCAGAGAACTGCCTGTTTGTGAACCCAGGCAAGAGCCAGGAGTGGTCAGCCCCTGAACTTGCAGGATGAGGAGTCCTAGAACTTGGGATTCAGCCCCAAGTTGAGATAGAGGCTTTGCAGCACTGCAGGGGCAGTGAGTGTGCTTTCCTGTCAAGTCCCCCTGGGATGTATTGGGACCCAGAGGGTGGAGTTGTCTATGGTGGGAGGAGGGAAATGCCATAACCCCCAGGGACCCATCCTGTTGGCTTTGTCACCCAGCCACCCCTCAGGACTTGGAATTGAGGGCTGGAGCAGTGTTAAGACTTATACTCTTTGGCTCATTAGAACACTCCATCTGAGAGTGCCAGGTGGGAGCCTGCAGCAGCAACATGGGAAGGAGGACCCACTCCCAAGAGGACTTTATTTGGACACTCTGTTTGGATTGAGAGGATTATAATCTACTGCGACCTGGAGTGGAGTGTGTTGTGTTCTCTGCTGCCCCTGGGGATGTGTTGTGTTAAGGAAGACCCTGGCCTGAGATCCCCTGATTGCACAAACAGGTATAAGGTGGGGATTATGCTATGTTATGTCCTGTTTAAGGCCAGATGGTCACCCTGGTAATAAGTTGCAATGTTATTATGTTATATTGTGAATACTTTAGTTTCTTAGCACAAGGCTTAGTTTTAAATAGAGGGCTTATTATTCTGAGTGATTCAACTCTAAACACACACTCACACGTCTGTATAAATATATTCACAGCAGTAGCCCTCAATTGTGCTGTCTTGATTGGTGTTATAGTGTGGTGGTTATGACAGCCCTAATCAGGGTGAGATTCTAACCACTCTAGAACTGTGAAGATAAAGTCTAGACGACTCATGATAAGGTAGCCAGTGAGTGGCCCTGAATAGAAGAAGCCAGAAACTGGTGGCAGGAAGTAATGTCCAACAGAGACTATGTCCTTCAGCCCAAGACGAGACAAGACAAGACAAGAAAAGGAATGCCCAGGAGAGCCTACCAGATCCTACAGCTATCAGGAGACTAAGGGTGACCTGGAGAGCAGCATGCCTTTTAGAGACAACACACCCTTGGGAAGGCCCAGTGAGAGCAGCATGATAACATCAGCAGGTCACATTAGTGCTTTAAATGTAGCCTTTTTTTGTTGTTCTGAGAAGATGCAGCTTGGGATAGCTGTTCTAGATGCCCCATGACTTTATCTGTTCAGGGAATCCCCTTGAGATAACATATAGTACATTCATTCATTCATATGAATATAAGTTGGCTCTTATTTCTAGATAATCCCTCTAATCCTCTACTCTCTGATCATTCTGATGTCTGTTTCATATGCAGAAATCCTAGTGACCAGGAACAGACTGAGTTCATGTTACCATATTCAGTTCTTAGCTATGCCATGTGTATGACAACAGCTAGTACGGTCATAGGAAGCAGTTAGGCTCAGTGGATAGAGTGCTGGGTCTGGAGTCAGGAAGAACAGAATTCAAATTCAGACTAAGACAATTACTAGCTGTGTGACTGGGCAAGTCACTTAATCTTTGTTTCCCTTAATCCAGTGAAGAAGAAAATGGCAAGCCACTCCAGTAACTTTGACAAGAAAGCCCCATACAGGATCGTGAAAAGTTGTACATGATTGAACAACAATATGGTCATGACTAGAGAGTTTCCCACCTAGAATTTTGACCAAAATTAGGACTATAACTACTGAGTGGCAATAGGAGAAGAAAGTTAGCTATTATTTTCACCTACCATTCATTAAACCTTAATAGATAGTCATTTCTACTTGGACAGGAAGAGGAAGCCAGTGGAGAGACAAGTAAGCTGGCTTTGTCTTCAAGGATGAAGTTCCCTTGTCTACTCTTTGATGTTTATTCTGCATTTTGGGAAACATTGTTTTGGCCTGTTTCCCCTGTTAAAATGTAAGTGATAATGGAATTTGTGTAAATAAATTTATTAGATCCTTTCCAAAGGTCAGACTTCAGTAGAGGAAGGGTGTGGAGAGTGGGTGGTGGGGAGAGAGAATATGTGGGGACACTGGGTACCTGAACAGGGAGAACAACAGGTGGTGACACAGAAGGATAGAGCAAAACTGGGATCATGGAAGATAAATTTTGCCTCCTTGGCAGTTTTGCCCATGACTAGACCCAAAGAGGAGCTGAGGTATCTATATGTATAGAGGTATGTATGTATATATGCATACATGGATATATGTATGTATATATGTATTTGTGTGTCTGTTGGTGAAAGGGGAAGAAATGGCAGGTCAGTTGGTTGTCCCACTTAGCCTATATAACATCTACTACAAACATCTCAAGTCTCTTTGTAATGTTATGTATAACAGCGTTTACACAGAGTGTCAAAAACTTTAATGGTTGGCCCTGATTCTGGACAGAATTACTATTTACACTTCCCTGGTAGAGATTTGGCTTATTAGGTCAAATACAGGACCCATGTTGTAATATGCTTAAGTCAGAACTATTCTGTTCATTCAGGGTATTTCACTCAACTCAGTGGAAACCCTCCCAAGCCTCTGTTTTCTTCTGTGCTGGGTGGATGAGCAGATACATCTGCACTGGTGATCAAATGAACTAGATTTGATCACAGCTTTGCTACTTAGCCAGTTATGTGACAATTTCTCTGGGCTTCAGTTTCCTTAATTGTAAAATGGTGGCAATTAGATTAGCTGACTTCTAAGATGCCTAAATCTATGATTCTATGAGTCTATATTTATCCACATTTCTAAAAAATAAATTATACAAATTGAGAGTCCTTTAGAGTATTATTTTTCTTTTTGACACATATGACTTGTCAGTGTTTTTCCTGAACTAGTGTCATTATTGCCATGTTAAGAATAAGGACATTAGAAAGCCTGAGCTTTGGGTTGATTTCTTAGAAGTCTATAGAAATTTCAATAGAAGCAAAACAAAATTTTATCTGCAGAATTTGCATGAGTATCTTAACTGGAAATACAACTGTATGTAACTGGAGGGTTTCTAATAAATTGTTAATTATATTTTTTGTTGCAAAGCAAATGGTACTAAATATCCTAATTGCCCACTTCAGTTGTTAAATTACCCAAAGGATTATCTCTGAAGTCCTTTCCCCCCTAAATCTGATGACAGCTTTTATATTGAAAGTAGAAACTTTGTAAATGTGCTTGCTCAAAATAGTTTTATAATGCTTTACATTAGAGAAAAGCTAACAAAGTAATTATAGGATTAGGCTGTAATTTTCATACGATTAATTAGATCATTGTGATTATTAGGACCTTAAAGACATTTGCAGGAACAAATTTTACAGAGTTCACCAAGCTTAGCAGTTTAGCTTTTTCTATATGTTAAGTATGTATGTGTGTGTGTGTGTGTGTGTTTATGTGTATATAAAGAAATCCAATTCCCAGTTTATTTTACCACAGAGAATAACCCCTTTCTTTCTTCCCCCAACTTCAAGCAAACAATAATCCGATGGATTAAGTTGAACTTGGATAATATGTGGAAGGTATCAGAAGAGATGGCTTTTGTAGAGCTATACTAGAGGAATATCCATCACCGCCAAAACCTAAAGAGTAAATCCAAGGAATATTAAACTCAAAACAAGTTATTCTGAAGAGAAACCTACTGAATCATTTTTTTTTCTGGTTAGACCTATATGATACTGAGCATCCTCTGATGCTCAGATGTCAGTGTTAGCAAAGTACAGTGAATGGAGCCTTCTAGTTTCTCTAATTTTTAAAAGAATGACAAAATCAAGTGGAAATATATAGTTATCTTCTATTGTTTCTGAGTTGAGGTGATTTTTTAAAAATAAAAACAATGTAGTTGTAAACATAATCTCTGATTAGAGAGCCCACGAATACACTAGTGACTTGTTCTTCTGTAGGATTTCTTTGTGGGATATTATTCAGAGTATGATGCAACTGATCCTCTATGACTGGATAAAATCCAGACTTTAGTCACTAATAGGCTTTGTTACTTACAAGATAGTTAAAATACAGAGTTTAAATTTCAATACGGTACTGTGTTCCTACAAATTAGCTCAAACTTTTAGAATTGCAGAATTTTAGGTCTAAAAGAGAAATCATTTAGTAGAAACTTTTAATTTTTACAGATGAGAAACTTATACCCTGAACTAAGCAGAATATTCCCTTCCCTCCCTGACCCAGGAGCAGACATCCCTCAAAGCTGCTCTCTACCCTCAAGTACGAGTGTCACATCCCTTTCCCAGTTTATACTTATTAATCTGCTCTATATGTATTGACCACATATAATCTGAGAACCTGTCCCACACAGGTGAGATGCCTGGGATCCATTATAAAGTTAGCTGTAGGCACCCTTCAACCTAGCTTTGGTAATGGAAACCCTAACCCTAGCCCTCTCTGGGCCCTGCGTTTTCCACTGTTTTCTCTGGTATCTCCCTCTACTGTTAAATTCTTTGGTCCTAGATTTTCCTCTTATTCTTTCCATCTTATAGTGTTTGCTGAAACTTAGTTTTCTACTGAAGACACATCTCTTGTCACTCACCTCAAACCTGGCTGTATCTTCTCTCTGGTTCTCTGACATACCCTGTCATCCTAACTCTTACTCATTTTCAGTCTCTTCCTTTCTCCTGGCTCCTTCCTTACTGCCTACAAACATACTTATGTCTCCCCCATCCTCAAAATACCCTCATCCCTGATAACTTTCATTCTCTATCTCTTCTTCCTTTTGTGGTCAAGGTCCTTGAAAAGGCTGTCTCCAATAGATGCCTCTATTTTCTTTTCTCTCACTCTCTTCTTAACCACATCTAATCTGGCCTCCAACATCATCATTCCACAGAAATGGTTCACTTTAAAATATCGCTTATCTTTTCACTGCCAGATCCAGTGGTCTTTTCTCAGTCATCATTCTCCTTGACTTCTTCCATTCTTTGACACCGTTAATCATCCTCTCCTCTTTGATACTCTCATCTCTCTAGATTTTCAGGATATTACTTCATCTTGGTTCTTCTCCTACCTACGTGACTGCTCCTTCTCTGTCTCTTTTGCTGAATCCTCTTCCAGACCACAGCCTCTAACTATAGATGATCCTCAGGGCTCTGTCCTGGGATGCCTTCTCTTCTCCCTCTGTACTACTGCAGTGGGTGATTTCAACAGCTCCCATAGATTTAAATACCATTCCTGTGCTGATAATTCTCAAATCTATACTGGACATGTCAAACTGGATATCCAGTATACATCTTAAACTCAATATATCCAAAACTGAACTTTCCTCTTAATCCTTTCCCTCCTACCTTCTCTTTTACTGTAGAGGGCAATACTATCCCAGTCCCCCAAGTTTGCAATTTAGATATCATCCTTCACTCTTCATTATCTCTCAACCCATCATATGCAATATATTGACTACTGATTTCACCTTTGCAGTATTTTCCCAATATACCTCCTTCTCTTCTCCGACATTGCCGTCACTCTAATGTAGGTCCATATGACCTAATACCTGGATATCGGGATGGCCTGCTGGTAGTCTACCTGCCTCAAGTCTTTTTCTCCTCCAGTACAGCATCCATTCAGGTACCAAAGTGATTTTCCTAAAATGTAGTTCTGACCATGTCAACCACATACTCAGCTTCAGTGGCTCCTTATTGCCTCCACGATAAAATACAAAATCCTGTTTGGCATTTAAAGCTCTTCCTAAACTAACCCCTTCTCTTGTCTCCTATTTTCAGTCTTGTATCTTACTCTTTGCCACATTTTCTGTGATCCAATGACCCTGAACTTCTTGTCGTCCCATGAACATGATGTTCCATCTTTCAGCTCTAGGGATTTTCTTTGACCTTCTCTGATTCCTGGAAGGCTGTTCTTCATCTCTGCCTTTTGGCTTCCTTTAAGTCCCAGCTAAAATCCAATCTTCTACAGGAAGCCTTCTCAACTCCTCTTAATCTTAGTGCCTTTCCTATGTTAATTATTTCTCACTTATTTTGTTTATAGTTGTTGATATCCATTCATTTCAGTTGTATTCAACTCTTTCTGGCCCCAGTTATTTTTTTTTTTTGGCAAAGCTACTGGAATGGTTTGCCATTTCCTTCTCCATCTTCTTACAGATGAACAAACTGAGGTAAATACCATTAAGTGACTTGCCCAAGGTTACACCGCTAGTGTCAGAGGCCAGATGTGAACTCAAGAAGTCTTCCTTACTCTAGGCCTGGCAGTCTGTCCACTTTTGCCACCCAGTAGCCTATCCTGTATATAGCTTGGTATATATTTATTATCTCTCCAATTAGATTGTGAGCTCTTTGAGGGCAGGAATTCTCTTCTGCTTCTTTTTATACCCCTAGTGCCCAGGACAGTGCCTGGCAGATAGCAATACTTAGTATTTATTGATTCACTGACTGGAGGAGTTGGCATGTTCCTTGATTTCCACTATTCTTTTCAGAGACTCTGTATGACAGATCTCATAACTCATCTTTCCTTCTTGTGCAAGTTCTTGTTGGGAACCTCTCCTTCCAGGTTACTTTCCTTCTTTCCAATAAGTTCAGTGCCTGACTTTTCTTCTTCACCTTAATCCTTTCCCCTTGAAGAACTTTGGCCTTCCAGATCTTCAACCTCCCCAACTCCTCTGATCTCTGTTTCCAGTCTACTTCATCATGATACAGTTATGTGCTGCTTTTCTCCCATGCATTAATCCAAGTGATGGAATTCTCAAATACAACTGTAGAGGAAACTGAAGGTCAGAGAAATTAAGTGATTTACATAAGGAGACATAACTTATGGTAGAAAGCTTAGATTAGATATGGGTCTCCTGCCTCTTAGTGCTTCTCCCTTTTCACCATCATCACCTTATAGCTATTTAACATATTAAAAATTAAAATGTCTTGATATTTGGCTACACTTTGAGAACTGCTGGCCTAGAACACTAAGAATTTAAGTGACTTGCTAGGGGTCACATAGCCATTATGTGTCAGAGGTGGGATTTTAAACCCATGTGTTCCTGACTCTCAGTGTAGTTCTCCAACCACTGTACTACTGTGCTTCTATTTTAGAGACAAAACTTGAAATACTTGTCTCTTTTTTTTCCAGTTTCTCTTGAGAATCCATATTTGCCATATTGTCTGTTCTCCAAGGAGTAATATGCCCCACCTCTTTCTCTTCCCTCTCCTCCCTCCCCATCCCCATAAGCTGATCACCTGAAATCTTGTCACCAAGCAGAAAGATTTAGATTTTTTATACTCTACACTTTCTCAACTCTCCCTCAGTTAACTCTCCCCTTTGACTGGAGTGTTGGAGTGCAGAGCACTAAACTCCTTCCAAAGCCTTCATTTATAGAGGGCTCATAAACAACCTTCCTGGTGACTATTTTCTTCCATTCAGCCACTCTGTTTGGCTTTGACTCTAGGGAACAACATGTCACTGTGCTGAGTACCCACTTGTGCTCACTTTCCCCCAACCCTGCTTTTCAGCTCCTTGATGGCAGGAGCTTTTTTAAAAAAAATTTTGTAGCCCCAGTGCTTAGCACAGTTCCCAGCATATAATAGGTACTTAATAAATGTTTATTAAATTGAGTTCATTAGTTTGAAATACCAACTCAGCTACCACTTTATTGCCTCAAACAGGACAATCTCAGAATGTAATACTTCCAACTGCTTATCTAGCTGTACTTAGGAAAGAAATCACGAGGCTGTTATTAACAAATCAAGAAATAGGCAATCAATTTCTAGACTTTGTTTACCAAGTTAGTCTGAAGAATGTGAAGTCAGGAAGATAGGCAGGTTGAGGTGTGTGTGTGTGTGTGCGTGTGCATGGATGTATGTGTGTATGTGTGTGTGTATGTGTTTACATAGTCTTCTTGATCAGCCACAGTTCTTATGGTTGGTGCCTGTAATGACTATAACTTTCCCCATGCCCGTCACTGCCACAGTTGACCTATTCAAGATGACAAGGAGAAGTGAAGCCATCTCTATGGTTTTTCTGGTATAACTACTTTGGTAGATCCATCCCACCTTCAGGTTCATCTACCATCCAAACCCTAAATTGCCTCCTCCAATATCCTGACAATTCGGGCCAAGGTCAATCACAAAGGATGGAGTTGGGAATTAAAAGTAAGCTCAGTGAACACAATTGAGAAAAGTAGTAATAAACCAAATTTGATCTCATAGCCATCATCATAGTTTGTTCCTGCACTTATATGTGCCATGTGAGGATTACCAGAGCGACAGAGCTAAGAACTGTGAAGAATAGAAACACCTATAGGCAATCATCATCCCTGTGCCCTTGCCATCTTCCCCTATTCCAATATTCCAGAATTTTTTAGAACCTTCGACAAGAAGGCTGCAGCATGATGAATTTTTCCTTTACTAGAAAAATACTTGGCAGCTAGGTGGCATAGGATGTGAGTCAGGAAGACCTAGTTTAATGCTGCCTTGGACATTCCTTGGATGGGTGATGCTGGGCAAGTCACTTCACCTTTCAGTCTCTGTTTTCTCATCTGTAAAATAGGGGTAATAAAGCACCTACTACTACATAGGATTATTGTGAGGATCAAATAAGTTTTAACATATGTCAAACATTTTGCAAACCATAAAGTGCTACATAAGTACTAGCCATATTTTGTTTTTACTTATAATAGAGACTTTCCCTACTAACTGCCAGCTTCAGTTACAGGTCTATAATGTAAAATGTTCATATTCCAATTTTAGGAATGAAATTAGAACTTGATATGCCCTAAAACATAGTTCTTTGTAATGTTGAAATTCTGAAATGCAATTTTGGTAAGTGAGATAATTTCCTTCAAGGGACTACAAAACTAGTCATTTCAGTCAGTCATTAATTGTTCACAGAGACTTGACCTTCTGTCTCTAAGCCTTCTGTCTTATGAATTTGTTTTATTTAACATATTTACTTGAAATTCTGGTTACGATTCAGAGGTGTTATTTGTCCATGAGATATAGCTATTCTGGAAATTAGAGATTTAATTGTCCATATTCTCTTAATAACTTTTTCTTGTTCGGATAGACTCTTTAGTGTTTAGATGGTTTAGACCACCCCCACCCTAGCACTTCCCCATGGGGAAAAACAAAACAAAACTGAAATCTGCATAAGAGCTAGAATGGAAGATTCTCTACACTACCAATAGCAACACTCAAAGGTAGAGTGTTCACTCTGTTGAAGTGATAGTTTCTTGATAGATAGCACATATGTGAGTAACTCAGTGCTAAGGGCAGAAATACTGAGCTCAGAAGTTAATATCACAGGTATAAACTAGATTACCCATGTGATAGTGATTTAGGGAAATAGCACATAGAAAAGATGTTAATTAAATGACACTGTTTAGCAAAGTAAGCAGAGTAATTTAATTAGAATGTGAGCCCTTTGCTAGGAAGGCTTGCCTTTAATCAGAATCCCAAAGATCCCTTTACACTATTTATCTGCTAAGAAGGTGTGCTCTAGTCTATCACCCAACAGCTGTTCTGAGATCTGAAACCCCTCTTATCCCTCGTGAGATCCACTCATGCCCCGAGCAAGAGTGTGATCCTGAGTCTGGAAAAAAATTGCTGCGTTTTGATTTAAGTTCTTAGTAAGTTCTTCAAATGATATTCCACTGCTTTTAAAGTTTGTTTGGGCTTAATTTGTGGATTTTTTTTGTATGCATTGAAAATGAATCAGTGATACAAAGTGGGATGGCTAAAAAGCATGCGTTTTTATGAGCTGAGCTTGTCCTTTTTCTCTGCTGCCTATTGCCCTTGTACTTATGAAAACCTGATCCCCTTTGGAAGATATTGAATCTCTGCCCCTTTCAGTAGCTTGGGCCATCTCTTATACTGGAGCACACTAGTGCTTCTCCTTTGTCTCTTGAAATACTTGTTTTCCATCAAGGCTCAAATCAGGTGCCAACTACCCTGTGAAGCTTTTATAGCTCCACCAAGTGTAGGTGCTCCCTCCTAGAGAGCTGTAACTAGGGCAGGGCAAAAGGGTATTTTCTCAGTGTGCAGAAGTTTTGAGGGTAGTATCAGTGCATGTAAACCATGAGAAGACATTAACAATTGAATGTATCATCCATTTAGCAAAAATCATTAGATAAATAGAAAACTATTAGATAGACTGAAACTTGGTGAACTCCTCTTTGATACTAGCAACCCTGCCTTCACATGGAATTCATAGAGTTCTACCTATGGGACCAGGGCCCTAAGTCTTCTTGCCTCCCATCTAACATTGGACTTTGTGTCCTGAAGTCTCCTCCACCTTCAAGATGGAATTTATCTTGTTGGTTTCATGGCATCTTTCTTGTTGCTTCCTGTACTTGATGGTAGGGAGGCGGTGGCTTTCAGAATCTCTCATTTCAGGTCTGCTGTCTCCTCAAAACACTTCATATTTTTTTTTTTTACTTGTGTTCAAATTGCATAAGCTCTTTGAGAGCAGAGATTGTTTCCATTTTGTCTTTGGCTCCTTAGGATGTAACCATACCTTGCACGTACTAGGGGCTTTAAAATTGTTTACTGAATTCAGGTAATAATACATTTGAAGAAAGCTCTTTCATTTTCATTTCTATTAACCAATAATCCCTTTCCCTCAATTCCATTCCTTAAACAATCGTTACCACTTGAATCCTATTTAGTCGACATATTGCATTTTTTTGGATACATTTTATTTTGACTTAAGACTAGTTAAAGTAAAAACGCTTATCACATACCTGTGACTTCATTCAAGTACAGATCTTTCCGTCAGTCAAAGCCTACATCTGTAATTTATATGATATCTTATAGAATTGACAGGTTATAATTAAATCGATCAAAATGGATTTATTTAGTGTTTAAAGAATGATTCCTTCAGTCATTATTTGTCTGAGTGTATATAATGAACTTGAATTCAGGTCTTTCACTTTCTCGGTGAGGTTACTGCTCTGTACTGGCTGTCAATTTATATCACATATAAATACATATTGTATATTTGCTTAAAAAAATCAGCCACATTTTATTTGAAAATATTTTTATTTTTACTTCTGAAAATTTTCAAGGAAGCATTCTAAAGGAACCAGACAGAACTCTAGGAGAATGTGATATTAATTAGAATAAGTACAGAAAAGTGAGTTAGGAATCTAGGAGGACTCAGTATGTGATGAATGAGCATTCAGCATAAATAAACTGTTGTATGCTTCCCTCTGCCTCTCTTCCTAACATGACTATGTAATATCATTTGTTTGTGTGCTCAGTTTGCTCAGTTGGTGAGGCTGTGCTAATACTTCAGGCCCACACCCTCTATCCATATCTATGTCCAAGCTCTTGTATGTGTTTGTCTTTTATTGCCAAAGAAGACCATGCCATCAGAGAAATAATGATATGACTTGCACTTGACTTTGCTTTGAGTGAGGGAGGGCTGTGCAGGTCACCAGCCTCACTTCTCCTCCAGAGCCATCTGAATCCAGTGACCAGATATTCATCAGGATGACTAGAGATGACCCAGGATGAGGCAATTAGGGTTAAGTGACTTAACCCTAGGTCACACAGCTAGTGAGTGTCAAGTGTCTGAGGTGAGATTTGAACTCAGTTCCTCCTGACTCCTGCACTGGTGCTCTATCCACTGTACCACCAAGCTGCCCCTTCCAAGCTCTTAGACCTAAGTTGAAGAAGTGATATCAGTATAGATTTTTATTTATATCTATCTCTATCTGTCTAGATATCTATCTGTATATAGAGAGATGGATATCTAGATAGATAGATAGATCAATATAAATCCTATACAGTATTATGTGACATGTAAAAAGTTTGAGAGATATAATTTCTGGGTAATTAGTAATTTTATTAGTAATGCTAACATTTTAATAAAAGAGGTCAGAGGCACTCTTGAATGCCAAAGACCCTCACAGTGGTGGACTCTCAGCTTATATGTCCTTAGAAAAGTGCTCCAGAGGGTGGCAATCAACTCTGATTGGTTAGCAACTAATGAGACAACTCCAATGAGGGATTGAGAGAGTGACATTATTGAGACAGACCCTGAGACCCAGACCTATACTCAGACCACCCTCAACTCTGGGCAATCTAATCAGAGAATTTATCCCCACCTAAATCTGAGTAGAACACAATGGGGTTAAATTTCTTGTATGGTTGGGTGGGATCTGACCAAGACTGAGGAGAGTTAATTCAGTCTCATCACCAATAATGTCCTTCAAGAGACTGGATTATAGAAAAAGGGGAAAGTCTGGATCGCCTCAAATCTCTGGTTATTAATAATCATTTCTCTCAACTATTTGGAAAGTAACCCGGAGCCCATGCGCCACCAATAGTGAGCTCACAGAGTGTGTTTATCAGCTTGTGTGACTAGGTGGCATAGTGGATAGAGTGTTGGGCCTAGAGTCAGGAAGACTTGAATTCAAATCTGATATCCGACACTTATTGGCTGTGTGACCCTGGACAAGACACTTAACTTTCTCAGTCTTAGTTTCTTTATCTGTAAAATGAGGATAATAGTAGCATTTTTCTCACAGGGTTGTTGGTAGGAGCAAATGAGATAATATATGAAAAGGGCTTTTTTTCCCCAAACCTTATAGTAGCACATCAACATGAGCTGTTCTTCTGTGAAGCATCTCATAGAACATACAAAATGAGTTGAGTTCAATAGATTGAGCTACAGTAATTCAACCGAATGAACATTCATTGCCACCACAGTCTTGTCCATCAACCTTTAAACTGGAATGGAAACTACTTAGTAATGTGGGAAGTTTGCACTGAATGAGGGGTACCTGATTATCATATAGGAAACTGGGGATAAGAACTGTAATTAGTAGGTGAACAAATTTGGCCTCTCTCCCAATATTGAATCTATTTAAAATAAAAATTTTGTGGTTTAGTTCAAATGCATAGTTGCATATACAGTGGAAATTAGCCTTTAGAAATGGTTCACTTATTCTCAAGTCCTAATACCTGGAACATGACTTAGATGCTTTACTACCTGGATGGTGTATTCAGGCCCCAAATGGATAAATGGCTCTCTATTTTAATTTCATCAAATCTGAAAACCAAGGTTGGCTAAGGCAATACCTTTCCTTATTGGAATTTGTGAGGCCTATGGTCCCTGTGGGAGGTTGTATAGCCTGGATCAGTGAATCCTGCTTGAATTATGTTGTTACTGAGCTGTTCTTAGTAATATTTTGGAAGAAATGTGATATATTGGAAAACTGTCATGGGAATGGAGTAAATTTTACAATGAATTATAAAAAGATAGAGAAGGTAAATTCTTCTAATTATAGACTGGCAAGCTTGACTCCAGTTTCTGTAAAAATTCATAATTCTGTACAAATTCATCATGGTACAGTAGATTGAGGTTGATCTTTGAGTAAGAAAGATCTGAGTTCAAGTAATGCCTCTGACATGTGTAACCTTGAGTGTGCCCCATAATCATCCTGGGCCTCAGTTTCCTCATTTGTAAAATGACAAGGTTGGATTTGCTATCCTCTGATGTCCCTTCTAGTGCTAGACTTTCTAATTCTATGAATGAGGCATAGTTTGTGAGGTTTTGGACCCGGGAAGGCAAAAATCACTTAGAGCAACCATAGGTTATCAAGAACAGATAATACCAAACTAACCTAATTTACTATTCGATAGGGTACCTTAACAGGTCAGGAGAACACTGAGTACATAGTCTACTTGGAATTCAGCAAAACATTTGAGAAAGTCTCCTGTTATCCTAATAGACAAAACAGAGAGATATGGGCTAGACCATAGTAAATTAGGTAGAATCAGAGCTGTTTCAATAGCTAGACCCCCAAAGTAATCATTGATGGGTCAATGCCAACTTCTGGTAAGATCTGTAATAGGGTTGTTGTTGTTCAGTGGTTTCAGTAGTGTCTGACTCTTTGAGACTCCACTTGAGGTTTTCTTGGCAAAGATATGGGAGTGATTTATTTCCTTCTCTGGCTCATTTTACAGTTAAGGAAACTAAGGCAAACAGAGTTAAGTGACTTGCTCAGGGTTACATGGCTGGTAAGTATCTGAGGCTGGATTTAATTAGGTCTTCTTGACTCCAGGCCCAGTGTACCACCTACCTACATGCCCCATGAACTTATCCTTGGTTCTACGTTTGATAATTTTATCAATGACTTGATCCATTTCCCACTAAGTTACTTGAAATTTTGATACTTCCCAGATTGTAATGTTTCCTGATTCACAGTTACATATGGTATCTCCCCCAGAAAACCTCTTAAACAAGAGATGGGCTTCCACAAACTTACTACAGCTAAAATCCTTCAGAGTTTAAAATTGGCTATCTTTCTTCAGATGCTTAACTAAAGTCTGAGAGAATGTTACTTGGGTCTGTCACACAACTTTATTTTTCTTTTGTCAAAGTGACAGCATTTCTGGAAAGGAGGACAAAACCCCTTTATGCTACTGGACAATCTCACAGTGAGGTCAAGTAGCTTTAAATGGTGTACAGCGCTTTTCTGACACTGAGAGTGAGATTAGTATTACTTCATAAGGACACTCTGGCCAAGCAGGTCTTGGCCTATGCTGCTAATGTCTTTTACCATTTAATTATTTGTGGAATTTTCCACCAAAGGCCATTCTTCATCATGTGAGACCAGCAGTTGGAAGGCAAATACATCTTCTCTTGCTCAGGAAACATAATAGTTATTTGAGTAAGTTTAAGATTTTTATAGGCCCATAACTGCTTTTCCGCTTGATAACATCTCTTCTTAACGGCCCTTTATTAAAAATGGCATTTTCCCTGTTGTGAGGATGAGACTTGTATTTTATTTCATTGCCAAATTGCTGCTGTGGTTGGCACTACCTGCATTACTCAGAGGTCTCTGAGGTGGAATGGGTAAAGGGGAAAACAATATTTTTAAACAAGCAACATACACCATCCGTGCTTACGTAGATGCTCCGTATGGCCAAGCTATCTCAGAAGTCATTTGCTCTTCTCAGTACAGGCTAATGAAACTCTTTGTGGTTACTCTTATAAGCTACTGATTGATTCATTATATCACCAGCATCAATATCACATTTACGTGGCTTTGGCTTATGATATGATTTCCCTTCTAACCTCACTGTACCATTTTCATTTCCCTATGGCACTGTTAGCGGAAATGTCCCACAGAAAGGAGACGATCTTGGTGTCATCATCTGCCACTCATTAAATTTAAGCTCCTGAATTGTTGGTAAAATCTAGATTCTCCCTTTTACTTATAAAAATGGGAGAGGGAGAGAGTCTGTTGGCAAGGGTGGTGGAAGCTGGGTACTCGGCAGCGATTTCCTGCTGGAATAGAACTGAAAAATAGGGTTTTCTAAGCCTTGGGAAGATGAAAAACATAGTATCTGAGTTACTTTGTATATCTGCATCTCACCATAAGTTCCCAAAGTGGGCAATACTGCCCCCCCCTCCCCAGGGGGGGTGGAAGATGGGAGGGGTAGTAAGTAGCCTCTGGTGTAGTTGGGGAGCTTGAAGAAAAGTAAGAGTTCACCTAACCTAATGGGGGAGTCTAGTAATTTTTTAAAGGGGGCAGTAGGCCAAATAAGCTTGGGAACCAAAGTATGGAGTATACTCATCTAAATGACATGTAACAATTTATTCCCTCATAGCTTTGTTAAAAGGGCTTACATTATTTACTTCATACACCTTTAAAATTTTTCAAAACGGTTCCTTTTTGCATCTATTAAACCAAGCTTTTTAATGAACCAAAGCTTAAATACTTTGTCCCTTGTATTCCACATAGCACTATGTAGAATTATGGCTAATGGTCATGAATAATTTCAGATAAGATGTATTTTAAGATTGTTAAATTGATTTTGTTTTTTAGAAAATCCCACTTGTTAAAACATTATTTGAATCTGACGTCTGATTTAAGCTTTTGACTTGATTTAGGATGATAAATTAGACTTTTTATAAATATGGCAATATAAAATAATCTGAGAGCATTAGTATAATGTTTGTCATGACTAATGACAGGAAATATGGTACTTAGCCACTTTAAATTATTTCATTGTGCCGGCATAGTGCAAAGTCATACAGAACTGAGTGGAAACGAGATATCTACAAATCATGTTTCCACCCATACATTTGTAAGAGGTCAAAAAGCACATTGATTTTTTTGTTTCTCATTAAAAATTAGTGCAATTTTTTAGCTTCTCTATAATAATTTTATGATATGTGTCTCTAAGAAGATGAAGTCTTTCTGAGAAAAGGTCTCTGGTCTGTGTAGGAACAGACAAAGAGCAAACATAACAGCATTTATTACCAAAAGCTTTTAAAATGTTTGGACATTTCCCCTAAGCAATGGCTGCACTAGTCAAACCCATTGGTATTAGCACTTCTAAAGCAGGCTTTAAATGAAAAAAAAAAAGAGCTTTTAAAGAACAGCAATCAGATCTGCTGTTTATTTTTACTCCCTGTGTTAATCTCTTCACTTATGACTTTTGAAAGTCAGATGGAGTAGGCCTTTGTCTCTCCCTGGTCTTTATACAGGCAGAAGGAAAGTAGCTTTAGAGTTGTGTTTGTATGATCCACAAACAAACACTTCAACCATTTAATTAATTAATTATTATTTTTTTTGAAGTGTCAGTTGGTTGATTGCTACCATGGAGATCAAATAACTGAATTATTGAATTTCATTGCCAAAATTGAAGATTTGTCTTATGTCACATATTCATCATTATGGATGAATTTTCTAGTTTGGTTAGTTGTCTTGAAGTAGCCTCACTCTTAAAATAGACTTTAAAAAACATTGCTTTACAGAACCAGGAGAACTTCGAACACAGCAACAACCACAGTGTGTGAGGAATTTTCCTGGTAGACTTAGTACTTCATTGCAATGCAAGGACTCAAAAAATTCCTAATGGCCTCTGAAGGCAAAATGCCTTCCACACCCAGGGAAAGAACTATGGAATTCTATCACAGAATGAAACAGATCATTTTCTTTTGTATTATATTTTGGTTTGTTTTATGATTTCTCCCATTCATTTTAATTCTTCTATGCAACATGACTAAGGTGAAAATGTATAGGAATGTATGTGTAGAACCTATAGAAAACTGTATGCCATCTCAGGGAGGGAGTGGGGAGGTAGGAGGAAAGGGGGGGAGAGAGGGGGAAAAATATAAGATATATAGACATGATTGTAGAAAACTGAAAACAAATAAAATAATAAAAAAAATGAAGTATGCTATAAATGCCAAAAACAAGCATTGTTTTGCTAATAGAGAAAGGAATTGAGGAACTACAATACTTTCCAAGTAATTTAAAATTTTTCTTTTTTATTATGAACTTGATAAGTATCAACAAACATAAACATTTTAAATATACATGTAAAGACAGGGTTGGGTGACTCAGTCTACTTAAGGGAAGAAAATGCTCCTCTGGTACCTTTATTAAATGAGGACTTCATTATTGAATCAATCAATTAATTGCAAACATTAAATGAGGTATAGAAATATCAGTTGATTTTGAATAAGTGAAAGCAGTGGGGTAAAATGAAATGATGCTGCATAAGAAGTATATTTGGATTGGTTGAAAAAATTCAATTGCTTCCTGTAGGGCTTGATAAGCTAGCCAGTTTAGAATCTGGCATTCCAGCGGTGGGTCAGCCTAGTGGTAGAAGCAGTTCTGGCCAAGCTCCTGACAAGGAATTGCTTGGACAATAAGAAAGCTTCTGTCTCTTGCCTCTTCCCTTTGACCAAGGGATAACTATATGAATTTTAAAAGGTAAGATGTTGAACTTCACAGGGCTATCCTAGCAGTGTCCCTGAAACAGCAGTCGCTAATGACAATATCTTTGTTGGGAACCAAGGACAAACACTAGACTAAAGAAAAACAGCTTTAGGACTCCTTGAAGAGTCAAAAAGAAAGAGGAGAAAAGGACTGCCAGAAGCTCAGTGCTATGAGTTACACCTTTACTTCATATACTCTCTAAGCTTGAGCCCACTTTCTCCTGGACTTTGTATATATATTTGTAGGACAATGTGCCCCTGGTTCAGGAGGGGATGCTTTGTATTAATTTTTCTTATTTTGACACCTTAGTGATCACCACTTTCTAAAGGCTACTTACATCTGGCTGGTTAATTTGATAATCACATAGGGAGATGCAGTGGTGGGGGCTCACGAGCAATAGCATTACAAAAAACCATCTCTCTGATTACCCCCTGGAATTCTGAGAGGAGAAGTATTACAAGCTTTGCTGTGGAGACCTGACCTCTTATACTGAGTGGTAGTTGAGAGATGGATCTCCAGAGCCTGTGTATTACATAAACAGGCAGCTAGGTGGTGCACCACTGCAGGAGTCAGGAGGATCCGAGTTCAAATCTCACCTCAGACACTTGACACTCACTAGCTGTGTGACCTTGGGCAAGTCACTTAACCCCAATTGCCTCATCCTGGGTCATCTGCAGTCATTCTGATGAATATCTGGTCACTGGATTCAGATGGCTCTGGAGGAGAAGTGAGGCTGGTGACCTGCACAGCCCTCCCTCACTCAAAACAAAGTCAAGTGCAAGTCATGTCATCATTTCTCTGATGGCATGGTCTTCTTTGGCAATGAAGGACAAACACACACACATAAACAAAAAACAAAGTAGTGAATTGTGAAACTGTGGACTTCTGGTATGCAGCTTTTCCCGACCATATACACCTTTTTTTTTGTATGTCCAATTGATTTTAAGATCTTCATCCCCATCATCTGAATAGCAAATAGAAATGCATATTTCCATTCAGTGGCGGCAACTGCTCCTGGTCCCCTCCCCCAAAGGTGTGATAGTGTTAGAAAATTGAATTTTCTTTGTAGTTTGAGGTCGAGAGCTGAGCTGAGGATAAGGGCTTGAGGTTTGCAGCCTAAAAATAGCTCCCTCGCTGTCTAAAATGCACCCAGTCAATACGATTTGAGTCATCAGACAGCCTGCAAAGGCCAATGAAAAGTAAAACAAATTTAATCCCTTTAATTGAGAGGAAAAGAACATTCGTATCCATGATATACACACTAATTAGACACACTAAGTCTTTCAGAGTTGCAAAGGCAAAATATAAATGGCACTAAAGAAAATTCAAAATGAGACAAACAAAAAACTAAATGAAAAACCACCATTCCAGAAGCAGTAGATAGCTTGCTGTAGCCATATCTTAAACTCTGTCATAACTATCTAGGGCATTCCTTAGAAGAGAGGCTGGGGTCTTGGAGGTTTTCCAGCTTCTGGAAAGTTGAAAATCCTGGAAACTCAAGGAGTTCCTTAAAGGTAAAGCTACCAGTGCATGGCATAGACACTAAATGGTAACCAGCTGAGACATGCAGACAGATACACAGACAAAGACAGAAAGACAGAGAGAAACAGAGAGACAGAGGAAGAGAGAGACAGAGACAGAAAGAGACAAAGCAATACTATTTCCTTTTAAAACTCTAAATGGTAAGTGACCATTCTGAGAGACTGTCATAGAAGATGTGGTATAAATGCATTATGTTAGAGGTACTAATGTTGAGGGATGTGTCAGACTCTACTGGAAATGCTCCCTCCTACTCACCAGTAACTTCCTGATGTCCAACTCTATCACCTTTTTTTTAATAATCTGTGTGTGATCTCTTTAACCCTATTGACCTTTATTCCTTTCTGAATCTCTCTTTTCCTTTAGCTTCTGAGATGTTTATAGAATAGATGGATTTTTAGACTTTAGACATCATCTATTCCACCTTCATGATTTTATAGATGTAAAGATGAGTAATTATGAAGGCTAAAGAGGTGAAGTGATTGCTAAAGGTTAAACAGATAATAAATGGAAGTGCAGGAATTCAAACTCAGGTTGCCTGACTGAGTCTTGAGCTCTCTCCACTGTTTGCCTCACTCTGTTCTCTTAGTTTTTCTGCTTTTCTATCATTTCTCTTTTCCTGCTTATTTCTCTTGTTCCAGTTCCCTAAATATTGGAATTCCAAAGCTCCAGTTTCTGCTCTCTGGATTACTACCAGATTTACAATTCCAACCCTAACCTCTTTCTGAAGAAGCAGGGATTTTTCATTGCTTAACAACCTCTCCGTCTAATACTCACATGCACAAAGCCAGCATCATCATTTGCTCTCACACGATAGCTCCGATTTTGGATTTGCTTTGCTATTTTAAAACCATTCTTTTCACAGTCACTAGTTATATCCCCTCTTTCTCTCACCACTCACAGTTAGTTGCCATATCGTGTTTCTTTCTTCACTATACCTCTCAAATCTGCCTTTCTTTTTCATTCCTCCTGCCACCACCTTAGTTTAGGCCCTTGTTAGCTCATACTTAGACTGTTGAAATAACATCCTAATTAGACTCCCTGCCTCCAACCTGTCTCTAATGCAATCCATCTTGCATGTTGATGCCAGATTCATCATTCCAAGAAACTTACTTTGAATGTGTCACTCTTG
This sequence comes from Notamacropus eugenii, assembly GCF_028372415.1. Taxonomy (NCBI): domain Eukaryota; kingdom Metazoa; phylum Chordata; class Mammalia; order Diprotodontia; family Macropodidae; genus Notamacropus; species Notamacropus eugenii. Next base: position 268,420,606 of record NC_092876.1, read on the forward strand.
CTTAAAATCCTTTAATGGTTATGATTTTTTTGAGTCTGCCAACAGGATAAAGTCTCAACTCCTTAGCCAGCCATTAAAATTCATGATCCTTCAGTTTGGCTCCAATCTACCTTTCTAACCATGCTTCTCCTACTGCCTACATGTACTCTGTGCTTTAGCTGCATGCTGTTTTCTGGACGTGCCTCTTTCTGGCTTGCTAAACCTTTGCTCAAGATGCTATATTTGGAGGATTGTCTCTGCTTTTTTGAAATCTTATGCATCCTTCAGGGTCCAGCACAGATGTTGTCTCCTCTGAAATCAATACATCTGAGGTTGATCTTTCCCTCCTGTAAGCGTTTCTTGTTCTTTCTGCCTGAAAGATCATGTTAGAATTACATCTCAGACTCTTACCAGCTGTGTGATCATGAGTAAATCACTTAACCTCTCAGGGTCTGTTTCTTCCTCTGCAAAATGAGAACATGTAGTACCTCTCTCATGCTACTGTGGCAATGAAAAAGCACTCTACAAATGTAAGTTATTCTTATCTTGGCTGTTAGACTATAAACTGCTCGAAGGCAGGGATTGTTCCTATCACAGTGCTTTGCACACATAAGTGCTTGTTGAATGTTTGCTGAACAAATGAAAATGAACAAATTTGACATCATAGTTTGCATAAGGACTTTGTATTCCTTAAGGGACTGCTTTGTGTTGCAACTAGTGTTTAGCGCATAAAGAAGTCTCACATGATCTTAAATGTTGTATATTATTTAAAAATCACTGGGAGTTTGAGCCTTGAAGAAAACTAAGGATTCTAAGAGGTGGAAATGGGGAGGGAATATGTCTGAGCATGGAGGATAACCTAGAAAAAAGCACAGAGATGGGAGAGGGCCTGTCAAGTTTGATGAATAGTAAGTTGGTCAGGTTGACTGCTACATAGAATGTGTGAGGGGGAATAATGTGCAATCAGACTGGAAAAGTAGGATGGAGCTGAATAATGAAGGACTTTAAATGCCAGTCCAAAAAAGACTGGATATTATCCTAGAGGCAATAGGGAGCCATTGGAGGTTCATTTGCAGGGTGCTGACATGATGATGCTTATAAATTAGGAAGATTATTTTTGCACTTGTATAGAGGTTGGATTGTAGAGAGGAGAACTGGAAGATGATGATTTAACTAGGAGGCTATAGGAATAGCACATAGGTGACTCAGTAGCTTATGAGTTCAAATCCTGCCTCAGATACTTACTAGCTGTGTGACCCCAGGCAAATCACTTGACTTCTGTTTGCCTTAATCCACTGGAGAAGGAAATGGCAAACCACGACATTATCTTTGCCAAGAAAACCTCATGGACAGCATTGACATGCTGTGGTCCATGGGGTCACAAAGCATTGGACATGACTGAATGGCAATTATTTATGTAGGAAGTAATGAGAGTCTAGAATTAACTATGTAAGTGAAAAAAAGGGAATGGATTAGTGAGATGGTAAGGAGGTAAAAATCAATAAGATCTGGCATCTTGAAATTTCTGGCTTGAGAGACTAGAAGATGGAGGTGTCTCAACAGTAAAAGGGAATTTCTTATTAAATCTACAGTTTGCTTTTTCTTCTCTTGTTTAAAAACAAGATCTTAGGTGCTGACCCAATGTGAATTTTTTTTTAGTTTGTCTTTCTTTAAAGAAGTGGTCTTTACTGGTAAGTGTAAATTACTTCCCGAAGTTCTCAGTGTAGGATAATAGTTTATCCCTGATCTTATCCCTTCTCAGTTCATCCCTGCAGTCTTTCAGTGTTCAAAACTTAATACACAAAGGACCAAATTATTTCTTGAGTTGTCACATCTGCCTGGCAGCCTGTCCTCTTTGCAGTCCTAGTCTCCAATTCATTCCTGCCACATTTTCTCATAGAGAAGAAGTGAAAAGTTAAATTGATCATTTTGTTAGGTCCTGCCCTTGGCAAAATTATGAAGTGTGCGAAATTTTTAAGAAGCCTCTTCTAACAATATTCCTTCTTTTTTTTTAAAGCACTTTCCCACTCCCTCTTCCATCCCTTTCATACTCTGTTGTCTTAGGATTGACCTCTGTGGCTTGGTTCCTTTTTGCTAGCCCTTCAATCAGGGATCTTAGTACTGCCTTTCTTCCCCACTAATGAAACATATCTGTACAGGATTTCGCTATTGAGCCCAATCCAGTCATTTTGTAATATTGGGGTCCTGGTAGGGTAGAAAAGCACTTGATTTGGAGTCAGGACACAGTGGGTTTTTAAATTTTTTTTTTATTTTTTGGTTAGGAAGTTGGCATTAAGTGACTTTCCCAGGGTCACCCAGCTAGTAAGTGTTAAGTATCTGAAGTCACGTTTGAACTCAGGTCCTCCTGACTCCAGGGACAATACATTCACTGTCCCCCTAGTCACCCCAAAGGAGACAGTGTTTCAGATCTCATCTGTGACATATACTACCTGTATGGCCTCAAGAAAATAATTTCATATCTTGAGGTCTCTATTTCCTCCTCTGTAAAATGGAAGAATTGGATTAAATTATATCTAATATCTCAGTTTGAAACCCTATGATTCTAAATAGTTTTAGGGTACATACAAATCCAGGGTGAGGAGATGATTCCCTCTGCCTTTTTTTGATCACCATCACTGACTTGCTGAGCTATCAGTCAGCAGCAGGTCATTATTTTAATTGTTGGTTATACCATGGTTGACTGATAGGAGATGATGGACAGTTTGGCAGGATAGTGACAAGGGATACGTCTTCCTCTTCCCTGTCTTCAGATGCTGAGTCAACACAAGAAGAAAGCCACAGGCAGCACTCTGAGGATTCAAAGTGTGTGCTGCTGCTCCATACATGTTGAAGTGACAGCAGACACCGCTCTATAGAGTTCAGGTCTGACCATGTCTCCGCTCTGTTAAAGCGTCTTCAATGGCTTGGCTATTTGGGTGAAATGTGGTGGAAGCCCTTTGCAATCTGTCTCCAGCCTATTTTTGCAAGCTGGTTATACATTACTCACCCTTATAGACTGTACATGCCAGACAGACCTTCCTGTCTGCTGCTTTCACACATGACATTTCATCTCTTGCCTTTATCTCTTTGCATAGACTGTCCCCTCACTCTGGAAGGCTCTCATTTCACCTTCCTCTCTTGGTCAGGGACTGTCTTTTATCTTTCCTTGGTTTTTCAGCATTTAGCACAGAGACTGGCACATAGTAAGTGCTTAATAAATGTTTCTTGACTATTTGCATGCCAGAAGGATGGTATGAGATAGTGTGGAAAGAGTTTGGTGCTTGTCAGAAGACCTGGGTTTGAATACCAGTTCTGATATTTATCCCACTGTTTGACTATATAACTTACGTTCTCTGAGCCTCAGTTTCCTCCTCCACAAAATAGGAATAACAAATACTTGCAATGCTAAATGCACTTTTTAAAGTCTTAAAATACTCTTATACAATGATACTTATGTACCTTTGGAGTTTAGCCTTAGTTATATAGTAATATGCAGGAGCTTTGTATTAAAGGGGCCCCAGAAATCATTGTAAGATATTCTTAAATGTCTGAATGCAGCTACAAATTTCAATGACTATCTACAAAAGACTTTTGGTTATTTGAGGACAAATCTCTTTTCCAGTGAAATAAAAAGTTCACAAAGAAAGTTTTATTTTAACTAGTTAAGCAGTGAGGTTTCCTCCATTGAATTTGTAACCACTTTGATTTTTGGATTCATTTTTCCCATGACCCTTTTTATGATTCGGTAAGACGATTAATGTACTTGAAGTCTTTCATAGTCTTTAGGGCCTTTAAATGCTACTGGAATTTGGCCTTATTGTTTTCTTAAAATTTCCTTATTTATCTGTCTTAATCTTTGTCTCTGGTGCTTATCATAACATGGGAAAAAAAGTCCTGAAGTCCTCCTATCAGAGTGTAAGCCCCATAAGGACAGGGACTGTGCCTCATCCTTCTTTTCATCTCCCCTCATCTCACAGAGTAGGCTTCTATGAAAGGTTTAGTAAAATAGAATGAAGTAAGTTTTTCTTCTGTTAGCTGGCCAATATGGGAGTTTGTACGTGTCTCCTGTACACATATCTCTGTTTATTCAGTTTGGAGGTCAAGGAAAATTTTTATGGGTAAACAGAACTCTTTTTATTGCTAGTTTTTTCCCCCAGTGTGTTTTTGTATACAAAAATTCTCTGAAGAGTGTGCAATAAATATGACTTGATTTTTATCTGGACTCCCATAGGCTTGGCCCCATAGCAACCAGGAGTTTAAGGGAAGCTTATCTCACTAGTCTGTCATTTTCAGCATCCACATTGTTATCTTCTTGTAGGTGCACATAAATAGACCAATTATTCCATTGTGGACTAATATTTGCTTTCTAAATGTATAATACAATGGTGATTTTCCAGGTATGGGAATAGCAGAATGTATGCCAAAGACTTGCCGCTTTGAGAAGCAGAGCAACCAGGAAATGTTTTTGTTATCCTTAGACTCAAAAGAAAGACACTAAGACAGAAAATATTGCCCTGATATTTTTGCACAAAAAAATCAATTGTTTGTGGTGTTTGGGGTTTGAATCTTTTTTTTTAAACATTCAGTTTCTAAGTTCCTAGGAAATAAAGGCATAAGATTTTAATTAGTCAAACTGTAGGCTGCACTGTTATTTGAATATGAGAAGGACTTAACTGCCTGATTCAATATTGTCTTCCTGGAACACTGAAATTCCCACAGACAGGCAAATCAGAGCAAAGCTGTATTCCTCATTACAACAGATCCCTTGTGCTTTTTCACAGGTGAACTAAACATTTCACAGTGTAGTGGGATTAGGGAGGGTGGTAGAGCATAAACTGACTTGGGGGCCTTCTCACTGGAGAGACAAACTAAACAGAACCACAAAATTTTCCGCAGTTTACTGCTAATTTGGAGAATCTAAACCACTTACTTTCACAGTAAGAGAATGGAAAAAGAAGAAAAACTTCTTTAATTTTCTTGATAGTAATCAATGATTCAGATACTCTGAATTAGCTAAATGCCATCAGGGAGACAGGTGATTTTTAAAAAAAATGTTTTGAAACACACATGAGAAATAGAGAAAACAAGACTGCTTAGTAAGAGGATCTTGGGTAAACAGGAAAGGAGGAGATTAAAGCTGAAGTAATTAAGATGGCTAGCTTTTAAAAATACAACCCGTTTCAGAGAGGTCCTTTGGAGTCAAGTTCTGTTTAACTAAACACGTATAGCTAACTTAAAATAGTAGCAGGATTGTTTATTGGTATGCGTATCAGAGATCAATAGAATTGCTTCTTCCAGCTATTTGGGTAAATTCATACTGTCTTTCTGGTTGTGACCCTGAAGAGCAGAGCTGTCCTTAACTGTAACTGTACCTGGACAAGTTCAGTTTGGTGTGTGGTTAGTTGGTGGTATGGTGGTATAAAAGATAAATCTAGTGAGGATGCAGTAGACCTAGGGAGTGGAGGGGGCTGCCTGTCCTTCAGAGAATGTGATGTTTCTTATAGGGATTAAGGAGGATGAAATCAGGAAGGGGGCATCATGGTGTTTAATTAATCAATCCACAAGTATTTCTTAAACACCTGCTATAACTCAGGCACTGTGCTAGATGCTAGGGATTGCAAATAAAAAGAATGAAACAATACTTACTACTTACAATTGTAATGAAGGAGATAAATACGTACATATATATATAAATACATTAAGCATAAATATGAAGTGAATATTTTCAAATATATAGAAAAAATTAAAGTACAAAGCAATTTGAGAGGCGGGGCTCTAGCAAAAAAGACCATGCAGAAGATGCCTTCTGAGTTATATTTTAAAGAAAGAGAGGGGCCTATGAGGCAGAGGGAAGAAATCAATCCATTTCAGGTATTGGTGAAGGCCATGGAGACAGGAGATGGAGCATGGTGTGTGAGGAAGGGAAGGAAAGTCAGTTTGGCTGGATCATAGAGGATAGAGAGGTACGTAATATTCCCTGAGACTGGAGAGACAGGGTTGGGGGCATTTAACATCATGATGATGTGCGTAGGAAGGGTACCCCCAAGGGACAAGCAGACTCTGCCCTCAGCAACCCACCCTGGGCAAAGCCCTGCTCACCCCATGCTAGTTATGACTTTGTTGTAGATCACTCATAATAACTCTCATTTACATAATGAGAGAAGAGAATGCAAATCCATTCTTGCTGTTGAGGTAATTGTACTGCAGGCACTGTATTTTCAGGCACCCCTGTGACAAGCTGAATCATCCAGTTTGGGGTCATTAGGCTGGAGAGAAGAAATCTTTAGGAGAGACATTTATAACCTCTCTGGAAGGCAGACATTTTGTCTTGAAAGGAAATATGCAGCCCTTTCAGTCACTTTTGTCTGAGAGTCTATAAAACACATGCTTTGTATAGAGGACTAAGTTAGGGATCTAGATGTGGCTTAAAACGGCAAGATTTTGTTCTTGAGCATTTATTTTCCTGGGTGAATGAGGCCAAGGTCATTAAATCTGTGCTGTGGGCACCTCTTTCTTGAAGGAAAGATGTCCCTGTTCCTTACCTAATACAATGACTGCTAGAAAAGAAAAAGAATGTGCTATTTTTGAAATGTTCCACCAAAGTTAGGGAGATCCAGGGGATAGCAAAAGGGAAGTTTGAATGCTCATGACTTTTTCTTTACTGTCTCCCTCCTGGTCTGATCTAGCTCTCTCTTAGTTTTGGGACTGCCTCTACTAGGGATAATAATAGCACCTTCCTCCCAAGGTTGCCATTAGAATCAAATGAGGTGATATTTGTAAAGTGGTTGGCACTGTGCCTGGCACACAGTAGGCACCATACAAATGCTATTGTCATGAGTGCTGTTTCAATCCTGTCTCACTGTCTTCATGACCTCATATGAGATTTTCTTGGCAAAGGCATTGGAATGGTTTGCCATTTCCTTCTCCAGCTTATTTTTACAGATGAGGAAACTGAGGCAAACAGGGTTAAGTGACATGCCCAGGGTCACACAGCTAGTAAGTGTCTGAGGTTCAGGATTTGAACTCAGGAAGATGATTCTAGGCCTGGTGCATTATACACTGGGCCCATCATTATTATTCTGGTTAATTGTTAACTGCTAGGTGGCATGGGATAGAACTCCTGGCCTGGAGTCAGGAAGACCTGACACTTAACCCTGTTTGCCTCAGTTTCCTCATCTATAAAATGAATTGGAGAAGAAAATGGCAAACCACTCCAGGATCTTTGCCAAGAAAACTCCAGATGAGAACACAGAGTCAGACATGACTGAATGACAATAATGACAACTACGTTTTATAGGTGCATTGAACCAAGATGGGGAAGAATCCATTGTCTCAGTTTAGAAGAGATAAGAGCAGATTTTTTCACTAGGAACTTTTAACAATCTAAGTGAAAACAAAAGGCACAGGAATGAATCAGGTCACAGAGTACAGATCTCAAGACTTAGAATTAGGAGGGATCTTGAGAGTCAGCTAGTCTAACCCTTTCATTTTATAGACAAGGAAGCTGAGGCACAGAGAGGTGAAACGACTTACTAGCAGTGTCAGTAATAAGGAAGAGAACCAGGATTTCAACATGAGACTTTTGCCTCCATATCTAAATGTCTTTCCATCATGCCATGTTGCTGTTTTCAACTTTAATATGCATCTAAACTTTGAACTGACTGGCTCAGTTTATGGGATTTTACTGGGGAGGAGGGAGCACGATGATGCTGATTATATTTTAGCATGATATTAACTGCTCCTTTCTCTCCTGTTGGAGCTCAAAGGTCTTACCAGTTGCCTGTTTTTTCCCCCCATCTATCTCTACCCATGAACCAAACTTGCCATGCTCCTCTGTAAACACCATCAACTAAAAATCAAAAGATGTATGCATCTCTTAGATGATCTCAGCAAATATAAACCTGAATGCAGATTGCTGGCTATAGTGCTTCAGAATGCTGGCTAGTTATTTTGGAACCCAAATAGTAAATACTTTAAGATTGTAAATGAGCAACTAGCCACCACAATGGCAGATAGGAAATCAAACGCTTTTATGGTGAAATAACAACTCACTTTTGTAAAGTTCTTTAAGGCTTACAAAATTCTTCCATCATAATTTTATGAGTTAGGCAATCCAAATATTATCATTCCCATTTTTCATACAGGAAAACAGAGGTTCTGAGATATTAAGTGATTTGCCCATGGTCATACCACTTGTAAATGTTTGGGTCTCCAGGGCCAGTGGGACAGTTATCTTGCATCTCAGAGTGCTGGCTTTGGAGTCAGTGTCTGGGTTCAAAGTGTGGTTTCGTAGCTTGTTACTTGTGTTGATATTCTCAAATCAGTGCTATCCTGTGAGACCTCAGTTTCTTCTGTAAAGTGAGGGGTTTCTACTACATGATTACTAAATCTATAATTTTATGAATTATAAAGAACAAAAAAGACAGGAACCATTCCTCTGTCACTAGGTTCCAAAGCAGAGGAAACATTATATATCTGGACACGAGTTTTATTACTTATTAAGCCTAGAAAGGGCAATTGAATTGTACGGAAACTTCAGGTTTATGTCTTTATTTTGAGGGAATGAAGATTTCCATACTGCAAGTACTAGTATGAAGCCATGCTTACTGTTCGCATGAACTAAATTACATTGACACCAGACACTGATGTGCTGGTACATGTTTAACAACCATATTTCTGAAAAAAAATAGAATTATACTTTCAAGTTTAATATGCATTATTAACTTATTCACCATTTTCTTAAGTCTGGACAATCAACAAAACAGCAAATCAAGTGCTGATTTATAGAGTTTGTTATTTTCTGAGAGGTAAATACTCACACTGAAAATTTACCAAGAGGTTCTTCACAGTCTTTTGAGCTGACTCCATCACACTCCTGTGGTAGGTTACCTATTTCAGAGGCAATTCTGTATAGTAGATAAAAGGCTGAATTTGGAGTTGGAACATGAAGGTTTGAATCCTGTCTCAAGTTGTGTGGCCAAGTTATTTAACCTTTCTGGGTTTCAATTTTATCGTCTTCTAAATGATGGGTGGGACTAAATTGTAGCTGAAGCTCCTTCTACCTCGAGATCTGTAATCTTATGAGTCTTTGCTTTAGAATAATAGTTGAAGTTAGATCAGTTAATGTCTAATATTTAAAGCTAAAATCACATTAAAATGAGTCAACTAATCTTTAGTCAGGAAAAAACACACTGACAGTCATTCATTTGAATACAGTATATTTGCTAAAGCTGGAAGAGTAGCCTCCCAATTTCTATTAGAAATGAAAATGAGAGCTAAAATTATAATGACAAACCTGTGTGTTTCTAGTAGCTACTGCATATATGAAACATGCTCTAATGAAATTTTTTTTGTGTTTCTTAGAAATATTTATTTGACCCTATTAGTAGAATTTCCAGCAATAAGCCAGCACTGTGGTGCATCTAAATAATGCCTAGTTCACAGTAATTTCTTTGTTCTTTGAACTCCCAGAGCTCATCATCCACAACTTTCATTTAGCAATTCATCATGTACCATCCTATGATATTCTTGTATTGTCTTGGACTCTTGTTTATCCTTTGAATTATTAATCAACTTTTCATGTGTTTCTCACATAGATTATAAGCCTTCCTTTAGGGCCTTTCTACATCTGTAGAACAATGCCTTCCCATAATAGGTGCTCACAATGTACTTGTCAATTGATTGAAACAGCAATCTTTTAAAGAATACAATTTGAATTTAGTTTTATAGTTTCCTAGGATTAGTTTTGTCTTCTCAAGAATAAAAACAAAGAAGGCAAATTGTTATAAGGTAAAGTGTGCAGAGCTAAAAATAGGAATTCTGATGCTCAGGGCAAATTTAGTTGACTGGAGAAGAGGGGGGAACCATTCAATCTATGGCTACCCCCAGAGACTCCAGCCCTGATCTCCATGGCATAACCAATGACTTTCAACCCTTGGGAAACATTATCCAGGTCAAGGCTAGCCATGGCAGATGGACATGACCCCAGAAGAAGTGCTATGTGGTACGATTTTGAGGACCACCATGGGAAAGAACTATGTCAGCAGGCTGGGGCAAGTCTTCTGTTGCTTTGCCCTAGTTATGGTAAAGAGTATGTGAATCAAGAATAATATCTTTCCCAAATTTTCTCAGGTAAAATATTGAAATATTACCAGAGACTTCAGCGTAATTGAGGCTTCCTACTTTGCTACTATTTTTCTGAGATTCCTACTCTTCAGCTTCTCCCTTTACTTGCTTGTTACACTTCCATAACAATTTCCTTGTTATATTTCTACTAGCTGTTATTTCTGATGTTTAATATCATAATTTTATTAACCAAGACTGCCCACAATGTTGAGGTTTGATTCTTAAAATCACACTTTATCCTTGGCCCATCTTTGGATTAGTATCATAAATGGACAATCCAGTTTTGAAGGGTTATCCTTGATATTCTGATCCTTACATATTATGAATTTATTAAATCACAATACAACAATTTTTCTGCTCTGCTCCCACCCTGTCTTTCTAAACTTATTTCTCATTATTCCCCTGTATTGAACTTGTACTGCAAAATGTACTGCTTGCCCTGAGTGTAAAAGTAATCTTTCTTCTCTATCCATTGAAATCTTACTGATTTTTTTTCAAGAACCAGCTGAAGTGCTATAACCTGCGAGAAGCCTTCCCAGATGTTCCCAGGCAAACATGACCTCCCCCTCCTAAACTGCCAAAGCCCTTATTGCCTCTTTTTGAGCATTTGTTTTCTGAATTATATTATAGCTGTCTGGGTTACTCTCTTATGATGGCTATTGAATTTTAAGCTTTTTGAATGCAAGAACTATGCCTTCTTAACTTTTCATTAAACATAGAGCTTGGTATAGAGTGACATATACAAAACACAATAAATAGCTGTTTTAATGGAATTGATTTTTTTTTTTTAGCAGTTTTAGCTATTTTGGAAGCTTTAATTAGCTCAGGTGATATGGACATCTTATGCATACAGCCACTTCTCTGGAATGCTTTCCTGAAAAGGAGTAACCCTTTTCAGGAAATGTCTGGAAGCATTGGTAAATATCATTTTAATGTCAGCTCCCAGGATAGGGTAAACACAATTTAGCAAAATAAAAATCATGTGGCTTTTTTTTAAAAGCATGGATCAAACAGAAATTCTTCTTTCTTTAAGAAGGCAGGAGGTAACACTCAATACCCATTTCTAAGAGAGAAAAACAAAACACCTTTATATTCTTTTTTTATTTTTTTAAATGAAATTATTTTGTTTTCAGTGTTCTATAATCACTTCCATAAATCTTAGATTTTTTTTTACCTCCCTTCCCCTCCTTCCCCCCTCCTTCTCTGAGATGGCATACAACTTTATATAGGATCTATACATACATCACTTTTATATTCTTAATGTTGCATCTTTTACTAGCAATTTTTTGGAACTTGTTATTGCATAAGAAATTCTTGGGTAATCTGATTGTTCCACCATTTGGGATGGCCTCCCTCACCCCCATCCTTTGATCATCTTTGTTTTCTCACCCCTCTCTCCATCAAGGAGGAAGAAGGAAAATACTTCTACCAGTAGGAAGGCATATAAGACTATAGGAATGTAGAGCATATATCCAGAATTGGAAGTGACCTCAAAAACCATTTAGTCTCCCCCCAACCTTTGCTAACCCATGAGGAAAATGAGACCCAGGGAGGTAAAATGACAGTTTGAAACAGAGTTAGGATTTGAACCCAAGGCTTCTTACTCTGGTTCAATGTTCTTTCTGCTGTACTGTTGCTTACAGTGCAGGAAAATTTATCTTCCTGATTTCAATTCTTGCCTTGGTTGCTTTCTAGCTCTGTGACCCTGGCTTTTCAGTGGTCCATCTGAAAGGTGATTTAGATCATTGACTTTTATGTACTGATTTTATGAATATGGTTTTCACAGTAGTGACAAGGACTTTTCATTTTGTGGAGATCATTAGGTTCAGTTCTCAGATCATCTATCTGTTATCTTTCAGTCCTGATACAGGAGTAACCTGCCTCCATTTCTGATCATATATTTCCTAGTTGGTATCAATAATTCCATTTCTTGCACGTAGGTCATCATTGCAGTATACTTTAGCCTACTGACTCCCACCATGCATTCCTCTATTGCTTGTCCTATAGGGATTTACTTGTTTTATCCTTGGTGTGGTTCAGTATCCTTTCCCAACTTTGTCTTCTTAAATGCCATTTCAGCTTCCTTATATTGCACATTAGGGTATTAAAGTGGTATTAAAGTGTAAAGGTTGTGTTTCCACGCTTGTTGATGATAATAAATCATTATAAAAACATTGATAAATTAAGAGCCATTTCTATTTTAGTTCTCCTACCAATTTGCCAACTTTATCTCTGAATGCTCTTGAGATGTCATAGCTCATTTGAGTCTCATATCAAATTTTCAATAGTCTTATTTTCACTATTAATATTTTTGTCCCATGGAATCTGTAATCCCACATCATCTTTTAAAAGTGAATTTGGATTCTAAATCAGTGGTAGCCCTTGATTGTCAGGCCTTTGCTTGGCAAGAAAATTGTGTTTTTCTGAATTTTTTTTGGCCTCCTCATTTTTGTGGCAGATAATCAAGGTCAATATCATTGCTTTTTTTTCATTTTCCATTTTTCAGCATTAATAGATTATTTGTTGAATGATCCATTATTAAGACATTGTAATTGATGACAGCATCTTCTCACCTTTCTTCCATATTCAAATTTGATATTTATTTTGAACTTGGATCTATTGGATCAATTGTCCGGCTATAGACAATCAGCTAATCCTTATATGACGCATGTCAATAACCAAACGTTTCTTGACTATTAAAATATAGTCCGTTAAATTTTTGTATGTGACTATGTGATGCTATTTGGTGCTCACCCTGTTGAGGGCCTTCTGATTTTCTTCTGGAAGGCTATATCCAGGCCGGGTAGGTGTGAGGCACCTGAGTTGTCGTTAAGCAGCTAATTTTTATCCTCCTTCATTCCTCAAACCTCATGTTTTGTTCAACATATTTTTGTCATTCTTTCTTTTACCTACCTTTTTAGTGAAGTCATTGAATATCAAAGTGCAAGATATAGCACAAGATTTAGTGTAGAATTAAGCTTTATTAACTTTTAAACTTTTGTTTTCGTTCTGTGATCAGTCATGTCTGCCTCTTCATGACCCCATAGACCCTACTCATGAGGTTTTCTTGGAAACCCCCTTTCCTTCTCCAGTGGATTAAGGCAAACAGAGGTTAAGTGACTTTCCCAAGGTCACACAACTAATAAGCATCTGAGGCTGGAGACCGACTCCAGGTCCAGGACTCTATCTGCTGAAGTATCTAGCTGACTTTTTAAAAATTTGCTGGGGCAGCTGGGTGCAGTTGATAGAGTGCTGGGCCTGGAGCAAGGAAAATTTATCTTCCTGAGTTCAGCTCTTGCCTCAGTGACTTTCTAGCTGTGTGACCCTGTCCTCATTTTCCTCATCTGTAAAATGAGTTGGAGAAGGAAATGGCAAATTACTACAGTAGCTTTGCCAAGAGAACCCCCAATGGGGTCACCAAGAGTCAGACATAACTGAAGTGAATGAACAAACTGCATTCAGACTTTGGGGACACTTGGGATATGCTGTCTTGGTTTGGAGAATCTGATCAAGTTCTTTGCTCTCTCTCTCCCCTTGTCTTTTCACCTCCTCTTGCATGGTTGTTGATGAGCATAGGCAAAGTGACCATCTGGATAATTGTATCAACATCTGGGATAGAGGATGGGCAAATAGACCATAAAATGATTCATCTTATTGCCTTTAAGTATAAGATAAAATTATCTTTGATATTTCCCTTACTTATTTCTACAATATGAACATGTGAATAATTTTTCTTATTTGGCTGCAACATCCTTTTATATTCTACCTTCCTTTACAATGAAAACATTAATTTAGCTGTGATTCTATTTTTCCAATATTATGTGAACCTCCAGTCATTGGACAAAGAAAGCATATTTCTAATATTGGCAATTAAGTTAAAGTTTGTAGACGGTCTGAAAACTGTGATTCCTAGAACTCTAGTATTCCTGTTGCTATCAATTTGCTACTGTCAATATAGGCACAGAAGAAGGTTGACTGTGACCTAGTGGTCTTTTTTGAGTTTTCTTTGTTTTGTGGGTTGTCATGACCAAAGAATTCAGCACTGAATGACCCAACTGTCCGTATTTAGCTGTCTTGGTCTGTGGACCTCAAGTTTAATCTGTACCTGGCACCATACTAGAAACTTTTACAGCAAGCCTTCTTAACTTGGGGTCTGTGAACTTGTATTTTAAAAATATTTTTATAATTGTATTCACAATATCATTGGTTTTCTTTGTGATCCTATGCATTTTATTTCATGTATTTAAAGGAGTCCATAGGTTTTCAGCAGACTATCAGAGGTGTCCACAACACAGAAAAAGGGTAAATTTTACGGTATGATGGATAGATTCTGCTAGGGTGCATGCTGTGCTGGCATAGACTTGAAGAGACCTCAAGGTCCTTTCCATCACACAAGGGGATTAGAATAGAAATTTGCAGAGAGCTCTATACTAAAAAATAAACAAACAAGAAAAAAAAAGTTCCTTTAGTTGAAGTTTTTCCCCCTCAGAAATGGTTAATTATAACTACAAAGGACACAGTTAGGTGATGGAAGTGGATAGAAAGCTGGACCTGGAATTAGGAAGACGAATTCAAATCCTATTCCAGACACTATCAAGTGACTTAACCTCAGATGGGGATAATGATAGCACCTGGCTCCCAGGTTTATTACTTTGTTCATTGTTTATTACTGCGTGCCTAAAATGTGGCAGATTTCATAATCATTTTGCTCACAGACTATGATATGCAAGGGCAACAGACAACTTATTTAAAAGCTACTTCTTAACTTGGTCTGTAGGGGTTTTAGGGAATTGTTTGGCTTGCATAAGAAGCTCACAATTTTTAATCTTCTTAGAAGAATTCTGTGCCTAAAGCAGCTCCATTGTTAATCAGCTGGTTTAGGTCAAGGTCTCTTAATCCAGATTCTCATCTCCCTAAAATAACGAACTTCGCCACAGTCTTCATTTCCTTGCAGAGGATGGTTTTGTGGGTTGAGGCTTAGAATGGAAAGAAACCTCTGCAGCCTGACTGACATCTGCAGCTCTGAATGCTGATTGCACCTGCTGCCTTTCCAAGCTGGAAGATAACAAGGTTTACTTTTTTTCTCTTCACACCTCCTGCCCCTAGAGGAACAGCAGGAATAAAGTGAAAGAAATCACTGTTATTTTCTAGCTTTCTAGGAGAGATATTTTAACAAGAGGGAAGAGAATAAGGGATTATCTGAAAGGCCTTGTCACAGTGTCTGAATATTCAGCAAGTCCCACATTTTAGTCAATAAACATCTATGTAGCACCTTTCCTGCTCAAGATGTTGTTCGAAGAGCTGGGAATATAACAGCCCCTGCCCTAAGAGTTTACATTCTAGAGAGTGAGGTTGGGGAGTGTGATATGACAGGTACATGGATAGATATTAATACAAGAAGGGGATGGTGGAGGAAAGGGAGATCTAGACAAAGTTCTTTGAGAAGATGTACTCTAGTTAGGTGATTTATCCAATTTCTGATCAACTAGTCAACCATCTATTAAGAATCTGCCATATAAGAGGTGATATGCATAGCACTAGATTCTGTGGGAGATGTAGGAAAATGTAGGATGTAGCTCCTACTTTGAAGGTACCTACAATGCAGATACAAACATAAAAGTATGGTGGATGAAATAATAGTTAACATTTATTTAGCACTTGACTGGTATAGCGATTTTGAAATATATAATCTCATTTGACTCTTCCAACAACCCTGTGAGTTCTGTACTCATTACTCCCATTTTATAGATGAAGAAACTGAGGCTGAAAGGTTAATTGAATTGCTTCAGCTAGTAAGTATTGGGGCAGTATTCCAGTTCCCTCCTTCATGAGTCTCCATCCAACGTTGCTGCTATCTATTCTACTCCCTTTAACAAATAAATGTCAGAGAAAAATGACAGGGTGGTGTAATTGGAATGCTTTTCAGGAAACTTGGGTTCTAGTCCTGACCCTACTGGTCATTAGCTTTGAAACCTTGGGCAAGTCACTTACTCCTCTGAGGTCCAGCTCCCTCACCTGTAAGATGAAGGGGTCTCAGCAAAATTTAGTCAAATGTATTAAGCACTTACTTTGTACAGGGGTGAGGATACAAAGGACAAAAGCAAAAAATCAAATCAAAACCAAATAACCACCACAAAAAAGAACCCCAAACAGTTCCTGCTCTTGAGAAGCTTAAATTTTACTGGGGTAATGGTATAAACAGATAAGTAATACAGGATCATTTGAGGAGGGAGAAGGAGCACTGCTAACCAGGGGGCATCGCGAAAGGTTGTCACTGGACAGTTTATTTTAGCCATGGAACCAGCCTGCTTTCCTAGCTTCTCAGTGACTCTGTGATCCACCCACCATGAGTCCTGACCTTTTGTATTTAATCTCTGTTCTGTGCTGTTTGTTTGGGGACACAGATTGGTCTTTACTCTTCCTCCTACCAGTCCTTTAGATTCAACACCTCTTTTTCCATACTTTCTCTGTCACATGGAGAGGCTCTGATAAAGATATGGAATACCACATATTTCTGACCGAAAGCCAGACTTTAACAAATGAGAAGCTGCCTGGCTGTCTCCATGTTCAGTCACTGTCTTCTGACTTTCCTGCTCTCTACCAGCCCCTGTGAACTCTGTGATCCATAAGCAGCTCTTTGATATTTTGATTTAACCCCTTGACTCCTGGGATCCCAATTCAATCCATGACAAGGATGATATGTAGTAGAGTCTCTCCCCTCAGGAGAATGTAAGTTTCTTGAAGGCAGAATTCTTTCATTTTTGTAATTTTAAAATGTAGCACCTAGTATAATGCTTTGCATGTTGTTTAATAATGAATAATGAATGCTTAATTATTACCTGCTGAATTGAACTGAAAGATCAAACAAGACAAAGCCATTTACTTATGTAAATTTTTTTATCTTAATGTTTTTGGTGGGAGAAATCTTTGGACAAAATAAAGCTTACAGCTTGGATTCAAAAGACATTTATTCAGTACAGAAGCAATTTAAACTATATCTAGACTAGGGACACAGTACTGATAGTAATCTAAGTTACTTGGAAATGAATCTCTTCTCATTTTGGACAAGCTCCCTAAACACAAAAGTAAAAAACTATTCATCTGCCAATCCTTCCAATGCCTACTTTTGTAAAAGTTTGCCATGGTGATGAGGCTTTAGCCACAGGCTCCACGCAATCTTTGCTAACAAATTCATCTTGGACCCAAAGACTTAGATTTGCCACTATGCTGTTCTCTTCTTGTTGACCACACATAATGACTTCTTGTAGGTAGTATTTATTCTATATGATACACAATTTTTCATGTTCTTAAGAAAGAATAGGGTTGGAGACTAGCCCTATATTTTCATTGATATAGAAAATTCCAGGTTAGGAAATATTTTCTACTAATGACTTACTCATGGTCACACAGCCAGAGGGGAATCTTGAACCCAGGTCTTCCTAGCTTCAGAGCTGACTCTGCATACATTTTGACCCTCATCGTAAATAATGTTTTATTAAAATGGCAGCTGGTTTATTATATGATTTCTTAAATTACTATTACTTAAAAATTTTTCTTTTTTCTCTTTATATAAAGCAACTTGCCACCAGTTCAAAAAGAATCCTGCCAAAGTCCATCCTAGATTAATTTATAGAATAGCAGTTTTCTATATGATGATATTAATTATTGTGTGTGGCATATTGAATTGATGTAATTACTTTAGAATTCCATCTTAATACAAAAGGATGTGATTTCTCTCCATAGACATATATCATTCTATCTCTATCTCTATAAACTTCATAGGGACTTTAGGAAATTTTTTTATCCTCCATCATACTCTACAACTTGAGATTTGGTGTTTAGACCAACATTGCTGATATATCTTAGTAAAATTCATTAGAGAATTTGTTGTTCAGTCATTTTTTCATTTGTGTCTGATTCTTTGTGATCCCAATTTGGATTTTCTTGGGAAAGATACTAGAATGGTTTGCCATTTCCTTCTCCATCCCTTTTGACAGATGAGGAAAGTAAGCCAGAGAGAGTTAAGTGGCATGGTCAAGGTCCCACAGCTGGTAAGTGTTTGAGGCCAGATCTGAACTCAGGAAGACTCTAGGCTCAGTACTCTCTACCCACTGCACCCCCAGGTTGCTCGTTAGAGAATTACATTAATTTAAAGATTTATTACTAGCAGTAGCTCTTACCAGCTGTGGCAAGAGGAAGTTTTCTTACTGTATATTCACTTCAAGAGTATTACTTAATATAGTTATTAATGGCTGATAGGACTGAATGTATTAATTATGTTTACAGATTGTTTTTGTTTCTCGTCCTTTGTTTCCAAAGTGGACCGATGATATCACAGGGAGATGTTTTGACTCACAAGTGAATTGGATTTAAGTGAGGCAGAGTTGTACAAAGTTGTCAAGTTGGGTGGGATGGTCAATGCTTTGGAAAGAAGGGTTATGTACGTTTAGTAGTGAAAGTGATATCAAAAGATGCTTGACTCTGTGCTTTCAGCCAGCAGGTAGAAATATCAATAAGACCTTTAGCATTACATTTAAGTAACTAGGGTGACACAGCTAGCAAGTATCAAAGATGTAATTTTAACCAGTCTTCATGACTCCAATCCTAACCTATATCCTCTAAGACTTACTGCCCCTACTCAATGTGGACCAAACTGACTTTACACAAATATGGCAGAAGAATAGGATCTAAAACTCAACCAGTAAGATGCATAATTTTGTTATTAACAAATAATTTATGCCAAGCACTGGCTAAGTCATCATTGGACTATTATGTCCAAATTATGTTTTTGTATTTTAAAAATTAAGTGAAAATTGAAGATGACTCAGAGAAAAGCAATAAGAATATTCAGAGAGGAAAATGGGGATAATTTAACCTGGGAAAAGGAGATGGCTTATGAATAACTTAAGTTCATAGTTACTACAAATTCCAGAATTGGTCATGTCCAAAAAAAATGTCTCATTCTGCACTCTGAGTCCATCACTTCTCTTGGTGATGGGTAACATGGTTCATTATTGATCCTCTGGAATCATGGATGATGTTTGAGTTGCTTAGAGAACTTGTTTTCTTTTACAATATTGTTATTGTATAAATTTTTCTCCTGGTTTTGCTCACTTTACTCTGTATCAATTCCTACAATTCTTCTCAAGATTCTCTTATTATTCCTTAACTATGTATATTTGTTACAAGGATTTCATTTATCTTTTTTCTCCTCCAATGTAGGGAAAGAAAATAGATTTTTGTCAATTAAAAAACTCAAATAAAAACCTCTAACTCTGAGGATACTATAGAAGATTGAGTTATCTATTCTGCATGTCTCTGGTAGAGCCACTGATCAGAAATTGTTTTCAATTGTAGCAAGAAAGAAGTTTTGGTTAGACATAAGGGAAAACATCTTGACTGTAAGGTTGGAATGGACCACTAAGGAGGTTGTGGAATCTCCATCCTTGGAAATCACTAAAAATAGTGCTAACAGCCGTCTGCCCCTATCAGAGATCTGGACCATGTTGCCTCTGTAAGTCTTTTCCAGCTTCATGATTCTGCGATTCTATGAGTATCAGCCAGTGGAGTTAAGCTTTGATATGAATTATAGCTTTGTTACAGAATCAGACAGACAGTCTTAGTGTTACTCCTTTTGAAAATGAACTACAACCAGTCACCTGTTCACTTCCCCTCTGGGGTTCGGTTACTGGCTTATGTCTGATCTTCTGGCGCTTCTGACACTGTCAGGAACTCCTGACTACAAAATATCAAAGCCCCTTTAAATCAGTGGGAAGTGACCCTTTGGGGTCTCACTGAGGGAGAACCCACTGGGTAACAATTAAAGGATTTAATCTTTAATTCAATTTGCCTATATAGCTAAGCTTATTGTAAATAAACATAATGTGGATAAAATATGCAAATGTGTTGAATTTTTAGGCATGTATAAGATGGAAGAATCCTATTTTCAGTTCCTCAGTCCAACAGTTTTGAACTCCACAGCAGACCAGCAAGAATACTCAACAAAAAAGTACTTTACATCACATTTTTAGAAAGACAACATTAAAAGTTCATTATTTGGTCATGGGGACCTAGAAATAGATGAAGTAGAAGAACTTCTAGAAAATTGAAGAGATTCAAATCCGATCTTTAAACTCCATTGATATAAAGCAAATGTAAAAGCACTACCTTCTGTCCAAGACAATGCCAATACAACATTGCTATTCCTAGAAAAGGATGGTCTTCTTGGTTTGTATCTCTAGGCCTAAAGTATAGAAAATTCCAAGAAGCTCTTGGAACAGATAGAGATTTGTGTTAGAGAATCCAGTGTTAAAGATATTCAAACATCAATGTTTGTTCCTGTTCAGCCAAATGAATTAGTTGAAAATGAAGACATAGAAACCCAAGATTGTACATTTTAATAGATGATTCTAAAACATAAAGATGGTCAAATAGAAATGGATGATGTGTAAGAAGCAAAAAAAAATTCATTTCAGGATTCTGTGGCAAAATAGAGATGACACAGTTTTCCCCCAGATTTTCCCGTAATACCACATGGATTTTATTATCTTTTCCTCTTACATACATATACACTGTGGTGATTTGAATCTTACAGGTGTGCAAAATGTAACTGTGTTAGCTAAAGAGCCTTTGACTGGCACAAATTTGAGAGCAGATAAAACAATCACTGAAAATCAAGCTCTACCTTTGAAATCTGATTCAGGTCATAGAGATGACAGCCCCACATCAACAAATGATTGAAGCAGTGTGGAAAGCAAAATGGCAGAGAACCTAGCAAAATATTTCTGAAGTGACCTTTGCAACACAGGCACTAATTGTCAAATTCAGTAGTTACTTGCTGTAGCAAAAATTGTCTAGAACATTTATTTTCACGAATAAGGTCAGTGTCCCTGGATGGACATCAAAATAAGTGAAGGTACTGAAAAGTATCAAGAACTTTTACTATGTTGAATTCTATCAGCTGCCCACTCATAAATATTTTTAGTGTTGAAGAATATGTTAATGATTTGGAAATTGGAAGTGATGATTTTGTCCAGAACCAGAGCAATAGCTTTGCCCATATGCATGTGTGATTAGCTTGGGAGATGATCCTGAAATAGATATGGAAGGGTACAGTGAATCTTAGCCAGAGAACAAGTGTGAGGTTAAACTGCCTTGAAATAGTTTTCAATACTTGCTGAAAATGCATAAGTTGACTCCAGAACAACTGGATTGTATACATGATATTCGAAGACAAAGTAAAAATAGAATTGCTGCATAATGTTGTTAAAAAAAAGAAACTTGGCTGCACACAAAATCTTGAGTTAAGAAATTGAGAAGTTGGAAAGGAGGAGAGTTTATTATAGGAAAGAGATCATATTTTGTCAACACTAGGTGAAACAAAGCAAAACTTAACTGAATTTTGCCAGCAGGTCTGCAGAGAAGCAACTTTAAGTCACGAACAAAGCCAGATGCTTACAAAGTACTCTGCCTCAGGTTGCCCACTTATGTTGTTAATCTGAAAAAGAAAAAAAAATTACTCCTGACTCTGAACTGGTATCATCATCATGCATGGATTTACATCATGGGCTTCCAAATGTTCCACTGACCAGAGAAGAAAGTTCCCCTTATCCATGTGCAAGAGAAATAGATGATTCAATGCCAGAACAACTACAAGATTCATATCAGAACTCCCCATGAACTTCATCTTTGCTTATGGGTCAGTGTTATCTAAGTGGTAGCATCACAAATTTCTGTCACATGACTGGTAAATGCACTCCCCATAATTCAAGCTATATTTTATTTCCTTCACACCATTTATTTTTATAATTAAATGTGTGTGTTTATATGTGTGCATGTGTGTGTTAAGATGAAACTCTAACATAGGTTCCTTACATTAGTTTCTGCTAGGTTTCTGTTAAGTTGAGATCTTCATCACTGTGACCTTCATTAGGAAACCAGAGATAAGCTTTATTGGAAAGTATTTTAACTTGGATGTAATAGTCACATTTGAGAATAGGACAAACCTTTTAAAAATCAGAAAAGAAGATAGTGGTTTTGCTGTATTTAAAGTAAAACTTGGAGGGAAAGTCTGGCATAGCTTGAGAAAGTCAAGCACTTTTTTTCTTTTGACTGTTAGTGACACTTAAAGTTTAAAAAAACAATCAAATTCAAGTTATCAGCAAGCATTTATTAAATGCCTTCTGTGTTTCAAGCCCTGTTCTAAGTGCTTGAAGATGCAAGGAAAGGGAAAAACAGTACTGGGGAAGACAACATTCAAACAATCATGTACAAGTAACTTACATACAGGATAAAATTGGGAAATATTAGAGGGAACACCTTAGCATTGAGGGATCATGGGAAAGGCTTCTTGCAGAAGGTAGGATTTTAGCCGAGACTAAGCCAGGGAATCCAGGATGAGGAGATGAGACAAGATGAGACAGAAGAGAATTCCAGGTATGAGAGAGCCAGAGAAAAATCCATACAAATGGGAGATAGGAGTGTCTTGTGTGAGGAACTATAGGAAAGAGGTCAGTGTCACCGGATCAAAGATGGTCTGGAGGAAAAGTAAGGCAAAACATTTCTAAATTTTTGTCATATATACATATATACATACATACACACACATATATACACACATGCATATATTATACATATTTATCTTAAAAAAGAATTTTCTCCTTCTATCAATGAATAGATAGATGAATGACTATTTTAGGGAAAACTTGGCAGATGAAAAGATAGGGTCTTTCCAAATTCAGGAATTTAGGAAGTAATTTTCCATGAATTAAATGTGAAATTTTATTAAGTAAATTTCTGCTAATGTGGAAGAGCTGAATAATCAAGTAAACTTTAATTTATTAACAACCAATTTAAGTCTTTTGGGGCATATTACATGATATCTCTCCTATATTGAATTTTAAAGTTTGAGGTTTTAAGTTTTCTCCTGAATTAAGATATTAAAACACTTCTACTTTCACTGAGAAGGAGAACTAAAAGAAGGGAGAAAAAATGCAAGAATTCACCAGACATTTGTTAGTCAAGCAGCATTTATTAAGCAACATGCTTTTCTTATATATTGCGGTATTCTTGTTAAAAAGCACTAGTCACTAAAGCACTAAAAATATGAGTAGTATGGAAGCTTAATTAAACTTTCAGTGTGTTTTAATAGGGTTTTATTTATTCACATAGTGCCAAAGACACAAGCAATCACTTTAGCCTGAATGAGTTCATAAAGTTTTGTTTTTCATTTGGTTTATTATATGACAATTCTTCAGTAAAAGCTTAGTTACCAAGGACATTGTATTTTAAAGGTGACCCAAATGAGCTGGTCCTTGGAATGGTTAGTTCTGTAATTTCCATGATAGAATTTGTCTGAAATCTTTAAATATTTAGTGGTTCTGAGAGACAAACTCACAAAATATTGAAAGACCCTAAAATACATTTATCATATCTTGAGACCAATATTAATATTTGAGAAATTTAAAAAATTTTGATTTTTCTCCTCTTTTGATGTGGGAAAATTATTTCCAATATTTTAATTGCTTATAAACTAAATTATTTTCTGTAGTAAGGAAATGAATTAGGTTTTGGTTGTTCTTTGTAGACTTGAAGAAATATTTTGAATGGTCTGGGAAAATAGCATTGTTTATGATTATGAATCACATATAATAGATTAAAACAAAACTGCATATAAATGATGTCATATAGCCATTACTTTTCATTCTTGATTCTATGGTCTCCCACAGAGGAGTGTGAAACAACTTTTTTTCTGATTTACAAAATGCTAACTCTTGTATAAGCCAATGACCAGAATCTTTGATTCCCTACCTCATTATATACATAAATATTTTTCACATCAGCAAGAATATATGCAAAAATGTCAAATAATCTGCTTTTATTATTACTATAATTATGGGCAGGTTATTCAGTTTTTTATGTCAAAACCTCATTGTCTCCAGAACTGAAAATAATTTTCAAGGCACTTGGTTTTTGACATTTTTTTTTTTTTATTTAGCTTTTAACATTCATTTTCACAAAATTTTGGGTTACAAATTTTCTCCCCTTTTATCCCCTCCCCCCCAAATACCAAGCATTCTAATTGCCCCTATGACCAATCTGCTCTCTCTTCTATCATCCCTCTCTGCCCTTGTCTCTGTCTTCTCTTTTGTCCTATAAGGCCAAATAACTTTCTATACCCCTTTACCTGTATTTCTTATTTCCTAGTGGCAAGAGCAGTACTCGACAGTTGTTCCTAAAACTTTGAGTTCCAACTTCTCCCCATCCCTCCCTCTCCACCCATTCCCTTTGGGAAGGCAAGCAATTCAATATAGGCCATTTCTGTGCAGTTTTGCAAATGACTTCCATGATAGTTGTGTTCTGTAAGACTAACTATATTTCCCTCCATCCTATCCTGCCCCCCATTGCTTCTATTCTCTCTTTTGATCCTGCCCCTCCCCAAGATTGTTGACTTCAAATTGTTCCCTCCTCCCATTGCCCTCCCTTCCATCATCTCCCCCACCCTGCTTATCCCCTTATCCTCCACTTTCCTGTATTGTAAGATAGGTTTTCATACCAAAATGAGTAGGCATTTTATTCTTTCCTTTAGTGGAATGTGATGAGAGTAGACTTCATGTTTTTCTCTCACCTCCCCTTTTTATCCCTCCACTAATGAGTCTTTTGCTTGCCTCTTTTATGAGAGATAATTTGCCCCATTCAATTCTCCCTTTCTCCTCCCAATATCTTTCTCTCTCACTGCTTGATTTCATTTTTTTTAAGATATGATCCCATCCTCTTCAATTCACTCTGTGCACTCTGTCTCTATGTGTGTGTGCGTGTGTGCATGTGTGTGTGTGTAATCCCACCCAGTACCCAGATACTGAAATGTTTCAAGAGTTACAAATATTGTCTTTCCATGTAGGAATGTAAACAGTTCAACTTTAGTAAGTCCCTTATGACTTCTCTTTGCTGTTCACCTTTTCATGGTTCTCTTCATTCTTGTGTTTGGAAGTCAAATTTTCTTTTCAGCTCTGGTCTTTTCATCAAGAATGCTTGAAAATCCTCTATTTCATTGAAAGACCAATTTTTCCCCTGAAGTATTATACTCAGTTTTGCTGGGTAGGTGATTCTTGGTTTTAGTCCTAGTTCCTCTGACTTCTGGAATATCCTATTCCATGCCCTTCGATCCCTTAATGTAGAAGCTGCTAGATCTTGTGTTATCCTGATTGTATTTCCACAATACTTGAATTGTTTCTTTCTAGCTGCTTGCAATATTTTCTCTTTCACCTGGGAGTTCTGGAATTTGGCCACAATGTTCCTAGGAGTTTCTCTTTTTGGATCTCTTTCATGCGGTGTTCTGTGGATTCCTTGAATATTTATTTTGCCCTCTGATTCTAGAATCTCAGGGCAGTTTTCCTTGATAATTTCATGGAAGATGATGTCTAGGCTCTTCTTTTGATCATGGCTTTCAGGTAGTCCTATAATTTTTAAATTGTCTCTCCTGGATCTATTTTCAAGGTCAGTTTTTTTTCCAATGAGATATTTCACATTATCTTCCATTTTTCCATTCCTCTGACTTTGTTCTGTGATTTCTTGCTTTCTCATAAAGTCCTTAGCCTCCATCTGTGCCATTCTAATTTTGAAAGAACTATTTTCTTCAGTGAGCTTTTGAATCTCCTTTTCCATTTGGCTAATTCTGCTTTTGAAAGCATTCTTCTCCTCATTGGCTTTTTGAACCTCTTTTGCCAGTTGAGTTAGGCTAGTTTTCAAGGTGTTATTTTCTTCAACATTTTTTTGGGTCTCCTTTAGCAGGGAGCTGATTTGCTGTTCATGCTTTGACTTCATGTCTCTCATTTCTCTTCCCAGCTTTTCCTCCACCTCTCTAACTTGATTTTCAAAATTCTTTTTGAGCTCTTCCATGGCCTGAGCCCATTGAGTGGGCTGAGACACAGAAGCCTTGATTTCTGTGTCTTTGCCTGATGGTAAGCATTGTTCTTCCTCATCAGAAAGGAAGGGAGGAAATGCCTGTTCACCAAGAAAGTAACCTTCTATAGTCTTATTTCTTTTCCCTTTTCTGGGCATTTTCCCAGCCAGTGACTTGACCTCTGAATATTTTCCTCACACCCACCTCACCTCCTGATCCTCCCAGCCAGTGTTTGGGGTCTGAGATTCAAATGCTGCTTCCAGCCTCAGGGCTTTGGGCGGGGGCAGGGCTGCTATTCAGTGTGAGATTAAATTCAGATGCTCAGGTGAGGGCAGGGCTGCCTCTCAGGCTCAGTTCCCTCAGGGAGTTTATGCACAGACCTTCAACAATGGATCCAGGCTCCTGCCTGCTTGGGGAGCCCTGGTCTGCCGCTGCCCCTCAGCTTCTGTCTCCCGAGGGGGCCCGAGCCATGGGGGCACCCCACTCCCCCCTCGACCCGCCAAAGGGACTCTCTCACCGACCCCCGTCACCTGTGGGTGGAGGTACTTGTGCGGCCGCTGGAGATCCCGTCCCTGAAGCCCACTCGGATCTGTTCCTCTTGGTGCCACGGCCACGGCAGGGCTGTACTCAGCTCCCAGTCCCGGCGCCCAGTCCGCAGCACGAAGGACCTTTTACGAGAGATTTGCAGGTCTCTCCGGAATAGAAATCTCCCTCGCTCCAATGTTCTGTGGCCTCTGGGTGCAGAATTCGCCGTGAGTTACTTCTTTGTAGTTGTTTTATGGGTTGTGGGTTCGGAGCTATGTGTATGTGCGTCTTTCTACTACGCCATCTTGGCTCCACCCCCCGGCACTTGGTTTTAAATCTGTATATTCAAATAAGTAATTAAACCAGGCTAAGGAATCTTTTTCTTGTGCTTGGCCAATAATAAAAAGGCATGACACCTAATGTTGTTCCTAATAGACACCATGTAATACAAATAACCACTACCTCATATGCAAGAGATTGTGAAATTATAATAGCACAGATGTACAGAGATTAAAATAAAAACATTCTTACTTTTCCCCTCCATGAGACTGAGCTTTATTTTATATATTGTGTAGATTACACATGCAAAATAATGACACTATAAGTTATAATACCATGGCTACCTTGACTACCATTTACAATTCTTCACAAGTTATTTATTCATTGTATATGATATGCAGAATCATTTCTCTTAGCCTCTTGCCCTTTTCTTAGTACTTCATGTCTTATATGATTTTCTGAGAAACAATTATATTTAACAGCTCTAATTATATTATGTTATTTTCAGACTTTTTTCATAATTTGAATACTGATAGAAAATCATGTGCTACTTAGAACAAATGTGAATATAATTTCTTTGCAAAATATTTTTCTTGGTTAAAAATATTTGTTGAGGATTAACATTTAATCAAATACATTTTAGTAGTTAGGAAATATTTTTAGTTCGGGAATAAAGATTCTGACCATATTGATTCTGAATTACATTATCAAATTTGAAAGAGAACACAACAATATTATAAATTCTCAGGCAAACTTTTTTTAGTCATTAAATATGCATTTTGAACTAGTAAGTGTGTAAGTGTTAATATATATAATAAACACTATTTTGAAACTTTTTGGGCAAAATGACAACTTTGTCATGACAGTAAAAAATGCTTACTCATAAATCTGAAATAACATCTTTGTATCTTTCCTCATCTTTCTAATGTAACAAGATCATTTTCCTTTCCACTAATACAAGATCTCTATAAAAGTGTAATTCTGTAATATTTAAGTTATACCTTTTTCATCATGCTGTTTTTTAATCTGATGTTGGTTAAAAATAGCCAAACTACAAGGCATTAGTTTCTTTGCTCCTTGGTATTAAATTTGATGTTGAATAAATGCTCTAGAACTAATTTGAAAAAAAGAAAATGAACTACTGCTACTACCACCACCACCACCACCACCACCCCACTACTACTATAATAATAGTTATGAGAGAAACATTTATTCTGTGCTTATTATATGCCAGGCACTGTGTACAACTTCTGTCTTATTTGATCCGCCATATAGCCCTGGGAGGTAGGTGTATTGTTACTCCCTTTTACAGATGAGGAAACTGAGGAAAATAGAGGTTGAATGACTTACCCATGGTCACATGGCTAGTAAGTTTCTGAGGTTAGATTTGAACTCAAGTCTTCCTGACTCTAAGCCTGGGCATTCTAAACACTGTTAGCCTCTCTCCTGTTCCCCAAATCATAGTGGTATAATGAATAAAGGAGCAATAGCCAGTCCAGCTTACAGTCAGGCAAAGCTAAAATCTTGCCTTTGACACAGAGTAAAAGTGAGATTAGGGAAAATTTTGTTAGCTTCTCAATGCCCTTTGAAGTTATAAGTAGAACACAAGTGTCATTTGTGGTTCCCTACACTGACCATGGATTTGCTCTCGTTTAGCTACTCCCTCTATGCTCCTCATCATACAAAAGACATATATATATACATGGTGTGCGTGTATACACATACGTATATATTTTTTTCCTCCAATACTGTGGGAAGAGGTAGGAGGGAGAGTGAATAAACTTCTGCTAATTAAAAAGAAGTCTCTAATGCTTGTTCTTCTAGAATCCTTGTCTTTGGCACTACTCTGCTACGTTTTACCTTCGTGTTCCATTAGAACAAATATTTATTGATTTTACCTCTTGAAATTGAATGAGATAATCTATGTGAAAGCACTTTGAAAAGTCTGATAGCCTACATAAATACAAAGTGTAATTATTATAGTAGCACCTTATATATTTGGAATCATGAGGCATGAGGGGTTCCATATAAAGGAACCTTTCACTTAACTGAAGCTTACTTTATTACATCCACAATTGTGTGAAAGAGTTTGGCCTAACCTTCCACAAAGAAACTGAAACTTTAAATACCCTAGCCATTTATACTTGAAATATGCATAATTTGTGCTTTTTAAAACAGAATATACAAGTCATAACTTAATTTTTCTTGAAAATTTATATCATTATTATGACCATCAGTTATTTTATTCTATATTATGGCAATTCTTTCTACCTTTTTCATTAGTAGATGATTTAATATGAAGCAAAACTCAAAGAACTTAGTTCACAGATTCAGTTTCAGTCCAGTTGTGTAGTTTTACATCCACTTGGAAATATTCATCTTAACCCTGCCTCTAAATTGGAATTTCAATAATAATAGTTGGCATTTGTGGAGCACTTTTGGTTTATAAATTATTTTATATACATTTATCTCATTAGAGCCTCATTAACCCTAAATATGACTATGGGCTAGTCAGTCATTTCAGTAGTCTGTCTCTTTGTGACTTCATTTGGGGTTTTCTTAGCAAAGATACTGGAGTGGTTTGGGATTTCCTTCTCCAGCTCATTTTAGAGATGAGCAGCTGAGGCAAACAGGGTGAAGTGACTTGCCCAGGGTAACACAGCTAGTAAATGTCTGAAGCTGGATTTGAACTCTGGAAGACAGTCTCCCTGATTTCAGGCACAGCACTTTATCCACTTTATCACCTAATTACCTATATCTATGGGTAAGTCACATAATTCTTCTGTGTCCCAGACAATTCTCTAAGATTTTAAGTTCTATATTGCTTCAGTGGAGGTAATTTCCACTGGAGGTAGAGTTTCCTGCACCCATAAAATTGTAGAGCTAAGTTAAAAAAAATCTTCATATTCAAAGAAATGGGCTCATATATTAAAGTAATTTCACCTTGTCCTCCACTCAAAACAAATGTTTTATCATAAAAGGTTCCATATTCAACTAAAATACTTTAAAGAATAAGCCATGATTTAGGCAAACTACGTGTTACATCTTTCTACAAGTCACCTGGTTAACATAAATAGCAGGAAATTTTATTCCTATGTTTTTATTTTAATTATTCATATACATCACAAAATCTAAGAATTTGAATGGTTACCACAAGTCTTTCTTCTTTTTAAAATTAGTATTTGGGTTTCTTCATTATGTTCTTAGACTGAATCAACAGACTCAACAAGATTGATAGATTTCTTTTCCTCCTTCCATACTTTTTTCCCTCCAGTGTTTATTCAATTTTATTTAATGTTGCAGGGGTATGAATCATAGGATTAGAAGTAATATAGACCATATGATGTTATATAAAATGGAAGTTTAATTTGTCTTTCTTGTCCCAGATTTTATCACAGTGGGATAGGTTTTTTGGAGGGGGATTAACTATGATTGTATTAATCACTAAAATATTATTTGACATAGCAAACCATCTTGATATGTAAACTTTTCATATTGAGAAGGATAATAAAATGGCGGATATTCATTATTGCATGATTTCAGCATTAATTTGCATGTTCTGGAGTTATACAGTAAAGTGGAGAAAGTATTCAGTTCCCTTGGCATTTTTATAGTGGTAATGAATTTTAATTGCCTGGAATCAATAGGTGAGCTAAAGACTCAAATTAATTGTAATAAATAGATATTTGCTTGGAAATGAAAGTTGACTACCCTGTTGACTGTGTGCTCTTACTAATGGCCTCTAAGTAAAAACCTAACTAGATTTACCAATTGTGATTAAAATGTAGGAAATTCAAATATGGGCTCATAGTTCTACACTTATGTAAATGACTTAATAGCACAGTCTAGGTTGCCAGAGTAAATGATGTCAATCTGTCCTATAAGTGGCTTTCTCTTAAAGACGCACTATAGAGCAGTATCTAAGAAAACTCTTGTTTCTTTAGTTGGGAGGATGGGTTATTTCTAGGGCATTAATGGTTCATAGTCCATACTACTTTACCAGGATTTGGTACTCCTTTCCTTCCCTTTCTTCTTCAACTAACTTACTGGAAAGAATCTACTAGCACCTTCATTATACATGGAAGATAGGTACAGAGACTGGATCTATGATTTAATTAGTATAGAGAATTCCTTTGTGAGGAAACTATCTACCCATACTAATTGCCACTTGTACTGCAATTTACAATCTTAGAGATTTTCCTAAAACATTGAGAGCTAACTGACTTGTCCAGAGTCACAGTCAGTATGGGTCAGAGTCAGAACTTGAACTCATGTCTTCTTTTCTCCAAGGTCAACTCTCTGTACACCATGCTACCTCTTTATACTATCTTGAATCTCATGTGGAAGAATTTGCCAGCATTGACAGGATGGATAATTGCCATAAGACTGTGAGTCATTATTTTACCTCTTGAGGAGGTCAATTCTTCCCCCTTGTGAAGTCAAAAGAGAAATTTGTTTCTCTGAAATATTTCTGACTCTAGTTTCAGTATAATACCTGGGGTTTCTCCCCAATCTATTAGAAAATGCTTAATATTATTTTTGTTCTCTACGCATATAATGGGATCCTGATGAATGCTTATCAAGTTAATAAATGAATGAATGCGTGAATGTAGCTTATTACTTGTATGGACTTGGGTCATCCACTTAACTATGTGGGCCTTGGTATTTCATCGGTAGAATGAGAAGGATGCACTTGATGATTTCTAAAGTCCCTTCTATCTCTAAATCTAAAGAGATTGATGTATATGCATAGGGATCTCATCAGCTAACTAAGATTTTAAGAAGACATATGTAGAAGATAGAAGCAAGGGAAGACAAAAGAGGATAAATACAAAAGTGTGGCATCATCCTATAAAAAATAGTGTTAGAAATAATAACATTCAGAAAGGATTGAGTGAAGTTATTTGGACTAACAAGGGCCAGTGCAACAGGGTTTAAAACAAAAGGAAAGGGGGAGGATCAAAGGATGGACAGGAACAATTTTTAGGATATATAGGTATTGATAATGGAAGACAGACTGTCCAGTTCAATTTTCATTTTGTTTCTACTCCCTCTGCCAAGGAGAATGATCTTTGGACTGCAAAAGGCAGAATAAATATGACTAATATGGAACTGAAACCCAAGATATGTAGAAAGATGTTAATAAATAATCTAGGGACCTTCAATGAATTCATGTTACCAGGCCTGGATGAACTATATTCCAGGGTATGAAAGGACTGGTGAATGGAATGACTGAGTCCTTCAAAGTGATACTTGAAAGATCATGGAAAATGGGAGAGATTCAGCAAGACTGGAGAAGAATAAAGGTTATCCCTATTTTATTTGCTAATGTAAGAGCGTGCCAACTATGGACAAGTGAATATGACTTTAAATCCTGGCAAAATTAGTATATGCCATGAAAGAGTTGGTTAGATAACATCTACCGCAGAAACCAATGATCATAGAGACTGAAGGACAGCATGAGAGAAGTGGCATACGTGGTACCTTGCCTGAAGCACTTATGGTCATAGCATGGGCCTACAGCTTGATTCAGGGAACACCTAGAGCAAGAGTCCTTATTCTGGGGTCCGAAAGAAGGAAACAAGCATTTATTAAGTGCCTACTAAGTATCAAGTACTGTACTAAATAAACACTTTACAAATACAATCTCATCTGATCTTCATAAGAGTCTTGGTAGGTAAGTGCTATTGTTATCATCCCCATTTTATGGTTGAGAAAATTGAGGCAAACAGAGGTTAAATTACTTGCCCAGGGTCACATAGCTAGTAAGTGTCTGTGACAAGATTTGAACTGAGATCTTCTTCACTACAGTCCCAGTGCTGTATCTATTGTACCAGCTAGCTGCCTCGAGGAGCCTGTGGGCAGATCTCAAGGAGTTCATCACCAAGGACAGATCATGCCTGACTAACTCATTTTATTTCTCTTATTTTGTGGACTCTACACCCCAGTGGAACAGCTAATTATAGTGGAATAGGGATAATGGTTGCTGATATTTTTCCAAACTCCTATACCAGACTTTCACAACTTGACAGTAGGTAGGGACCAAAATTAAAATAGGCTAAACATCTTTGGGTGGCAGATAGATTTTTTAGCAGCTCACTTTTCAAATAAAGATATAATTAATGATTAAACTATTTTGCAAATAAATATATTTTTAAAAAATTGAGATTTCAATTATTATTAATTATGCTCATTAGTTAAGATTTTTATTTATCATGAAATCATATTAATGTTAAAAATTTACTTTGCTGAGCAGTACAAGTTTTAGTATATTTTTTCAGGTTTTCTTATGGTTTACAATGAGTAAAGACTGAAAACGCAGTGGAAAGACACAACTCTTGCTCCCCTCAGACTAAAGACAGACTGATGATAGTTGGTTACTGTGGGTCATGTGACAAACAGGAGAGAGTGTGTAGTGTCAAACCACCCAACAAGTGGGTGGTTTGACTGGTACAATAGTGACTAGTGGAAGGCGGGCTAAGCAGGGCAAGGACAAAACACTTGTTACATCTTTGCTTTCTTTAACATCCTCTATGTTTTTCATGGACTTCCTGAAATTCTTTGGTATAACAGATGTTGTGCAGGCCCATCCTATACACTTAATTTCTCTACTACTTATTTGGTTGCTTAACAGTATTATGTTACAAAATTTTATGTGGATGTGTTTGTTTATATTTTTCAACAAGTGATTTTTAGTTCATAGAGGGAAGGGGCTATGTTTAATACCAAATAATTTTTCTTTTGTCTCAGTCTTGAGCACTCAAAAGTGAGTTGCTTGCATCATAAATATCTGTTGAGGAGGGGTGAGTTGTGATGGGTAGCAGTGAAAAAGCATCATTTAAATGTTTGGATGCTTTCATAGCTGAAGTGAAAGTCTTATTGGAACATGGTTATTTTCCCCCTACCTTTAGAAAGTCATGAAGTATATCCAGGTAATACTCATGCATAACAGCTAATAAATCATCAATATTCAGTCAGTTTACAGGTCCTGAGGATGATATAAAGGAAATAAAAATCAGTGTCCCTTGCCTGAAAAAAATTATAGTGTTATGGGGGAGGTGAAATTTGCATTCAAGGAAGCAGAACTTGGTGTCCCCGTGGTCAGTGGAGGGATTTCAGGGAGTCCTTAAACTTGGGTGAGAAAAAAGATGCATCCCTGTTTTGACTAAACTCTAACTGGAATTTAGCATTTCCTCCCATTATGAAGTAGGCAATAAAGTGCAGTATCAATATTTATACTTATGACTTTCTCATCAATGGAAACCAAAGATATTTTCATATCATATTACAGTTGTTGCATTTATACTCATCACTACTTTGTAGTAGAGATATTAAATCTGCCACAAGATTACATATGATAGCAATCTTCCTGTTTACAAAGTATATAAAATTAATTTCCTTTGCAATTCTATGTATTTTATTTTGTGCACGTAAAACCATTTTTCTGAGAAGACTATAGGCCTCATCAGACTACCACATAGAACCATGCCAACAAAAAAGGTCAAGAGTCACTAAGCTAGAGAAATGTCCAAGATTTTGTATTTGGCCTCTTGAAGGACAAGACCAGCATCAACCTGTGAATAAAGCCAACCAACAGGGCTCAGGGAAGAACTGTCCTTTGGAAAGTAAGCAAAGTACAATTTATGATCACATACAAAGGATGGGTCATGCCTGATCAAGCTAGAATTCACTGTGATACCAAACCTGAAGGGTGAACCAGGAAATGGAGTTGCTAATAATACTCCTAAAGCCTGGAGTCTATCATTATGAAGTCCTGACAAAAGGACTGGCCGAATGAGCAATTTATCTCACAGGACTTGATAAACTAAACAATTTCAATTCCTTGGGCACTATTCTTTTATGGTATGGTAGCCTCAACCCCTAGTTGATCTTCTGGTAGACGTATAAGACAATGTGAAATCAGGTATTAAATTGTGTAATTGTTAGAAAGCTTTCACTCCAAACAAAACAAAACAAATAACTCCCATGGATATTTGTGGATCAAACGTTTTCTTAGTCTTGCTGAGACCAGAATAATAACATATCATTGGGTTGTGTACATGCTAATGTATTCATTCAGCAAACATTCATTGATACCATCTGCAAAGCCTTATGCTAGTCACTGAGTAAGATGCAAAGACTTTAAAAACACAATTCTTCTGTAAATGGCATATACTAACATCTAACAGTAAGTCCTGGAAATATGAATATGAGGGCCATGCCATGAGGGTGGTCATGGGTAAGGGTCTTGGAACTTTTGGAGGAATATGGAGTCATAAATAATAAGATAGAGCCCCAACATGATACTCATAGAGTCTATGGTGCCATGAATATCCAGTGCAATTCTGAATTGTGAAATAGCACAGACTCTCCACATGGAAGACAGAGCCAAAACATTTATTCAGACACCAAAAAGCTGAATCCATCATAGTAACAAAAATCTATACCCAGTAACAATGTAGAGGACAATGCCATCCCCAAGCCTTCCCTCTACTAGGCTTCCCACAAACCAGCTCCATTAAACAAATCACAAACAGGCTTCCCATAAACAGAATGCCCTTCTCACACTCACAGCCAGCTGTCTGCTCACCTGCATCCTTCCTATCTCTGACTGCTCTCTCACTAACTTCCTCTCAGCTCTGCTCTAGCTCCGCCTCTTCCTGTTCCACCCATTCAGCAAACTCCTCCTACCACAGGCTCCATGTGACTCAGACTCTTCTGACTTGGGCTTCCATGTAACCCAGGCAGGTCACATGGGCCTATTAATGAAGGAGAAAGATCTCCCCATTTAAATTACCATTACATAAGGGAAAGCCAGAGATTATTTCTTAGACCATTAGCTTAGATCATGTGTTGGATAAAGGAACTTTTGTCCAGTTACAATCATCACTGAGTTGGCACTTGGGTGGCTTCGAGGAGTTGCAGTTGCCATGAAGAAGTTATGAATAAAGACCTTGGGATCTAGATAAAAATAATCTGCTTCTTCAGGGACAAATGGAGCAGAGAGAAAAAAACCAAAACAATCCAAATCTTATATGGACTTAGGGGATGACAGAAAAGTAATAAGCAGATTGGTAGTAATTGCAAGAAGCTGATCCATTGTGTGGACATATTCTTAGATTAACTAAGTAACATTAAACCATTTACCTACAATTTATACAATTTCTCTGGAGTTTTGCCTTCAGTTTACCTTATATTGCTTTAAAATATTTTGCATGCTATACTATAGTGGATGATATAAAGACAGTCATGGCAAAAGGTGAAAGGTTCTGAGTAGAAATCTTTCCATTTACTCTGGAAGGTGGCAGCAGAATATTATCTCCAAACCTCCTGTTTCATCAAAGTAATACAGATTGCCAATGCAATAGGAATTTAGAAAAGGAAGAAATCAATATCTGGAGGGGACTTGACAGAGAAGATGGGATGTGAGTTGGGTCTCAAGGGAAACGTGGTTTAGATGAATAGGTGCGGTGGACAGTGTTATAGGAGGAGAAAAATGAATGAAAAAGACACGAAGGAAGGAATAAGGAGGGCTGAGAGACAATGGACTGGAAGATCAGGTTGGGTAGGTAAGGTGGTGTTAGACTACTTTGGTCAGACTACTTAGCTATTATCCATTTACATTACATTACAGAACTTTGTGACTGGAATCCAGAACACTGGGTTTTATTTGCCAGGATGCCTTGGGCCTAAGATATTTTTCTTTTTGATCTGTTTATAAAGAGATGGACAGAGAATAAGATGACTTATTTTGTTTCGATCATAGGAATGAATTGTAATAACTATTATTTCTTGTGGCAAGTGAGCTAATTGATTTTTAAAAACTAATACCAAAGCAGGAGCTGGAGATTTTCTATGAGCTATGGACTATCCTTTAGAACAAGATACCAGACAGACAAGATGCCAGACAAGATGAAAACATACAGGACATTTGTTGTTTATTCATTCACCAAATATTAATTAATGATGTGCATAATTTATACAGGGCATCATGTTATAATCAAGGCTCTGCGGCTTGTGACTGATGAGCCAGATAGTGAATATGAACCTGGAAACTGTCTGAAAGTGAAGATGAGAAACACGGAGCTTTATTTTACTATTGTTTACCAAAATGAACCTTTCCAATGAATGTCGCCTTTTTAAAATGAAATATTGCCCACATGGTGGCTGTGAAAAGGCATGTTTTTGAATATGCCTGTAACAGTAAATTCCCTTGAGATGAGACGCTGCTTCCCAACACCTCAGGCAGGATTTCTAAATAATTTAAAAGGGAAGCCCAGCTGAATGGTCTCCCTTCAGCAGCAGCAGTAGCAGCAGCAGCAGCGCAGCAGCAGCAGTAGCAGCAGCAGCAGCGCAGCAGCAGCAGTAGCAGCAGCAGCAGCGCAGCAGCAGCAGCGGCAGCAGGTCTCAGACTTCCTAGCTCATTAGACCTGTAAGTCACAGCATCTTTCATGACTCTTGATTGCAAGTTAGCAGTGCCAGGCGACTGCTGTGTGGGGGTCGCACTCTTTCTTCATCAATATTAATAGAAGGCACCTTCCACAGAATGATTAAACTGGGCAGGCCTGTGGAAGTAATGATTGATTAGGAGGTTGAAAGATTCCTCAGAGAAGAGAATGCAACTGGGTGCCAAGGTGAGATGTAGCTAAAAGGCTAGTAAATATGAAAAGTTGATGGACGCATCCATCAACTTTGGTGCACAACTGCAATATGGAACAGCTGGCCTCCAAGCTGTGGGAAGTGCTTTAGATAAAAGAAACACTAGGAATCATTGTTGAATGGGGGCCAGAAGTGTGTTTGGTGCCAATGGGGTAGGGGAGGGATGGTAGGGTTCACTAAGTATAGTTGAAAATTTGGTCACGGTGATGCTTGGCATAGTTTGGAAGGCTATGGCCTGTAGCCATCTGGTTGAGGGTGTGGAAGCTGCTCCCTCCTCATGTACTTTTCCCTGTTGCCAAGCCCATGTTTTTTTCTTTCTTTCCCAAACTGGAACATTATGGGGTTAGAGAGGGGCCCCTTTCAGTCTGGAAGGAAAGATTGAGAAAAAATTTATAGTATATGATGATAAAAGATGACCCCTAAATACCTACAAACTTTAAGGAAAACAACCAGCTAACTTTCTGTAATTTTAAAAATAATGTCAAGGTTCTTGATCAGGATCTAATTAGAGTCAAAAATAAGCACACTTCAGACACTTTCGTACATGTATTTGTTAAAGCAGCTGGACATCTGAGTGGTAGATATAGGAATAATCTAATAGAGACTCATCATCTGAGGAAATAAAAGCTAGAGAAGAAAGCAGCTATTTAAATACTCTCTTTGAAATGGTGCCTACAAAATAGCTTTTAGGGAAGGAGATTTTAGCACATCTTATCATAGCCTTACAGCACAACATATTATCTAATCCTCACAACTCCCCTTCTCCCCCAGGTTATTTCAGGATTTGGAGAGAGAACTTCCCTCCGAATCAGGGAGACCTAGGTTTAAGACATGAGTCTGAACACTGGCAGCTTTGAGTGGACCAAGACTTGTCAGTGCAACAAGCAGTTCTATAAGTAAGTTGTAAGGCAGCAGCTGATTTTCAATGGTAGAATGGGTTTTCTTCCCCAAAATCACAAGTCCAGACAAAACAAAAAACACCACATACCCTTGAATCTACTAGCATTTTTCAGTTGATCTTATATACACTTTGTATTTATTTTAGGACTAATTTTCTTTGGAAAAATATCTGCAAATAACAATTAAGCCTTTATAAACTCCGGTGGTCCTCATCTCAGCTGTCAATCCCACTGTTTATTCAGGCCCCCAGAGAACTAACTATATCTCTCCTTCAGGGTCCTAGGGGCACCCTTGAGGGGTTGGAATATCTTCTTTAAAAAAAATTATTCTGAATTTAACCACTAAAAAAAAGAGCATTTTCAAATACAAAACAGAGCACAAAATAGAATTATATATAAAAGCATATCTCTATTATGTATTGCTTGTTTTTTTTAAATGCAGTCTGTTACTTTTAAAAAGTAACTGTCTCACTATTTTCTGTGCTTGCTTCTAAACTATTGTCTGTATACTTCTTTGCAGTTTTTAAATGTTTCAGTGGACTTTTATTTTTTCCTTTCCTCCTTCCTTCCTTCCTTCCTTCCCTCCCTCCTTCCTTCCTTCCCTCTCTCTTTCTCTTTCTGTCTTCCTTCCTTTCTTTTCTTCCTTCCTTTTCTTTCTTTCTTTCTTTCTTTCTTTCTTTCTTTCTTTCTCTCTTTCTTTCTTTCTTTCCTTCTTTCCTTCTTTCCTTCTTTCCTTCTTTCCTTCTTTCTTTCTTTCTTTCTTTCTTTCTTTCTTTCTTTCTTTCTCTCTCTCTCTCTTTCTTTCTTTCTTTCTCTCTCTCTCTTTTTCTTTCTTTCTTTCCTTCTCTCTCTCTCTTTTTCTTTCTTTCTCTCTCTCTTTCTTTCTTTCTTTTTCTTTCATCACCATGACTCATTTTCCTACAAATCATGCAACATCTGTGTCCAAAATCCTATCTCTTCTTCAGAGTCCATCACCTCTCTGTTGGGAGATGGCTAACATGCGTTATCATATGTCCCTGGAGAGGTAGCTAGTCATTGCCTTGATCAGAGTTAATAGTCTTAAAAATTTGTTTTTCTTCATAATGTTGTCATTGTATGAATTGTTCTGGTTTAGCTCACTTCTCTCAATCAGTTCCTAGGATTCTTTGAAATTGTTTCTTTATGGCATAATAATGTCTTTACTTTCACATGCCACAATTCATTCAGTCATTCTAGGGGTATCTTCTAATGTTACTAGCTCAAGCTAGTGTTATATCAACAGTCAATCAACAATTATACTTAGTATCTCCTCTACATCATTAGAAGACAGAGTAATTGGCACCTCATTCTTAATTGAACTAGTTATCTCAGTATCATAAATAAGCAATTAACATCAATTAGTTTTTACAAAGGGATAATTACTGAAAAGCTATGGCAGGAGCAGAAGTCATTAAACATCTCCCCCAAACTAGAAGGCACACTCTTCCTTCTATTACCTTTGTCTTTGTGAAGAGTAGGTTCACATTTAAAGCAATTGCTACAAAACATTTACCCCGCCAAGCTTACTCCCAAATGTGACAGTTGCTGGACCGAGCACTCCTTTGGTGAAGCAGGCCATAACATCTCAGCATCCAGATCAGGTCTCTTCTGGGTCTGATCCTGTAAGGTTCCACTAGTGCCTCACCAGGCTTGGGTCCTGGCAAATTCTAGAAGCTCTCCCAGTCTTTCAAGGCTCACAGGATCATTGGCGTCTCCAATACTCTTTCACTTAAGAACAGTAAAGAAGAAGCACAAAGAGAAGAAAAAGAGACACCAGACATTCACAACCCAACCCTTGTGGGCCTGGGTGGGTTGACTGGCTAGCACTAGCTACTTCCCTCCCCCAGGGATCTTAACAAGGTTGCCTGCTTTGAACACTTTGAAAGAGATTGAATCAGATAGCTATTGCCTTTTATATGCAGATTCAGCTCCATCTCACTACCCAAATGACTTTTTCTTCCCTGGGCAGAGTCAATGAGCAAGAGATAAGAGAATACCCGCTCAAGCTCAGTTGAAGTAGAGCATGAGGCCCTTCAACTCTACTTCATGAGGACTTTCTGCAAGCAGGCTCACTTAGCCTCCCCCATATGTATTGGCAGCAGGCACAGCAAACTGTTTGTGTTCTGTGTATGGGGGCTCCCATTGTTCAGCCCGTTACCAAAGCTCATCTCACTACATTTAGTCACATTGTAGATATTTCTCCTAGTAGACTTGAAGACAGGGGCAGTGTCTTAACTAAATTTTTTCTTTTAACACAGCACCTTATTGACATGACTTAAGGAGGTGTCAAGTGCTGGGAGGGGGGAGGGAGGGAGGAATTAGATGTGTGCTTTTAGCTTGACACAGGAAGAAATCAAGTTTCACTAAAAGCAGGGGGGTGGAGGATATATGAGGATTTGCTCATGATTGAAAAGGGAGCGCAATGAAAGCATAAAATGAAAACAGGGCACAATGAAAAAGTAACGGGTAAAATGAACATCAGAGATTAAGAGCATAATTGAGAGACAGAGACACACAGAGAGACAGAAAGAGACAGAGACAGAGACATGGAGATAGACACAGAGACAGAGAGAGATGGAAACAGAACAGAGAGACAGAGAGAGAGAGAGACAGAGAGATTGTTCTCTTTTTACCAACATTCTTTCCTAGCCTTTCTTTTTTATATTTGTAAACCCAACACTTCACACTGTGCTTGACACACATTAGGAACTTGTTGATGGACTGATTTCTACATTTTTCTCCCTTGTCCCTCTGTATTGTAAGTCTCTTCCTTTATGTTCTTTCACCCTGTTGATAAATTTCTAGGATGCTACCCTCAGGACGTCCATACAATCTTAGATTGAGCTACATTTAGCCAATCAACACCTCTGAGAGCTGTTTTTAGTTAAAACAGATTGTTCTGAAAATAGTCTGATTTGAAAAGTGGTGTGCAGTACAATTATTTGAGAGGGAGAAATCTTGAGGTCCAACCACAGAACCAGAAGGTGGAGACTTAACTGAGTCAATCTTGTCTCTTTTAAGTTCAACTAACCAAATTCTGGATTTGAACCAAAGGAATGCAATTAAGTTGTCAGGCATTTCAGCAAGGTAGACCTGCCTGCCTATGGTGGAAAGGGAGCTGGATTTCAAGTCAGAGGACCTGCATTTAAGTCCTAGCTCTGCTATTTATTAACTTTGTGACATTGAGCAAGTAACTTATCCACTCCACGCCTTAGTTTTGGTTAGATAAATGACCTCTCATGTCTTCCACTGCTAGAACTATGATCCTATGATTGGTTGAGAGACTGACTAAAAGGACTAAGTCATTAGGAAAAGATTTGAAGAAAATGATGAAAGCTGGAATATTGAGGTTCTTAACACTCAAAAGAAGATTTGTAGATTCTGCACTAGACATAGTCGAACAGATTTGATGAATTTTAAAAAAAAAGATTGTCTTGTGATTACTATGGTTCATCACTTTTATAGGTGAATGGTATAGATTTTAAGGGAGAAAAAAAATCTACCCAGAACATTATATCTCTCTTTATTCTTCAGTACAGTGTAATAACACTTGGGAATGCTTCTATTTGCAAGTGTGTGAGTACTTGAAATGAGCAAAAGCAGGAATTGGTTTGTTTGGGGTAAGTACTGCTATGTTCTCCTTGAAAAACTACTGCCTTTGATCACTAGAGCTCCCCCTAGCACAAATTGGGAGGCTGTCAGTTTGGCTTGGGCACTTCCAACATTTCATTCTACATTCTTTTTCATACTTGATGGTTACTTTTCCTCATGTTGGATCCAGTTCCCTCATAATTATTCCCTTTTCACCTGACAAAACTTATTTCTAAGAATGGAATTGAAACTTATTCACACTAAATTGTAAAAAAAAAAAAAGCAAATCAAAAACCTGGCAACAGTTTATGTTGCTACCCTTTTCGTTTATAGTTGAAATTTGTTGCTAAAGTAATAAATCCCTCATCATAGAGTTTCAGGCACCAGATCTTAATAGAGGAAGTATCTATATGTCTAGTGGGGCTTTCCTGGTACAATGGAATCCCAACAAGTAGACAATTGCTCATTCCCATGATGTGTAAGACAGATCTAAGTGATTGCTACAGATTGTCTTCCTGTCTTAGGCAATTACCTGGAACAAAGAGATGGAGAAGGGTTCAACTACTTTCCTGAGAATTTGCATCACTGTAGAGTGACAGAATAATAGAATTTAAAATATGAGATTTAAATTTAAAATATGGCCCATTTTGTCAACCTAAACCTGAACAAGAGGCTCAAACATGTGGTTTGGAATCTTTATTCCAAATTTTGAAACCTTTATTTGGAAGACATCCCTCCTGCCCTGCCAGTGCTGGGACTCTACCTCCTCCCAAGGCAGCTCATTCTACTTTTGTATCTTTTTCAGACAAAATGCTACCTAGTCATATCTCCTTTATCTTGTACTTGTGAAATAAAATTTTTGACCCCAAGTATAAGATTATTATTAAATATCTTATTTAGTCAGCTCAACTTTTAATTCATTTCAATTTAATAAGTATCTTCATTTCAATGAAGCGCCTACAATATATAAATTGCTTCAGTGTGCTAGATATTGAGAATGTAAAGACAAAAGATAATCTGAAAATGAAGAAAACATTAACAATTAGGAAAGATTACCTTCAAGGCTAAGGGTACTTCCTGTGGGAAACCTTTCCAGTGTTAGCGTTCTCTTCATTTTAAGAATACCTAAGTTTACTTAAATATGTAAATATTATTGTCATAGAATGTAATCTTGAGTACAAGAAATTTATTTTTCTTTTGTCTGTTATTCTTCATCGCTTACTAGAACATAATCATGGCAAGCATATTACTATCTTTTTGCTACATTCCACCGGTTCCTCAGCATTCTATGTCTCTGTTTTTATTTTATTTATTTACCAAAAGAGCTGGTTCCTTTGAGAGCAGTTTATTTCTCACATCATCAATTGGAAAAAAAAAGTCCCTGCCCTCAAGGAGTTTAATTATAACCTAGTTTGGAGTCCAACTAGTACACACAGAACAATCAAAACCTAATACGTGATGGCATACGATCAGGTGCTAAATCGCATCCAACAGACCATCAGTGTAGAGAATGGAGAATGCGCTGGGGTCAGAGTAGTCAGTGAATACTTTATACTTCATAGGTAGAAGAAAACAGCTTGGGAGAGTGATATGAATAAATGCACAGAGGCTGGAATCAATACAGGATGGGTAAGAAATCTTGATTTATTCTCAACCTTATGAGGGAAGTAGAGGTCTTTTACTTACATTACCCTGAAGGATATTGGATTAGAGTGTTGGATGCTCTGCCTATAACAGAAAGTATGTATTGAATAATAATGAGAAGTATGCTTGCCATGTTAGAATGGACTCATCTTTAAAAATTTTTTCTTGAATAATATTTCATTTTCCCCCAATTACATGTAAAAACAATTTTTAAATATTCATCCTTTTAAATTTTTGAGTTCCAAATTCT
Organism: Notamacropus eugenii; assembly: GCF_028372415.1. Taxonomy (NCBI): domain Eukaryota; kingdom Metazoa; phylum Chordata; class Mammalia; order Diprotodontia; family Macropodidae; genus Notamacropus; species Notamacropus eugenii. The sequence continues at coordinate 268,464,476 of NC_092876.1, forward strand.
CTCCTCTCTTCCTCTTTCTCTTCCCTGAGATGCTAAGCAATTTGATATAGTTATACATACATAATCATGTAAATCATATTTCCATGTTAGACGTGTTGTGAAAGTAAACACAGACCAAAAAACCTACCATGAAAAAAATAAAGTGAAAAAATAATATTTGATCAGCACTTAGAATTCACCAGTTCTTTCTCTGGAGATGAATAACATTTTTCATCATGAGATGGACACAAATTCTTCAGGACCTTGAAAGTTAGGCAGTAGAATCTGGAGTTGGTGTAAAAGTCAGTGAGGAATCACTAGAGGTTCTGGAACAGGGTAGTTATTTGCTAAAAATAAAAGAAAGTGGGACTTTGAGATGATTAGACTGGCCATAGTGTGTAGAGTGTTAGAGGGGAGAGAGATAAGGCAGGGAGAGGTCAGGAAGCTACTGAAAGAATGCAGGCAAGAGGTGAGGAAGACTTGGACTGAGGTGAAAGAAGAATGAATGGAGAAGAGAGGCAAGCAATGTTTGAGAAAGTATGGTGACATGATGCCAGATTGACTGTGTGGGATGGAAGATTAACTGGGATAATGGGAATGTTATTGCCAGAGACAAAGAAATGGCGAAGGGGAGCTAGATATGAGGTAGAAGATGCTGAGTTTGTTTTGGGACCTGCTATGGTGTGAAATCTTGGGTCTTCCAGCCTCTGCTTTACTATCTATTTCCCATTTCTTTTAGGGACTCTTCCATATTACAGTGGGGTATTTACAGGACTACATGTTTTTTCTTTTTTTTCCCTTTGGGAAAGGGCTAGAGGGTCAATTCAGAGGAAAAAGAACTGCGTGTGGCCGTACAGGGATCTCCCTTTGGCCTTTTGCTGAGCCTGGAACAGAATTCCCTGACCTTGGTTTATTCTCACTACCATTTGGGCAGGCCCTGCAGAAGAGTGGATTACAGTGCTGGCTGCTCAAGCATCTTCCTCTGCCAGATATGCAGCAGCTTTTCACAGAGGGGAGCTAAGATGAGCTTGCTTCTGACTTTTGCCAGGATCACTTTTTGCCAGAGAAGCACTGTGGGAGGGGATACATTTTAGCATCCAAATGACTTACAGAAGAACCTGGTGTAGATTTCAGATCAGGTTCAGACTTACTACGCCAAAAGGCAGATCCTTGAAGTTTTGACTCTATAGTGAAAGAGACCCTTATTAGGCAGAGTCAAACTTGAACCAAGATTCAGTTGTGTACTTATCCAAGTTGTTGGTGGTGGTGTAAGAATGATGGGTTGGTTCGCTGGGAGGGAGGGTCCATTCTTCTTCATGTGGAGAGTCCCAGAGTGGCTTCAGGACGGAACAATCATTTGGCAAGTCAGATAGTGTCATGTGGTGGCGATGATGGGGTGGGAATGGGGAAGGGAGGTTAATAATTGAAGAAAAACAGGAAATGGACACCCTATCCAAACTCCTCTCTTCTTCCCAGATCCTTTTTTTTTGGTCACATTGTTCAGGTCGGAGGTTCTGGGAAGAAACATCCCCTGCTTTGACCTGCCTTGTGCAATTCTCTCACTTCCTGTTTTTTAAACTACTGAGGGGCTTGGGGCTAAAAGATGTACATAACCAATTGATTTAACCTTTTCAACCCTTCCCATTCACAGACCTTAAGGACTACTGGTTAAAACATTTCTGTATGTATGTGAGAGATCTCTTCCAGATGTGTCCTCAAGTTGCTGAAGTCATTGACTCTGAATCTTAAACAATCCCTAATTTTAGGCAAACTTCCTAATAACCACATCCTTGAATTATCCATGTGTTAAATGCATTCATTTGTCTTCCAAGTTGCATGTAACCTTCTATTATCTGTTTGAATGCTGAGCTAGAACAGGGTTGGATCAGGAATACTATAATAAAAATTTATACAGCATTTTACAATTATAAAATGATCTCACAAATTCTGGCAACTACCATTTCAGGTAGATTACTATTATTATGGTTGCTATTAACACTACTACTATTAATCAATAGCAGTACTAATTAAATTAATTAAATGATGCAATTATTAATAATATTATTGATACTATTAATAATCACAAGTAATAATGTTGCTATTTTACAGATGAGAAAACTAAGGTTTATAGGAACCAAATGACTTGCCTACTTCAATAGCTAATACATGGCATTTTCAGGACTTAAACTCAGGCCTTCTGTCTCTAGGACTGGTGCTCTTTGTATTATGTATAATACTTCAATTTCAAGAAATCAAGACTCTGATGAGTTAAATGACTTTACCAGGATCACACAGTTAAATTGTTTTGGGGGAGAGGGGTTGGAATCTGTGACCTCACCAATTTAGAGATCTCTCTGGTGTGGAAACTCCCTATAATGAAGCAGGCTGAGAACCCTTCTGCAACTTAGTCTAAGATAATGCCTTTCAATGGAAAGATTAAATGACTTGTCTAGTTATTTCTGTGTTATCACAACAAATAATGTAATTGGAAGATGATACTTGGGTTAATGTTTGTATTGATGATTTAATTTCCTTTGAAGTTAGTCATAACTCCTTTTATACCTTAGTAGATAGTTTCATGAGTTGCTGTAGGTCAAAATAACAAAAACATTCTCTATATGGAGACCAACTCTTTGTTGATGAGCTCCTCTGAATTTAGCCAGGCTGGTCATTTTATGTCACTTCTATGTCTCTCACCCAATTTCTCAATGAATGCGTGCTTGCTTAAAATCGTCCAATGTGGCAGAGCTTAGGCTCTTTGGCATAATCTTTGAGAATGCAAATTCACCTCCATGCTCTGGTGAGAGAGTAAATTAATAGTAATAACGGACATTTATGGAACACCAGAATTTGTACAAAGCTTTGTTTTCATTATCTCATTGGAACCTTGTGATTATCTTGTGAGGTAGGTATCGTCTTGATTTTATAGATGAGGAAACTGATACAGGTCCAAAGTTAAATAGCTAGCATGTGTTGGAGATGGAATTTGAACCCAGCCCTCACTGATTTTGTGCCCAGAGGGCTATACAGTTTACCACAATACTTCTTAGAGTTTTTAATGGAGATTCTTAACATAATTCAAATTAATCCAGTCAAAGTCAGAGAAAATAGACATCGAGCTAGAGGAGCTAGAAGGGCTAGGTCATAGAGTCAAATAGATTCATTTTACAGCTGAGGAAACTGAGATTTAGGAATCTGCCCAATGTCAAAGAGAGAGTAAGGAGCAGACAAAATCTGAAGTCAGATCCTGACTACAAGTTTAGTGCTCTAAATACTTCACTATGTTGTAAAGTAGCACAATGTCCTTCTTTGGAGACTTGGTCTTAGGGCCAGATCCTTTTCATAAGATCTAGAACTAGAAGAGAGTTTGGAGACCTCCTCATTTCACAACTGAGAAATCTGAGACCTAGTGGGCAAGCATTTTGTTAAAGGTCATAGATGTATCATATCTGAAATTTGAAGCCAGATTCTTTAAATATAAAACTAGTATTCTTCCCACAATATTGTACTGCCTTTCTTTTTCATTCCCTTTCCTAATAAATGGTGAAAGCTGGCTGTGTTCCAGTGAAATTATATTTCACTGATGATGAGAACACTGAAGCCAACTCCTATTTCATCATTGTTGGTGCACAGTCCTGCAAACACAGTGGGACTTAACATTTTGGCAGCCTTTAGCTTATGAAGGCTTTTCAACCAGCCTCCAAGGATATGGCAAAACATCAAATTTGATGGGGACGTTCCAAGTGGAAAATGGAATAATTTGCTTCAGATGGAAAGGGGTTGTTGAAATTTTAGCCTCTCCTTGGCCTAGGATTAAAATTGAAGTATGATGCATCCATTTTCAATTGGAAATAGGAAACATTCAAAGATTAAGATAGTTTTAAAAATTTAAAACAATAAAGGATATTTGTCTAGATTTTGGTGTTTATCTTTTAATAATTATGGATTGCATGTAATGGTTTAATTAAAATAAACTTAAAAGAGAAACATTTAGTAACCACATTTTTTAAGGGTAGTCCTCTGGTTAAATTTTAGTCTGCCCTTCCCCCATGAGGCTCTGGGTATTTTGTGCTCCTTAACCGCTATTAGTTAATAAAATATTTTGTTGAGGTTTAGGGGGAAAATACAGCTTTATAATTTTTCATGGACATTAAAAAGGGAAGCTTTTCTGGTTCTTGGGCTTCTTTTGGGGTTCTTCCATTACCTTGGGTGCCTAGCATAAGCCTCTGATAATTTGTTCTTTATCTCACTGCATTCTGTCCCTAATCCAGAACAACTGAAGACTTGTTGGCCCTTACCTAAAGAACCTATAGAATTTGGCAATTGTGTGTGTTGGTATTTTAAGGATACATCTTGGCAATTTTATCATTTAGGCCTTCAGTGCTATATTCAGGAGTAAGTTTGGTCATTATAAGGTTGTTTGCCATTCAAAATTTGCTATTTGGCTAGACATCCTTTTGATTGCCTTATTCCACTTTTGATGCCTACCTTGACTATACAAGAACTTCTTTGGTAGTGATGTTAAGTTCGATGAGTGAAGAGTTTTATAATCTTTAACTTTCAGGGACTTTAAGAATTAAGGGAATTTTTTGATATTGGTTTATATGTGACTTCTTTAGCCAACGGAGGAGAGAGCTAGTACCAGTAATGTAGCTTTATTAACTGCCTTTGATTTTTGATTAGCTTGCTATAATATGTTTTGTATCAGCATCACTATCTTCTTCAAATCGCCAATTCTTGTCCCTGCTGTCTAAGCCTTAGCAACAATGTCAAAAGTACAGCTCTACTTCCATCAGTCATCATCCTTTTCCTTCAAGATTTTGTCCCCTCTTTTCCTCTTCTTGCACTTGGTAATATGCTAATAAAAATAGTTTCACACTTGAAGATGCAACAACACACTTCTAACTCTTATATGAATCTGCACCTGACATACGTGTGTGCCTGTTTTAAAAAACCAAACCAAAACACAGTATCTCAGGGGATTTTGTCTTTCCTTTTCAATTATGTTCTTAATCACACCTACCAAGTAGCAAAATTAAACTTGTGAATCATTCTAACAACCTGCTTTTCTTAATGAGCAGAAGATGTGTTATTTATTTATTTATTTTCACAGTTAAAAAATCCTGAGATTCCTCACAGAGAGCTATTTTTATCTAAATTAAAAGCCTTGATTAAATTGTAATTCCCTAACACATAAAAATCTCTTCCTATGTTTGGAGAAGACATAATTTGATAAAAAAAAATAACACATCAATGCATGTTCATGGACACACCTAACAATATCCCTAGACTCATAATCAAAATTTGTACTTTCAGTAGCTGCTGTTTTCTTAGTGTGTGTGTATTCCCTCTCTGATGTGGAATATAAATCCCTCTCTGACTTACTAAGTGATTTTCCAGAGATGTTGTAGCCAAAATAAGTCTTTCTGAACTTGACTTAACTGATCCTTTAACAACACAATCTGTTGCTGGCCTCGTACATTGTTAAAAGAAGCACCCTCAAATTGAAATATTTATTTATTTGCAAACGTAGTAAAGCAGCTTTTCTGGGCTACTCCCTCAACTCATATTCTTACCTGATTAATTTGTCCTCAGAGGGGTAACTATTCCTAGGATTCTAAGGTATACCTGTAGCACAGCTTTTCCAAAAATACAGATCACAAGCCCCCACTAATGTCTTTGCTGTTAATAGTTAGCTAGTAGACTCGAGCAGTTTTTAGCAAAGACATTTATTCAAATCTCTGTGCCTCCCCCCAACATAAACTTGGGTTATATTTCTCCACAAATAGACACTCTGTGGGGAAAGGGGACACAAAGTATAGTGAGGCACATATGTAGTGAACATACGAGGCCCAGACAACTTACAGATCTAGAACTGCTGGACTTTGATGTCTTTTCTTTTTAGAATTCTCACAGAGAAAGCCTGTGCTGGATGGGATACTGGGTAGTGTTTGTTCCTCACAGGCTAAGTCATTCCTGCTGGATGATTCATCCCTGACTCTCAGGACTTACTCCCTGTATAAAGCAGCTATAGTCTCCATTACCTTTAGCTTAAGCTGCAATCCTTGGCTGGGTTACCACTTAGCCTAGGACATAGAACAGAGACCTTTAGCCTAGGACTGCCTGAAGTCTTTCCAGTTCTGTTTCTTCAGTCTGACATTTGCTAACTCTTAGACAGGAGGTGAAGTAGCAGAAGTTAAGCCTCTCCTTTCAGCAACTCTTCCTGGTTTAGGATAGTGTGGCCTTAGTGCTAGATCTTGCCCTAACTTATGGTTATCATCCAGTACATTTTCCAAGTTTTCATCACTGCAGGGTGGCCATACCCTAATAATGGTCATCTTCCTAATAATCACCAAACAGCTCTGAAGTTCAAGATTCTTCAGTTTCCTGAAACTTAATCTTTCATTGGTATAAGAAAATGAGTAGCTGGGGAAAAAGGCACAGAAGCAATCTATACCTTGGAAGGCATGTCTATTGATTCTGCTGGCTACTCAAACATTTCTTGGACTTTTCATATGCAAGGTGCTTAGAGTCTAATATCTTTTACCAAGTCCACTCACATTGGAAAACTGCTTATCCTCTGTAAGGTTGATGCAAATGCCCTCTAAGTGTGAGTCCTTCCATCTTCTTGTCATAGTGGCTTGTCCCTTTTTGGTCTGCAGTTTGCTAACTGAAGTCTGTGAGTAGATAGTTTGTGTGATTATGAAATGAAGGATACTGATTATTTTAAACATATACATCAAAACTTGGACACCTAAGGAGAGATCCCTTTCAAAGTTTTTACCTTGAGAAGTGACAGACTTATTTCAAAGATGTTCCTTTCCTACCTCAGACACTTACTAGCTATATGACCCTGGGTAAGTCTCCTAATCTTTGTTTGCCTTAGTTTTCTAAGCTGTAAAGTGTGAGTCATAATAGCACCTACCCCTAAGGGGTTATTGTGAGGCTTGGTACATAGCAGACACTGAATAAATGCTTGTATCTTTCCTTTGTTATTTCATATATGTATGGGTGTATGTGTGGGTATGTATGTGTATACATATATGTAAATATAAATACACATACATATACACACATGCATACATAATTTTTATATACATCGATGCAGCCCACAAACTACACGATGCAACACAACATGGTATAACAGAAAAAGAAATGACTGAAATCAGAGGACCTAGATTTGGATTCTGCTGTTGGTGCTTAATCCCTGTATGACTTTAGAAAAATCATTAGTCTTATTACACTTCAGTTTCTTCATCTGTAATAGGAATGAAATGGACTACATGATCTTTAAGATCTCTTCTCATTCTAGATCTGGGAGTCTATGAACAGTACTACAAACATTTGTTAAGTATCAATGGTGAACCTCTAGAGCACCAGCCTAGGTATTTAGGAATGTACAAGTATGGATAGGATGTAGTTTTTCCTCATATGGATCTAACTATCTATAACCAGTCTCTTAACTTTATAACTATACCTTGTTGTTTTGGGATATTTTTTGGACCCAAAATTATATTTCCCTATTTGATCGCCTACATATTAATTAGACATTTTTCCAGATGATTTTTGATTGCACAAAGATCAATTGTTTACTTAAGGAATGTGGATTAGCCATCACACTGAAGATTTTCATGAAAATATGTCTCAGATTTTGAAGGCAATTTCAAAAGGGAATATTTCAATTCAATTCAATAAACATTTATTAAGTATCTATGTGGTAGACATGGCAGCTAGGTTGTGTAATGGACAGAGTACCAGGCTTGGAGTCAGAAAGACTCCTCTTTGTGAGTTCAAATCTGGCCTCCAGCGCTTATTAGCTGTGTGATCCTAGACAAGTCACTTAACCCTGTTTGCCTCAGTTTCCTCATCTGTAAAATTAATTGGAGAAGGAAATGGCAATCTACTCTTGTATCTTTGTCAAGAAAACTGTAAATGTGATCATGAAGAGTTGGACATGAATAAAAAAAATGTGACTGGTATGATGGCAATATTTTTGGAATAAGAATATCAGGCAAAGATCATTTTAATGTATGCATTTTGTTTTGCTTGTAAAAAAGAAGCAAAATGTGATACTTAATGGTTTTACTTCAAATGTGAACATGTGCTTTTGAAAATCTGAGAATTATGCAGTTTTCCAGTGGTAGATGTATAGTTAGTGTATTCTTTTGCTTCTTTAGATTTTTTTCTTTTCTTTTATAAAGCATTTTAGGAAAAATGTTTAGCATTTGTTGTTTATTTGTGTTCTACCCTTTGTGATCCGTGTGGGGTTTTCTTGGCAAAGATACTGGAATGGTTTGCCATATCTAACTGTATTCACTGAAGTAGGAGGATCTGTCTGCATGTTCCAAATTTGGTAGCAATTTTATTAACAGTGTCATTGTAGCCTACTTGGTTCAATTGTCCAATCCCTTTATGTGAATTTCATTAGATTAATAAAAGGCATACTTTTGCTATATTTTGCTCATTATTCTTAGTGACTGCCTTTCATTAAGCAGATGAAAACTTGACTAACTGAAGACAATTCTCAAATTATACAGAAGACACATCTGTACAAAACCAGAGGGTCCTGCAAAACTCTGAGACCAAAGTAGCTTTAAGAAGACAAACTCTAGTTTTCTTCTTTGCTGTTATCTTAAGGATGCTTGTTAAATGACCACATTTTTTCCTACCATTTGCAAATATTAGGCCCTGCTGCTTTAAAACTTCTACAGAGAAGCCTGTGTTTATCTCTTTGTGTATTTAAAAAAATCTGTATTCATTCAAAATTCAACAAACATTCATTAAGCATTTACTATGCATGGCATACTGTGCTAGGCAGTGAGGGGACATAAAAGGATAAATAATCCTGAGTTTTTGCTTTCAGGGAGATTTAATATAATGCTAGCCTATGTCCCACTATTTCCCAACATGAGTCCTATGCTCCAGCCAGGCTGCTCTTTTCATCATTCTCTGAACACACCATGCTAAACCCACTCTGCTCGCCTTTGATAATGTTATCTACCCCTTGTTGTATTATAGTAATAATAATGATAATAACTGAATTTATGTAATAATTTAAATTACTTTCTATCTATTATCTTATTTGATCCTCATAGCAATTCTGAGGTTTGAATGCTAAAGATATCATTACCATTCTACACATGAGCAAACCAAGCCTCCAGGGAGTTGGTAATTTGTTCATTGTCATATGGCTAGTGAGTGTTTAAGGTAGGATTTGAACCTTACTTCCTCCTGACTCCAGATCCACTGCTCTTTCTATCTCACCATGATCTTAATCTGGATCAATTTAAATCTTTCAAGACCTAGCTTAAGTTTACCCTTTTCCATGGTTTCATATTGATCTTACAGTTTTCTGAATTTCTATAACACTTCTCTTGGTAGCTTTTATTTGCTCACCTAACATAACATACTGACTTGATTAGCTATTTTACTTGTCATGTATATAATGTCATTTCTACTCATCTGGGATGCAAATTCCCTGGGGTAAGAGATTGTATCCTTTACTTTGCTCATGTCTTTCCAGGAGGCCTAAGGCAGGGCTGGGTAGATATTATGTACCCAGTAACTAAATTCAACTCATTGATTTTAACCAGCGATGCCATATTTCAAAGGGGTTCTCTACTTTGCATTTAGGATCATAGATCTTCATTGCAAAAGAACCCCATGGCCTGTATAAGTTTAAATGACTTGCCCAAGATGCAAAAGTAGTAATTGACAGAAGTGGGACTTGAACCTGGGGCCAAAGATTGCAGAATCGGTACTCTTTCTGTGGTGTCATATGACCACTTCTAGGATAAAATACAAACATCCTTGTCTGGCATTTTGAAACTGAAGAGCATCTTGAAATTTAAAATGTGGGATTAGGTGCTCATAATCATTATCAAATGATAACTGTAAGTCTAATGAAAGGCATATTGATTGAGTGGAAAGAACACTGGAGTAAGAGCCAAGAGATCCATGCCATGGGCCTGAATCTGCCATCCAGTCACTGAAAAAGCATTTAATAGGCACTTACTGTATGCCAGGCTCTGGGCTAAAGTAGAGGGACATAAAGAAATCCAAAAATGCAGACCCTGTGCTGAAAGAAATCACATTCTTTTAAGGGGAGACAACCTCCAAAAGATGTATATAAGATATGTCCTAGGTCAATGGAAGCTAAGCTCAGGTTCTAGCTGTGAGCAGAACTGGGAAAAGCATTCTGTAGGAAGTGGAATTTGAGCTAAATTGTGAAGGAAGTGAGGGAGACTAGGATGGGAAGAGGGAAAGCATTTGAACTGGAAGATAGAGCATTCAGAGTGAGTGCTTGAGGAACACTGTGCTTCTGTAGGTGGATAATGGAATGCATGGAAGAGGACACAGTATAATAAAAACAATAGCTAGCATCCATATGGTGTGTAAGGTTTGGAAAATGTTTTATATGTGTCATTTCATTTGATCTTCACAACAACCCTATGAGGTAGGTGCTATTATTATTCCCATTTTACAGATGAATAAACTGAGGTATACAGAGGGTAAGTGGCTTGCCTAGCATTACATCACTAGTAAGTAATTGAGGCTGGATTTGAGTTCAGGTCTTCCTCACTCCAAGTCTGCTCTACTCCCTGTACCATCAGCTGCCTCAGTGTTGAACAGAAGATCTTATTTGATCCTAGAAGTAAAAGGCCATTAACTAGCTGTGTGCTATGGGGAACCTCTCTGTTTTCTCATCAGTAAAATGAGACGATTTAATTGGATGATCTCTAGGTCCCTTCCAACTCTAACTTTTGTGATATTACCCTGTGAAAGGGAATGTTTATAAATTAATAACAGAAAACAAATGAATTTTATTGAAATAAAATTTTGAGATATCATCCATGGGAAGACTGAAAGAAAATGTCACAAAAAGTATTATGGCAGAGAAATGAAAATGCTATTTTAATTGTGCAAAGTAAAGACTTTTGGCAGCTGAGTGGCACAGTGGATAAAGCACTAGGTCCAGAGTTTGGAAGGCCTGAGTTCAAATCCAGCCTCAGACACTTACTAGCTCTCTGACCTTGGGTAAATCACTTATCCTCTGTTTGCTTCAGTTTCCTTATTTATAAAATGATGATAATAATAACATTTACCTCCCAGAGTTGCTGTGAAGATAAAATGAGATATTTGTAAAGTGCTGAACATGGCACCTCTTATTCTTTACTCTCAATACATAACAAGTCCACCTTTTTAACCAGGCATATATTTCTTTGTTTGCATATTTTACTCCACTTCTCCTGTAATTCCTTATTTTCACTCACCTCATACTACTCTACATTTCCCTTTGCATTTTCCTCAACTATAATTCTTCAGATGTACTTGCATCCTCACAACATTACCAGAATGAAAATTTCAGACAGACCAATTTCTATATCAAGGAAATCAAAAGAACCTAAAAACCATCTTAGCAAATATTTGATCTCTTTGCCAAGTGGAGGGACATAGCACCCAAGGGCAACACCATTTTAGAATAATAATTTATCTGTAAAATCTTTTGGAAGAGGATGATGGAAGATTATGAGCAACATTTACCCAAAACAGAAAGAAACAGGAAAAGCACATTTAAGAAAACTTGGTGAGAGATCCATCTAAACAAAGCATCTGGAGAACATTTTAGGATGAAACCATGAAAGGACAACAGGAAATAAGTGAAAAATGAAAAAAATCTATGAAGACAGTTACCATTAATTTATTATTTTTAACCATTAACGACAGTAGAGATATCACATTTGGCCTCAATATCACCATTCTGATTATGTTCTTTAGAAATAGAAATGACATTGGAGAGAACAATGATGAGAAAAGCAACCAGGCTAGACCAAATTTAAATGGCCGTGCTGTGTGCTAGAGGTAGAATTTAACAAGTACTGAAGGATTATTTTTCAAGGTATCTGAGAGAAAGACATGGAAAGTACAGACAAAATCTTGACTCCCTCCAATAAAGTGAGCCGGGCAATACCAGCAACTAAATTATGTGCCCCCTATCTCTTTATGTGTGTGTGTGTGTGTGTGTGTATATGTATATATGTATGTGTGTGTATGTGTGTACACACATATACATATATAAACACACACATATACACATACATATGTACATATAAACATATATAATATACATATACACATACATATATATGTAAACACACACACACATATATATATATATGTATATAAAATACATTTTTTTGATAAAACTTTACAGATGTACAGAGGGCTTCCTGACTGAGTATATTAAATGTAAACAGACTGGTCTTCATGAGTGATCTTCCACAGTAGATCACATTGGAGGCAGTCAAGATAGCATAGTAAGAGGCTGTAGTTTTGCTTTAACTCCTTCACATCTATCCCTCAATGAGGGATAAAGAGTGCCAGATAGAGTTCTGATCAGAAAAAGCCAAGAAAAAGTCACAGTGAATCATTTATCCAGCTCAGGGCAGCTCAGGAAGACAGACAGAAAGCTCTGTAGAGGCTAGATTGTGGGCTGGACAGGACCATAACACAGCAGCAGTGTCACCACAACAGCTGGGCAGTAGTGGCAAGGATAAGCCCAGTGCCCAAAGATGGTAAGAGGACTGAATACCTGACCAGAAAGTGATCCCAGGGGACCCCTGAACTAGCACAGCTCTGTTGCCTATTACCCACCTATGTCATGAGGGAGGAACAAGTTTCAGAAATACAGCTGTATAGCTTTAAGCCTAAATACAGACTGGGGACTCAGTTCTAATCTAGAGGCCTGCATATAAGCCTCCAATGGAATAAAGCAGCACAGGAATCCAAAATCAAGGCGGAGTCAGGGTAGATGGGGGTGGGGGAGGCACACAACAGTTCAGTCATTCCTCTCAGTAGGTTAACTGTGACTGAGTCCCAGCAACAGTCTATGGAAATGAATCACACAAAAGACAGTACACCCAAATTGGGTCAGGAATTTGTAGACTAGGAGGGAAGTGAGCAGTCCTCTCCCCAGATCACATCCCCTTGGAAGCACTAAAACCTTAGAGTTCCCCCACTGTCCCCCTGCCCCCACAGATCTGTGAAAGTAGCAGAAGGACATAAAAATTCAGAACCAGACATCACCCCTAGAAGTGATCAGAGAGCCCAAATTTAGCATTAAGTCAGAAATCAAGAAATGGGCTCGAAACATAAGCAAATAACAAAACAAGAATCTGACTACGAAAAGTTACTTTGGTGACCGGGAAGCTCAAGGCAGAAACACAGCAGAGCACAACAGTTTGAAAACATCTCCAGGCAAAGTTTCAAAGAGGAAAGGCAGATTGGACACAGTGGACCACATTTTTTAACGTCACACAATTAACTGACAGGTGTAAAGGACAGAATATACCACTGCATAGTGTGGAATATTTTTTAAAAAGAATTTGATTTGGTAGATTAAAACATTGTCTTAAAAGCTCCTGTTTAACAAGGTATCTCCCATGCATTTCTCAAAATTGTGCAAGATCTCTTAAAAGATAACACAACAGCTATAACTTTGTTGACCCCCCTAATTACTCTCTAGTGAATTTCTAAGCCAAGGGTGGATTTTTGTCACAGATGTATGCCATTATCATGGGGCAGATCCATTTCAAGGTCCATATGGAAGAGAGGACTCCCTATAGATGATAAGGACTTACAGATGTTCTGTTTGTGGATGATTTTCTGTTGATTTCATTAAGCCCCAGAACACTTTTAAGAGTCTCTTAAATGAGACTTACAATAACTCCAAAGAGTTCTAGCTAGCTATCCACAAAGCAATAACAAAGTGGATGAAGAAATGCCTATTGTCCAGACTACGATATGTAGTTTGATTGATAAACCAATAGAGCTTTCTCATTAGTTTATAGATCTTGAACAAATATTGCAAATTGACAAAGAACTGGAAGAAGAGTGGACCGGAATTGCCTTTGGGAAAGTGCAAACCTCTTCTAATAACCAAGAGTTTATTCATAAAACAGAGTCATTAAAAAAAAAGTACCACATTTCAGAGACTAAAATTCCACTTGATTCATTTTTTACCCAAAAAATAAATCAGTGAGTCACATATTTATTTCAAAACAGGATAATGATATGAATAAACTGACTTTTTTGGTGATCACTGTAGGAGAGAGTAACTTCAAGTTCAGTGTACAGGATAGAGGATATGAACTATTTTTAAAAAAGGTATATGGATCAAACTGTGAAAGGCTTAGCTACTCTGATCAAGCAATGATCCAAATCAATTCCAAAGAATCCATGATGAAAAAAGCTATTCACTTCCAGAGAGAGAACTGATGAACTGAGTGTAGATTGTAACTTATTTCTTAAACTTTTTTACTTTTTTCTTGTTTTTTTTTTGTGTTTTCTTTTGCAACATGGCTAATATGGAAATATGTTTTTCATGACTTCACATGTATAATGGATATATTGCTTGCCTCCACAAGGGATGAGGGAGGGATAGGAAGGAAGGTAAGAATTTGGAACTCTAAATTAAAAAAAAAATGAATGTTAAAAACTTTTTTCCCCACTGTAAGTGGGAAATGTTTAACAAAATAAATAAAAAAATTTTTTTTGAAGGGTCAGTCATTTGAAACTATTTTTATGTAATCCACCACAGATGTTAAATTTAGCAGAGACACCCAACTCTGAGTATGGAGCCTACTAAGAATGATAATGTGAATACCTTGCTTTACAAATTAGAGCTTTTGTAGCTCATCTAAGCTGTATATATACTCACTGAACTCCAGCCCTGCTTATGGAAAGTCAGATTATTTCAATTCTCTATTTTGTCACCATATGGTCAACTTGTTTATGTGGGACAATTTATGAGGAAAAAAGGGAGGCATAAACAAGTACCTTGATGAAATCCTGTTGGACTGCTAAAGGCATTTTTTTAACTGGAATCATAAACCCTTTGTTGAAAAATATGAGAGGAATTTTTAAAATTAAAACCACTTTTTTCCAGGAAAGATACAAGTAAATTGGGACAATTTAATCAGGTTGTTCTAGCCCTATAATATTTTGTATGTAACATTGAACTATTTGTTGCTTGATATCATAGTTGGTTAAAAAAAGAATTATACAAGAAGAAATCCAACAATTGAAGTGACTTGAAAACAATCTCTTATTCTGTCACCTGCTTTGATTATTTTTATGTGCCCATCCATCCTCCACGTAGCTGCCAAATGGACTTTCTGAAATTAGAGGTTTTACCCAGGCCTTTTGCCTCCTCAAGAAGTTTTTGTGGCTTCCTTTTGTCTTGAGGATAAAATACAACTTCCTCATCTGGCTCTTAAAGCCATTCACAACATGGTTCCAGCCTGTCCTTTTAAGTTGATTGCATATCACTCTCCTTCCTGCACTTTGTTCTATTTCCTGGGTATATAATTCCATCTCTTTTCTCCATACCATTGCACAGGCCTGGAATGCCCCTTGACTATAACCCCACTTCTGCCTCTAGCTTCCTTCAAGGTTCAGCTAAAACACCACTTCCTTGATGGGTCCTATCTTGATCCCCTTGCTTAGCCCTTTTGCCTTTAGTTTTTATCTATCTTGTTTTACTTTTGGTACTTTTTTTTTTCTCAATGACTGTCAATTATTATTGAAAGTCAAAAAGATATTAATATGTAAAAAGCTTTTAAGGAATATTTGTGTAGTTGTGACTGATGCTAGGCAAGCAATGTACTAAGCAGTAAGGATGTGTGTGTTCATCCTTCATTGCCGAAGAAGACCACGCCATCAGAGAAATAATGACATGACTTGCACTGGACACTGTTTTGAGTGAGGGAGGGCTGTGCAGCTCACCAGCCTCACTTCTCCTCCAGAGCCATCTGAATCCAGTGACCAGATATTCATCAGGATGACTGGAGATGACCCAGGATGAGGCAATTTGGGTTAAGTGACTCGCCTAAAGTCACACAGGTAGTGAGTGTCAAGCGTCTGAGGTGACATTTGAACTCAGGTCCTCCTAACTCCTGCACTGGTGCTCTATCCACTGCACCACCTAGCTGCCCTCCTAAGCAGTAGGGATACAAAAAGAGGCAAAAGACAGTCCCTTCCTTCAATGCTATATTTTAATATGTGATGGAAGGTGAGCATTAAGGGTATTGTCATGAAGAGGAATTCTTTGGATAAGGAAACTAATCCCTGCTTTGAAAAGTGTTATAAATAGGGTCTTCCTCTGAGGCCCCTCCCCATCTAGAGTAAAGCTTACCCCTGGCCTGATAACAGAACTAAAGTCTGGAGTGAAAAAAGAATCTTTAATTATGGTCCTTACAAGAAGAGGGCACATTCCCTACTATGAGAGAAGTGTTCACCTTAAACAAAGCACAATCCTTGTGAAATCAGGAAAGTTTTCATTAATTTTTACATTCATTCCCCCTGAATGGACAGGTGGCTTTCAAGGAAGGTCCCCATTTGTTCAGACCAATGCAAGCCTCTATATCGTTCCAGGTCTGAACTTCCTGCCACACCATCTATTGGCCACGTTACTTCATGTTCTCCGCTCTCCAATAGCTTGTCAAGCCTGCACATGTTTCTTACCTTTTACCTGACCATGCTAGATCACAACTCTGATTAACTGCCACCACTCAAAACTGGGAGGAGTTTTAACTCTTGTGAAAACAGCACCTCTTCCTTTGTTTCCAACAAAAAAGAATTAAAAATTATGAAACTTACTTTACAACCTTAGAAAGTGAGAATGGAGCAAATTGTTTTATCTCCAATGGAAATACAGCTGCAAAGTTGAGCCAGTAAGCATGAAGATGATTGGCATGGGAAGTGCCCCATTAAGGACTAGCATTCTGTCTGCTCCTGAAAAAGGATTATTGGCAGTTGTCATTAGGGATTTGATTTGTGCACTGGGTTTGGTTGTGAATAAAGTTCTGATTCTGGAAATCACTGAGCACAGAAAGAACTTTGGAAAAGTACACTCTTATGTGGGCCGGTATAGGACCCAGTGAAATGGTGGCTTTTGTTGGTTTCTATGTCATGCAGCTAGAGAAATATTTTTGTACCTCTTATAATCTAAAATCCTTAGAAATCTTTGAAAAAAATTATTTTCATGTGAGCACTCTATTACAGTGAAAATACATTTTTATTCTTGCTTTTTTCAGATACCATCTAGATTGTGAAATATCTGAGCTAAATTTAAAACTTAAGGGCATTGTTGGAAACCCACACCAATTAATATTCTGTCGTTATCTTGGTGTCAATCTCATTGCTGCTCAGGAAATAAGGTGGACAATTAAATCAAATGATCAAATTTGCAAGCAAACAAATAAAAGAACACAGAAATCCACCCACGAAAATGGTAGATGAAGACCTATATTGTCATTTTACATGACAAATGCCTTCCTCAAAGCTTTCCTGTAAGATGAATACCATCAACCTCAAAACATTTTAGCTGCCAAGTGAAGTTAAGATTAAAAGGAATCTTTTTGGCAAATTATTTTAGTAATACAAATTTTTTTTTAAAGTTTGTAGTGCAAATAACCCTACCTAATTAATCGGTTTTAGCTTGGAGCTTGTCTTTTCTTTTTCTTAAAATAGTGCATATCATTGCATTGACAGTTATTTTCTAGCTCTCAAACCTGTATGAAAAGTAGAGTGTGCTGGTCAATAGCATTATTTTCCTCTGTTTTAGGAGTTGTGACTCCCTACCATTGCTTTGATTTTGATCATCCTTTCCTTCCCCTCCAAAAATTAAACATACTGGGCAGAATTAAAATCCAATTTTGAGTTTCTGGGGGCAAGACTCTACATATATCAATAGCATCTTTCACATAAACCAACTACATGTAAGTTAAATTATTTTTTTTCTGATGAATTTGTCAGGCTGAATAGCAACATTGATGGGGTACAGACTCTGGAAACCTCCTTGAACTCTGCTTGAATCTTCCCACCTAATCCGGCTTTACCTGTTACCTCTGGATTGCCCCACCTGCTCCTGATTGCCTCCAGCTGTTTCCCACCCTTGATCAGTCACCCAAGTCCCATTAGAATCCTCTTTGGACTCCTCCTCAAGACCCTCTCCAAACACCTCCTCCCATCACCCTATGCTACTAGACCACCTCCAGATCCCTCCCACAGTCTTTCTGTATATAAGTTCCATCTTGCCTCCACGAAGGTGCTCAGATTCAATCTGACCCTTTGTTAATACAAGTGTCGCAAATAGTGAGGCTTCTTAAGAGTCAACCCAATATGGCAAATCTTTAATTAACTTTGTTTTACTTTGGCTGAATTCATTCAGGTAGGACCCAGGGTGTCGGTACTTTGGGGTCCCAAGCACCCCAAACCTCAACATTATGGTTTCTGGACCTCAACAATATTGTTTATGTAACTCCTTTTCTTTGCTTTTAGCCTTTTCACTTTCTTAATGATATATATGTATATGTAAATATGTATATATGTATATATGTATATATATATATATACATATATACATATTTTGAGGAGGAGTAACTTTTCTTCAGAAGATATGCCACAGATGAGCACTGCAGCTAAGCTATTAATTTGCAATAGAATGATGACATAAAATAAAAATGATAATATAAAAATATTTATTACAGGATTAGAACATTTATGCTGGATTTGGAGTCAGAGGTCCTGGGTTCAAATCCTGACCCTCCTACTTTCTAACTGTATGACCCTGGGCAATTCACTTAAACCTTTCTAGACTTCACTTGCTTGAACTTTAAAAAGAGGGAGTTTGGTGAGGTACCTCTTCATGTGCTTTTCAGCTATAAATCTATATTCCCATGATTTTACTGTAATGAATTGAACCACTAAAACTGTTCTTTCAGGTTTCACTGTAATTTGTTTTATTTCATTTAATTGTATCATTTCTGTATATGGGATTCTCTGAATTGTATGTTTTTTTTTAGGTGGGAGAACGTTTATTTGGGTTAGTACCTTGGCTGTAGATAATAAACTTTAAAAATTTGATTTCAGTACCACCTTTCCTGAATAATATAAGGAAAACTACAATGGGCTCATTGTGTTAAGAACTGGGAACTGAGGTCCTTTATTCTTTTAATAATATTGCCTTTTAATTCCAAGACCATGGAATTAAGTAACCCTCGCTGGACCTCTGTGGACCTTAGTGTCCTCCTTAATCAGTTCCCAGTGTCCTCCTTATGAGTTCCCAGGGTCACACACATAGTTTCTGAAACAGGATTCAAACTCAGGTCCTTCCAACTTCAATTCCTGTAATCCTTTCACAGCACCACTTAATCTCTCAGGGCCTCAGAAAACTCTTTAAGCCTATAGGTTATAGATGACTTGCCTGTCTACACTAGTAAATGGAGTTTTCTTATATACTGGTAAAATCATAGGTCTGCCCCCCTTAAAATTATTGAGAAGTTGCGCATTAAATATATTGTATAACTAGGCATAACTAATTAATATACTATTGATTTATTTTTTCTTTATAAATTTTTCTAATAATGATAATTGCATTTAAATATGCTATCAGGCCGGGAAGATTTTTTTTTCTTCTTAGAGGTTAGTTGGAGATTATTTTCTATAACTTGTAAATATTCTTTGGAATTGAAAAGTATGCAGTAAAACCATGTATATTTGGGGGAGACTGGTTAATTTGATTGACTATTTTGATTGAGTTTAATAAATGAATGAATAATTTGATTAATTATTTATTTTCTTTGTCATACTAGTTCAATAAGATAAATTGCTTCTGTATTCTCTTAAAATGAGACAAAAACTATTCAAGGGTATTTTTAAACTAAGTGTTAAGTAACCAAATGTACCCAGCATGTTTCTGTGTCCTTCATGGTCATCATCAGCTTTTCCTTTTATGATTAAGTGACTAAGGAGCTCTCTATAATGCAAATTTTTTCTGTTTCTTCACCAAGGGATGTAAACTACCTAGGAAGAAAATATTACTGTCGGGCAACATTAATGGAAGGATGAGAGATTTATCATCCCTGGGGTTGAGCCACTCAGTTTCATCAACATGTGTAAAAGCACAAACTTTCAGAGAAACTAATGACCTTAGGTGATTTTTTTTTTTGAGTTTCTAAAATTTTACATTTAATACTTTTGAGTTCAGGCAAGTTGATGAACTAGAATAGTGTATGTCAGTTGAGAACCTAGTGAGTGGTTGCAGTATTAGTTACCCTTTTAAGGCTCCTAAAATAAGCAAGCATAAATATTTCACATTTCACAGGGTTCTGAAAATCACTTAATAATCAAATTTTAGAATGGAAAGGATCCTTCAGAGGTTATCTAGTTCACTGTCTTTATTTTCCAAATGAATCTCTAGAAAGAAAAACAATTGCCTGACAATTTTAAAAATGTAGGCCAACGTATAGGACTTGGAATCAGCAGTTTACTTTTGGTCTTTACCTGAAACACCCTTAACACTTAACCTTTGAAAGTTCTGGTGTGTAATAGCAAGCATGTGTATGTCATCCTTACCATACTGTATTATTAAGTGGACCCATGATTCCATTGATGCGGGTGCATATTGGAACCCATTCATACTTTCTTATCTGGTACAATTCTCGTCCATGAATTTCCTTGGGTTCTCCAGAGGGGAGCAGCACAGTATGCTGAAGAGAGCACAATATGCTCTCTTTAATATCTTCATGTTTGTGGTCACCATTATAGCACATGGGCTATCTCTTGCTCTCAGTCTTCTCAGTTTAGGTCCAACTTATTTGCTCAGTCTTATTATATGTATTATTTCTAATTCTATACTTTCTAGCACAGCCAAACTGGGTTATTTGTGTTTCCTCATATCTGATGTTCTATCTCCTACCTGTAAACCTTTGTGCAATTTATCTGCTAAACTTGAAATACATGGCCTCCTCATCTCTACCTCTCAGACTTTTTAGCTTAGCTCATGTACCAGCTCCTTCAGGAAATCTTTTGTAATCCTCCCAGTTTCTAGTGCCCTCCCCCCAAATCACTCTGTGTACTTTGTGTTGACTTATCTAAATATTATTTCTATATATTATCTACACATATATTTAGATACATATTAACATATCATTTCTCCTCAGGAGTCCTTAACCCATGAACTTGTTTGAAAAAAATATATTGATAACTGTATTTCAACATAATATTGGTAATTCAGTACATCAATAAACTCAGTAGGGTGTCCATTCAACTGCATGCCATAATCTGGACAGCATATCTTTTTATTGAAATATTGGTTTCCTTTGTTATCCTGATATGTTTTATGCATTTAAAAATATTATGCTGAGACGGGACCCATAGGTTGAAAGAAACTGCCAAAGGGTCCATTCAGGGGTGTCCTGGAGCCAGCTCTGACTGCATTGTTAAATTTTCAGTCTGGGCATTTAAATTTTGAGAATCATCAAAGGTTACATATCAGGGCTTGATTTATTGTCTTGTTGATTGTTGACTTTAGAAAGTGTTACTAATGCAGACTAAAAGTGCGTTGGTTTGTACATTTGTTTTTCTGGAGAGGTGACTATCAAACATTTACCAGAACATCCCTGGATCCACAACACAAAAAGTTAAAAAACCCTGCCACAGTATAAGTCAAGCTGCTAGAGAGAAGGGGCCATTTCTATTTGTATTTATGTCTCTGATACCTAGCAACATGCTGGGAACTTTAAAAAAAAAGACTTGTGATTTCATTGGTGTTAGGATCTACCAGTGATGAACTTCCTCTATCAGACTGGTACCTTCTCTGCAACTTAGTCTTTTAGAGAATTGCTGGAATCCCTGTGTTCAGTTACTTGCCTGGGGACACAGCAAGTTTGTATAAGGGGTGGTACTTGAACCAAGGTCTTTCTTTTTCTGAAGCCAGTTCTTTATTCACCATACCACATAGCATTTCAACTGGTAAACAGTTGGCATACTTAACCAATGACTCTTGAATGAATGAATCAACGTTCTCTATAGGATGTCCATTGAATTACATGGGCAACATGAATTTTTTTTATCTACTTACTTTTTTTTTATGTATTGAAAAATGGTATTTTTGAATGGTAATGGATCTGCTGGAGAAGTTCTGTAGTATATTCTTAGCCAAGTTCCTTGAGGGTAGAGACGGTGTCATTTTTCATCTTTGTATTCCATGCTCCAAGAATGGTACCTTGTACATAGTAGAAATTAATAAATATTTGTTTGACTGAATTGACTTTCCTAAATGAGGAAAGATCCTTTATATGACTGTTTGTACTTCTGTTTCATACTTATTGCATCAAACTCAGCAATATCACATGGCCTTTCATCTGGGGAGACATGGACAGTTTCATGGAGGAGATCTGAGCTGAGCCTTGAAGGAAGAAAAGGGACTTAGTAATTGTGGATGATACAGTACCTTCCTTCCAAGCATGGAGATGGCTCATGTACATGCACAGTGGCTGAGGTGGGCGTGGGTTGAGATCAGGAAATATTTCATTGTCTGTTTGGGTGCAATATAAAGTGTGTGCAGAGTAATGTGAAACCTGGCTGGAAAGACAGAAACATACAACTCTAGGATCCAAGACTTGAAAAGAACTTTGCAGATTAATAATAGGTGGAAACCTACTATCTCTTGAAATAGCTTGTTCCACTTTTGGATAACTCTAATATTAAGGAAGTTTTTCCTTTTCCTTTTTTTTTTTTTTTACCTACATGAGGCTCCCTTTATGTGATGGCCT
This sequence comes from Notamacropus eugenii, assembly GCF_028372415.1. NCBI lineage: Eukaryota > Metazoa > Chordata > Mammalia > Diprotodontia > Macropodidae > Notamacropus > Notamacropus eugenii. Next base: position 268,487,074 of record NC_092876.1, read on the forward strand.
TTCAAATACTTGCCAATAGCTATCATATCTACTGTAAATTTTTTTTTCTAGGTTAAATATTTCAATGGATTCTCATATGTCACAACAGAGACTTTATTTAGAAGCCATATTGTGAGGAAAGATCCTCTCAGTTACCCAGGCTCACAATCTAATGTCATTTTTGACTCCTCCCTCTATCCAGTCTCTTTGACTCCACATCCTAAATCCATTTTGCTTGGGCTTGTCATTTTTGCCTTCATAACATCTCTTGCATATGTCCCCCTGTCTTCTGTAACACTGCCTCCATCTTGGTGCAGGTCCCACATCACCTCATGCTTACGCATTGAAATAGCCTGATGACTGTTCTGCCTTCCATGAGCTTCTGCCCTTTCCAGTCCATTCTCCACTCAGCTGACAAGGTGATATGCCTAAAGCATGGGTCTTACCATGTCAATCCCATACTCAATAAAGTTTCAGTGATTGCCTGTCTCCTTTAGGATAAAGTATAATATTTTTTCGTTTGCCATTTAAAACCTCCCTTCATAACTTGCCTTTATCTTATAGTCCACTCCCTCTATACGTACTTTAAAATCTCAGGTTCTACAGGAGGTCTCTCTTGATCCTCTACTGATTATTTACATTTTTCCTGCTTTTACACTTAGTTATATTCATGTTATCTCCCATTAAATTGTGAGCTCTTTGAGAGCTGGACTGTCTTTTGCCTTTCTTCTTCTCCCACTGCCTTAGCACAGTGCCTGGCACATAGTAGTCACTTAATAAATAAATGAATGATGGGCCTTTAGAGGCCATGACAGGGTGTTTGTATTTAATCCTGTAGTTATATAGAGCCTCTGAAGGTTTTTGAATAGGTCAGTGTCTTAGGAAGCCTATTTTGGACCAGAATGGACCAGAAGGGTTTGGAAAGACTGACCGCAGGGAGACTAGATGAGAGGCTATAAAATAACTGAAGGGTGATAAGAGCCTGAATGAGGGCCTGAGTTACTGTTGTGTCAGTGAGGGAGTAAAAAAGATGTTTTGGAGGCGCAACGCACAGGATTCACCAATGCTTTTGGGAGGGATGGAAGGTGGAGGGAGATAGAAAATTCTTCAAGTGTTTTGAGGCTGCATAAATGGGAAGATGTTGGTGTTGTTAACAGGAAACAGGAAATCATGAGTTTGGACTGAGTGCAACCCAAGGAAGTGATGTGGAGTACTTCTAATCTTTAAAGTCTATATTTGGTATTGTATTTGGAACAGTATTCAGATGGAATAATGGCTTTGAATGGAGAGAGCTCAAGCTCTGGAGGGTTGTATTAGTGGAGTTAAATTCACAGATTCCTAAATTACTAGGTAAGAAACTACCTCAGGGCACTTGGCAGCACCTTTAACATAGTAATTTTAGGTCCTTAACAAGTGTTTGTTGAATTGAATTGATTTGATTAAAAAGTAAACTCCCTAGCTCCCTTTGGAATAGTGGTCAATGGAAAGAAGTTAAACAATCACGATTATGAAATTCTCAGTGTAGAGAACTGTATTAGTCACAGGGTGGAAGGGATTTTGTTCACTTAAATAGCTGAAAAGTAGGCCAGTTTATCCATTTTTATTGAAAAGACTTTCTTTATCCAACTAATATTAGTACTGTATCAGAGGTAGAGTGATCAAAAAATATTTGAAGTGGATACTTTGGGAATCATGTGGTCAGGAATCTCCAAATTTTCAGGTAAAAATGGGATCATTTTGCCACATAATATTAGTAGAACATCAGCTTAAGAACAATGAATGTTGCAATGGTATAATTTAACGGAAACAAAACCAAAGTGTCTGTATAAGAATATGTACTTTAGATAGTTTCTTTATCAATGTAAGTTTACTTAAAAAACCCCTAATTTTGAATTAGCTATTTCAGTTATATAAGCTAGTTTTAAGAAAATCCCTTTCCCGTGTTCCTTAGCCAAAGTGAAACTATAATCATATTTTAAACCTAGTTATAGGAATGTGCCATTTTTAGATGCTGTGGGACTACTAAGTGACTGTTCTTCTGAGTCTAACTCCAGGTATGGGAAGCAAGAAAGGCGATCTGAGCCTCCAATACATGATGCCAGTATGCTCATGAGATGCTGGTATGAACTGCATAGGTAATCTCAAGGGAAGAGTGGAAGAGTGGCTGTTCAGCATGGGCTGAGGTGGGATTCTCGGGACTCAATTTCTCCAATGACACCTGGCAGACTTTAAGCCTGACTGAATACAAGTGGACAATCTATTGCTGCCTGGAATAGACATGAAGTTGGGGAGATACTGTTTCCCTGCAATGTCCCTACTCTTGGTGGCAATTCCCTATAGTCAAAAGGTTTGTAAGCTTAATACCAGATCTATTCAATTATAGATTATGGATAGAGGAACATCTGAGGATGCCTAAAATTAAGCTATTAGGCATAGGACTTTAGACCAACATCAAGTTAGAGTCTTTTTATTCTTAGTAATACTGAGGAGACAATTAGATCAAGAGATTGTGAAGTTAGCAACATAAATATTATCTGTGTCTCAGCTGGCTTATGTTTAAAAAAATTTCTTTTGTAGTCCATATTGTAAATGCTTTAAAAACATGTATCACCTGACCAAAAGTCTGAATTGCTTTATCTGGTATAAACTGTGCTAAAAATAAAAAAAAAAAAGAAAATTCCAAATGTGGTCACAAAGAGTAGGACACTACTGAAAAAATTAAACAACAAATATGACTACTAATAAAAATTGTATTTATATAGTAAAAAAAAAAAAAAAAAAGAAAAAGAAAAAGAAAATCCCTTCCCCCTATCCCTTTTAAACATTCCTAAAGATATAAACCCACAGTTTGAGAATACAAAGTTTTATTTATTTGTAATGGTATCAACTCATTGCATACCACTTTTTACTTTTCAAAGTACTATAATATCCATTAACTGAATGCATCTTTGCAATGGTCATAAAACTTAGGGGTGGTAATATCATCTCACCTCGATAGACAATTCAGGTGTAGAGATTGACTCTCAACCTTGTGACTTTCACCGGAGTGATTTCATCCCTATAAATAATTTAAATCAGGATATTGGGAAGGATTTGGGGGAGGTGGGTGCCTTTGAAATTGTATAATGATATCTTTAAAGTTCAGCATATTTAATTAAAATTATGAATTTATAAAATTTTAAACATTACAGCAAATAATTTAAAAATGAAATAGAAACAGCTACAAATAATTGCTTAAAAAGTCTGTATGTAACAAGTGATAGTTTCATATAAAATCCTCTTTTTTTCTTCTTCATTGTATGCTAGAATGTTCCTGTTTATTGATGATTGCCAAATTCATAATATGAAAAAAGCTAAAAAATGCAAACAATTCATTTGTAACTACTTTGCTTGTTGAAGCTCTTTTGGGTTTTACCAGGATTGGAATCTGAGGAAATTAACAAGAGAAAGTTAGGATAAGGAATGAAATCATTATAATTTGGGGGAAGGGAAATGCTTTCTATTAGCTTATTTTATAGAATTTTGCCATTATATGAACTTGTTTTCATTCTTGAGTTTTATGTACATAAGATGATGGAAGAATAACTATTCTTTACCACAAAAAGGAATAGTTTGGGTGACATCTGTATTGAGTGGGAAACTTTTTTCATTAATTTATGTTTGATTGGAGTAAAACTTAAAATTTAATGTACCCAGATTTCTCATAATATTTTCTCTTATGAGGCCCTCTTGTTTATTTTATTTTTATTTTTAAGCATATTTAGTATTGTTGCAAGTACAACAGAATTTATTGCATTCCCAAGAAACACCCTGAACAAAAATAAGTTTCTTAGGTACCTATTTAGAGTCCAGTAGAGGTGCATCTATGCTGGTGTCTTGCTCTTATCTGCTTCAAATGTTGCAGAGGAAGTAATAAAATCCTGGTAATTGATCTAATTTTTCATTATTCTTCCATCAGTGAAAACTTTTTTTGCTTCAAAGTGTGACTGATCATTTTTGTAATTTCAACCTATTAGTTTAACAGTAGATGATTTGTGTCTTCCTTGAAATGTCACCTGTTTCTGAAACTGCTTTAATAATAGCCTATGATAGTGATTGCTAGAGCTGAAGTTTGAAGCATCACTGGCATGTCCTTTTCAATTTTAAATATGCTTTATTTAAATTTTAATGGCAGTGAATATGTTTAAATTCCAAAGTGGCCGAAAATCATGTAAATATTATATTAATATTTCATCCTTGGGGGAAAATGTCACTAGTCAGGGAAAAAAGACCCAAAGTCAAAAGAAAGAAGAAAAAATTCTAAGGACAGTTTAATGAGCTTATGTCAAGTGAAATATGAGAAGTTAAAAAATACTTCTTTATAGTTCTTTCTTGCAAGAATGCTCAGAATATGGGATCCATGTAATAATGTAGGCACATCCCTGTTGACATTTTAATTTTCAGCTAAAGCACTTTAATTATGTGCACAATGTTATTTAGAGAGAATAATAAAATTGTGCGTTATGGAAGCTGGATTCCTAGTTCTATATCAGTTTCTGATGAATGACCTCATTAACACCCTCCATTATAGATTTCAGTTATGGGATGTTTATAAAAGTAATTGGGGCATTACATTAATTCTCTGAAAATGTAAGTTGAAGAGATTTTATTTTTTGCATCACTGATAATGAGTGGCTATTTTATTTTGTACCATGCACTTTTTTTTTTTAAAAAAGGGAGATGTACTTATAATTTTTGTTAAAGGACAAAATTCTGCAATTAACCTTCACAATAATTGTAAAGTCTCAACCTTGTCTATGTGCCTGAATTTTGAAAGGAAGGGCTTTCTTAAGGATGGAGAGAATAGTATCTCAATCTCAAATTATTCCTGGGCACCTCTGTAGAGAAAGCTGTCCAGGGTGCCAATTAATTTTAATTGTGCTGTTTTTATGTGTGAGATCGACATTTGTCTTGCTGAAACTGGATTGATACCAGCAGACCGTTCCTCAGAGTCTGGTTAATGGATGTTAATGACCTCTATCCTTGACCTCGTCACCCTATTGATGGTGATATTACTTAGCCTCTGCAGTGCAGCATGCTTTTTTAGTGGACCTCATAATAAATTACATAATGCATAACATGTAATGGCTGGGACACTTGAAGGAAGTCATATGCTAGGGTAAAATAACAACACACATGCACTTTGCTTCCTCATGCAAAGCAGTTGCAAGATAGAGTAGGAGCAATAGTAAAACTAACCCCATCCTCCAAAAAGGGTTTGAATCCTTAATTTGTCACTTACTAGTTGTACAACCTACAGCAAATCACTTAGCCTCTTTAAACCTCAGTTTCCTTATCTATAAAACTGGGATGATAATACTTGGGACCTTTTACTTCAGCGTGTTGTTGTAAGGATTAAAAAAATGAACAAAATGATTGTTGTGACTATGAAATGCTATATGAATGTGATGATGTGAAGGTAGTTTGGGGATTTTCAAGTACTTTCCCTTAAGCCATCTATTTATAGTTTTAAGTAAGCACATTAATCTTGGGGAGAAGCACAATGAGTTGAGAGGAGGAGCCTAATCGAGAGGAGGAGCATTAAACATGACATGCAACATGTGCTATAAAGGCTGTGGTTGTAAATAGAATCTATGTAATCCGTAGTGGCAAAGGAAGAGCAAACTGGGCTTGGAGTCAGGAGCTCTTGATTTCTAGTTTTAACTTTGTCACTAATTATCTCTGTCACCTGGGGCAAATCACTGCATCTCTTGAAGTTTCAATTTTCTTATTTCCAAAATGAGACAGTTGAACTAAACTTGGGTGCTTAATTGCAATATGTGGACAGATTTTAGTTAGTCCATGAACTCTATTGGGAAAAAAATACATCTTTATTTTTTTTTAACATTTTTTATTTCTTTTGTAATCCTATGTTTTTCAACTTTATATATTCCATATATTTAAATTTTTTCTGGGAAACAATCTAAAAAATTCTTCCAAAAAAAGAATTATTCTGAAAAGGGTTTTACCAGACGTTACCAGACTACCAAAGGGGTCCATTACCTAAAAAAGGTTAAGAACTCTATGACTAAATGATTTCTAAGGTCCCTTCCAGTCCCAACGTTTTATGAGTCTAGGATTCCCTCCATGAATTCCGTCTGTCTCTTAGTGGAATTTTACCTTTCTCAATGTGTGCACTGCAGAGATGAAGGGAACAAGAGAGAGTAAGCAGGGAAATGATGTATGTAAATGAAGGACTTGGAATAGATTTTTAATGTCATCTATATACATGGATGACATATATATTATATATATACATTATATATATGATGTGTATATATGTGTGTGTGTGTATGTGTGTGTGTGTGTATTCTCATTTGACTCCCCTACTTCTCACATAAGCATATTTGAGGATTTTTATCATATTTACAATAGTTACCATATTTTACCATAATTACCATAGGTAATTAATAAGAGACATTTAAGAAGGTAATGGAAAATGTCAAGCAGTGCAGTACTTAGTATTTATTCTAACAGTGGCTTAATAAAAATATGATGAGGTAGGTAGTTGAAGTATTTTATTCCCCTTTTACAGATAAGGAAATTGAGGTTCAAAAGTTAAGTAACTTTATTTGAGGTCATAAAAATAAAAAATAAGTGGCAGAATCCAGGTCAGACTTGGAACTTCTGATGAAAACTTCTTCCTTTTTCTGTTATAAATGAGAAAGCATAGGGTATGTTTTCTATTATAGTAGGTGATTAGGGATAGATAAAAGACAAAATTTTATTATTTCTGATAGTTATAATATCTCACATTGAAAACTGCTTTGAGATATACAGAGGAGGAACATAGAGCATGCTTTCACATCTCTAATTCTATTATACCAATTATAACCAGATCCAGATTAGTGCAAATAATGAATCCCCTGAAGTGATCACATGTATTTGGATTCATATTATTTGATATTATGATTATGTAAAATACGGCAATCAATTTTATCCCAATGGAAATATGCAGTGTGAATTCAAATAATGTAACTACCTCAGGGGATTTATTATTCACACTAATCAGGATTTAGTTGTATCTCAAGGCATATTACCAAGTTGTCTATATTTTTAAAAATTCCTTTTCATTAAAAAAAGTAACACTTTTAAGATCATTGGATTGTCAATGTAGAGAGGAGAAGGATGTTACAAAATAAGAATGTGATAGGGTATTTTCAAGCTTCCTGAAGATGAGGGATTTTTTTGTATATATCTTCATGTAGGTGGTAGGACCTAAGTCACTCACTCTGTATGTTTTTTGAATAAATGAGAGAATGTTTTTTTAATGGAAATGAGTGTTGAACTTCTTCAAAAGCTTTTGGTGCACCTATTGATATAATCATATGATTTTTTTTAAAGATGGAAGGGGAAAGTGACAAATGTTGAAGAGGATGTGGAAAAATTGGGACACTAATTCATTGTTGGTGGAATTGTGAAGCGATCCAACCATTTTGGAAAGCAATCTGAAAGTATGCTCATTTAACTACCTTTGACCCAGCAATATCACTATTTTGTCTCTTTCCAAAAAGAATTAGGGAAAAAGGAAAAGAACCTACAAGTTCTAAAATGTTAATAGCACTCTTTTTGTAGTGACAAAGAACTAGAAATTGCAGGGATGCCCATCAACTGAGGAATGACTGAACAAGTCATGGTATATGATTGTGATGAAATACTACTATGCTATAAGAAATGATGAGCTCATTGCTTTTAGAAAAACATGGAAAGACTTGAGTGCAACAACAAAGAACAAAATGAGCAGAACCAAGAAAACTTTGTATACAGTAATAGCAATATTGTTTTAAGAATGACTTTGAGAAAATAAGTTATTTTGCCTGTTATAAACACCCAAATTAACTATAAAGGTCATAGGAAAAAACATACTATCTGCATCCAGAGAAGTAACTGATAAATACAAATATGTATAGAATAATTATATACATATATTTATATACACACATATTTGTGTCTAATAGTAGCTATCTGTAGGGGGGAGAAAAGAAAAAAAGAAATTTCCATGATACTTTTGTTGATATTTGAAAGGAATGTCAAGTTGTGCAGGGTGGATTTGCAGTTTCATGTATAATCATCTTTTAAAATTGACCTATGTTATGGATACACTTGTTTTTTTCCTTAAATTGTAAATAAAAATTTTAAAATATGAATGAGACATTGTTATAGACACACTGGTTATCCTCCTAAATGCTATGTCTCTTAACGCTCTAGTAAATTGATTGTCATTGATGTATGCTTCCCCTTTAGTTTACAAGTCCTTTACCAGCCTGTCTTTGGAGGTATTGGAACCAAAAAAATTACTGTAGGGCCAACCTGATAATGAGCCTCCATGAACTTAGTTATACTGATTCTTAGATGATAAACATAAAACTAATCACTGACCCATACTTGAATCTTTTTTCCGCTTGGTAAGGCCTCCAAAATCTGTACCTTTCTGGTACAGCCTTCAAGAATCCAATGTAACCTTCATACCACAATAAGGTATTGGAAGAATGCCTTATGAGTATTGGATTGGATGGAGGTTGAAGGAATTGGCTTGTATCATGGAAATTTAGCCATCATTCTGCAGGCTAATATACACTTTCATATTGTCTTTAGAAGTTATTTTTACTGAATACCAAATGGTAACAAAATAATGGCAGAATAAATGACCACAGTAGAATACCCTGGAGCTTTTCTAAAAGTCCAAGCAACCAGTCTCATAGGTGACGCAGAATTATGACCATTTCTTTCAAGTACTTTGAGAATGAAACTTCTCTCATGGATGGGGTCCAAGATCTGTGCTACTCCAGATTTCATTTCTGAGTAGAAGAATGTCAGAGTGAAGCTGTAATGTATAAATTGTTTTAGTATTGTGGCACTTTTGTTAAAATGGTGATGTTTGATAGTTGTTTAATTTTTTTTCCCATTCTGATTTACGTTTGCGAGCTTTGATCATGGCATATTTTTGCTGCCTCCCTTGTTTTTAAACATCCCTCTGAGACCTACTATTAAAGATATATGTTCAGATATAAATCTTCTTTATGCCTTGCCTATTGTAGGTTAAATTTAAAAATTTACACATGTAGAGAAATATCTACATGCATACGTTTCAATTCTCTGACTATCCACTAGGTTTTTCTGCGTTCTTTTTCTCAGATAAGTTGTTTGGCTGCAAAAGGGTTCTTCTTGAAATCATACAAATATATTGCTTTAAATAAATTTTATTCATTTAAATAATCTCAAGAATCTTTTAAAAACACCAGGACACATGAAAAACGAAAAGGAAGTGTAAATGATGCATAAAAGATACCTGTTCTAGGCAGTTTTAGTATTGTAATGATTTTCTAAGACAAAAAGAGCTATTTTAGTAGTGTATAGTTAATGAATGGGAAGAGTTGTTCTTTCAGGCAAAACATACGTTTATGAAAAATACGCAAAGGCAGAACTCATGATCATTTCTTTTATTTATACAGTGTTCTTTTTTTAATGAGTTTTGAACTAGCAGACAATTATAAGGAGGTGCAGTACAATAGTTGTTTCATCTGTTTAGCAGAATAAATCAACAATATTAAACATACTACTTAGTAATAGGGAAGTTTTCTAGAAGCTGTCTTCAGATTTCCTTTTGGAACATCTATTGCTTTTATTTTCAAGAGAAGCAGATTGTCTTTAAGGGATGATATGAAAAATTCAGTCACTGGGAGAGCTGTTTTCTAATTGTGATCTTTTCTGGCCATCTTAATTGAAACAGGGTTCTGGAAAGAGATGGTTTTGAATATGGTTTATTCAATAGATCATCTATTTTTTTCCTACTTTCTGTGAATTGGCCTCCTGGGCCCCACAGGACACAATATTACCCCATTGCCACCACACTGGACATCCAGGGAATAGCCTTTCTTATCAATGCAATGTCTAACCACGGGGACTGGTGATGATTCATGTTACCCGAGAAGTCTTGAGACAGATATTGAAGTAATAGACTCAATAAACAAAGTAAGATCTATATTTTTGGAGCTGACCAGTGTAGAATTTGCTTTGTTTGATAATACATATTGGTTATGAGATATTGTTTTTATTTGTTTATTTTCAGTTGAATGGATGAGGTGAGGTGTCAGGGATAGAAAATAAATGCTTGTCAATTGAAAAAATAATTTGAAAAATATAATCACTGTCCTCTCTTTCTAACCACCAATAATCTGCCTGGATTCTTTGTTCACATACTGTTGTATGTTGTACTTTTCCCCATTCCAGTGATTTGGAACCCTTGTATATTCTAAAAACTCTATTTCCCATCCCCAACTGCCTATTCCCTTACTCTTATCCCCCTTGACCCTAGCCCTTAAATGTCCCACTCCAGATCTACTTACCTTTTCCACTATACTTTCCAGAATGCCAACTCCCCTTGATTTCATCTTAAACCTTTTACTTCCCTATTCCTCCCATCTTTTGGCTTTCACTGACAATTGGCTCCCTCCTAATGATGTGGAATCAGTGTCTATCCTTTTCAGCACCGGAAACTGGAAAACTCTTTGTTTCCCATTGCCTCTTCCAGATTTTCCTGCTACTTCCATCACTCAGCAAACTTTCTTCTTTTTGAGGTTCATTCAATCCAAATTTGTCATCACATCAATATTCTGATGGTTGTTATCTACTGACTCGAGGGCATTCTCCTTCCTTCCTCAGTGAGCTCAGACACTGGATCATAATTCTTCTCTCCTTTCTAACTCCTTCACTCATACTAAGGAATTCAATGTCAATGTCCATATTGATATTTATAAACAGATACACCCTCAAACACCTTGATTTCTGAGTTTCTCAATTCACTCATTTCCCATGATTTATTCCTTTACTGCATCCCAGTTCCTCAATGAGCTCTTGATCATTTTATGACCCCAAAATGCTACATGTTCATATTCATGAACTCTGAAACTGCTTCATCTGATCCTGTCTCTAGCTTGACCCCTGGAAAACCAGTTCAGCCCCATATTTCCCTCTAAACTTGAGTGCTTTTTCTGCTGTTATATTGCTGAGCATTAGTTGCCAAGCCCCAACCCTATATTTCTCCCATCATCCCACCTTAATTTCTGCTCATGCACTGCTGAGTAGTTATTGGAGAAAATCATGAAATTGTATTGACTGGGTCCACTACAGACTTGTTAAATGATCTCAATTGGGACCTCACTTCAGCAAAGCAAGTATTTTGTACCTCCCTAATCAATTTACTATCCTCATTTTAGTAGTTCTTTCAAACCTCTTCAATCCTCCTTAAATATCCCATGGCACCACTTCTACCATTTTAGCTGAGTACTTTGCCTCATACTTTACTGAAAAAAAATTAGCCCATTTTTCTAAGAGCTCCCTCTTCTCCCCTCCTTATCATTTAACATCACTCAGATTTGTTTGCCCACTATCTCCTCCTTTGGGGCAACCAGGTGGTACGGTAGATAAAGCACCGGGCCTGGAGTTAGGAAAACCTGAGTTCAAATGTGGCCTTAGACACTTACCAGCTGTGTGACCCCAAGCAACTCACTTAACCCTGTTTGCCTTAGTTTCCTCATCTGTAAAATGAGCTGGAAAAATGCTTCTCCTTGTAAATTCAAACCTGTTGGCTCTTATTTCTGTGCAGATGATTCTTTTATTTATCCTGCCCTAAACTCTTTCCTGATTTCGAATCTCACATTATCTCTTGAACCTCTCAAACCCAACATGTCTAAACCAGAAATTATCTTTTTCCAAACCCTCTTCTCTTCCTAACTTTCCCATTGCTATTGAGGGCATCACCATCCATATAATTAATATAATATAATATAATATAATATAGTATAATGTAATATGATATAATATATAATATTATATCCCATTACATTATATTATATATTATATGTATATAATATAATATTATATATATTATATTATATTAGCTTAAAACTTTGGTGTCATCCTTGATTCTTCTTTATACATACCCCAGATATCCAGTTTGTTACCAAATCTTTTTTTCTAGCAGTTTATCATTCTTCTTCTCTCTACTCGCAAAGCTGCCACCCTGGTATAAGCTCTCATCACCTCATGTGTGGATTAGTGCATTAGTCTTCTGGTTGTTCTTTCTACCCTGTACATCTTCACACTTTAATTCATCCTTCATTCAACTTCCAAAGTGATCTCCTTATATCACAGGTCTGACCATGTCACCCTCCTACTTATTACCCTGCAATGGCTCCCTGTTACCTCTAGGATCAAACATAAAATGCCCTTTTGGGCTTTTAAAACATTTTACACCTTGGCCTCTTCTTTCCTCTCATTTTTTTTACACCTTACTCCCTTTGACTACTCTAACTGACCTTCTTGTTACTGGTTTTATTTCATAAATTAAGAATAAAATAAATGTGAATAAATATGATATGAAACTACATCTCATTTGGGGTTTTCTTGGCAAAACTATTGGAGTGGTTTGCCATTTCTTTCTCCAGCTCATTTTATAGATAAGGAATGGAGGCAAACAGAGTTAAGTGACTTTTCTAGGTCATACAGATAGTAGGTGTCTGAGGCCAGATCTGAATTCAGGGAGATGAATCTTCCTGATTCTAAACCCAGTGCTTTATCTATTGTACCACCTTAAGAAATGCTTTCAAGAAATGCCTTACTTGGTAGAAAATAAAATTGTTATTAAGAGGTACGAACAAAACTATATACTATAAACATACTTAGGATAGCCTTAAGGAATACTAGCAGTTCATAGTGCCTTTGGTCATGTTCAGGCTATCTCCCAGTAGCAGAAAGCATCCTTCAGGGCCATTAGAAGTTGATTAGTACAAGTAGTTGCCACCTGTTTGGGATCTTGCATTATCCTAGTCTAGTTTTTCCAGTGAAAAGTCACTCTAAAAAATACAAAGTGGAACCAATGAGATAGGGTCAAAATTTAGATTCCCCATTTTTTTCAAACATCAGAGACAGGGAGCCTATCTCTCCCCTTCCATTACTGATTAATTGTAGGAGGTGACTATAAATAGTTTTGATTTCTTCATTTGAAAACTATCTGTTCATATCCTTTAACCATTTATTAATTGGAGAATAACTCATATTCTTATAGATTTGACAAGAATCTTTATATATTTGAGATTTACATATTTGAGATCAATTGGGAAATGGCTAAACAAGTTGTGGTATGTGATTGTGGTGGAATTCTACTGTGTTATAAGAAGTGATGACTGCAATGATCTTAAAGAAACATGGTCTTAAAAGAAACAAGTCTTAAAGACTTGCATGAAATAATGAAGAATGCAATGAACAGAATCAAGAGAACACTGTATACAGTAACAACAATATTGTTTTAAGGATGACTTTGAGTGAGTCATTTCGTCGATCATAAATATACAAATTAACTATAAAGGACACATGGAGAAAAACACTATCTGTATCCAGAGAAAGAACTAGTGAATAGAAATATGTATACAATAATTTTCCACATATATAATTATTTATGTTTAATGGTAGCCATCTCTAGGGCTGGGGGGGGGGGCGCGGATAACAGTAAAAAAGGAAAAAGAAATTTACACGATGACCTTATTATATATTTAAAAGGAAGAGCAAGTTGTACATAATAAATTTTCAGTTTTGTGTACAATCATCTTTTTTATTATACTGTTATGGAAATGTTGGTTTTATTTCATAAATTACGAATAAAATAAATGTGAAAAGTAACAAATAACAATAATAAAAATTGTAGGATGTGAGTTGGGTCTAAAGAAACAGAGTTTCTTATCAACTATGAAAAAAAAGATATTCTTGAAAATGTATACATATAGATGACAGTTGTTTCTGGATTTCATCCCCAATCTTTCCATCCTTCTGAGCTTTTTTAGATAGCTTCTCCTTGTCTACTCCTTTTTTTTCCTGTAGCTACTCCTATTCTCCATTACAACTTATTATTAGTCCCTTTGAACTAAAGGATTTATGGGAACAGCAACCATGTGCATCCCTTGACTGAGAATATTCTATCTGCATGTATTAAATTTAGCAATTTAAATTTGATTTGAATCTGACATAATGAGATACTTTCAAAGATCAGCTATGTCACTGATATAGCTATTTTCTCCACCAGTGCAGATCACAACTCTTCTACACCTTAGTTAATGACCATCATGGATTGGGATGTACCATAAACTCTATTCAATGGTAGTCAGTCAGTTTGCCAGTGATCAATAACTTGTAGCTTAGCTAAGCTGTACTTCGTACAACACATAGTCAATTATTGGACCTTTGAAACCTTCAAAAGTTGACTAGAACTGCCTGAAATTGTGTTCCATGCACATAACATTTTAGAACTAGGCTCTTCATGCTATAATAAACCCTTGATACAGGACTTTGAAATTTGAATTTTTCATTTCTCATTCAAATTTCAGAATTTTGAGCTATATCACTGCTAAGTGCTAGAAGGAGGATACCAATAAGGTGTTTTCCTTTGGCAAGTGAAAGAAGAATTATTACAAATATTTATAAGTTGATGTTGAACTTGATAGACAATCTATTTAAACAAGGACTTCTCGTGGAGTTACATCAATAAACATTTGTCACTTTGCAACCTTAAGAGTGGTTAGATGTTCTTATTAGATTGGACTGAGATTTGTTTTAGGTTTTCTCTTAGATATGAAATTCATTTTTTTTTGAAGATTAATAATGAAAAAAGTACTTATATCCAGCTAACCTTCCTCTTAAAAAATTGAGCAACCAATGACCAGGACAACCAATCATATTCATTGCTCTGTACAGGACACGATGCATAGCACAATGCTGCACGTGCCATGGATGCTAAATGAGTGTGATTTGATGAGAATGGTTTTTCCCGTACATGTTTTAATCAATCAATGAACATTTATTAAGCCCCTATCATGTACCAGGCAGTGTGCAATGCACTGGGGATACAAAAAGGCTACAGATAATCTCTGCCCGCAAGGATTTTATAATCTAATAGGAGAGATAAGATGCAGATATATGTGTGAGTGTGTATGCACATGCCCACGCGCGCGCACACACACATACATAGAAAGCTATATATAGAACAAATAGTAAAAATGCACAGAGAAAAGATTGGAATTAAGAGGTATTGATAAAGGATTCCTGTAGAAGATGGGATTTTAGTTGGGACTTAAAGAAAGCCAGAGAACTCAGTTGTCAGAGTGAAGGAATAAGGGTGTTTCAGGCATAGGGGACAATCAGAGAAAATGCCTGGAGCTGAGAGATGGAGAGTCTTGTTATTAGAGCAGCTAAAAGGCCAGTATCACTGGATCAAAGAGAATGTGATGGGCAATTGTATCACCATGTCAATATTCACAGTACTTATGGCTACTATGAATATGCTGGTGTAGTTCTGAATCTCCATATAGAAGGCATAAGAAAAACATTTATTCAGATACCAGAAAGCCAAATCCATCATAGCAACAAAGAAATCCATCATAGTAACCAAGAAGTCTATACAAATCATCAAGCCTTTCTGCAAATGAACACCCTCAAACAAAATGTCCTTTTTCACCCAAAGCCAGCTGCCTGCTTTCTTTCTCTCTCCCAGATCTGACTAGTCTGACTCACTTCCTGCTCCATCCCTTCTTGCTTTACCCATTCAGCAAGCTTTTCCTACCACAAGCTCCATGTGACTCAGACTTCCGTGTGACCCAGGTAAGTCACATGGGCCTATTAATGAATGGTAAAGCTCTTCCCATTTAAATTACCATTATAGCAATAAGATGTAAGAAGACTGAAAAGGTAGAAGAGGGATGGGTTATAAAGGTCTTTGAATGCCGAACAGAACATTTTGTATTTATTCTTGGAGCAATAGGGAGCCACTGGAGTTTATTGAATAAAGGGGATGATAAGACCAGATCTGAGTTTTAGGAAAATCACTTCAGTGACTGAATGGAGGCTGGATTAGAATTGGAAGAGACTTGAAGCAGGCAGAGCCACCAGCAGGATATTGCAATAATCAAGGCATGAGGTGACGAGGGCCTGCATTAAAGTGATGGCAGTGTCAGAGAGAAAGGTGGAGAGGAAGAGAGAGGGAGGTATTTCATAGATGTCGCAAAGATGCTGAAATCTACCAGCCTTGGCAACAATTTGGATATGGGGGGAGGAAGGGGCCATGAGAGATAGTGAGGAATCCAGGCAATTTCCCAAGGCAATCTAACCTACTTGCTTCTCCTGCTCAATTCCCACTCAACTCATTCTTTTATGCTGTTTGTCCCAGATATGCTTGCTGAAGGACAAACCCTGTAGAACCTCTACCAAAAATATTGCATGTAGGTCACACTTACATTTCTAAGATTTGTTTAGAAATTGGTGGAACTATGAATATGTAATGCTAGTTTCTGTAGGTGAGTTCTAAATATAGAGTTGTTCTTTAGTTGAATATGAACTTTGAAAGTAGCATGTATGAAAGTTTTTGTTTGGCTTTTAGTTACTTTTTTGAAGCTTTATATAAAAACTCACTTTAGAAAACATGAAATTTAAGTTTTTTTTCAACTTTTTGCATTAAAGTAGGAAAGTAAGGAGCACCTAACTTTTTTTTGCATTTGCAGTTTTTCTTTATTCTCAAGCAATTATTGTTTCTAAATGTAAGTGGATAAGTGTTGCCTTTGATTCCTGTTCTTTAGATTTTTATCAGTTTTGCCTCTTTTTATAAAGTGTTATTTTAGAACTTTGTTTTCGAACAACTTGTTGAGAAAACATGTATGAATGAATGAAATGAATTAAGGAAAACCCTACCATTTATCAGGTATTTACTACATGCCAAACACTATACTGGGCATTGGAGCCTACAAATACAAAGGTAGGTAAGGTTTGACTCACTGTAAGTAGACCTCTCCCTGGCATAAGAACTCACTCTTGGTCCATATACTATGTGTCTTTGTGGCTAGTGTTTTCTCTGCAGAATACAGTGATGAACAATCATAGTGTTTGATGTATTCAGTTAAAGAATCTTTAGTTCATTTGATTTCATACTGCTCAAAGAACTCAGATGTCACGTTGAAGTATGTCCCAAAATAAATAGATTTATTAATTTGACTTACATTAACAATCAGAATTTTCCTCCCATTTTCGTTGAATGAAATATTTTTTGACTTTTTACTTTTAAAAATTCATTTATTTTCAGTTTTCAACATTTACTCCCACACAATTCTGAATTTCAAATTTTCTCCTGATCTTCCCTCTTCCCCTCCCCCAGGACAGTGTGTCTTTTGATTGCCCTTTCCTTCAATCTTCCCTCCCTACTATCACTGCACCCTCCACCTTATCCACTTCCCTTCTATTTTCCTGTAGGGCAAGATAGATTTCTGTACCCCATTGCCTATACATCTCATATTCTAGTTGCATGTAAAAAAAATTTAACATTTGTTTTTAAAACTTTGAGTTCCACATTTTCTCCCTTCCCTCCTCCTTGCCCAACCTCATTGAAAAGGCAAGCAATTCGATTATAGGTTATACATGTGTAGTCATGAAAAGTACTTCCATAACCATCATGTTGTGAAAAACTAACTATATTTCCCTCTATCCTATCCTGCCTCCACTTATTCTATTCTCTCCTTTCACCTGTCCCTCTGCCAAAGTGTTTGCTTCTGATTACCTCTTCCTCCAATCTGCCATCCCTTCTATTATCCCCCCTCTCTTATCCCTTCCCCCCTACTTTCCTGTAGGGTAAGATAAACTTCCATTTGTTATTCCCTCCTGAAGCCAAATCCATTGAAAGGAAGGCTCACTTATTCCTCCTCACCTTCCCCTTCTTCCCCTCCATTGTAAAAGCTCTTTCTTGCCTCTTTTATGTAAGATAATTTACTACATTCTGCCTCTTCCTTTCTCTTTCTCCTAGTATATTCCTCTCAACACTTAATTTTCTGTTTTAGATATCATCCCTTAATATTGAGCCCAACCTGTGCCCTCTCTCTCTCCCCTTCCACATATATATATATACACACACACATAGATACATGCACATACATTATATATTACACACACACACACACACACACACATATGTATACACACACACAGACATATTCCCTCCAACTGTCCTCTTACTAAGAAAGGTCTCATGAGTTACAAACATCATTTTTCCATGTAGGAATGTAAACCATTCCACCTTAATATGTCCTTTATTTGAAAGTCAAATTTTGTATCCAGCTCTGGTCTTTTCAACAAGAATGCTTAGAAGTCCTCTGTTTCATTGAAGCTGTATTTTTTCCCCTGAAATATTATACTCACTTTTGCTGGGTAGGTGATTCTTGGTTTAATTCTAGCTCCTTTGACCACTAGAATATCATATTCCAAGCCCTCTGATCCCTTAGTGTAGAGGTTGCTAAATCTTGAGTTATCCTGATTGTGTTTCCACAATTCTTGAATTGTTTCTTTCTGGCTGCTTGTAATATTTTCTCCTTGATCTGGGAACTCTGGAATTTGGTTACAATATTCCTAGGAGTTTTTCCTTTGGGATCTCTTTCAGGAGGTGATTGGGGAGTTCTTTCCATTTCTATTTTATTTTCTGGTTCTAGCATATCAAGGCAGTTTTCCTTACTAATTTTTTGAAAGATGATGTCTAAGCTCTTTTTTTTTATCATGACTTTCAGGTAGTCCAAAAATTTTTAAATGATCTCTCCTGGATCTATTTCCCAAATCAGTTGTTTTTCCGTTGAGATACTTCACATTGTCTTCTATTTTTTCACTCTTTTGGTTCTGTTTTATAATTTTTTTGGTTTTTAATAAAGTCATTAGCTTCCATTTGCTCCATTTTAATTTTGAAGGAATTATTTTCTTCAGTGAGCTTTTGGACCTCTTTTTCCATCTGGCCCATTCTTCTTTTTAAGGCATTCTTCTCCTCATTGGCTTTTTGGACCTTTTACCATTTGGGTTAGTCTAATTTTTAAGCTGTTATTTTCTTCAGCATTTTGGTGCTTACTGTAGGAAGCTGTTGACTCATTTTTCTTGATTTTCTTGCAGCACTCTCATTTCTCTTCCAAATTTTTCACTACTTCTCTTACTTGATTTTCAAAATCTTTTTTGAGCTCTTGCTTGGCCTGAGACGAATTCATATTTTTCTTGGAGGCTTTTTATGCAGGAGCTTTGACTTTGTTGTCTTCTGGTTATATATTTTGATATTCCTTGTCACCAATGATGTAAGAAGATCCCTCTTCACTGAGAAAGTAAGAATCTATAGTCTGTTTCTTTTCTCCTGTTTACTCATTTCCTCAGTCAATTACTTGACTTTTGAGCTCTTTAGCACTGGGGCTGGGGACCAGGGCTAGGCCTGGGGCTGGGGCTGGGGCTTAGACTAGATCATGCTCCCCTCTCACTTAGGTGAGAGGCCCTTCCCACTGACTTTCAAAGATGTCTGGTGTTTATTGGTTGAGAAGTCTGGAAACCTCAGTAGCTGCCAGCAATTCAGTCCCCTAAGGCCTGCTCCAGCTTCTTCCGCATTGCTGGCCCACCCCAAACTGTGCTCCACTCCCAATCTAGTGTGACAGACTCTTCCTTTTGACCTTCCAGACTGTCTTGGGCTGGAAATTTGCTTACGTCTGTCATTTTGTGACTTCTGCTGTTCTAGAATTTATTTAGAGTTATTTTTTATAGGTTTTTTGAGGGATTTGGGGGGAAAGCTCTAGCAGGTCTCTGCCATCTTGGCTCCAACCCTAAATGAAGCATTTTTGAGGGAGATGGAAAGCTCTTTTCATTATTCTTTTCCAGTTACATTTAGAAACAATACTTGCTTGAGAATAAAGAAAACTGCAAATGCAAAAAAAGTTAGTTGCTCCTCACTTTTCCATTTCAACGCAAAAAACCTTACATTTTGATGAGTTTTCTAAAGTGAATTTTTATATAAAGCTTCAATGGAATAACTAAAAGCTAAAGAAAAACCTTCATACATACTATTTTCAAAGTTCATTATTGGTTGCTTATTGCTGGTGCCTGGTTCTAACAGTGGTAGAGAGTGACTTCATCTTTTAGAAAAGAATGAGAAATTGTTGGCCACTGTTAGCAACATCTGGGAAACCTGCCTTCTAACTACAGAAATCAGACCATGCACCCAGCTCAGGGTTGTCTCAAACTTTTATTTATCTTGAGAAGTGATTGGACACCTCATCTTAGAAAGTTTTAACAGAAGAAAGTGGACACATTTGGCCAGAGTTTTTGATGTTTCTAAGGTTGTCCAAACCTACAACTATAAAAAACTTTCTTGAAGGATGGTTACTTTAGGAGGTAATGAACTTCAAAAATGTGAAGATCTGTTTGGAATCTCTTTCATGATTTGATTTTTAGAGATTTTTTTTGTTTTACATATGGTGACTATATAAAACAAAGAACTTGGTTTATTTATTTTACCATTAAAAACTTGTTTAGACATGGTATCTTCTTGTGAGGTGATGATATTGAAAATTAACATGGGAGTGTTGGGAAATAGAAAGTATTGAGATCAGAGTCTGACTAATTCTTTGGACTAATTCCTTAGTACAGGAGTCCAGGCTCTGTTTCAAGGAGTATAGCCAGAATGATAGGGAAAGGAGGCAGGGCATTAAAATAGGTTAGTCATCTATTCAGTGGAGGTCTTTGGAATCAGCTGCCCAGTAACAACCTGTATTCCTGTGTGAATTGCTCTGACAGTTGGGACCGCTGCTCTTTTATGCTCATTGTTCGTGGCTGGCAGAGAGAAGCTAGGCCTGGAATAAACTAAAAACACCTTTTTATTTTCTGACAACTACTTAACAATAATTTCGGGTTTTTGCCTTCTTTCTGGAAATAGAGCAATAGTCTGAGGAAGAAGCTGGCAAAAATACATATGAATAAAATATTCAGCCAAGTTTCTAGTTAGAAAAAAAGTTCCAGGAGTGTTTGTCTTACCAAGAGTCAGAAAAGGCTACAATGGAGTTAACCCTAGAACATGGATAGCCTTTCTTTCATCTCCACAGCAGAGTTTCACTAACTCCTTTCTCCCAGGTGGCCTTCTCCACCCTGTTGAGAATTGTCATATGAGGGTGTGTCGTTTTCTTTAAAACATCACCACTGAATCTGAGATAGAGGTCCTCCACAGATGACTGGGAAGGAGATTCTGGGTTTGAGGCACCCCTTGGTTCCTAGTTAACCTCACGCTGCAGTTTCCCTCCCTTCCCCAATGTCATTCAGCATGACCACATCACATGGCTATTGAAAATGACCGGAACAAAATGCCTCTGAGTGCTGGACTCCTTTTGTAATAGCACAGAAACATTATACTCCCAGAGACATTTTTGATTATTTTGGCTATAAATCATTTTGGCACTTGTCATAGGGAAGCAAGCTTATTATTGGCTCACACGTGTGCTTTTGATCATTTTTAAACTAAGTAGGTGGCTTGTAAAGCCTGGGGACTTTGTTACTTGTGAGAGGTGAGAGGAAGAATTATGTCCTTTGTGATTTGTTCAAGGCATAAAATATCTTTGGTTTGTTTTTATAACTTTTTTTGTGTGTGTATGGCCTAGACGTGAGTGTACTGGTGATGGGAACTCCCAAAGACAAAACTCCTTCTACCAATGCAGTCCTTGTTGTTCAGTTATTTTTTAATCATTTCCACCTCTTTGTGTCCTCATTTGGGATTTTTTTGGCAAAGATACTAGAGTGGTTTGCCATTTCCTTCTCCAGCTCATTTTACACATGAAAAAACTAAGGCAAACAGGGTTAAGTGGCTTGCCCAGAGTCACACAGTTAGTAAGTGATTTGAACTCAGGCCAGATTTGAATTCAGAAAGAGGAATCTTCCTGACTCCAGGCCCATAACCCTATCCACTGAGTCACCTACCTCTCCCAGTACAAACTGACCTGCTAGGCAATTTAGAGTCATAGAGAATACCCTGGGAGCATGAAAGTGATCTGCTTCTGCCATCGGTAGTCTAAGAGAATTGCTAGAGGGCAATGAGAGTTTAAAGGGCATGCCAACAGCCATCAGGTAGCCAGTTTATGTTAGGGGCAAAAGTATAACTCAGGTCTTTCTAACTCCAAGGAAGGCTTTCCATCCAGTCTACCAGAATGCCTTTCCTTGTAACATTATAACTGATTTCATTTGAAGGCCAAAGCAATCAATGAAAAGGTAAAGTTACCTCAAAAATAAGCACAACTATATGCTATATGCTGGAGTGCAGGATAATTGCACCTGAGTCTAGCTGACAAACAGGAGGCAGCACTGTGTAGGTGCTAATTCTGGGGAATATCTACAAGGAATCTTGGAACATGTCTGTGCGGGGAAGTGATTAACTGAAGAAGTTATTTTACTGTTGGCCATTTCAAAACTGATCCACCATCATTTTGCAGCCACATAATGATATGGGTGTCAGTTAGATCTGAAAAAGGAGTAGCCATCCTGGTACTGAAAATGCTGAATATCCCCTAACCCATTATTTACATTCGCTGTGACTTTCTGGGGGATTAGAGTAGCTTGATGAGCTGCACGAATGACACATCTTCTATTTGTATTCTTTGAGAGGAGTTTATTTTATTTTTTCAGTGTTTTAGAGGTGAATCAGATGAAGAATAAAATAATCCAGTAGAAAGTCCAGTGAAGAAATGAAAATCTTCAGGTTCATCTGTTTGATACATATATGACTTATTGTGCCAAGACCTTTCCTTGTATTGTGGTTGTTTAGTTATTTTCAGTTGTATCTGACTCTTTGTGACTCCTTATGGGCATTTTCATGGCAAAGATGATAGAGTGTTTGCCATTTACTTCTCTGGCTCATTTTGTAGATGAGGAAATTGAGGTAAAAAGTAGATTAAATAACTTGTCCATAGTCACATATCTAATAAGTGTCTGAGGTCACATTGGAACTCAGGGCTTCCTGACTCTAGGCCTGTCACTCCATCCACTGTGCCGCATAGCTGCCCAAAAATTTGACTTAGGAAATCTTTCATGTTTTGGCTTAATCTCAATTTCTTTTCCTCTTGATTTTGGTAGTAATAAACAATAGCTCGAGAATGAAGTGGTCAGTGAGGAAAGTTAACACATTTAATACAGTGATATAGTAATCTTTATAAAAGTACATTAACTTAAAAAGGAATAATTTCCTTTTCAGGAATTATTTTAAAATGGGCTTTTGAAGCTCTGCTAATCATTATGCTAACACAAAATTTTCTTTTATGAAAATAATGTTTCATTTGAAAGCTTTTATTAGAGTGAGACAGTAGTAAAATAAATGTTTTTTTCTAATTTACAATCATAATTTGCAGTTACCCACTTTACATTACGTGGAAGATTAATTCCACTGAAGCAGTATCATTTGTTGCCTACATTAATGGCAGGAAAATATACATAAACGTTTGAAACTCCTACTGATGACTTTGAATTTGCTCTACTATTGTATCTGTACATAAAACCTTGAAGATTTATTGTTTTTTTGTAACTAAATAGCATAGAAATTGACCACAACGGGCTAATTAAAAATAACAGTTCTCTGGTAAGTCCAAAAGCTTAGTTGTTAAATGCCAAAAATACTAAGGAAAAGCAAAATTCAGTAGTCTAAAATGGGTGATTTATATCTATGTCACCCAAAGATCTGATAAGCATTTGATTTAATAAATCATTTTACCAGAATCTTGTAATGAAAGTAAATTTCCTTCATTTTCTTGGATGTGCTTATAGTTGATTGAATAATAAATCATTCTGTCTTTTTGAGATTAAGGGTTGTAAGGGTCTTTCAGACACTACCACAACTAAATTAGGCCAGACAGATGGAAAGCATTCGCATTTTTAAAGACTTACATAGGAGAAGATCATGCAGCCTCCCTTGAGTATGCCTTCAGTGTTGTAAAAATTATGACATTATGTTAAAATGACAACCAAAATGAATATCAAAGATCTGATGTACAACCATGGAAGACAAAGATTACATGGCCTCATTGGTCTCATCCAAAAATCATTTCCTGGCTAAATAGTGCCCCTGGGTAGCTGGGGTATGTATAAGGGCATTTCACTTTTCCCTGTTATAGTCTGGATATGTAGGATTCAATACATATACATAACACTAGGGTTATAAAAATATAAGTAGGTGCTGTTGAATTCTTCCTTAGGAAGGCCATTTGAGCTGCTGAAGTCATAGCTTAGTACTAGGGAAGTTAGTGGAGCTGGTAATGAGTCAGAGATATACCTCACTTAAGGAATTTATAAGTTTTACAAAATAGCAAAGATCTTTGAATCAAATCTTTTTTGCCTAATGACTTCAATTGTAAATACAGAGATGCATTTCCATGGAAATAACTTGGCACTATGACTAAAAAATACTTTTTAAGCATGTTACATTTCAAATGTTGATAAGTAAAAATTGAAAATCCCCTATCTAAAGGTAAAATAAATTGCCTGATTAAAAAAATCAATACTAATACTTAAAATAATTCACAAAGCAGATATGTTGTGTTTACATTGACAATAGTAAATTATAAGCCATGTGACTAGATCCCTGGGAAACAGACGTAAGCAAAAATTGTCTGGTCCTTTAAAATTATTCTGTAGTTATTTTGTTTTCATAAAGTAAATATTCCTCTTTAAATATTTTTCTAAAGGCGTTTATGTTAAAAGTATAGAATCATAGATTGGAAAAAAAAATTCAAGAAATCATCCAGTCAAGAGATCATAGTTCCCTTTCTTTAACAAGTGAAAATATAATTCTTATCCCAGGAGGTATTTATGAAAAAGAGACAATTATTGGTACTGAGTGGTTTTAAACATTATTCATAAGCTGCCCTAATTTGATATAGATGCTTAATAAATACTTATTGAGCTCAATATTATTTGCAAAATTGATGAGTATGTCCTTGATTCTTTTGTTCAGATCATTGATAAAGATAATTGTAAGGAAGAATCATGTATTGGCAAATTCTTTGGATGGGAAGGCGGGAGAACTGAGACTTGTCTTCTCCCCTAATTTATTGAAGCTGTTTGGCAAGTCACTTCATTTTTCGGCACCTTAGTTAATCATCTCTCATTTGAGAGGGTTAAACTAAATAATCCTTAAGTTCTCTTTCAGTCCTAAAACACTAGGATTCTGTGTTTTTATTGATGAGAACCTTTTGAAAAATCATTCCCAAATACTGAATTCCAAGAGGCTGACATTGAGTCATTGAAGAATACCATTTGGATCGTCTTTGATGTAGTTGTTCACTTATTTTCTATAAGAATGCCACATTGGAATCAAAAGGAATTAAAAGCCTTTCTGGAAATTCAAAGAGGCAAGGCAGATGTACTAAAGCTCACAAGTATATGATCTGTAAATCACACAAAGGAATTGAATTGGTAAGGTATGATTTGCTTGTCACAAAGCCAAGCTGATCGATGCTTACATTCTTTCTTCTATGTAATTTCGGAGTGATTGATAATTTGTTCTAGGCATATAGTTATATGCTCATTGAATAGCACTAGTTATGACTGTATTTTGTGATAATAAGGCAAATTTATATAGTGTTTGTTTTTTTTTTAGTTTACCAAGCAGTTTCCTGAAAACAACTTTGTAAGTATGTAACGCAAATAATGTTTGTTTCCTCCATTTGTAGATGAGGAAACTGAGACTCACAGAACTGAAATGATTTTGTGTAGGTCATACATACATACATGTGGTCGAGCGAGGACTCAAACCTAAGCCTTCTGTCTTCTATTCTGGCATATCCTCTACTGGCAACATGGGAGACACTGGTGCAGGACTGCTCAGCATGGCATGCCCACATAAGAATGGGCACTGTGCTCTACGAGCAAAGCAGAATTGAGACAGCACAAAGTAAACGTAGGATGTGCAAATTTGGGATATCCACCCCAAATATTCATATGGACTATCTGTGCCTATCCTGTGGTAGAACATTCTGAGTTTGTATTGGTCTGAGCAGCCACAGTCAGACACACTGAGACGTTACTTTACAATGGTGATGTCATTGTGGTCCTCTTTGAAGGTGAAGGACAACAGTCAATCCTCTACTAATTAGTGCTGTCTCCAATAAATTTATTTATACTGTTTGTCTTCACACATAGGATAGCAGATCCTCTTAATAAATAATTAATATAATTTATTACTTTTATAAGTAGAGATTTACATAAACTGTGTTTTCTTTGCACCTGACTCAAAGGACTAAGGTCTTATTTTTGTGGGTTAGTCATAGACTTGGACCAAGAAGATCAAGGCTAAGTCAACAATCAACATAGAGAACAGGCCACTAAGTGGCACAGTGGATGGAGTGTCAGGCCTGGCGTCAGGAATGTGACCTCAGAATCTTGGTAGCTGTATGACCCTGGGCAAGTCACTTAATACTGTTTTCCTCATTTCCTCATTTGTCAAATGAGCTAGAGAGTGAAATGACAAACCCCTCCAGTATCTTTGCCAAGAAAATCCCAAATGGAGTCACAAAGAGTAAGACATGAAAATTGACTGAACAATATTTGATATGAAGCAGAGACATCAAGTAGAAAGCAAAACAGTAAATGCCAATCAAATTTTCAAACAAAAATCACATTTCTTGAATCTGTCTCCTTTTTTCCATTCATATGACTACCATCCTGGATATTATGATAGCCTCCTAACTGGTCTTCATCTTTCCGGTCTCTCCTCTCCCCCATTCAACCCATCCTCTGTAAATTGCCAAATAAGTTTTCCCAAAGCACAGATCTATTCATGCCTCTGTCTTGTTCAGAACTCTTCAATGGCTTCTATTTCCTGTCAGATCTACTAATTTTTCTGTTGTTGGTAGCACCTTCTCTGAATAATTAGTTGATTTACTCTGTAATCTATATATACGCTATAATGTAGTTTTCTCTTAGTCATATATCAATGGGGTTTCAATTAGAACGTAAATGTTCTTGTTTCTTTTCTAATATCTGTCTACTAGGGTAATTGGATGTTAAATCTGAAACATCCTTTTACATCACTTAAACATTAAAGAATATTGTGGGTAAAAGATGACTTGGTGTGCCAGGAAACAACTTGGGACCATTGAAAATACCATATACCCTGACTCTGAAAGACCCCTACATTTCCAAACTCACCTACTTTTTCATATAGACTCAGGGCATATTATTTTATGTGAGACTTGTCTCTTGGCCTCCCACCCTTCTCTAGCAGATCTCATGTCAAATATATGTCATTTCTGTGGTGCTTACTGTAGGAGATTTGATGCTGGACTGGTTTTTGGCTTCTGGCTTACAAATTGTCAGGCCCAGGAGACCCTACTGAGCCTACAATCTCATGGAAATTCCAGATCAGTCTCTAATAGCCAGAATCTGTGAGAAAAGTCTTCCCTCTGAGAGATAAGCTAAGAGATGATAGATTTTTTTCCTTCTAAGTTATATCCCCTAAAAACATCCAGGAGTACTGTGGACCACTTCCCTCCCCAGATGGAACTCTCCCCCGACTTTAGCCAGTTGTTTTAATACTGTTTTTTATATTTAGCTTCCTAAGTCTTTCACTTTTTATAACTATAGCTTTGTATAGAGAATAAAGAACATTGATTTTTATTTTGGAACCATGGGTCAAGTAAAGTTAAGAGGTAATTAACTCTTTGACCTTTTTCAGAAGGCTATATTTTGGCTATTTATATACCTAGAGACATAAATTAAATGGATTTTCTTATCTGGATTTTTAAAAAATTGGGAGACTAACAAAATAGGAGGTTCTTTATTAATACATATACATACTATGCCAGCATAATAAGTATTCATGACCATGCTCTGTATCTGGAATACATTTCATCCTCCCCTCTGTCTCGCTGGATTCTTCTCTTCAACACTTAGCTGAAGAATTATCTTTATCTGATTTCTTCTGTATCTGAATCATTTTGGCAGTCTGGTGAAGCCTTGGACCCCACAAATATACTTTAAATGCATAAAATAAAATACATAGGATTGCAAAGTTTATCTTTTTTATTGATATATCTATAAAAAGATTTTCTTTTTTAGATTCTCAAAGTGCTAGTGCTCCTAGATTGCTTTATATATATATATAATTATAATTTTTGCAGTTTTGTTTATTCTGCTTGTACTTAGTTATACATATTTTGGCTCTCTCGTTAGAATGGAAATTCCTCGGGAGTGTTTTTCATTCTTTATATTTGTAGCCTCGGCACTTAGCACAGTGTCTGTCACATATCAGGTACATAATAAATACTTGTTGATTGATTCATGTGAGACCTTTCAGAGCAGAAAATGTCAAAAGTTAAGTTCCATTAGACTGACCTCTAACAATAGAAGATGCTATCTATATTTCTGTTTTTTCATAAGCTATGTCTATGGATACATTATATACAAAAAAGCAGTTGCAGCTGGTTTTCATGGGAATTGTTTAGCATCACAATTCTCACACTGAAAATTCATAGTTCTCTATTTGAAGGGTATGTAGCATGATTATAATTAGAGTCTTCAAAGTAATTTAAATATAAAATAATTTATAAATATATCAATATATAATATATAAAAATATAAATATATCATATTAATAAATATATAAATAAAAACAAAACAACAAAATACAGTTTTCTAGAGACAACTATAATACAGAAAAGTCATATTATATGCACAATGCTGTGGAAGGAATATTAATATACATTAAAATCTCATAAATTTCAACAAATTTTGGGAAAAATGATCCCAGATTTGTGATTTGTTTTACTTAGATTTTATTTAAGAAGAAGAATAATTTTATTGTTTTGGGTGTTATGATAGATAACACTATAGTATCAAAGAATTATCAAGTTAAAGTTCCTTAGATCTAACACTAAATGAGTGACTTGTGATTAGGGAATCCCTTTATTTGACTTGTATAAGGCTTGATGGTGTTTGAAAAATCTGTTGGTTTATAACCTTTACTTTTCCTTCATCTTCTTTATATCATTACTTTTCTTCCTCCCCTTCCCATATTGTGAAGGTGAACCTCAGGCAATTCTGAATTAATTAGGTTTTCCTAAATTTGTCAGTTTTTCAAAAGACATTTATTCATCATTTTCCAATTATCTTACAGGACCCTTCGAACCAAAAATGTGGAAGGAAGAAAACTGTGTCATTCAGCAGTATGCCATCAGAAAAGAAAATCAGCAGTGCAAGTGATTGTATCAGTTTCATGCAGGCTGGTTGTGAGCTGAAGAAAGTGCGTCCCAATTCTCGGATATACAATCGTTTCTTTACCTTGGACACAGACCTTCAAGCTCTTCGCTGGGAGCCCTCTAAGAAGGACCTTGAAAAAGCAAAGCTTGATATTTCTGCTATAAAAGAGATCCGACTTGGGAAGAACACGGAGACATTTAGGAACAATGGACTTGCCGACCAGATTTCTGAGGACTGTGCCCTGTCTATACTCCATGGGGAGAATTATGAGTCTTTGGACCTAGTTGCCAATTCAGCTGATGTAGCAAATATCTGGGTTTCAGGTTTACGATACCTGGTCTCTCGAAGTAAGCAACCCCTTGACTTAATAGAAGGCAGTCAGAATACTCCAAGGTTCATGTGGCTAAAAACAGTATTTGAAGCAGCAGATGTTGATGGCAATGGGATTATGTTAGAAGACACATCTGTAGAGTTAATTAAACAGCTTAATCCTACTTTGAAGGAATCTAAGATCAGGTTAAAGTTTAAGGAAATCCAGAAGAGCAAAGAGAAACTAACCACTCGAGTAACAAAAGAGGAATTTTGTGAAGCTTTTAGTGAACTTTGTACCAGACCAGAAGTTTATTTCTTACTTGTACAGATATCCAAAAACAAAGAATATTTAGATGCCAATGACCTCATGCTGTTTTTAGAAGCTGAACAAGGAGTTGCTCATATAACTGAAGAGATGTGTTTAGACATTATTCGAAGGTATGAACTTTCTGAAGAAGGGCGGCTCAAAGGTTTCCTTGCAATTGATGGATTTACCCAGTATTTATTGTCACCAGAATGTGACATTTTTGATCCTGAGCAAAGAAAGGTGGCCCAAGACATGACCCAGCCATTATCACACTATTATATTAATGCCTCCCATAACACTTATCTAATAGAAGACCAGTTCAGGGGACCTGCTGATATTAACGGCTATGTTAGAGCTTTAAAAATGAGCTGTAGGAGTATAGAACTTGATGTAAGTGATGGCCCAGACAACGAGCCGATCCTTTGTAATCGTAACAACATGACAACACCCCTTTCCTTCCGTAGCGTCGTAGAGGTAATAAACAAATTTGCCTTTGTGGCTTCTGAATACCCACTTATCCTTTGCTTAGGTACTCACTGTTCGGTACCCCAACAGAAAGTCATGGCTCAACATATGAAAAAGATCTTTGGCAATAAGCTGTACACTGAAGCACCTTTGCCATCTGAAGCCTACCTCCCATCCCCTGAGAAACTGAAAAGAAAAATAATTGTGAAAGGAAAGAAGTTGCCTCCTGACCAGGATATGTTGGAAGGGGAAGTAACAGATGAAGATGAGGAAGCTGAAATGTCTCAAAGGATGTCAGAGGACTATAATGGTGAACAAAAGTTGATATGCCTCTGTAGAGAACTATCAGATTTGGTATCTATATGTAAATCTGTCCAATATAGGGATTTTGAAATGTCTATGAAGAGCCAAAGTTATTGGGAAATCTGCTCATTTAGTGAGACAGAAGCTAGCAGAATTGCCAATGAATATCCAGAGGATTTTGTAAATTATAACAAGAGGTTCTTATCAAGGATATACCCAAGTGCTATGAGGATAGATTCCAGTAATTTGAACCCCCAAGACTTCTGGAATTGTGGCTGTCAGATTGTGGCAATGAATTTCCAAACTCCTGGTCCAATGATGGATTTACATACAGGCTGGTTTCTCCAGAATGGGGGCTGTGGATATGTCCTCCGACCCTCCATCATGCGGGATGAAGTCTCTTACTTTAGTGCCAATACAAAGGGTATTGTTCCAGGGGTCTCTCCTCAAGTCCTACATATCAAAATTATCAGTGGTCAGAACTTTCCAAAACCCAAGGGAGCTTGTGCCAAAGGGGATGTCATAGACCCCTACGTCTGCATTGAAATACATGGTATTCCTGCAGACTGTTCAGAACAAAGAACTAAAACTGTTCAACAAAACAGTGATAATCCCATTTTTGATGAAACTTTTGAGTTTCAAATAAACCTGCCTGAGCTTGCCATGATCCGTTTTGTGGTCTTGGATGATGACTACATTGGTGACGAATTTATAGGACAGTATACGATACCACTGGAGTGCCTGCAACCTGGTTATCGACACATCCCTTTGCGCTCTTTTGTGGGAGATATCATGGAACATGTGACACTCTTTGTTCACATAGCAATAACGAACCGAAGTGGAGGAGGAAAGGCCCCAAAGCGCAGCCTTTCAGTGAGAATAGGGAAGAAGGTTAGGGAATACACCATGCTCAGGAATGTTGGTCTGAAAACCATAGATGACATCTTTAAAATAGCTGTTCATCCCTTGAGAGAAGCCACGGACGTGAGAGAAAATATGCAGGTAACATGACCTTTATGACTTTTGTGTTTTACTTTCTTAAGAAAGAATAATAATAGTATATTATTACTGCTATTATGTGCTAGCTAGCATTTATATAAGATTTGTAAAGTGCTATCTCTCTCTCTCTCAGTCTCTCTCTCTCTCTCTCTCTTTTTCTCTCTCTCTCTCTCTCCATCTCTCCCTCTCTCTTATCTCATTTGATCCTCACAACAACCCTGAGAAGTAGGAACTGTTATTATCATCTCCATTTTACAAGTGAAGAAACTGAGGCTTAGGGAGGTAAAATAACATACCCTGAATCACAAAGCTAATAAGTATCTGAAGCAATATTTGAACTCAGGTCTTTTTGACTCCAGGTCAAGCACTCTATCCCTTGCACCACCTAGCAGCTTTGTATATGGTTTATCTCTAGAAAAATGATATGAATCATTGTCAAAAATATATCATGTGAGAGAGCTAAGTTTAGATCTTCTTTTGGACCTGTTCAAGGAGCAATTTTTCTTGTTTCAGATTGGTAAATATGATAAATGCACCTTCATGCTCATATTTGCATTATAGTAGGCACTTAATAAATCTTTGTGATTTGAATTGAACCAATCTGTAATTCTCTCTCCTTCAAAAATTTTCTCCCTTTACCAAATAAACCACTTGAACTGGTAAGGCATTTAGCATATTCATTAA
Source organism: Notamacropus eugenii (assembly GCF_028372415.1). Taxonomy (NCBI): domain Eukaryota; kingdom Metazoa; phylum Chordata; class Mammalia; order Diprotodontia; family Macropodidae; genus Notamacropus; species Notamacropus eugenii. The sequence continues at coordinate 268,519,211 of NC_092876.1, forward strand.
TAAAATAAGTTATCAATTAATGGTAGGCAGGCTATGCATATTTTGACTTATCAAATGATATTTGCAAGTTTATGTTGGCTGACACTCACTCTGTTAAGGACTTATTCTATTAATTTCCTTTTTTTGACCATTTTCAGTTTTATTGATATGCTTTGTTTTTGCATCGCATATATTTATAGATTACTCCTACTTGGTGAGAAGTCTCTCAGACAGTTAAATAACACTAATAATTCAGTGACCTTATCTGAAAATTGATGTAACATTTCACATATGTGTAACCTCTCTCTTTTCTCTTCCTCTCTAGACCTATGATAATACATGCTATCCTTTACAGAGAAATGATTTAGGGTACAAAAGGAGACTATCTATCTATCTATCTATCTATCTATCTATCTATCTATCTATCTATCTATCTTTCTATCTGTCTATCTATCCATTCATCCATATATCCATCTATCTATCCATCATCTATCTATATATATATGATATAGATATATAAATATAGACATATACAATAATAATGCATGTATGCATGACATGTATACATGCACACATCTCGTATATAAATTTGAGGAAAATTGTTTTTCTTGATTATGAATATTTGTTATGGCATATTTTTTCTCTTTTTCCCAATTAAATGGAAGATGGGAGAGAGAAAATAGATTTCTGTTGATTAAAAAAACACAAATTTCAACTCCATCCCTTTACTTTTATTCAGAGAAGATCCATGAAACAGAAATACAGCTCTATCTTATGCTTCCTGGATAATTAAAAATGGGGAAGTCTTCATGAAACTTAGATTTTTAAAGTATGTTTTATGGAGGATTTGATAAGGGAGACAAAGTGGAGAAATTGGAAAGCTTCCTTCCCCTGAATCATTCTTCAGAGTAGTGTCACTGTTTTATTTGGAATAATCTCCCCCCAGCAGACCTACCTATCTGTAAGCAGAGAAGCACATACCATAATAAAGAATACATATTTGCAAGATTTTTCTCATGGATTATGTATGTTTATTTCCTCCTATTAATGCTGAAATTTAAAATGAAATTTTAAAAACTTTCCCCAATACTCTTACTCAGAGCAATACTATGCTGAAGTTAGTAAAAGGTCCCAGACTGTTGAATGGGAGAAATGCTGGAAAACTACTATAAATATTACTAGCTGTTCACTTTCCAGCACCGTCTTTTATCTTAATTTACTTAACAAATGTTAGAAGCAGACGTAATAGAATTATAGAAGTTAGGTAAAAAATTCAATAGAATTTTAGCAGTTAGGTAAAAATATCATCATATAAACACCACATGAGCATATTTTGAATATATTTAGTTTGGAAATTGCATTCTATCAATTAAAAATCTACCATATACAGGGTATAATTATTTTTCCTGTTTAAAGGAAATATAAAAATGCCTTGGCTCTTCTTTCAAATCCTTGAGACTAATGTTAGCATCTCTTATTGGTTTATTGTGTATAAATACTTAGAAGAATCAACATGGCATATGATATATTAAATCATAGGATGCTAACATATGCACATCCTAAATATAGTTCGTGTGGGTAAGATTCAGTAGAAAAGACTGGCAAACACATTTGCTAATCCTCAACAAAAGGTGTTCTAATTAAAGGTATTATTTACTTTTTATGTTCTCTCCCAGGTTTAGTATTCTGTTATGTATAGAAATAATCGACTAGAAATGACAGTAATCACTTTCATTTAATATGTGAGAAACTTATGTGGTTTAAGAATGTTTCTCCATCATGAAAGAGAAAAAAGAAATAGTGTGATAGAGTAGTAGCTATACAGAAGGAAAGAAGGGAAGAAAGAAGGAAATAAGAGATCTATATTCTACTTCTGATTCTGACTCTAATTCTTTCTGTCTTCTGGGCAAGTTATTCAACCTTTATCAGCCTCATTTGTGAAATGAGGAGGTTGAATTAGATGGTCTATACTTTCTTTTAAGTCTGAAATTGTATAATTCTAGTATTCCAGTATGTATAGTCCCTATCTTCAGGAAACTTTTATTTTAAAATTATAATGTATGTATTAATAATTGCCTTTAATTTAGAATGATAAATACACACACACATATATGTATATACATGTACAATACATTTACATATCATATAAAATCCCTGAGCCCATGCAATACTTTAATTCTGATATATATGTATGTGTGTGCATATGTACATATACATACATTCATGCATATATTTATACTTTTTATAGATAGATGTATATATGGCAATTAGGTAGTACAGTGGATAGAGCTGGACCTGGAATCAGGAAGATAAATTCAGATCTAGCCTCAGATATCTATTGATAAGGGAAACAAAGTGGAGAAACTGGAAAGCTTCCTTCCCCTGAGTCATTCTTCAGAGTAGTGTCACTGTTTTATTTGGACTAATTTCCTTAGGAAGTCATTTAACCTCCATCTAAGTTTCTTCAACTCTAAAATAGGGACGTTGTGAGCATAAAATGAGACAATATTTTCAAAATGCTTAGCACAGTGCCTGGCATATATTAGGCATTTAATAAATGCTTGTTTCCTTCATTCATTCCTTTGTTTTTTCCTTCCTTCCATATGTTTTTGGGCATGTGAGAGTATACATATGCACACACACACATATAGATGCATTTATATGTGTGTATGTATATAGGCATTGCTATAGGCTCAGGAAAGTGGTCAGGTCAATATTACTTGGGGGAGAGGATTAGTTCATTACCCTAATTAGTTAGAGGATTAGATTAGAGGATTAATTAGAGGATTAGTTCATTACCCTAAAAAAAGCTGACTGATAGGGGTCAGATGGATGCTGGATGACTCTGATGCCTTTTCCATACACTAATGATTATAATAGAGGGTGAGTGGAATGTGGGTAATTTCCAAAATACGTTTTATACAATTAACTCAAAAAGGCATTCTCCTTGTGATGTCAGGTGACATCTACTAATGGTAGGTTGATTGGGGGCAGAAAGTAAAATTTAGTCATAATTACACAAGAGATGAATTTACAGTTTCCACAAGTAATCATAGAAAGACTTAAATTCTAATTAACAAGCTATTGTTAGTTTAAAAAATTATTTAAAACTTTTTTTGGAGGAAGTTTGCTTTAAAAAGCATTAATGTGGTCTTTAGAAATGACCTGCTTTGTTCTTGTGCAATATGAGGAGTTGGTTAAATCAGAAAAGGATGAACTGCAACAATAAACTAGATATTCATGTACCCCTATGAATATTGCTACTTTAAAAAAATAGTCACTTTCCAATTTACCTCACTTTGCAGTTCTTCTACTCTGTTTTGGAATTATGAAGATTCTTAATGTAATTTATCCATCAATAACAGATGTTGTATAAAGTAGATGCAATGTGTTAAACCATCCAATGTAATTCCACATTTTTTTCCCCAACAGAATGCCATAGTGTCTGTTAAAGAGCTTTGTGGACTGCCTCCAATTGCCAGCCTGAAACAGTGCATGTTGACTTTGTCCTCTCGGCTGATAAACAGTGATGATACACCCTCTGTCTCTCTCATTATGAAAGATAACTTCCCTTACCTGGAACCTCTGGGGACAATACCAGACGTACAGAAAAAGGTCCTAGCTGCCTATGATTTGGTATGAAATTTTATAACCTAATCTAAAATTTTTATAATTATTTTGTGTTAGGAAAAGTGTTACTAGTTTTGCTGACTGTAGTTCATTTTGCTATGTACTTCTCATTAAGTTAATGTGGAGGAGAGTGCTCCTTATTCTAGTTATGGAATACAGGCAGCTTATAGGCTGAAATGACATTCCCCTTTTCCCCACCTAAAGTAAAGCTTTTTATTTTATTTAAGCTAACAAATTTATTGATGTTGTTGCCAAAATATTGTTTGTGTACAAATGTTAGGAGCAGCATGGATTGTAAGTTTCTGGTACTAAACTGATGCATATTGTGAACCAAACTTAGGTCTCAGTAGTGATTTGGATGCAATTAAAGTGAAATATTTTTAGAATTTAAACTTTTTTGAAACCTTAGCTTTCTTAACTAATATTGTTAAAATTTTAATTTGAAACACATTTATTAAACACTAACAAGGGACTATGCTACAGGATTTGGGAATGTTTTTAAAAGGATATTGAGCAAAATCTAGGAAATGAAATTAATATTCACTATGTTTTGTGAACTACTCCTCCCTGTAAGATAAAAAGAAATCGAGTAAAATCTAGTTGCTAAAATTCAAACCAAATTTCACATTAGTTTTAGGCAGAAGTGTATTTGCTCCCTATGTCTCATTACTCATGAAACCTATTTCCTTCCCTTTCCTTTTTCTTCCTTCTTCTTCTTTCTTCCTCCTCTTCTCCCTCCTCTTTCTCCCCCTTTCTATCACCAGACTGTTATGTAGTAGATAGATATAATTGCTATCTAAGCAGTGAATTTAGGTCCCTTAGTTACTATCAAATTTGATGCCATGGAAACCACTCATTCCTTCACTTGATTTCCAAAACAAGAATTAAAATTCATTCCTTTCAGAAAAGTAGAGGAAACTGTCCCCCTAGTCCTGGGGCAAAAGAAACCAAGAGAAATCAGGATGCTGACTGGTTGTTTTTGTTGCAGACCCTAAAGTTGGTGTTAGCATCACTAGACTCCGGTTTGTCAGTTTTAGTGACTGAACCAGATCCTGATCATCAACTTTTCCATTCATATTTCAGAAGTATAGCTTGTACTCCATGAACAGCATGCTTAAACAAAGCTTAAGCCCAAAAACCATAACTGAAAGCACATAGGCTTATCACTGTGTCTTGCTCACAATTCCCATATCTCTTTCAATATAAGTAGCAAACATGGGCAGTACATTGCTGAGTCTCTTCTGCACCTCATGCTGTATCTCATGCCTCGTGGATACCCATGCAGATGCTCTTGACATCTCTTTAGAATAATTGTGAAAATATTCAACTGTCTCAGGTGAACATTTCTTACCAAGAAGACATCCAACTACTCTATACAGATCTTGTGTCTACCTAATTATTGAAATGTCTTATTTATTAGAATGTGAGCTCTTTGGGGGAAGGGACTGTTTTCTTTGTATTTCTAGTGTCTGATGTATATAGTAAATGCTTAATTAAACCCTTATTGTTTGACTGATGGACTTGTTCACAAAAGAAAAAAAGGAACATACTTATACTTTTGGCAGTTTTGTCCACTGCTATATTATCAATGCTTTCTTCCCAATGTGCCTTTCGTCTATGCCACCTACTTGAACTAGTGAAAAGAAGCTAGGTGGTGCAGCGGATCAAGTGCTAAGCCTAGAGTCAAGAAAATCTGAGTTCAGATCCCAGACACTTATTCATTATATCATGCTCAGAAACTTATTCATTGTATTACCCTGGGCAAGTTATTTAGCTTCTATATGTCTCCATTTCCTCAACCATAGAATGAATATGAAAATAATAGCACCTGCCTCCCAGGATTGTTGGGAAGATTAAATGAAATAATATTCATAAAACACTTAGCACAGTGCCTGAAAAATTGTGGGTATTTAATAAGTGCTATGTTGTTCCTTCATTTTAATTCTCCATGACTCCATTTGGGGTTTGCTCGGCAAAGATGCTGGAGTAGTTTGTCATTTCTTTCTCCAGCTCATTTGACAGATGAGAAAACTGAGGAAAACAGGATGAAGTAATTTGCTCAGGTCCACACAGCTAGTAAGTGTCAAATTGGAACTGAGAAAGATCAATCTTTCTGACTTTAAGCCCAGCACTCTATCTACTGTGCCACTTGGCTGCCTTTAATAAAAGCTGTTATTATTATTACGTGTATATCTTGTGCGTACCTAGTCATTTACATATTGTTCTCTCTTTAGATTATAAACTCCTTAAGGGCAAAAACTGTTCTTGTCTTTCTCTGTATTTTAAGTGCTTAGTACAAGGCACATAGTAAGTGCATAATAAAAGCTTTTGACCAACAGACTTGTTGACAGAAGACAAAAGGAATAAATACACTGAGAATTTTGGCAGTAGAAGCAAGTAATACACTTATTGCTGCATAGGATACTGTGTTTGATTTAGACTAGTTGGTATTTCTCATGCTCTTAGTCCTTTATTATTTATTTCTGGGATATTCTAAATGTGCCTTTTTGTAGAAGCATAGGCTTTGTTGTATCTGAAAATAATAGTTGTTTCCATTCAGTAACTGGGCATGATTTATAATAGTTTCGTAAGTCATCTTTATCCCCTGAAGAAATTGTCCTTTAGTCTTATGATGAGGAAAAGAGATCTGTAGGCTGCTTATGAAATATGATTAATTCCAGACTAGGTAGAAAGGCAAAGACATACATAATTTGTTGTGGAATACTGTTCAAAAATATAGGGATATGAATTAGATATGTGAAAACTGGAGTACTTAAATTAGACTCTAATCGTTACAAATTAATGCTTTGGCAGAAATTGTACTGTTCTACATAGTTGTCTTGCCTTGGGAAGAAAAATGGCAACCACATTAAATAAATGAAGAAAATACAATTTTGTTTGGTTTAGAGGACAAAAAACCATGAAAATATTTCCGTAGAGAAAGGTTTGACTAAATAACTACCTTGTGCTGATACTGCAGTGCTTGCTCTATATGCTAGGCACTATGCTACGTGCAAAAATAAAAGAGACCAAAGATAGTTCCTGCCCTCAAGATACTTAGAAACCAGTAACTTTAATGATTGTTATTGTCATCATCATTCTAATAATCCTTTATTTTTTAATTTAATATTTTATTTTTTGCAATTACATTTCAAAATAGCTTTTTACCTTCATTATTTTTTGAAATCTGGAACCCCTAATTCTCTCCAGTCTTTTCTCCCCAACCTTGTGATTGAGAGGGTAAGCAATTTAATGTAGATTACACATGTGCAATCACGCAAAATATATTTCCATACTAGTCATGTTGTGAAAGAAAACACAGATCCCCTTAAAACCCAAGAAAACAAAAGTAAGTTTTAAAAAAGTATGCTTCTATCTGCTCTCAGACTTCATCAGTTTTTCTCTGGGAGAGAGATAGCATTTTTCATCAGAAATCCTTCAGAATTGTCTTATATCATTATAGTGCTCTAATTTGCTGCTTTTCTAACCTTTTTTGCATTGGTTTTGTTTCTGCAAAACATTTTAAATTTAATGCTATTAAACTTATCAATTTTACATCTTGTGATGTTATTTCTTGTTTGGTCATAAATTCTTCCCTTAGCTATAGAGCTGACAGTTAAATTATTCCATACTCCCCTAATTTACTTATGGTGTAACCCTTTATGTTTAAATCATGTAATCTATTACCCACTTCTATTTTAGGGGTAGTGAGTTTACCCATTCACACAGCAGAAGTAAATAATTTTTCATGTGTTTGGTGTTACTCCATAGTTCTAAGGGGTATTATGTTCTCCCTTACTAAGGGTCAGAGATAAGAAAAAGAGGCAGTGTCACTATGGGGTCCCAGCTTTGTTGACGTCCCAGTTCTGATATGTATTGCTTGTATGGCCTTGGGCAAATTGATTGTTTTATTAGTACTCCAGGGAACCACGACTCTAAAGTTGCAGATCTGCATTGGTAGAGGGAGTTCCCTTATCCTGAATTTCTTACACCAATGTAATTACAAGGATGAGCAAAAACAAGTATAGTTTTTCAAAGCAAGAAAATTTGATCTTCTAAGAGTGTTGTGTGCTTCGTGAAAACAGTTTAAATTCCTATCAGCTCAGTAAAACAATCCTTTCTCACTCAGAAATATTAGATTTCATTGGTATTTTATGTTAGCGTAAATCATACGCAAAATAATTGACTCATAGGATAACAATGGAGCAAATGAAAAAAAAAAACCCAAACACACAAAACAATAATTCACTGACATGCACCACTTTACTACGTACTACAATCCAAAGACTCAGGTTCTAGCTCCCAGAATTCCAGCATATCAGAGTTGGACAGATTCTCAGAGGCTGGAATTCTAAAATTTCCATTTTTAATTGACTAGAAGTCATCCATCTTTGGATTGAGGACTTCAGTGAGGAAACCCCATTTTTTCCAGAGGCAGTCCATTATATTTCAGGGTAATTGTTTAATGTTAATATTTTTCCTTAAACTGAACCTAAATCTAAATCTAAATCTTGGTATTCATTGCTCCTTTTTATTTTCCCTGAGGTAAAGCACAGCAAATCAAATACCTCTTCCATGTGATAAGTATTAAAATACTAGAAGGAGGACCGTTATATCCCTTTGTTTTCCTTTTGCCAGGCTGAACGTTTTCAGTTTTTTTTTTTTTTTTAGATAATTCACATAAAGCTTGAGATCTTTTTTCAACCTGATTCCCCCTCTTTTGTATGCTCTCCTGCTTCTTCTTCTTAAAATGTGCCACTTAGAACTATGATACTCTAATTGTGGTTTGACCTGGTAAGAATGTCATGGGATCTTCTTGATCCTGGACACCATATTCATCATGATACAGCCTACACTGCCTCACTTGAAGTTCCTTACGTATGAAATTCCATCTTTTATCTTCATTTCTTTGAAATGGTTGTATCCATGCTTAAAATTCTTTCTCTCCTTCCACTATGCCTTCTTAGTTTCCATGGCCTCCTTCAAGTCTTAGCTCAAGGTTATGTTCATTCTCCTTTGTTTTTGAAAAGGACCACGATATCAGAGAAATGAT